>NC_134506.1:14281011-14909665 GCF_027942865.1 Odontesthes bonariensis | reverse complement strand
TGGGATTCATCGGAGCATGCAAATCTGCAATTATGAGTATACAAGTCATTTTACTTAATCTGTATTTTAACTTCAGTAAAAGCCCAAATGGATATATAGGTCATAAGGAGATGGAAATGCTACTGTTTTCCAAGAGAGTACTGCATCTATGGACTATTGACGAGACCACATCACTGTGAGATCATTCATTGATATTCAGTTTGCACAGCAGGGTCAAAGGCTGGAGCAGGTGGAGCCTGAAGTCAGTGTAGGAAAACCCTGGCTGCCATTCAGCAAGGCTGATTCAATCTCCGAACATGGCTCACGCATATGTTGCTGTACATGTCTGTGTGTGTGCCAGGGTAATAAGTTAATAAAAATGTTTATTAATTAAACATTGATTTTGGAAAAAAACTAAAGAGACATCACAGGCCTTACAACATTTTACGAGTAAAACTATTGCAGCAATGAGCAATGAACAAACAAATGTTTGAAGAATCCTTTTAAGCAGCCAACAATGGACATTAACTTGTATTTACTACTTGACTCATTACACCACAATATTCTTCAGAGGGACATAGCGTATTTTACTTTTTGCTCCTTTACATGTTCTTGACATGTTTAGTTTCCAGTTGATGAGGGTGAACATTTCACACAACACACATTGTTAAGTTAAAAGTTTCCAACATGTTTCGCTTCAAAGGTATCCTTAAATGCTGTGTGTAGTCGAGATCACAATCAGACACCAAATAGACCTACAAATTCACTTTAAATGACTGCTCAAATATTCCTATAGCTAACAACAAATCAAAAATTAGAGAAGTATGAAAACCCAAAACAGAATAGTGTATCATGTCTTTATTTTTCAACTTTCCTCTCCCATTAATTAGCTCACAACCTCTCAGGTTTATCTGGTACCCCATACCTGATCTAATTCTGTCATACTGTATATAATTAAGTTAGAGGGACCAAACTGGTACTTTTACTTCAGCTGGTCATAACTACCTTCTCTACTTTTACCTCAGTTGGACTTTTAGCTGTACGAATACTTTTCCTGAAGTAGATAATTACCACTTCCAACAAGGCTTATAAAAGATTCCTCTCATGACTGCAAGGCCTGTCAAGTTTTTGTTTTCTTCTTGTATCAATAAAACTCACATGAGGTTTAAAGTGCATGCGAGGCAACCCCACTTTGTGGCCTGAATGTGACGAATGACCTTTGTCCAGCTTCAATCCCTGCATGTTCTCTTCACTAATATTTCACTTTGACCTGTCAGAGCTCTAATATGGTGAACAGTCTTTTGTTTATTTTGTATGTGTGTGTTTCTAAGAGGCTTATTTGATTTAAGCCTGAAATGTATCAGGGTAATGCTACAGCTCTATTATGGAATGTCAAAAAATGAGGAGTTTGGATACCACTTGGATCCAAAACAACATATGCCAGATATGCCAGCCTATGCTTTTCTCATTGTGTGGATAGGAGTGTTCCCCTAATTCGGGTATCTCCCTTGTAGCTGAATTGACCCTGCATTTTGTACTGTATCCAACATTTAACTTGTTTAAATGTTTACTATTTAACTTGTTCCACTACAAGAACGTTGTGATCTGGTGGCATTGTGAAAACATACATGTCCTAACAAGTATCAAATAAACACATCCTTCTGTGTTTTACCCAGAATAGCTGTTTAACCAGGGCTGTGATTAACATCATCTCTCCTGCAGTTTTGTTCCCTCAATTTTATTGTTTTCTTCTAGCCAAATAGGAATTTGTATTCTAGATCTAGCGACAGTTAAACATGACAGAAAATGAGACCTAAAGCCTTTATGCCAGCTCAAACTGTTGGGTAGTCCACCAGCAATCAATTGTTTGGTGAAAAAAGATTTTTCATTGATTGCAATATTTTGAGAACCTACCATTTTTTCCCAGCTTGTATGAAATATTATGCACTCTGTAGATTAATTAAGTGCTGAAGAAGAAGTATAATGAAAAACCTGGTCACATTGTAATAATGAGCTGTAGCCAGAAGATGGCACTGTTGCCTGATGTTTCAATCACAGTGATGCAGAGGCAGCTGGGTTAAGGCCTGGTCAGAGTGGTTTTGGTGTAGAAATAAACCCCACGAAGCCTGAGTTATTTCTCTAACTCAGCTGTCGAGTCTTGAATAGCAAATGGCAATAGAAGCTGTAGAAATAAGAGGTAGTAGAAATAAGACAACACCAAAATTGTACAAGCAATGTGCAGCCCTAATGTTTGCATATAAATGAATTCATTGAAGGTGCGAGTCTTTGAACATCTGCTATATCCCGGCATGCACACATGCAGCATAGATACACGTGTGTCTGGCATAGGCAGACGGGTGAACCACAGGAATGCAGTAACCTATAGAGCTGGAGGAAATGATTACACCACACGATGCCACTGCTGCTGGGCAGCTCGGGCCCACCACCCCACTGTCACACTTGTGTCTATATATATATATATATATATATATATGTATTTATTTATTTATTTATTTATTTATATATGTATGTATAAGAAGAGTGTGGTTTAGAATTCAGAATCATGAAATATTTCCTGTTGGTTTTCTGTAAAAACCAACAGGAATCCTCTGTCAACCCTAGGAGCAACAGGGTAGATAAGGCTGGGAGACAGGCTACCCTGTGAACTAGCAGAGTTATCTGTCATCTGGGCTAACTAGGTTCCCAGGCCAGAAAGGCTTGGGAACTTGGATATTTCCAAGCTTTTGGTCAGCTCGTGGCTTGACCATGAATGGCTCAAGGTGTTTTGTACAGAAGGCTTCATTTCTGTTCATGTTACAGGTTGTAAAGTATAACTTGTTATAAACATTATTACATACTGAGCCCAGTCAAACCAACATTACTACTATCATGTAGATATTGTCAGAAGAGGAGCTCATAAACCAAACCAATGGAAAAAAAAAAAAAACAGGTAAGATTATTAAGAATATTTGTTATTGTAAATATATTTACAATTTCAATCATGGGATAAGATTTTTATGATTGAGTTATTTCATTATTGAACCAAAAAGAATTTACAAATGATGGAAATGTACATTTCTGATTAAAGTTTATTTAACCGATTACTGCAAAAAATAGTTTTGCCCTCTGGGTACTCAAACATCCAGAAATGTTTGTAAGCAAGAAACCTGTCTATTGGATTATACCAAAGGATAATCATAAATGGTACGCGCTGGTTGGAGAAATGTGTCAAAACAACTGTATCAGAAGCTACTTTAGAGTAAGAACTATATGAGGTTTAACAATGTGTTCTTTCTTTCTTCCATTCTTTTTTAATGAAGATTAGATGAGAGGAAAAGGACTGCAGCAATACATTTTGCTTTTGAATAGTGTCTGATTTAAAAGAAGACTGTCTCTCTTTGACTGTGCTCTGGCTGATCATTAATCTGAACTATCAGGTCTGATAAGATGTTTCTAAAGAGAGAAGCAACTAGAGATCACTCTCACACTGATAGCCATGTGAATAGAGAAAGAAAGCATGTATAGACATCTCCCATTAAAAGACCTTGAGGTTGATGATGGTCATACGGCAGCCCTTGTAAATTTTACAGGGAGCTCATAATAGATTTCTTATCTGCTGAGGGGACAATGAAGCCTGGAGTGAGAACAAAACAACTGGAAGTGGCCTTTGAAGATGAGAAGAGTGCAGACTACCCCCTACATGTTCATCATTAAGTGTTGTAAGATAAAAGAAAAAGGTCTGGCTTGATGATATTCACTGGTTACATGCACAGTTAGACAACATTACTCACCTATATCCTAATTTTCAACACAGCGTTCTGTTTTCTGATTTAAACACTGTGAGGACTCACAAATGTAGTCTTTATTGTTGTAAAAAAAAATAACAAAACCAAACCTGAAAGCAGGTCTTTGTTTAGCTTCCATGCCCATTTAGGACGCATGTGTTTATGTTTATATGGGATAATTACTAAGATGTAATTAGCATGGCCATATAAAAAAAAAAAAAGAAACATTGTGACAACCAAACCTTGATGTCTCTGAACTACAGCAATTAAAATTTGGGATGAGAGCTGACCTGTATGATGGAAAGGGAAAATAGGAAGAAAAGGAGGTTAAAGGTTAATAGTGGCTGTCACCCTTAGATTAAACAGCAGCTCTGTGTTTGACACCCCTCATTATCACCTTATTCATTCTGCCTGACACTTAGCGATTGGTGGGTCTGATAAGTTGAAAACACAAAGCTTAGTCTGATAATTTCCGTAGACAGTGGGTGATATGAAATTAGGTCAATCAGCACGCACAGTGCTGCAGACTCTGTGATTTAGCTGATTCAGATATGCCACAATGAAGTGTTAAGAAAGTGTTCCTCCCTTTTTCTACAGTGCTGCAGTCATCTTAGCTTAACCTTTCTGTGTGAGACTCCTCAGGTAAAAAAAAAAAAATGGATTGCTGAAATCATTGCTTCAAATAACTTACAATTACATTGTCTTTATATGACTGTTTTAAAAAGCCCCAGAGTTCATTAGTGTTCAATAATGGGTCAACCTTCTCCCCTGTAGTGCAGGCGAGATGTGTCTCTCTACCATCATTAGAGGGCAGTAGAGACCAAGAAAAAAGCTCAAATGCAAATCACTCCTGTTAGTAAGTCCTGTTTTAGCCTTGACAAGCTATTCATACAATAAACAACATTTAGTGATATGTACATTAACAGCATTCAGAGACATAATTATGTTAGCTTTGTGTGTCATACATCCTCTTCCACGCGTTGATCAACTCATAAAATAGTTTTGTAAAGCCGTTAGAAACAGAAATGGAAATTCACAGAAGTAGACATTGTGTGAGGGGTTGGGCTGGCAGCCCGTCAAGTTTTGTTTTTATGTCCTCTATGTTCACATTGAACGACTGTTATGATTGTCTGTAATGGTTTCTGCCAGTGATATATGACAAAGGGTACCAGCTGGCTCAGACTCCTCTCCACTCGGCCAAGTATTCGCTCCTCTTCTCTAAATGGCTGCTGTCAGAGATGTTCTTGAGTATATGTATGAGTGGGCACATTTCAGAATATGTGTTTGATGATGTGTGCGACTGGATCCATATGGGCATGTTAACAGCAGTGAGCATAGCTCTCTCTGAGACTGACAGCTGTTTATTTCTGTGATTAAAATGTGCTGTTATGTGAATCCTTCTATAATCACATCTTCAACACCCTTCTTCTGCTTTTCCCTTCTGCTTTTCTTCTCTTTTGTACCTAGCATCTCTTTTTTTCCCTCCCTTGGCACGACATTCACTTGCCTCTTGTCTCTTAATGTAGTGCATCCTTTCAACCTCCCGCCCCCTGTACACTTGCGGTTGCATCTGGCCTATAAGAATGAGCAATGAGTGAGGGGAAACCGTGGAGCGTGCATTAGCTCAGGGTACACGGTAGCCATTATGGGGCTAAAGCACTGCCAGCGTGCTTGATGAGGGGGAACAACGGAGCCTCGCCCTGGGACACTCCATTAAACTCCCCCTCTTTGTCTTTCTGTCTGTGGCTAACACGAACACACAAAGTAACACACAGGCATACAGGTCCAGATGGGCCTCAGGTGTGTTCCTGTACATGACCAAAAGCCACGTCTTTCTTCTCGACTTATAGCCTAGCATTATCACCTGGACAATGGTTGTAGTAGCAGCACGCTCTTTTCTCCCTCCAGCATTGCTCTATCCTTATTGCTCTCTGTACCGTCTGATAATCACCTCTCCAACTGAGAAATAGGCTATTAAAACCTTTCCACACAGTTCAAAAAGAAACAGGCTCTAGCTCCTTAAGTATATTGCATGTCAAATCAAACAAAACTGCCTTAGATTTATTGTGGATACCGAGATAAAAACTGAATTTTTGGGAGATTGTTTTTTTCACAGTACATAGCAATCAAATATACTTATATTCAACACAGAGAAAGAAAACTCATCTCATCTTGAGAGAATAGCCTGGTGGATCTCCTTCCATTGTAGTGGATATTGATCTTGAGTGATGTTTGTTTGCAAACAGTAAAGCCAGGATTTCTTAATATAGCTTCCTCATTACACAGACAATATCATTTTTCAGCAGCAAGTTGTACAGTGCTTGCCACAATTTGTCTAAATGAGAACCGGGCCATGAAAATATGTCTCAACTATTCAAAACACATCCATTGTCTGACCTGGTGGGCTTGAGCACCCATTTCTCTGTGTTGTTCTTTCTGGAGTAATTAGCATGCTAATGGGTCGATAAAAGTCTCCTGGTCCTAGGTTGCATTTGGAGTTGAAATATTACAAAGTACTTTTTAATGGGGATGTGCTAGTGTTATTGCTTTATATTGGAGTCATCTTTCATCGTAAAACCTTTATTGAAAAACTTTTGCAGAGGATTTCTCTATGTCTTTCTGAGTGAAATAATTGGATCCGACCAACAGGCAATCATAGGTTTGAATCATACTTTGAGGGAAGACTCTCAAAGTGAAGGAATGCCTTCAGCCCAGGATCAAAAAAGAATTGAAACTCCCTCAGTCAAACTCGAATATCGTGGCATTTACCCACCTGTAATATAGTCATCCGATTGTCATTTAACCTGCCTTTAAGCTGGAGTTCCTGGGATCTCAGCTGGCAGTTTGCTGCACTTCAAACATAATAACAGTGGTTAAAAGATGCCTCCAGCTACCTTGAAATTATCATGAGCAAAAGACAGAAGTGAAGCCATGCTGGCTTGGACATTGCCTTGTACAAGGTCTGTGTCACATGTTAAGGGACCAGAACATACTGATGAGAAGTGGACTAGAGGAACAAGACTTTCCTAAACTAGAGCAGATATATGAGTTATATTTCTTGTAGGTGATTATAGGTATTGTGCATGCCCCATAGTACTCTGAAATCAGGATGAAATTTTAGTTTATCATGTATATATTAATTAAATGACAATCAAGGGGTCAGGATGCAGAATCTGCTTCAGTACAGAACCCCTGGAACAGATAGGGTTAAGGTCCTGCTAAAGGGCCCAACAGGGACAACATGAAGACGCAGAGTAGTCGCAAAGACACACCTGAAATAAGCATGACCTCTTAACAGCGCACTACAGGGTGGAAGCATATAATGTGAGGGTTCCCTTTTCCTGTTTTACTGGATCTCATGCTGCATTTGATACAGTCAACCACAACAAATTGTGCCACAAACCAGAAAACTGCGAGGAACTTTCTGCCTGAGGACTAAACTGCTTTGATACCTTCTTAAAAAACAGACACTAGTAAGTAATATTTATATAGAACCTTTCTCAGACAATGAAGGTCACAAAGTGCTTCACAAGAAGTGCACATAAAATACAATAAAAGTCGACAATAAAAAAAAAACAAAAAAACATACAGTTATTAACAACAATAATAATATTAAAATAAACAAACAAAGTGGTCATAAAAACAGCCAATACACTGCTGTGGTTAGAAGGCTTGTCGTCACAGATGGGTTTTTAGTCCGCTCTTGAAAGAATCTACTGTATTAAGCGAACGTAATGAGAGTGGGAGATCATTCCAGGGCCGCGGAGCGACGGCCTGGAAGGAGCGATCTCCTCGGGTCTTAAAACGAGTACGAGGGACCAGGAGAAGCTTTTGGTCCTCTGACCTCAGCCTTCGCGAGGGAGTGTACGGACACAAAAGGGCTCTAATGTAGGAAGGAGCCTGACCATGGAGAGCTCTAAAAGTCAGCACCAGGATTTTGAAATTAAAACGAAAAGCCACTGGAAGCCAATGAAGGGACTTAAGAATGGGAGTAATATAGGCCCTTCTGTTTGTGCGGGTCAGTAACCTCGCTGCAGAATTTTGGACATGCTGCAAACGAGACAGCTCCTTTTGGTTTAGACATGAAAACAGGCTGTTGCAATAGTCTAAATGAGAAGACACGAACGCATGGACTATCAACTCCAGATCATCCTTGGAAACAAAACTTCTAAGTTTTGAAATATTCCTGAGCTGATAGAAACAGTTTCTTGTCAGCTGCTTTGTATCACTACTTTGTGTCCATGGGTTATCACACACCTGAGCAGACAAAAATGGCATGGGGAGTTCCCCAGGGTTTTATTCTGGGGCTTTTTCTATTCAAGGTTTAATTACTTTCACCTGCTCTGATTATGCAAAGTAGCAAAATATGCCACCATAGTTATGGGGATGGCAGACAAATCTACATAGCCATTTTGCCAAGGAATTATAATCATTATAAGCAGTCATTAAGTGCTGCAAACAAATAAACATGTTATAAACTGTCTCTAAATCAGACAGCTGCAACTGATTCAGAACGCTGCAGCTCGTGGCCTTGCTAAGACCAGAAAAATGGATCAAATCACTCAATTCTGAGGTCTCTGCACATCAAAGAGTTGACATTAAATAAAATGTATTCTAAATCTCTGTCCATTATGATCTAGTAATTCTGTATTATAACAAAGCTGTGAATTACCTTTCCACAGGCATTGTTGGGATGGTGTTAGAATCAAATTTAAACACATTCCTTGCAACCGCGTAAAGTTCAAAAGAGACTGGGCCTCATGCAACAACCGTTCGTACGCACAGATTTGTTCTTAAGTCGTGCGTACGAGTGATTTAAGAGAATTTGTGCATTCACCAATCTTTCCGTATTTTACGTTTTCTTTCAGGTACGAACAGAATTTACGAGTGATCCAGACCTGTCGTAGGAGTTTCGTAAAATAGTCCGCTGTTGTTCGAATTAAGTTTGCTTGACTAATGGATTGTATATTTAATTACTTTGAAGCCAACATAAATAAATATATACATTATACTCCATAATGATGTTGACATTATTCTGTTTGACTTCAATTCAATTCAGTTTTATTTATATAGCGCCAAATTACAACAAATGTCATCTCAAGGCACTTAAATAGTGTAGTCCAATTCAAGCCAATTGGAATTCAATTCATTGTTATCATAATTATTTTCAAAATAATCCAATTCATTCATATAGAGCCAATTCAAAAACAATTTCCTAGCTACAGAAACCAACAGATTGCACCGAAACTTGTCTTCAGTTCAATCTCCCATCCTGAGCGTGCCTGAGGCGACTGTGGAAAGGAACGACTCCCTTTGAACAGGAAGAAACCTCTGGCAGAACCAGACTCAGGAAGGGTGGCCATCCGAGAAGACAGAAAAGAGGGGGAAAAAAAACCACTGTAACACCGTTCAAAGGATACCTGTTGGAACAGGGAAACACGAGTTAATGACCACAATAATGTCACATGTACATAATATCATTTGAGAAATTAAACGGGGGGGAAAAAAAGAGAGTAAAGTGAGGAAAAGTGGGACAGATGAGGCCCCTCAGCAGTCTAGGCCTATAGCAGTTTAACTATGGGATGTTTCAGGATCACCTGAGCCATCCCTAACTATAAGCTTTATTAAAAAGGAAAGTTTTAAGCCTGGTCTTAAGAGTGGAAAGGGTGTCTGCTTCCCGGACATTTACTGGCAGCTTATTCCACAAGAGAGGGGACTGATAACTGAAGGCTCTGCCTCCCATTCTACATTTAGAAACTCTGGGAACCTCAAGTACACCTGCAGTTTGGGAGCGAAGTGCTCTTTAGGAAAATTTCTTATAATGAGATCTGTAACCCTCCTGTCGTGTTCGGGTCAAATCTGACCAATTTACAACTTAAAACACTCATAAGTATTGTGTTTTACATCTGATTGTGTCATGGCTTAGCCCGAATGCAGAACACACACACACAAGACCGATATAAATAATAAATGTTTATTGCAAATAAGACTGGATGGTCGGCAACTGAAGATCCTGGAACTGGATGAGCACTGTACAAGAGGAGGAAATTAGCAGAGAGTTGTTTAAGGATACTAGAAGGTGAAGTGGATGACGGCTTACTGGTGAGTTAACGAAATCCGCCAGGGAGGAGTAGTGAGGTTCTTGGAGAATCCGGAGATGGGCTGCGTTGGAGGGTGAACAGCGTTTGGTCAGATAAGCTTTCCAGAGGGTTGGCAGAAGGTTTCCTGGATGAGGGTAATACTCTCAACTGAGTTCCTTGGCTTGATCCAAAAGCGAGAAGTTCTGGAAACACCTGATGTCAAAAACAGGACAAGATACATGAGCAAGATTTGAGCATAGACTTGGTCGGGGTGGTAACGAACGTACCATACGTGTGAACACTCCGACGAGGAACTGCAGACAAGGTGGTTCCTTTAAGCCTCTCCTGATGAGTGGATAACAGGTTGCACCTGTTGCTGGTGCCTCCTGAAGTCAGACGCCACCTCCTGGAACAGAGCTGTAAGCAGCAGCCAAACACAAGCAAGCCTCCAGAACCTGACAGATTGCCTCAAGGCCTTATGATATCCTCCACACAATGCACTTGAACATATAAAAGTGATGATCACCTTTTTCATTGAATTTTGAGTGTTTTAATCAACCTTGTTCCCGGTCAAAAGTGACCGCCATAGGAAATTAATGGGTATATTCATCCATCAGACAGAAAACCTCCCCATACACACCACCCCAACTCACTCACTCACTCACTCACTCACTCACTCACTCACTCACTCACTCACTCACTCACTCACTCACTCACTCACTCACTCACTCACTCACTCACTCACTCACTCACTCACTCACTCACTCACTCACTCACACACACATTTCAGACTGAACAATGTCTTTTGCGGGTACACATCTCTTTCCCGCGCTAAAGTGCCGATCCTCCCACGTGAACCAACTTCCTGATGAAACAATGTATCATATCTTCACACAGACTTGACAGGTGTCTGTTATGTGAACCCATCTCTTTCCCACGCTTTTGTGTCTATCCCCCACGTGAACCACACCTTCCAGACTAATCAGTGTATCATCTTCACACAGACCCCATATATATAGCTTGATGTTTGCCTTGAACTCCTTTTACTCTGAGCACAATGAGTAGGCGACTGACCAAGCGGCTCTCTGTCGAAGAGGTTATGGTCCAGGTTTTTGGATATGATGAAGAGGGCACTGAAACTGAACCAGAGATAGAGGAGGATATCTTGGAAGTGGAAGACAACACAGATTTTGATCCAGACTTTGAGGAGACTGACCAGTCAACAGATGGAGAGGGAGAGGCACCTGAAGAACAGGCATCTGAGGAGACATTCCAGTCCAAGAGTGGACACTTGCTCTGGTCTTCATCCCCCCAGGACAGAGGAAGTAGAGCGAGAGTGGAAAACATCATAAAGATGACGCCAGGGCCAACACGGTACACGATATCTCGTGTCGTGTGGATGACATCAAGTCCAGCTTCCAACCCTTTTTACCAGAGTCCATTGAGGGAATTATACTGGAGATGACAAACCTGGAGGGGAAGCGTGTGTTTGGGGACACCTGGAGAGAAATCGACCTGGTAGACCTCCAAGCCTACATAGGTCTGTTGATTTTAGCAGGAGTATATCGCTCAAATAATGAGGCTACAAAAAGTCTGTGGGATGCAGTGTCTGGCAGGGCTATATTTCGGGCAACTATGTCCTTACAACAGTTTCATGTCCTTTCAAGAATTATTCGATTTGATAACAGAGATACACAACCCGTCCGCTGACAAAATGACAAACTGGCTGCCATCAGGAACATTTGGGACAGGTGGGTGAAGCGCCTACCACTTATGTACAATCCAGGCCCTGAGCTGACAGTTGATGAGCGCCTGGTTCCTTTCAGAGGTCGCTGTTCCTTCAAGGTGTACATTCCAAGCAAACCAGGGAAACATGGAATAAAGATCTGGGCAGCATGTGATGCCAGGAGCAGCTATGCCTGGAATATGCAGGTATACATGGGGAAACCCAGTACTGGAAGGGCCAGGGCATGCGCGTTGTACTGGACATGACAACCGGTCTCCAAGGGCATAATATAATAATAAGTTTAATAAGTTTAATAAGTTTGGTCTTTGGTTTTCCATTTATTTTTTACATTAAATGTTCATTTTGTAATACATTTTCAGTGCCTATTTGTATTTTCACTGCAGTTATTTTATGTCTAATACTATAAATTCATGTTAAACACTACTTTGAGACATTGTTCACAGCTAAAGAATGTTGAATAAAAATTTGGTGGTGAAAAATGGTTTTTGTGCTAATTTAAAAGCAGTTAAAACAGATCGGTCAATTTTGACCGGGAATACTAAAGTAAGGGGTGGGAGGCGAACACGACCGGAGGGTTAAGATATGGTGGAGCTCGGTCATTAAGAGCTTTATATGTGAGGAGAAGAATCAGACTTAAATGATGCACGAATTGAAGGTTAATTTGACTCAGTATATAACAAGGTCAATGGCAAGCGTAACCAGCGGTTGACTTTCTACTTTTGGATGCCTTAGCGCATGTGTGCTCCAAAACCGTGTAGACAGACAAATGGCTGACATCGCAATTTAGATTGCCAAGGACTGTGCTGCTGCAAATATGCAGTTTGCTAGAGCCACAACTCCAGAGAGAAACACGCCGATCAAACCCAATTCCACCACACGTCCAGGTCCTCACCACCCTTGGATTTTTGGCCACTGGAACCTTTCAGAGCGAGATTGGAGACAGATTGGGGGTGTCCCAGTCCTCTGTGAGTCGTGCGCTCCCCTTGGTCATCAAAGCTCTCATCAGTTTATTACATCAAATTCCCATACACCGCTGTCCAACAAGTACAAATTAAACGGGACTTTCATGCCATGGCTGGACTGCCAAACATAATCGGAGCAATAGACACACATATACGCATCAAAGCACCGTGCCATTGTGGAGCGCACTGAGCTGAAGGCCAGGTGGGTGTGTATAGCTTAGTACAAGCGCTAATGGAACCTGGCAGTATCTCCAAGATTACCACACTTAAATCACATGCCATGACACCAAACTTCTACAGTAGTACAAATATGGTCTTTACTCACAAAACGATGCATTTTGAAGTTTGTACATAGTCCAGGAGTTTATTATTATCAACACAAGCCTAATAGCTTCTCTGCTGCTAAAGCTGCGTCGACGTCACTTCCTTGATCTGGGAGCTTCAAAGTAAGATGAGGGTTGATCTACTACTGTAGACAACAAAGTATTTGCTACATTCTACATGATTTTTTATGAATTTTTTTATGTAGAGTTGTGAATTTATTTTATCAATGGAGAAATTGAGCAGCCTTGCTTTGTTGTCTACAGTAGTAGATCAACCCTCATCTTACATTGAAGCTCCCAGATCAAGGAAGTGACGTCGACGCAGCTTTAGCAGCAGAGAAGCTATTAGGCTTGTGTTGATAATAATAAACTCCTGGACTATGTAAAAACTTCAAAATGCATCGTTTTGTGAGTACAGACCATATTTGTACTACTGTAGAAGTTTGGTGTCATGGCATGTGATTTAAGTGTGGTAATTTTGGAGATACTGCCAGGTTCCATTAGCGCTTGTACTAAGCTATTCGGGAGAACTCAGTAACTCAGCTGATGTTCAGCCAAGATCGAAAAAACTTCGGGTGGGCTATTTGGCTGGATGTCACGGTTCAAATGACCCTAGGGTGAATCTACTCCGAACTATCACTTTAACCCAAAGCTTGTAAACCAACTGAGCCATCACAGCTTTGACCTGTCAAAGCATGGACCTCACAAGACTTCGAAGGGCATCTCGTGGCTTTGGGGAAGATGTGAGAAGTGGATCTTTTAAGTCCTGTAAGTTTCATCACAAGCTCATTGCAGGAAGTTTCAACAAACAGGTGTCCGCATGTGCACTAGAAGTGGAACACTCTGTACCTTTTGAAAATCTTATCAGTTGGTCCCCAAACAATTTCACAAACTGCTGAAGCTAAGGATGATGGGCAATTAAACCTTTATCTCACATCTGATTCATTTATATTCTTTTGTGAGTGAGCGCACAATATGCTGTATTTAGTAGCACTGTAATATGTGAGGTTGTTTCCAAGTAAATTGTCCAAAGCACTCTCGAGCCTTCTCTTAACGGGCACCAATTCAACACCAAGTTAAAACTCCTTATACATAAGATTGAAATTATTTAAGTGTATGATTAAGGCTTAAAAGGTTATAATTGTTACATTTGTCGTAGTAAGACTTTGGATATGGTTTCAGTATAGATACTTTTAAAGTTAAAATCCAGTAATACATCTGGAAATCATATGAAAGTAACTAACACTAAATCCAACTTGATTGGATGTTGCAAAAGAACTTGCAAACATCTTCACACACGCAGGCATTTTATAAGTGCTTTCATTGTTATGTCATACTATGTATTTAGCATTTTTCTAAATATTTTCATACCATCTTTGACTTTAAAAAATATTATATTATTACGCTGTCCCAGCACAGGCTGGCAAAGGGTTACAGTGAGGGGAAAAGATTATGATCTTCCTCTTGTCAATGTAGAATGATATCTAAAAATGCAAATTGCACAGAAACAACTTTAAATTCATCATTATAAACTGAAAAACAGATGTGACTCAATTTCCGAGACAATTTCTCATTTCAAAATGTTGGGCAGCTCACATTTCTCTGAGGTGACATCTGCAATTTGATATTCATGCATTTGCCATCCTGAAAAAATTAGACACGTAGAGATGGCTTCTCACATATATCAGAGAAGACCAGATTGTAACGCGTCCAAAACAAAAATAACAAACCAGAAGACAATTTTGCTTGTCTGTTAATCATCATCAGATGGGCTGATTTGATGCTGAGACTCTGTTTCCTCTGTGTATTTTTGTGTGTGAGTGTGTGTAGGAGCTTATATTCCGACAGTTATGCTGGGACTGTGAAATGATTGTGTGTGATAAGGAGACATAGTGTTCTCAGAGAGCTGGGAGAGCGAAGAGGACATCGGAACATCGCTGTGTTTTTGCAAGCCTTATCATTGTGAGTTGCTATTTTCAAAGTGAACAATTCAGCAACAAAACTTCTACAAGTACATACTGTTTCTCTAATTACAGAAAGGAAAACAGCCTGATGATTCTTGATAAATCCATTTGTTCTGTTTTTCACCGAGTATTAACTGCTTTGTGCAACACACGGAAAATGTGTGCAGCTAAATGATCTTCGTCTGATAACTTTTTGTAAGATTATTATGTTCTAGAAGAATATCTGATGCAATATGTGACCACAGCTCAACAATAAAACCATACAAAAGAAAAGAGGTAACATTTCAGTTCATCCTCCCTCTCTAACTCTGACATTGCTTTCTATTCACTTCTAAATAATTCTCTATCATGAGTGCACCTGAGCGAGAATGGGCAGCTGTGGGAGCACCCAGCCAGACTTAAGACTTCCTCCACATATGAAATATTAAGTCTAAGGTTAAGAGCAGGAAAGCAATTGATCCTGACCACTGCTCTGAGAGGGCAGCATTTAAAGCAGCACTTCTGGAAAGCACGGCATGGTAGGCATGTAAGCAAGGTTCTGCATAAAAAGGACAAGGTTGAATTTGCATTGTAAAGCACCGCTGGTAGCTCTCTTCCAAATAAGGGAAGTGAATTTGTGTTTGGAACATCAAACTGACAGCTCGAGGTGAGACAGGCAAATTCTTGCAGAGCACGTGTGTACAAGCGTGCGAGCGGAGGAAGGAATAGAAGGGCAACAGAGGTGTTGCATCGGCCCCTGCTGGCTTAACAATCTTTAATGAGGTCCTGCATCAAAGAACGCCCTTCACATTACACGTTGAGATAGTATCTGCACTGACATAATCTTTTATCTGAAGAAGACAGAAAAATATTCATTGTGTTCATGTTGTTGCTTTGTTTGGGTTTGAAGATTCTTCAATTAATTGCAATTGTGCAACCTGACAGTTTAAAGAACTACATCAACTTTCTTGTTTTTCATATGATACAATACAAACACCTATGACCTCAACTTATTTTAATTGAAAATCATTTTGCGTCATGACCTGTAAAGGACCAAATACAATAAGACGGACCCGTAGAGATAGTAGAACGAGTAGAAATGGTTGCAAAAAGAGTGAAAAAAGATAGAGGGAGAAATAACCTCTTTAAACCGCTTCATCTATATTAAAAGATACTGAAATTCTTTTGCAAAAGAAAAAAAGGGATTAATGCAAATATACAATAGTCAGTTTTAAATGTTTCATTTCTTTTTGCTCTCTGGCAACAGTAAACAAATCCATTATTCAAAATTTAAATGTTTCCGTTCATATACACCCACACACAACATGTGAACTATATATTGAATTCTGTGAAAAACAGCTTTTCTTTTTTTTTTCCTTTCTGGACACAGCTGTTCATAAGTAGCGAGTCAAACTTGCATGGCCCCAGTGAACACAAAGGCTGCATTCCTAAAGAGGCACCGCGGCGTGTTCCTTATCTTTTTGCCTCATTAGTCGAGCATTTGCTGCAGGTTAAGAATTGTGTTGCTCCGCTCTCATTGATCACAGTTCCGGAGGTTCTTTTCCGTAACCCCCTAACAATCATTTATCCTTTCCCCTCCAGTTTTTATGTAGTTCTGTGGATTTCTCTCTATCTGTTTTTCTTTTTGTCTTCTTTCTGAACACAACTGCATTCAGCAGTTTCTACTAATATATTTGAGTGTTTGAGAGGATTGACTCACATTCTTTTAGTCATGCACTCACAGACACACACACTTACAACTTAAACAGGGATCAACCAAACACAACCGTGCGTGTTTTATTGTTGGTTCTTGATTTTTGTTTTGTTTTCCCCCATAATGAAAAAACCCAGCAAAACTGTTAATTCAATTTTCTGTTAGAGCAGAATACCTTGGAACTTACAACTTGCACTAGACACGGTTAAATATACCCAGGCTTTAGATATGAGTTGCAACCTTCCAAATGAATGTCATGCATGTCTATCCTTTCTGTAGCAGCTAATTGTCTTAATTGTGAAAAGAGACAAGGTCCAGGCCACAGGGCCACAACGTCAACCATTTGGTCAAATTCTAGTAATCTGAATTCCCTAATGTAGATGGATATGTTTTCAAAAGACTCATACAGGTAATGCTAATGTAAAGGCTCAAATGAAAGGGAACTCAGCAATCCATTAGTAATATGTAACGAGAGACGTTAGATCTGAAATATTTGGAGTCCTTTAATACAGTTAGCACAGTCCTGATATTGTCCTGATATTGTGACGTTGCATGTCCCCGAGGTTATCATGTTCCTTACTCTTTAACTCTACTCATTATAATACACACTTTGTTACAGTACATCTTGCACTTTATCTTATTTTGGCAATCATTAGACTGGATCATTAACTCTTCTCTCAGATGGTATTCGAACGTAAAGTATAGATAATATTCCATCTAAACAATGAACAGATTTTATTAATGGAGCTTTGCCTTTTTGTCCAATCCTTCTAACCTTCAGTTAGACCTACCCAATTTCTACACTTTATAACCCTGGCAGGGTTCATCCATTGTGCCTGCTCTGCGATTCTAAAAGCGCTTCTTCATTTGGTTCCATTTATATCCTCAGTCTCCTCCTGCATTAACCACTTGTTTTCACCATTCATATTGTGATTATGCAAATGTAGTGAATTGATCATCTAAACTGTAATGAAACTTCTGTATTAATGTATACCTCAGTTTAGAATTAATGTTAAGGAAAGAGCATAAAATGTCAGGCTCTGCTGGTTTATGATCTCAGGGACAGTTTTTTATCATCCTTGTTAAAATTATGTAGAATTATAGGAAATGCATAGTCTGTGTTATTATGTGTGAGAAGATTTCTGTCCTTTTAATCTGCATGAAAAGGCTCAACTATTGAATAATCATCTTTTGAGTTGAGTAATATCAAACAACAGACATTGACTATTAGAAATCATTTGTCAGACACACTTAAAACGTTTCTTGTCCATCATGTCATAACTCTGAAACAATCAAATTGTCGAAAAAAAATACATGGAAACTTCCCTTTCAACTACCTTCTGAAGAATAGCCCCATAGTGAGGTCCACACATCATGTCATCACTTTCTCAAAGAAGCTGTTTACAGCTTGTATAAACATCAGTCCTGGGAGTAAAATCGTACAGGCGTAAACACAGTCAGGATGCACCATTGTTGAGCAAATCAAATCATTACTACAGACCCATCTCTTTTTCTCAGCCTTCCTTTCGATTTGAGCAATTCTATTTTCCCATCAGATTTTGGTGTAATTCTTATGATGTATTACTCACTGTTGCTTTCATGATAGCTGTATTCTTCTTCTGTGAATCACTTTGGTCAACCTCGGTTGTTTCTAAATGTGCCATATAGTTAAATGTGACTTTATTTGACTCACCATAAAATCAAGTTTTGACCCTGAAAAGTCCCTTTAAACATGTGGGGCGTATCATTTGGTCCCCACAAAACACATTTGGCCCCGAAATTATAGGTGGCTCCCAGTTTTAGGACACCATGAAAAAAGAAAAACAAGAACACACACACACACACACACACACACACACAGCACAGACACTAACCAGTTTCTTCAAGAGGCTTCTACTGCCCCTTGACCTTTCCTCCAACTAAGTTAATAAAAATATCTTGACCCAGCAAAAGAATCAAATCTGATGTAATCTGAAGTTAAAGCAAATCACTGAGAAGTTTAACTGAGAGCAGCAAGATTGAATTAATCAGCAAAGCTAAAATTGATCTGTGAGAATACAGAATTAAAAATATTAATTTCTCACAACATTGTAGACGCACTTCCAAAAAGATAATCTTTGTAAGTTATGTTATCTGTTCTTCACACTCAGCAAACCTACTTAAAATATTCATAGTAAAGATCCCACTGCGTTTGCAGTTTTAGCCACCTTTGAACATATTTCATCACAGCTAGATGTGATAACAGATAAAGCATCTGCGCGCAAGCAAGAAACTGCAGGTTTTTTCCTCCCACTAAGGTTTCACTAGTTTGGATGAACTCCTTAAAGTACAAGTGCAGGTGAAGACTTGTTATGAGGCAGTGGCACATTTAGTAGCACTCCTCTGTTTTGTTAGAAGGTTTTATTCTCTATTACACTGGAATAGACACCAGGCTCTTCTCTAGGTTGCCTTGACGATCTATAGTTCAGCTGAGGGTCCCTGCCAGTGGTGTAGCTGACAGGCAAAGTTTAATGGCTTGAAGGCGTTTTCCTTCCAGATGCAGTGTATCAGGAGGAAAGTCACACATTTCACAATTTCATCCTCTGCCTATTTTGCTACCCAGCTGCCCAAATAGAAAATATCCCTCTGGATTACCCATGTACTGTAGAATATAAACAGATGAAAGCTCTCTACATTGTCCCTCCCACTTAGATATGTGCAAACACGTTTACACTGTAAAACAAGTGAACAATAGCACGAATTAAGAGCGCCTGGGTGGTCAGTAAAACACTAAAAAGCCTTTTGTTTTACAGCATACCATAAATAACAGATGCCACGCCATAAGCACGAAACTCAATTATTCATCAGCCTTAATGTTTTGAAAATGGGACTGAAGGCATTTAATTTAACTCACTATAATTTGTACTATGATTGTGAAGTTTCTAAACAGTCAAACCTCATTAGGAAACACCGCCGTGTGTCTCTGTGGAAGCGGAAAGAGCACAAGGAAAAACAAAGTAGTGCTGTTCTAGAATTTGACAGGTGTGTCTGCTGTTTCATAGAAATGCCTCTGAGACTGGATCAAAATTCAGTTGAAAACATGCTTCTAAGAGAGGCCATCACACTTTTATGGTCATCAAGATTTACCTTTAGGTGCTGACACACTCAACGCCAGACACTATCAGTGATAAAACTGTCACTGAGTTAATAAGGAAGTAGCTACTACTGTACACAACCAAGCTAACTGTTCCATTAAGCTTGATAGTTCAGTGAGTGAGAAAACTGAAAGAAGTCTGGCTGGTGGCAATGACAAGATATCATAGCTTTTTAGGAGTGTGGCATGAATATCTGAGCACTGAGTAGTTTGCAGCCAGTCATTGATGGTTAAAGGAAAAATTACAGTATCTCTCCCATTCTGGAGTATGTTGCATATCGCTGTTTAAAAGAGGACAAAAAAAATTCATTCAAAGGTTTTTGGAAAATGTGTTTAGCAACTCTAAAACAGGAGGAGTGCAGAATGTGAGCTCTTTTTTTTTTTAAAAAAGAAACAGTAACACTGAAAGGCTAATTAAATTAAATTACTCTGAAGACAAGAAAGTGGAAGTGTCCCCAAAATTGGTCTCAAACTCAAATCCTAGGCATCTTTGGTTTGTGTAGAGAAAAATCTCTGCATTGGCTAAAAAAAAGTAGAAGTGCTGTATGAGTGTGTGAGGGCAAATGAGGTTTGCACTGGAAAACACAGAGGTTAAAAGACTGGAAAAGCATTATATAAAAGCTGTACATTTACTTTGATTTTTATTTTACTGCAGACAGTATGAAGCCAAGATATTTAATGTTTTGTCTCACAACTTCATTTCATTTATCCATATACAAACATCTTTGTATTTCAGGCCTGTAACACATTAAGAATACGTTTGAATTGGGACAGTTTAGGACTGTTAATGCTGTCGAATGGAATTGCAACAATTCAAGGAGTATAAATAAATTTTAATGGATAAGAATAATCAAGCAAACAAGAGCACACAGAGAGTCAGGATCGAGCGCAGGCCATACTTCTTCATTTCATGAAGGAAGGAAGGAGAGTATATAGGAACTGTGAAAGGTTCCTACAGTGGGAATGTTCCTAATGGTTACCATAATGCTTTGCACCAAAGGGAAAAAAGGCATTTTATCATTTTAAGATAATTTAATGTTGCTTTGTATCCTGTGTGAAATAACAGATTTATCCATTAATTTTCCTTTGGACTGCAGATAAATACTTGTGGCATTAAAAATAAACGTTTAACTATAATATGATAATGTAAACAAAGCAGGAAATCACAACGCAAATGGTTCAAGGCCTTTTGTATTTATTTGTGAGGGGAAAATTGTTGAATTACACTCAGTACGTGAGAAAATTGCACACTGGTACTGACCTTGCGTGTTTGTGTGACAGTAGTCATGTGAAATGTTTCCTTTCGTTATGATGATTAGTCCACTACACAGTCCTCTACACACAACTCCCAAAGTAGTCAGTAAGGATTAATGAGCAAGTGTGTGATTTAAAAAAGAAAAACAGCCCCAGAGAAAAGACATAAAGCTGCAAATAAGCGTAATAGGTCTCCCTCAACTATGAGAACAATCATTATTTCCACAAGCACAACACATTACATTAAAAAATCTAATGCATAGTTGTGCTGAATCCTTGAGCATAGCACCAATGATGCTGTTTTTTCCTCTTAGTGTTATGTGTCATGTAGTTTAATCACCAAAACAATTAATAAAAAAAAATAAAAAAAACAGGGCTTGGTTTTATTAGACTTACTCAGGAGAAAAAATCTGACTATGATCACTCACTCAAGACTGAGACTGCTCTGTCTTGAGGTTCCGCTCTGCTCAAAAGGAAAGAAAGAAATACATTACACTGTCCCAGTGGTGCACACCACCACGCTCACATCCACTGTGCCCACACATGTGTGAAATTAAAGCTATCACGACCTTACATCTGACTGAGAATGCTATTTCTCTTGATAAAACATTTCAGCCGCAGATGTATCAGTGAGGACGCATTTTCCTTTTTGATGGCCTGCAAGTCACGAGGGTGCCGTAATGGCAACATGATGCCGGTACATAGAGTGTAGGCGATGTCAACAGACAGAAAGGGAGGGTAAGCCATTGTGAGTGTGTGTATGCACAAGCTCGCTTATGTGTGTATGAGTATCCATATTCATTAGAAGTGTGGAGGAGAATCCAATAACGACTCTGTCAGTCGAGATTAAAGAGAATGACCTTTGGTGACTTCAAATAGAGCAGTGTGTGTGTGTGTGTGTGTGTGTGTGTGAAGGTGGGTTGTGTGGTGGTTGACAGTGAGGCAGAGGAGGAAAGAGGGAGGATGGCAGCAAAGAGTGGAAATGGGATGCAGGAACGCCACAACCACAGATAAATGTTGTCTCTCAACTGGTGTGAATCATCCCGATACACTGGGTTGTTTTTTCAGCAGGTGCAATACAAGCTGTCCTTTTGGCATGTGAGGAAAACACTGAGACTCAAATGGAAGTCCTCACATTTATTCTGTGGTTAACTATCAAAGCAAAAGAAAAAAAAATAGAGAAGTCAAAGCAAGTAAGTGGGTAAAAGTAACTGACGTAAAGTACAGGACACATGAAAACCACAATATTAACTCTTTAATATTAACTCTACTTTTATGTCTGTGTTGATCTCAACCAACTTTGGACTCTTAATCAGTTAAGTTGCAATTAATTGTCTGGAAGCTGAGTTGAACACTCAAGACTAATGGGCCAGAAAAACTGATCAAATTCACTAAGAATTCCTAATAATGTGCTTTTGAGCTAAAGTAGACCAATTCATGGGGGGAAAAAATCTAAAATTCAGGGTCCTCTATATCAGCCTTCCGTTGAAAATGTTTTATATTCGGTCTCGTGAATATAACTGAGAATGTGTGTAAAGTGAAAAGAAAAAAGTATTCATTAAAAATGCACATGCCAGTTTAGTGAGACATTAGTGAGATTAGTGAGTGCACATTAGTGAGAAATCAGCTGGCGACGTGCCCCATGTTCCACACCAGCATACTCATGCCTGTTCATGGTCACTTGCATTTGGAAAGTCTGTCAATTAACCATATATTTGAACAAATATTCTAACAATTACAAATGACATGGAAATTGCGACAAGCTCCTCCTTGGAATAATGGACAAAGAAAGAGAGAGATTCTAAAACAAAGCTCAAGTTTCTTGATGCTGAGATTAAAGTTGCCGTTTAGTTCGTTCAGTCAAGTTAACATTTATTCATATAGTGTATTTTGTTTTCGAGGCAACACAAAATGAAAACATGAAACCGAAACAAAAACATGAAAATAACAATAAAATAAAAATATTTGTAGCACTTTCATAAAAGTGCAGAAGACAGTATTTATTCAACAGTATACTTATACAACTTACTGTTTAAGAAAAAAGGAGAAACTAACAAAAGTAAAGAATAAAGCTCATTTCCATTTGATTTCAGTTTGGCGTTGGCAACTGAATGTATTTTGGGCTCAGGGAAATGACAGCATCCAGCAAGGATGGCATAATCCAGCTCAATGATGGTTGGAAAATGCATGTTCTGTGTCCTATCTCATGCCGGGGGCCAAAAACCTACTCGGATATATGCCCCAGAATAGCTTTATTGCAGTTAGTATCTCTCTGCAACGCCAGCCCCCAAATCAGAATCTAATAACACCAATCTCTTTTGGGAAGGGGGGATCTGCTCAGAAGTCACTATGCTTTTACCAATCAGATCACTGCATTCTCTGAAGATGTGTTCGCTGTGGAGCAAATCGTTTGCATAATCTTCTGTTGACGTCAGATCTTCTGTCACAGATGTCTTTTGTAAGTTTGGACACAAATGATGTTACTCATCCATTTTCTAAAAAACATAATCATTCACTGAGTAATCATTCATTTGATAAAGAATGTATGCGGATGTTAATATTTGCATGCAGTGATGCCAGTAGTCTCTCTATTTGCAGGTTCCCTGCTCTAAAATTAGATTTTGCGCATAAGCATAATCAGAGCCGAGAATCGAACCGGTTCTCTGTTGCCCGAAAGGCCCCTTATGGGATCATCACAGAGAGCACTACTACTTTCACATCACAAATAATTAATTTCTTTAAACAAATTAGTCAATATACAATGGAAAAAACATTTATCAATTTAATCTATAAAGTTTTTTAATTCAATCTTCAAAATTATATTCAGTACACATATATGGATTGCGTTATTACTAACTACAAATTCCATTTAGATAAAAAACACACACACACACACACTTTTCCCGTCTGTTCCTTAAATGCTAATGGGTATGGTGCAAGTGAGTCTATTTTGGTAACGGTTAATGGAGTTTTAAGCTTGGATCACACGCGGAGAATGTCAGCATGACATTTTTCTTCCATCAGAGCGAAGTAAATTTGAGAACTGTGTCCTGGACAGAAATGGCACTCAGGTAATCACAGAGTCTGCACATGTGTCTGGGGCAGTTAAGAGGGTCAAACAGGACTCTTTATTCTGGGAGAGAAGAAATAGAGGGGACCGAGTTACAGAAAGGAAGACACAAATGGGAGTTTAGTTATCTATAAAGCGATTTCACTGAGGTGCAAAACTTGGGTTCAGCAAGCACAAGAACATGTACACTCCAGTGCACACACTTTCTGACACACCTCTAGAGCACAATGATGATTAGCAGAGTCCCTATCATGAATGCCCTTTGCTGCGAAGCCTAAACATTATATCCTCACCACTGCAAACCGTAGACTCGAGGTGACTCTCCTCTGACTTTTACCTGCTCTGGTCTGCTCAGTGTAGAGTGGCTGGTGAGAAATCAATGATGTCCTCTCGTGAGACACACTCTACACGCACACTCACTGCAACAGCCATCCTGCTGATGTTCAGGGGACATGAAGCCAGTCCCTTGTCCCCTGGCGTCCCTCCAGTGGCTGGCGTGTCCTCTGTTAGACAGCCTGACATTCAGCACAGCAGTAACTCATCGATCCACATGCAAGGGGAGGGGGGCATGAGAGAGGTGAGGTGATAGGGGAGGGGGTCAGGAGCTTTTCATGAGATGGTGCGCTGCTGGGCTGATGGAATGATACCTAGTTATAGCAATAGATACCATCTGGCAGTTGACAGAGAGCTATCAGAAAGAGAGTAGGGGGGTAAGAGGTGGTAGAAAGCTGACTGACTGATAGACTGGTGAAAGTAGGTTAGCTTGCCACTGGGCTTACAGGAACTCACACACTTTGCTTGTTTGTTCAGAAGTAGTGAAATGCTTCATTCAAAACCCTGTCCATTTATCTTTGATCTGCACTGCATGTAGGCATGTCAGGCATCCAACTTTCAGAGGTGCTGTGCAGGTTACACTGATATTAAGCTAAAATATACAGATACCCAGGGAAAATTTGTAGGAAACAAACACAGCTATGTTTATATAGGCAGTGCTTTTAAGTAAAAGAAACCGTCCTTCAGGGATAAATACAGAATATTTTTCTGTCCTCAAACTTAAAGTTTCAAAAGTAGCTTAGAGATTGAAAAAGTATAAGCTGTCAGAGGGTATAATATTGTGATAGCACTCTGTGTTGTAGAAGCTGCTTTGGTATCGTATGCACGTCACTGCCTGTTAGGCCTGACCATGCAGGACAGAGCAGGCAAAGGTCCAGATTTTATTTCCAACTAAAGAATTAATTGCTTGTGTTTAATTGCTGCTGAGCACAGATGACTCACAGTGGAAAAGGTTTAGCAGCCACATCATAATGTACACTTACACTGATAAGTCACAAAACTGAGACAGGTAAAGTGAGTCACTTTACTCATCTTGTTATGACTCAATGTGCTGCTGGGAAACACCGCACCCACATATTAATATGGATGTTACTTTCACACGTGTAACCTACCTACACAACAGTACTCCCCATAGGACAAGACAGCAGTTATCCCTGCAAAAACTGCTTAGAAAAGCCTCAAAGAATACAGCCAAGACTTTGAGATGATCATCAATCCTCCTAACTATTCAGATCCCAATCACCTACCATTGCTACCAGAACATTCTGGTAACAGACACCTTAAGTAAGTAAGTAAGTAAGTAAACTTTATTTATATAGCACCTTTCACAGATAAAGATCACAAAGTGCTTTACAATCAAATACATAAAAAACAATTAGAAGAAAACGCCACCAATAAAACAAATGAATAATTATAAAATCATAAAAGACGAAAAAGACCATACCAAGATAAAAAAAAATTAAATATATATATAGTGGAGACATAGGTAAGTTCACTACTGTCTAACTAAAAGCTTGCTTAAATAAAAAAGTTTTCAGCTGCTTCTTAAAAGAGTCCACATATTCAGAGCACCTTAGTGAAAGCGGCAAGGCATTCCAAAGTTTGGGGGCCACTGCCTGAAAGGAACGGTTGCCTCGAGTGTGGAAGTGTGTGTGAGGAACAACCAACAGCCTCTGACCTGCTGATTGAGTACGGGTATGGTGATAAATCAGATCAGAGATATATGCAGGGGCTTGACCATGTAGGGCTTTAAAAGTAAGGACCTTAAGACACCCTCAGATGTTCTTTGACCGCATACTGACTGGTCAGAGCTCTTTTAGCCGTATAAGGTGGAATTATTCAATTTTAGTCATAATTGGAGGCTGATGGGAATATTTATTTACTAGCTCTGGGGCATAAACAAAACTTTGACCAGCTCGTGAAAATAAAGTACAGCACATTGTGATTTTAATATATTTTAAAGTAACTCTCCATTTGAGATGTGAAATATCTAATGCTACTTCAGTAAAATGACAATAAAAAAAAAAACAACAATCCGATATTGTCACGCCCAGAGACTCTTGTTTTTAGTTTTCATGTTTAGGTTATGCTTTTGTTTTCAGTCCATCTTTAGTTTTTGTCATGCCTTAGTTTCCCTGCACTCTGTTTATTAGTTCATTCACTTCACCTGTGTTTTTTCCCTCAGCTGCACTCACTCCCCAATCACTCTCACTCCCTATTTAGTTTCCGGTCTCCCCTGTCTGTTTGTTGGTTCCTTGTTTGATGTCAGTTTGTAACCCATGCCACGATTCCCGCTTCCCATGATTTCCACGTTTTTGTCAAGCTAAGTATTTATTCCATGCCACGTTCTTTTTTGTTTTGTTTATAGCAACGTTTTTTGAATCCGGCTTTGCCGCGGCTTTAGTTTGAACTTTGTTTTTTGTTGTTAATAAATCAACCTTTTTTTTGAAAGTCCGCATCCGTGTCCTCCCTCCACACCACAACCTGACAGATATTGTCTAATCTTTTCGTAATTACAGAAGGGGATGTTGAACAATGCCTAAATTATATTTTTCAATACATTTTGAAAACATTCTGATACTCTGATAAGATACATATTGGGATAGTTTGGCTTTTTTAAAGTGGG
Source organism: Odontesthes bonariensis (assembly GCF_027942865.1). Classification (NCBI taxonomy): domain Eukaryota; kingdom Metazoa; phylum Chordata; class Actinopteri; order Atheriniformes; family Atherinopsidae; genus Odontesthes; species Odontesthes bonariensis. The sequence goes on along the minus strand of NC_134506.1, from coordinate 14,882,716 downwards.
GTTTGACAAAATAGCGACAAAGTAAACAATGTAACTGTGATACGTTGTAGAAATAATCTACACATAGCTTTCGCTTAACTGCTTTGAAAGTTTTGTGGCATGAGTTGTTTTAGACTGCCAAAATTTGCTTTGTTTTTGTCCCTGCTCTAAGCACCTGTTAGCTTGGCCCCCTCTTGAGAGTTCCTCTCTGATTCTGCACACAGAGAGTGCTCTGACTGCTACCTATACTGCAGGTAAGGTACTAATGACTCATAAGTACTTCTCATAAACCCACTTAACAAAACTCAAATTATCCCTTTAAAAGATGGCAAAAAAAAGAGAACAGTTACATTCAGGCTCATCCTGAGAGCTTAAAGGCAAACTAATCAGATATGCAACACACATACTCTCTCTGTAGGCAAAAGTTGGAGTTTTTACACAAAATCAGCCGTAACAGCAGGTTCCCATGGGGTTGTGTGGAGGTGTGGGCAAGTGCATTTGCCCTGGTTGAGTGTTCAACACTATAAATTAAATTGTATTTCTCTGATTTCACAGTTGAACTTCTTTCTGCTATTGTGTAGCCCAGGTGGAAAAACACACATTAGATTATATTAGAGACCAATAAAAGAAGAGGGAGAGTATTTATTTTATGTTTACATCGGCAAAGTTTAAAGTTCCTGTTGCATTTGAATGCACCGCACAGTTCGTATGACCCCACGTGGGGAGTGCCTCAACAGCCAATCAGGGGCTACGCAGGCCATGTTCAACCTCTAAGCTCGGAGGTGAATTGCAGGCGCGCAATTGTTTCCGTTCTTTTCCTGACCTTAGCCAAAGAAGTGAGTGCAGCTACTTGTGAAGAGGACAGAAAAAGGAGAAAAATCCCCAGTTACACTGAAAAAGAAAGTCAGAGCACCTACTGATTGGAAGTCCGGAGCGAGTGGCTACACAAAGGAGACAGGTACGTCGGCTAACCACTAACCTGTCATCTGTAAAGGGCCGTGTATACTCTCGCAGCAGTGTGTCACAGTGAGCTTGTCGCAGACATGACGCAGTTATTTTTGATTTATCCCCAATTTTGAAACGCGGTCTGCGCTATGTTAATTCCATGTCACAACGCAAGAGGGACAATCACGAACAAGCTAGGATTGTGGGTGTGGTGGGTGGCGTGTTTCTCTTCCAGTTACGGAGGTCATTCAACAACAATGGCGACTGGACGAATGCGCACTTTGATTGAGATGCAGCTGATCGATCTAGAATAGAAGAAATATTGCTACTACTGGAGCTGGCAGAGAGGCGAAAGAATCGTCACGGTTAGCACGGTTAGCGTCACCATTAGCCGATTAGCAAACCGGAAATACGCATAGTGTAGAGCGGATGTAGAGTTGACCAATCAGAGGCTATGGATGGATTTCATACAGAAGTCTGGTGTTAAAATTCCAAACACAAGTTATGGTCACTGGGATAACTCAGGTAGCTGAACAAGAGGAACAGGTCATTGACTTTCTAAAAACAGTAGGGTAAAATTGAGAGAGTCCTTTTTGTTGACGATTCACTGTCTGAGTTCTACCAAAACCTGATCGTTGAATATTTTAGCGGTTCAGCCTTAGAAGGTTTAGAACCTCTCTTACCGTACACATGGACAGGTTGGAAGTAATGTCACAAAGACATACTTATCTGAGCTTAAAGAACTAGCTAAGGTGAGTGGCAAAGACTATGGTGAGGTGTTGAAAGAGATGATGTCTCAAGATGTTGAAACCACTGTCTTATCCCCATCTGCTCATAAAGAGCAACAGTCTCACACCTCATTCTCAGATGTCACACCAAGCAACAATGGTGCCACTGACCATGTTCTCCTCACTAACGGAAAGAGAGCACCGTCCCTTTCATTATGTGACATGAACCCACCTGACATTCAGAAGGTCGTGGTTGAGCATATCGTACGGAGGCAGGACTTTGTCCCACACATGCAATCCCAGGTGAGACTCCGCTCCTTCTCCGGAAAGATGCCCCAGACCTAATAATGAAACCAATTATGACACATGACGCATACACATTGAACTACTCCAAAATGATCCTAGCATGTCTCCCCTGCAAATATCCAGAAAGATCCTTGAGAATTTGCTCCCACCAGCAGCTGATGTAATTAAGGGCTTACGACCTGAATCACCCCCTGCAGCCAACCTGCAGCTCCTAGACTCCGCCTTTGGTACTGTGGAAGATGGGGAGGAGCTTTTCGCTCAATTTCTGAACACCCTCCAAGATCCAGGTGAGAAACCATCCACTTACCTTCATCGGCTCCAGCTAGCATTAAACAAAGCCACAAGAAGGGGGGGAGTCACATGTGAAGAAGTGGACAAACATCTTCTTAAGCAGTTCTGCAGGGGATGTTGGGATAACACCCTGCTCGGTGTCCTGCAACTCGAACAAAAGAAGAGCAGCCCACCCCAATTTTTGGACCTGTTGCTAATGATTCGCTCTGAAGAAGATCGACAGGAAGCAAAAACCAGTCGTATGAGAAAACATATTGGCACCACAAAGCAAAGAGCTCAGTTGCAGTTCCGTGGTGCATATGTTTGTGAACCAGAGGAGAAAGATGAGAGTGGTTTCAGTGCTATTGAGGATCTGAGAAAGCAGATGGCATGTCTGCAAAGCCAACTAACTACATTCATGTCACAGAAAAGGACAAAAGGAGTTAGTAACAAGGGACCTTCAGGGAAGCCTCAGGGCAGGATGTCAAAGCCAAACGATACAGATACGGGCATGCAAGGACAGACTAAAAAGAGACAGACATACAAACCCAAGCCCTGGTATTGTTTTAACTGCGGTGAAGATGGCCACATTGCCCCATGTTGCACCGACCCTGCAAACCCCAACCTAGTGGCAGAAAAGAAGAAGCAGTTGAGGAAAAACAGCACAAGTGGGAAGCACAAAATGGTTCATACTTGCCTTTATCAAAATCAAATCAAATCAAATTTATTTATATAGCACATTTCATGTACAAACAATTCAAAGTGCTTTACATAAAATAAAAGCATTGCAGCAGGGAGTGGAAGAAGCATTAAAAATACATAAAAGAATATAAAGAGAAACAAATAAAATCGTTTAAATAAATTTAAAAACAAGCAACAGTCTAGATAAGTTAAAAGATATTTCTTGCATAGACAAATGAGAATAGAAATGTCTTTAACCTGGATTTAAAAATGTCTACATTTGGTGAAAGTTTAATCTCCACTGGCAGTTTGTTCCACTTGTTTGCAGCATAACAGCTAAATGCTGCTTCTCCAAGTTTAGTCTGGACTCTGGACTGGACCAGCTGACCTGAGTCCTTGGATCTAAGAGCTCTGCTAGGTTTATATTCTCTGAACATATCACAGATGTATTTTGGGCCTAAACCGTTCTGGGATTTGTAAACCATCAGCAGGCTTTTAAAATCTATTCTGTGACTGACTGGAAGCCAGTGTAAAGATTTCAAAACTGGGATGTCGGGTTAAAACTCTAGCAGCAGCGTTCTGGATGAGTTGCAGATGTTTAATGCTCTTTTTGGGAAGTCCAGTTAAAAGAGCATTACAGTAATCGAGTTTCCTGGAGATGAATGCATGGATGAGTTTCTCCTGGTCTTTTTGGGAGAGGAAACCTTTAATTCTGTTGATGTTTCTGAGATGGTAAAAAGCTACCTTGGTGACAGCTTTGATGTGGCTGCTGAAAGTCAGATCTGAGTCTATCAACACTCCGAGGTTACGAACTTGGTCAGTAATTGTAAGGTCCCCAGTCTAAAGATATTTACCAACGCTGACCCTCTTCTCTTTGCTCCCAAACAGAATGATCTCAGTTTTGTCTTCATTTAATTGTAGAAAATTTTCTCTCATCCAGGTGTTTATTTCACTCCAGACTCTGACACAGTACGTCTGCTGGGCTGCAGTCATCCAGTGACAGAGACACATAAAGTTGTGTATCGTCTGCATAACTGTGATAATTGATGTTAAAATTCTGCAATATCTGACCCAAAGGGAGCATATACAAGTTAAACAGAAGAGGTCCAAGAATTGACCCCTGGGGGACTCCACAAGTCATGGCAACTCGCTCAGATTCATAGCTGCCAATTGTAACAAAATAACTCCGGCCTTCTAAGTAGGACCTGAACCAGTTAAGGACCACTCCAGAAAGTCCAACCCAGTTTTCCAGCCTGTGCAACAGGATTCTGTGATCTACAGTATCAAACGCAGCGCTGAGGTCCAACAGAACCAGGACTGAAACATTACCAGAATCAGTATTCAACCTAATGTCGTTTAACACTTTGACCAGAGCTGTTTCAGTGCTGTGATGACTACTGAAGCCTGATTGAAAGTTATCAAGACTTCCACTTTCATTCAGAAAGTCATTGAGCTGGTTAAATACAACTTTCTCAATAATTTTAGATATAAAAGAGAGATTAGAGACAGGTCTGTAGTTGTTCATCATAGAGGCATCTAGAGTTCTCTTCTTTAGGAGTGGCTTAATGGCAGCTGTCTTTAGTGACTTGGGAAAAATGCCTGATGCCAGTGAGCTGTTAACTAGGAGATCACTTTCTACTAAGGTAAAAACAGTTCTTAAAAAGTTGGATGGTATTATGTCCAGAGAACAAGTTGTTGATTTCAGATGCCGTGAACTGTTTCCTCTTCCATTTTTAAATCTACAATATTAAATTGTGACATAACGTCAGTTATTTCTAGGTTTTAGACACAGATTAGTTTTCTTGTTTGTCTGTTGCGTGAATGCTTTGTCTAATCGTTTGGATTTTTTTGGCTAAAAAAGTTGGCAAATTCGTTGCATTTCTCTGTGGAGAGGTCTGGGTTTGACTGTTTAGGAGGATTTGTGAGTTTTTCAACCATAGCAAACAGAGTTTGAGAATTGTTGACATTCTTATTAATCATTTCAGATAAATGCAGCTGTCTGGCCTTGCACAGCTCATTGTTATAACTACGCAGGCTTTCTTTGTACAGTTCATAGTGAATCTGAAGCTTTGTTTTCCTCCATTTACGTTCAGCTTTCCTGCATTTTCTTTTCAGGTTTTTGAAACCTGAAAAGGGTGTTTCTCCATGGGGTTTTCTGTTTGATCAAGGTGCTCTTTAATCTTATCGGTGCAACAGCTTTCATTACAGCTTCCATTACATTAAAAATTTTTAAGTTAAAATGATCCAGCATTCCTTCAACCAACTCTGCGCTCATTGTTGGTAACATAGCTATGGCCTACCTAAATTGAGCACTTGTTTTCTCATTGATGTACCTCTTCTTAACTGAGAAGCTGGTTGTTTGAACATTTAGTAATATGTAAATCAAATAGAATACAAAAATGGTCAGACAAGGCCAAATCAATAACAGAAGAAATATCAACACCTTTAGAAATGACCAGGTTCATAATGTGACCTCGAAGGTGGGTAGGTTCTCTTACATGTTGCCACAAACCAAACATGTCCAGCACAGAAGAAAATTCTTTTGCATTACCATCCGTCATATTATCTATGTGAATGTTAAAATCCCCGGTCAAGATAAAATGGTTAAAATCAGTCGAAATAACAGACAATAATTCAGAAAAATCATCAATAAAACTTACAGTGTCCTGGAGATCTGTAAATGATTTAGAACAGGATTTTAGGAACACCCTTTAAAATAAAACTAAGATATTCAAAAGAAGTGAAATCACCAAATGAGATCTCTTTACACTGGAATGTATCTTTAAATAAGGCAGCTTCACCCCCACCTTTCTTACCATTTCGGCATTTATCCATAAAACTAAAGTTTGGGGGGGCTGCTTCATTAAGAACAGTAGCACTTGTGCCCTCTGTTAACCATGTTTCTGTCAGAAAAAGAAAATCTAAATTGTGTGAAATTATGAAGTCATTAACTAACAGTGACTTATTGGACAGAGATCTAATATTAAGTAAGGCTAGCTTTGTGGTGTCAGGGTGGGGTGGATGGAGGACACGGATGCGGACTTAAGAAAGAAAAATTTACAAAAATCAAAAAAACAAAGTACAAACCAAAGGCGCGGCCGAACCGGATATAAAAAAAAAAAAAAAAAAAACTTAGCTGGGAATAAATACTTGGAAAACAAAACAAATAACGCAGACGGCGTGTCAGGAACAGGCGGTGGTCTGGCGGATGCCCAGACCTCCGTCGACGTGGCTGCAGGAGACGGTGGTCTGGTTGGCACCCAGACCTCCGTCGACGTGGCAGGAGGAGGAGCCGGGGACCGTCCGACGGACGTCCGGCGGGGGGGCTCGAAGAGGTGAGTCCATGGGCCGGGGCCCCATGGGCTCTGAGGCTTTGTCGGGCCCTGTAGCCTTTTTGTCAGGCCCTGTGGCCTCTTGGTCGGGTTCTGGGACAGGCTCGTGGTCAGGCCCTGTGGCCTCTTGGTCAGGCTCGTGGTCAGGCCCTGTGGCCTCGTGGTCAGGCTCGTGGTCAGGCCCTGTGGCCTCGTGGTCAGGCTCGTGGTCAGGCTCGTGGTCAGGCCCTGTGGCCTCTGTGGCTGGGGCCAGCTCTTGGATGGCTGGGGCCAGCTCTTGGACGGCCGGGGCCCCATGGGCTCTGAGGCTTTGTCGGGCCCTGTAGCCTCTTTGTCAGGCCCTGTGGCCTCTTGGTCGGGTTCTGGGACAGGCTCGTGGTCAGGCCCTGTGGCCTCTTGGTCAGGCTCGTGGTCAGGCCCTGTGGCCTCGTGGTCAGGCTCGTGGTCAGGCCCTGTGGCCTCGTGGTCAGGCTCGTGGTCAGGCCCTGTGGCCTCTGTGGCTGGGGCCAGCTCTTGGACGGCTGGGGCCAGCTCACTGTGGGTCGCTGGACGCTGTGGACTGAGATGTTGAAGAGGTGAGGGGGGATGAGTACAGTGCAGCTACCTGTGCCGGCACCATGCCAAATATGTTGAGCGTTGCAGCGCGCTGCATAGTCCTCGCCTTCCCCCAGATGCGAGACAGGTCCACAGGCCAGGTCTGGAGAATTTTCTTCGCCAAAAAAAAGTCAATGATGTCATTGGCCACATTTAACCTTCTCCAGGAGGTGCTGTCCTGCTCCAAGCAGGAACAGAGATCTTCGGTCAGCCGTAATACTGTTTTAAAATCCGCCGCGTCCATTTTTGGCCGGATCTTTCTGTCAGGGTGGGGTGGATGGAGGACACGGATGCTAGTAAAAGCTGGTCTAGTTGATTTCCCTCAGTTACGGCCACATAAGCTGCCAGTCGTCATAAACAATGAGTCTGACCACGACATTGTCATCCCTGCAAAGTGCACTATTGCAGAAATTAGTGCTTATCAGACTATCTTATTAAAAGAATATAGTATAGCCAAACAACCAGAACCCCTCCAGAGATCTCCTGAGACTCAGTCATCCCAGGAGACCACCTAAATTTCAATTTTGGTGATTCCCCAATCCCACTCGGATGGAAGCAACACATCACTCAGCAGCTCAACAATATGCCTGATGTGTTTGCACATCATGACCTGGACTTTGGCCGTATAGATAAGGTCAAACACCACATAAAACTCACAGATGAAACTCCCTTCAAACTATGTTCCCGACCAGTCCATCCACAGGACATTGAAGCTGTCCGAAGGCGCATTCAAGAGCTCCTTGATGGAGGAGTTATCAGGGAGTCAAAGTCGCCATTTGCGTCACCCATAGTGGTAGTCCGGAAAAAGAATGGCCAAGTCCAGTTGTGCATCAATTATAGGCGTCTAAACCTCCAGACTATAAAAGATGCATACAACCTTCCAAAGCTGGAGGATACATTCTCAGCTCTCAAGAGTTCTCAGTAGTTCTCTGTCCTTGACCTGAAGTCGGGGTACTACCAGATTGAGGTTGAAGAGAAAGACAAACTGAAGACGGCCTTCGTGTGCCCTCTCGGGTTCTGGGAGTTCAACAGAATGCCTCAGGGTGTGCCTAATGCCCACAGCACGTTCCAAAGATTAATGGAGCGGTGTATGGGGGATATGCATTTGAAAGATGCTTTGGTCTTCCTTGATGACGTGATAGTATTCTCCAAAACCCTTGGGGAGCACGAAGAAAGACTTATGAAAATGCTCACTCGTCTCAAAGAGTTTGGGTTAAAATTTTCCCTAGAAAAATGTGTTTTCTTCCAGATATCAGTTCGTTACCTTGGTCATGTAGTCTCCAGAAATGGTGTCGAGACTGATCCTGAGAAGATAGCAGCTCTTAAGACGTGGCCTGTCCCCCAGACCCTACGAGAATTGAAATCCTTCTTCGGTTTCGCTGGGTACTACAGGAGGTTTGTTAAGGGTTACTCCAGCATCGTAAAACCCCTCCACAACTTACCTCTGGCTACCCACCTCTCCACAAGAAATCAAAGTTAAAATTAGCAAACATAAGACGGAACACAAATCAATACCATGACCCGAAAGAGCCCTTTGGAGATCCTTGGATGCCACCTTGCCAGCAAGCCTTCGAGATGGTCATCCAAAGCCTCACTACAGCCCCTGTATTAGCCTTTGCTGACCCCCAGAAACCCTATATACTGCACACCGACATCAGTACCACCGGGCTGGTAGCTGTGTTGTATCAGGAGCAAGAGGGCCAACTTAGAGTCATCGGCTATGCGAGTAGAGGGCTGTCACGAAGTGAGAGTCGCTATCCAGCGCACAAATTAGAGTTTTTAGCACTCAAGTGGTCAATTACGACTATCTTTAACCACTTCACTGTTGTAACGGATAGTAATCCGCTAACTTACATTCTGACATCAGCAAAACTTGACGCAACCAGCTATAGGTGGCTAGCAGCACTGTCCACATTCTCTTTCAATCTCCTCTATCGTCCAGGAAGGCAGAACGGAGATGCGGACGGATTATTCCGCAGACCACATGGGGTGCTGACAGATGATCTGAGATCACAAAAAGAGAGAGAACGCATACGGCAGTTTACTCAAGATCTCCTCTCTGATCCAAAAAACATCAATGCAGTAGATCAGTCTGTTGTGAAAGCAATTTGTGAGAGACAGCTCACCTACAGCGTCAGTCCTGATGTTGCCCTAGTAGAGACTCTTGCCATGTCCCCTACTGCTGTGCCTGACAGCTATGTGCAAGAAGAACAGTTTGGAGGTCTGTCCACCACCCCCCCATCTAACTGAAGCGGAGCTAGCAGCTAAGCAAAGGGCTGATCAATGTATAAAACATGTTATCTCCCAGATCGAACACGGGGATACACCACCCCCAACCTTGCGCACCCAACTTCCAGATCTCCTACTCCTTCTCCCAGAGCTAAACCGACTCTAGCTCCAACATCCTGTACAGGTGACGCTAAGTTGGGTCCCAGACAACTTACCAGCTTGTACTCCCAGTTGAGCTTTGCAACGCAGTTCTCACCAGCCTGCATGACCATATGGGTCACATGGGAATTGACCGTACACTGGACCTAGTAAGGACCAGATTCTATTGGCCAAAGATGGTTATGGGCGTGGAAAGGAAAGTGAGGACATGTGGCAGGTGCGTGCGAAGGAAGGCACGACCTGAAAGAGCTGCCCCCTTGGTCAACATATGCACTACTCGACCCCTTGAATTCCTCTGCATGGACTTCCTGTCCCTGGAAGCTGACAGAAGTGGGACCAAAGATATACTGGTGATTACAGATCACTTCACTAAATTTGCGTTTGCCATCCCAACACCAAATCAAAAGGCCTGCACAGTAGTGAAGTGTCTGTGGGAGAACTTCATGGTACACTATGGTATCCCAGAAAAGTTACATAGTAACCAGGGTCCAGATTTCGAGTCCTGCACAATCAGGGAACTCTGTCAGAACAATTCTCACAAGAACAAAACTAGGTTTGATAGACATGTAATTGCCTCAGATTTGGAAGCTGGAGATTGAGTACTGGTCAGAAATGTTCGGATCCGGGGAAAACATAAGATTTCAGACAAATGGGAATCCACTGTCCATGTAGTGGTGAGAAAAGCAGGCACCCTCCCAGTTTACACGGTTAAACCTGAAAACAAGGATGGTCCCCTAAGGACACTACATAGGGACCTGTTACTTCCTTGTGGGTACCTACCTGTGGAGGAAAGCAGGGAGCCTGTACAGAAACAAGTACCACGCAGGCCAGGAACCGGTGCAAACCCTGCGGTGGAGGAAGGGGATTCCGTAGATTAAGGAGATGATGTACTCATTCCTGTTTGTTTAAGTTCTGTGCACCCTGACCTACCTATGACCAATGTCCAAGATACTCAGCATACTGAACCTCCAGGCATTCGTCCTGTTGAGAGTCCTGTACATGCTCAGAATGTTGATAGTACTCCTGGTATTGAAAACCTGCCTGATCTTGACAATCCACCCGATCTTGACAACCTACCTGATATGTCCAATAGTACTTCAGGTGGTCCTTTGATGCTCATTGAGTCTAACTTTCACCAGAATGACACTGAGTACTTACCCACCGATAGAGTCACACCAACCGAACAGGCAGATGAAGCAGCCTTGTTTCAAACCGACTCACCTGAGGATGACCATCCGGAACCCCGAGGAGAGCAACTTCCAGTTCCCTCGGATATGTCAGACAATGACAAGGAGAAGGATGGCATCAGAGCTGCAGAACCTGAGGAAAGAGAGGGGGATGCAAGTGCAATGGAAGGAAAGGATGAAACAGTCCCAATGGATACAGAGGAGATGGAGGAAAGAACGGATACAAATGATTCTGTCAGGAGATTTGAGAGGAACCGTCAGCCGCCACGACGGCTTGAGTATACTGAGTTAGGCAATCCCTTGATCACAGCAGTGACGTCATTCTTTCAAGGACTGTCCACAGCTTGGGCAGATGTCATAAGTGATGGTGAGGAGCTTGTTCGACCACCTACTTTAACCCCTCAAATAATTATCATTTAACTGTCTACCATGCACAGGGATGTGCATGAGTTCAAGAAGGGAGGGTGTAGCCCAGGTGGAAAAACACACATTAGATTATCTTAGAGATCTGTAGCGAAGGGGAGTAGAGTTGCGCCGCCAGGACTCGAACCCCAGCCTTCTGGGTACTAAACTGGGGCTCTGACCACTACACCAAAGAGCCAGGCTCATTGGCGTGACAGTCAGAACACACCCACAACCCTAGTGATGGTCACTCCATCACAAGACCAATGAAAGAAGAGGGAGAGTATTTATTGTAGGTTTACATCAGCAAATTTTAAAGTTCCTGTTGCATTTGAATGCACGTGGGGAGTGCCTCAACAGCCAATCAGGGGCTACGCAGGCCACGTTCAACCTCTCAGCTTGGAGGTGTATTGCAGGCACGCGATTTTTTTCTGTTCTTTTTCTGACCTTAGCCAGAGAACTGCAGCTACTTGAGAAAAGGACAGAAAGAGGAGAAAAATCCCCAGTTACACTGAAAAAGAATGTCAGAGCACGTACTGATTGGAAGTCTGGAGCCGAGTGGCTACACAAAGGAGACAAGTACGTTGGCTAACCACTTACCTGTCATCTGTAAGAGCCTCTGCAAGCTCCGATATCAGCGTACTTTGAAATACAGAGAGCAACGGTCAGGTTTTGAGAGGACGGGGAAATTCCGGATCAGGACGAGATTCCGGTTGAGACCGGTGGCGAGCCAAGACTTGCAACGGAGATACACACGTACACACTCACATACACATACATTCACATTAAATTCCCAATACATTCCCATGAACCTTTTAAAGAAACAGGTGCACTTGCAACAATTTCTTATTTTTTAAGGGCCCCAACGGACAATTTTATTTCATCTCAGTGTGCACACTATTCTTTTTGGTCATTCATGTATGTTTTTTATAACTTGAACATTTTTCTTGATTCTCTGTGAAAAATACAAGAGTAGCTACTACTTATTCCTCTGCCTGATTCATTATTGTTGCTCAACATATTGGCTGCTATCTACGGAAGCGTATTGGTGCCACTCGACGAAAAAAAAAAAGAGTCTCAGTATCACGTAATTACGTGAAAAGTTTATTGTTATCTTTATCTTTTTCACGTTTTAACAATATATTTATCACGTTATAACATGAAACTATCACGTTATTTCAAGATAAGATATTTTCACGTTATAACGTGAAAATATCGTTATAACGTGAAAATATCATTTCGAAATAACGCGAGAGTATGGTTTTAAGATACTAGCCTATTTTCACGCTTCTCCCACTATGAACTTGGCGCCGCATGACACATCGTCATGTCTTAAAATGTGGAGACAAAAAAAGGAAGACCCAAGTTGGTCTTAAATGTGGGGTATGAGATCTTGGAAAAACGGTTCCTACAAGCTATATTTTTGAAAATACACAACCTTGCCTCTCCCTTCAGCCCACCCCTCGAAACCACGCCTTCAAAACACATAAACGAGTCACGAGTCTGTGAACGCGCAGGGGGGAGGGGTGAGGGGGGCTGACGATTGATTGGCATGTCAGAATCCAATAGAAGTAAACTCTCATCATTACTTCTATTAGTCAGACATTTCCTCTTGCTACACCCTCTACAATAGACTAAAATATTATTATTTTTTCCAAACATTCTATTTTAGTGGGTGCAATGGGGTCGTGAGGAGGTTTTCAGAAAATATGATAAAAAATGCTCCAGAAAACATCTCATACCCCACCTTTAAATTAATCTTCCGGTAGGCAAAACAGCAGACGAATGACATCAATGTGGAAAACCAGCAGAAGTGCTCATCAGGTAGCTGTGAACTCGTAGGTTATTGCACCGCGATCTGAGCAGATCAATAAATAAGAATCAAGCCGTTATCTGTAACAAAACACTATGAGCCTTTGTTTATGTGGGGCGCTTGGTAGCCTAACCATGCTAGTCCTTACCTTTCAGTGATAAAATGCACACAAAGGACGGATCGGTCCTGATAATCCACAGTTGCAGCAGAGGACGGGCAGAGAACAGTTAGCAGCCACAGCACCAGGAGCAGGCAGACGCCATGACGTAAGTAGCCTCATGACAGGTGGAGACGTACCTATATGCTGGCGCTGAAATTGGCTGTCTTAAAGTGGTAGCATACCATTTATGCTGCTACATTATCATTGCTAAATTGGTTACAAATGACTTTGATTTCAGACAAGAAAAAAAAGAACGCCACATTAAGTCTGATTTTCTTGTCAATAACTCGAGTAATGTTTTCTTAAAAGGACCAGAGACGTGGTGGTTCATTGATCTGATTTGTTGAATTTTACTTTTGATAGATGATGATAGACAAATGCTTCATCCAGTCAAGTATTTTCTAAAAGTTCTTGCCCTTTACCAAGCAGTTCCACGGAGAACTTACCTCAGCCATTTGCACAGTGGATCATGTAGTGTGTAAAATGATAGATGTAACTGGCAGCAAGACTTTAGCAGGGATACAGAATTGAATTAAATTCATTTCTATCTTAAATTTATAAACCTGGAATATGATAAAAGAGTTAATCTCTGTTGTATTTTTAGTTTATTGTAGCTTTGTCATCCATACATCTTTCCCCCACGCACGCTCAAAAGCATCACCAAAATAAGGACCTTGAATTTTTCTTTAAAGTATAGGGGCTATGTTTTTCTACCTCCCTTCAAAGTTTCTAAATATCACTGTTGTCACAATATTTTCATCATCATATCATCCGAGCTGTAATTTAGCTTGAGATTCCTCTTATACACAGTTGTGTTTTTGTTTGTCACTTTAATCTTGTTTTTTAAATGGTTATATTAGTCTTTCTTCACTGTGAAAAAATATAACAAACTATTATAGATGATGTATAGAATTACAATCCCAATTCCACTGACGTTTGGAGACCAGCATGCAATGATTTGCAAAACTTTATTTCTCTCACAATAGAACATACACGTTAGGTGAAAGGTCTCATCCACTACAAAGCTGTTGTAACAGATGCAAGATGTGGTTTAACATTCTCTTCCTGAAATATGCAAGACCTTACCTGAAAAAGACGTTATCTGGATGGAAGTACCTGTTGCTCTTAAACCTTTGTATACCTTTCAGCATTGATGGTGCCATTCCAGTTTTGAAAGTTGCCAGTTCCATACTCATACACTGCCATAACATCTGAGAGGCAGGCTTTTGAACTGAGCACCGATAAGAAGGTGCATGGTCTCCTTTAATTCGGGGGGTCTTGGGGTCCATGATTTTTAAAAAGAATTTCAAACTATTTCAAATTTGTCTGACCACAGAACAGTGTTCCGCTTTGCCCCAACCTATTTAAATGTCCCTGCAGCGGCTTCATTTTAGCATCATTGCATTCTATTTTTATTCAAATTTTACACAGCGTCCCAACTTTTTAGGAAATATTTACCAAACAACTGAATATGAGAAGGATTTTCATTGCAATACATGAACATGTTTACGACAATTCGCCCCAAATTAAAATAACCTTTGTTCCTCTTAATCTTGCTTGGCTGTCTTTCTTTTTGGAGCAAAAGCTATGTTCTTTGTCATCCTCTTTTGGTTCAGTTCCAGACAGAGTGCTGCTAATGACTACCGCTGGTTCTATTCACAGTCATCCAGGATGATTAGGACTATGACCTTTAGCAAAGCCACATAATTCAGAGCTTAGAGATTTTTATCCCACTCTAAATTCTGAGAAAGAGTGACAGAGAAGGGTACATTTAGGCTTATCAAAAAGGAAAAAGAAGCATATCAGAGAAACAAGGTGTAGAGGGGAGTGTGAGGAGAGAACTGAAGAGGGAGAAAAAGAGTGGAGGCACAGATAAAGTGGGGAGGATCACACTGTGCTACTCACCCCAAAGGCACTGACATTATCCAGGAGAGACAGACATCATGGAGAGGGAAGACAATGAAAGGAGGAAAAAAAAAAGTGGAACAAAGAGGAGTGAAATGTTGCTTCTGAGGTTCTTCAAAAACACCTGACATTTACCTAGATTTCATGTGTTCAGTCTAGACAATTGGAGTCCAATAAAGGCCACCAGTCTTCGCTCTCTGCAGCAGGAATGTCACCTGTCTGCTGGGTTCACTGCATTTTCATTCAGTTGAAAACCAACGAACAGATCAATCCCTGAGCAGGCTAAAAAAGTTTGTTGTTGTTGTCACACCCAGGGGAATCGATTCCTCATCTTAACAATTATTGGTAATATGTATTGTGTAGCTGAGATTAGCTAGAGATCAGAAGAGTTTTTCTTGTGAGACAAATTGATGAAAGTCTTGCTTCATTCGGTGAAGGGTTTGACTGGTTTCAGTAAACTGACTTGACATCCCCTGACAAGAAGAAATCACTTTGAAGGTTCCTTGTCAGATTTCATTTAAAGATCTAAAACTGGAGAAATGCACAGTTCAACAGTAAGAAACACTGAGGGAAACTACTCAAGAAAGGGGGCGGGGCTATACTGAGCCAACAAATTTGTTGGCAACAGCCACGTAAATAGGTATTATGTTTCTCAGGATGTCTGTCCATCCCTCTGCTCATCCTATTCTTGTGTCAGGATTGCGTTGATGGATTATTTTTCTTTTAAATGTGGCAAAAATCCTTATATGGATTTTGGAGGTTCTCTGTAACTCTGTAACTTTGTTTACGACTCTCCACAAATATCATCTTGAATCGTACCTATCACACAATTTATAAGTAGTTTATTTTTTTCAAATAACGTTTATTGTCTCATTTGATGATCTTAGATGATCATTTTATTGAATATGTAGTACTTAAACATACCCTGAGGTTTGCCATGTGAAAGCTTATTATCATCCAGGCAGTTTTTTTTGGGTGAATGAAGCTTATCTCTTTTTACCAAAAGTGACAAGTGACTCTTTCACTTTAATAATCTGATCATAAAAGAAACCGAGTCACCTCCCCACAGTAGCATTCCACCCTGTTCAAGCTGTCCTCAAGTCACCAGCATGTCCCCATTTATTAACTTCACCAGCACAAATGTGACAAAATTCAATGGCCGTCCTTGCCCACTATCATATCAGAAGAGGAGGTCATTTGAAAAACAGATTTGACAGGTAAACTGTACATTCATTAAGACTAAAAATCTAGAGCAATTCAATTTGTTTAAAAATACAGAAATTTAGCAGTGTACGTGATTTAAAACCATTACAACTTGTGAGAAAGACTACAGTAAATACACACCCACACATGGTTCATCAAAACTCATAAAAGTCCAAGTCAGCAATACAACAACCACCACTAATGAATAGTGCCATCCCCTGAAAGAATGTAAAAAATCCAGGAAACCCTATGAGATGATCCTCATGGCCTTTCTCCTAAAGGCTCAGGATGGATGCAGGAAGCAGACTTGAGGCCTTATTTCAGCACTTTGTCTGCACTTTGCCCTGTAGCTGAAGGTGCTCCGCTTCTTAGATGACTACCCATAACTCTTTTTTCTGTGGCAGCAATCAGCGGGTGGAAGTGACATGGCTTACTCCTTATACCTTCCCCACCTCACTGTTCACATGATATCCAGCCAGTGGACATGATTATTTTTGGTCCACTCATTTTTAAAAAAGTGCCACATTGTGGTTGATAATGCATCCTAAAAAAAACTCTTGTTATCTGTGACATTTCAAGCCCCGAGGCCAACTTTCTGCCTCTAATGGCATCAACATTCAAAATTATATTTGGCTTTGAGTGAACTATGTGCCCCATGAAATTGATATTTGTACAGAGGAATACTTCTTACCTTTCTTGTATGGACATTTCAAAACCCATCATGATTATTTTTATGTTCAGGTCTCAAGTTCCCTGGAGCTTGTCTGCTATCAAGACAGGCACTCAAAACTTAGAAAGTTATGAGTTATGTTATGTAGTCCCTCTGTCCAGGGGTCAAGTCCAGAAGCTGTCGGTCCTTTATCAAAGTGTGGCCTTGGAAAAGGGAAGAGGCAAAAGGAGGTGGGTGGATTTTTGGTCTATTTTCTTGCTCTATCTGATTTCTTTATCAATGGTTGACTTAGTTGAAAATACATCAGAATGTAGTGCACAGATTCTTACATTGACTGCTAAAGACCAGAAGTGATCCTCACTAACACTCCCGTGAAGGCAGCTTTAGAGAATGATCCACAATATACTGCAGAGGTCAGATGTCATCCAAAGTCCTATAGTTTTATCACACCCCTGCACCTACAGATTCCCAGGGCTAGGATGAGAAATATCTCACGTGTACAGAGACATTCAGTCTCTTTTGTCTGTGCTGGTCCCTTAAAGTATGTACTGATTGTGCAGCGAAACTTTAGTATCTCTGTAAAAGCAATTACACAAAATTTTAAAATAAAGAGAATTTGTGTTCGTAACACAGCATGAAAACATTTTCTAACATGATTGCCATACTGTTACATTTTCTTTGACAGTTGCATATTGTTGTGTAACGTTTTACATGCTGTTTTAACATATTTGTTTTTCCATCCTTGGGAGCATATATTTGGGTGTTCTTTGGTCACTATCGACTCAATGATGTGAAACTGTGTCATTAAGTGAACCATTCAGATTTGCAGGGTCAACTTATTTCACTTTACAAGGTTATCCAGTATTTTCTCCTATCTCCACCACACTTCAACTTAGATAATGCTGCCTTCTCTGTTGTATAAGTAGGAAGTGGAAGCTCCTTTGTCTTGTTCACACTTTTTTGTTTACTTAAGCTTTCTGTTGTCCGGCTCCTGCCATGCACACCTTGTAATCACTCATTATTCATGCTGTACCTATACTCAACAGTTTCTGTGCCAGATTTTTCTTTGTTTGTTGTAACTGACTTTTCAGCCTTGATCGCTTATGTTATTAGCTTGTTCCCAGTTTTTGCCTTTTGTCTTGCCCATGCTGTTATTGTTTGCACCTGGATTTTTGATACGTCTATTATTTCCGGATTCCCCCTTTGTCAAACCCATTTCTGTGAAGAAACCGATTACCTGACCTCTGCTTTGCGAATAAACCTGCCTGTTGGATTTTATTTGCTATGTGCCCTGCATGTGGTTCCTTACTCCATCACTCATCACAAGCGAATTGTACAATATAAGCCAAATCACAAAGTCATTAGCATACAGTATATATGAGAGTGCATCATTAATTTCATGTTTAAGGTAAGGGACAACCACCCGCTAACCTCCAGTGACAATATAGCTCAAATTTGAATAGCTCTTTATTACAAACAGCCATAGTCCATCCCCCAATTAACCATCTGTAAATCTGCTCAATCAGCACTGTGAACGAAGCTGTGGAGGAATATAGCTTTACTTCGACTTGCTGGGGCTAACATCATTTAATTATCATTAAAACTCAATGGTCTGAGACCTTGTCAGATGCCACACAATTAGCCTGTAAAGCTGCCAAATGTGCAGCACCAGCGTGTGTGTGTGGACACGCATTCTTGAGATATGTTAGCTGTTACAGAGTAGGGCACCACAGTAAAAAGGGCGAATGGTAATAAGAAAATAATTTAAAAAAAAATAGAAAAGCTGAAACTCAACATGGCTTATGCTTTACATGAAATTCTGTGAAGACAAGGACTTTGGATATAAAGGCCCCAAAAGTTGGA
This sequence comes from Odontesthes bonariensis, assembly GCF_027942865.1. Lineage (NCBI taxonomy): Eukaryota > Metazoa > Chordata > Actinopteri > Atheriniformes > Atherinopsidae > Odontesthes > Odontesthes bonariensis. Next base: position 14,864,290 of record NC_134506.1, on the reverse strand, counting down.
GTACAGGTAGAGCTGGATATATTTACGATCTGTTATTTCTTTGGTGCACAAATAAGCTTGATGCCTTTTCACAGTTTTAACATTTGTCTCGTGAGTGCAACAATTCAGCAACACACACAATCATGCCACCAAAATACTGAAGCCTGGCTGTTCCCTACAGAACACTAACATTAACCGAGATGCAAATAATTGGAAGCATTTCATGTCGTTTGTACCAATGACTTTTTGATTAAACGACATATGGTGAAAGTAATTTTGCATCACCCACAAGGGAAAAATGTCATGCAGGTAGCCTGTTTGCATGCTGTCTGATTAAAATGAGAAATGGATAAATATGGATAATAGAGATATGTCCCAGATGCATTATAATGTGGTATAATGCTAATAGAAGATAGATCTGTGTCTTGGTAGGGATGAGGAACCTGAAAGTGGCATAATTAAGGTAAAATATATTGTCACTTGCAATAGTGGTAGGAGATCATTTTGGCTTTTGTGAATAGCTAAAACTTCAATACCAGGAGGGAACAAAGCCCTCTATATTCATCCGTCTACAAACGTAACTGATATGTAGATATGACCCTTTTATTCTTTTTATCCTTCAGTAGATCATGTCATGTGTCGTGAAAATCATATCATCTCGAAATGAGTGTTTTATGGGTCAAGGTTTCAAAGTTTCTGCTACCTTCAAAGGTAACTGACCATTTTTTGTATGCAGAGGGAGAGTTATTCCTGTAAAAGTGACTTCTACAACTTGGTGGTGACATAACTAAAAGAATGTCCTGCAAAGTCACAAATTGTTTCTAATATAGAGTGCTTGAGGTGCAATGTCAAGGTTTTTAATATTTTTGCCTTCTACAATATCTGTTTATTCATATTCATGCTATATTAAAGAATAAATATATTACTGGTACAAACAAACTAAAACCCTATGACACTGAACTGAAACACGTTACAATGGGCACATTACTTCAGGCTTTGCATGGAAAAGTAATAGACTTTAGCTGGTAAAATGAAGGATAAGAAACAACTCAGAAAAATAACCCATAAGAATTAGAGACAAACTTTAACCCCAATATTTGAAATAAACATTGAAAGACTGCATTATTTTCGTTGTCTTAGGGAACTGGAATATCAACACTGCATCTCTGCTTTGAAACAATTCTTTTGCAAAGGCCCAATCTCCCCTGTCCCCTGAGCTACTGAGACATTTTTTGACACAAACAACAAAATTACAAAAGAGATGAGTTGGCTAATTAGAAACCATATTTAAAGGGACACTCCACCCATTTGCATTAGGCTTTACATTGTTAGAAACCCAGTCATACTTTTGAATGGTCATGCAACACTCTCTCATTTCCCCCTGAGACGGGAGAAATCCGTATTCACCTCTTTACACTTCCTCCTACAATGACGCAAAAATCGTCATTTTGCGTCATTGTAGGAGGAAGTGTAAGGGGGTGGATTTCTTTTGAGACTACAAGCAGAGAGTCTCTATTATGAGGAGAGGGAAAGCTGGCGGCTTTTTCCGGGTGGTACTGCACTCTAGGGGCGCCAACGAAGCAGTGCAGAGCAGGCAGAACTCTCTGGTGATACTATGAAATCCACCTTAGATGCAGCCATTGCTTTGGATATAATTTTTTATATTTTTTTATTTTAATTTTCCTAAAGGCAGGATAAATTATCCTTTCAAACGGCACTTGTTTTGATTTTTTAGACTCACTAGATTTTTTTAAAATACACATTTATTGTCAGTATTGCATCCCGAGTGACGTCACGCATGTGGCATCACTTTACGGCATGGTCAGTCCTAGCGCTGAGCTAGCAGAGAGGTGTTAGCTCAAATAGTTACAGATTTCAGCACAGCCCTTTTACATACTCTCTGACTAGCCTCTGGTTTAGCTTTGGTTGTTGTTAGCAGCACCAGGTTAGCACTCTGGCACAGTGGACGAGTGCCGTAAAGCAGCCGGTTGTAATCAGCTGTGCGTTCTTCAGATTCCGTTAGCTAGATGCTAGCGGAGACTGACTCGCAAATGCCAGACCTGTAAGAAAACAGAAAGCTATAACTCCCAGGTTATTGTACTTTCGATATAAATCCACATCCCTCTGTCAGAAATCACAGTAATATTTTCAGGTTTCAGCCGCTAGCGGGGACATTTTTTGAGTTATTAGCGCCAGCCCTATGGCCAATGGTCATTCTGCACTCGCTCGCCAGCGCCCCCAGACAAAATCAACTGAACTGCAGCCAATTTTTTTATAATGGGGCGAATAGGAAGTGGAACGGCTGTCTGTAAAAGGGCTGTGCTACAAGCGCTAGTTCCCACCCTTCAACACCGCCCATAGGGGGGTTGGACCTAATGCGCTAACAGACCTATCACAGATCAGTGCCAGTGCTTTAGACTGGCAGAGAGCTGCAGCTAACTATATATATATATATATAGGTATATATAATTGTCATGAGATCCACACTCCTTACCAGTTGATGGCGGTAATGCTGCTTTAAGTTGTTTGCCAACCGCCAATAAAAAAAACGAAATAGAGAGAGAGAGCTGCAGCTAAGACGGAGGACTGGACTGGGATTTTGAAGAAGATATCGAGCTGGGGCGAATTGGTGGCGTCCTGGAGACCTACTTTAGAATACCTAAAGTCAACTGGAAACGACAGCCAAAGCCTACAGGGCCAAATGGACGTCTTTCTGTAAAGTAAGTTTGTTTTCTTTGTTACTATGTCAAGGAGCACTCTTGCTAACACGCTAACGTGGCATGTTCATTGCACAAATAGCTTGCAGTTATGCAAGCTACTGTGGCACGCTAGGCTCAAATGCCATCACTCACTTTGTGATCAATGTTTTGTCTGGGCAATTTCGTCTAACAGCCTACCGGCACTTTCTTGAGTGGGTCCTGCAAGGAGAGAGATTGGGCAGAGGGCGTCGTGTCATGCAGGCTATCCGCCAGAACTACAGAGCTCCAGACGGCCAGTACTGCGGGCACCAAGAAGCTCAGGAGAAGCTATAGTTTCCTTGTTTTATATTCATTCAACAGTTGTAAGGTTTGTATAGTTATTTAATTAAATGGTTAAAATGTACGTTGTTGTGGTTCTTTCTTAGTAATGTTGCTCCAAGTGTATTCGAGTTATTGAACGACCAACATTTCAGAACGGCAACTACCTAGCTACTGTTACCTCAGATGACAAAATGACAGAATTGTGATCATAGCCTACCTATAATTACTATAAATAATGAAGCATTACAAGTATACATTGCATTATAAGTTTGTTGCAAATCAGTTACCTCCTTCCAAGTTTATGATGCTATTCTAAACTTTGTTGAAGGCAGACAGGAGAGAAGGAGTGACATTTTGTTTTTTAATTCACAAAATAAGAATTGTCATGAACATAAAGACACACAAACAACTACTACACTATTAAAAAAAGAAGTATTGACCCTGTGATTGAGTATACAGTAAGGTGCTCGATGGAAGTGCGAACAGGTAAGGCAGTGACATGATTTCCAGGTAGCGTAGAGTCGGGTGGAGCTCGTAGAGTCGGGTGGAGCTCGTACACTCTCGGGGGAGTGGCCTGCGGATCTTGAGCATTGCAATGCACTATGGGGATTGTTGTCTTTAATCCACAAGCACAAAAAAGTCATTTTCTGCCTTTTCTCGGTCAAGAAGGCACCAAATTAAAAATTTATGCTACTATTCTACTACATATATGGCCCACTTTCAATACCTATTCATGTCTCCACTGGTGGAATGTTCCTTTAACAGCAGTTGTAGTGCATTGCAAAATAAAGTTGTTCTTGTTTTGCTTGAAGATGAATCTCTTCTTGAAACCTTAGTCATTTGCCTAAAACTGTGAGTGTTTGTTGGCAGACAAGTTATCTTCAATCTGCAAAATATATTTTAATGAGCAGCTGAACAGTGTTTTAAAGTCCTCCACCAGAAGTTATCAATCCCCTCAAAACGTATCCTGTTCATCATTTAAAAAATTGCTCTATTTCAGCTCTACATCTACTTCCTCATTCAGTGAACTGAGGTCTATGATGATGCTAATCTGATCCCACTCACCTAAAGCTGACACTGGTCTTACCCACGTCTGCTGTTAAGCAATGACCAATTCTAATTTTGGGGTAATTCAGCTGTACATCTTTGAACTAGAGAGTGATTCTCCAGGAAAAGAAAGATTTACACAATGATACGAAGTTCAAGTTGTTACTCCAAGTCGAAGTTGTGACTCCAGGAGTCTTTGTAGTACCAACCGGACATGTTGTCTGTGTTCTGCGGGGGATTTAGAAAAGATCAAGATGAATGTAAAGCTCCCCTTGTTTTCCAAGTACTGCTTATTTATTTAGTTTTGTAACAATACTTTACATGTAATAGTGCCGAACCTGACAGGGGGACAAGGAAAGAGGGAGGGTAAAGAAAAAGAAACGGCAAAGTAATAGAAAGAAACGATCTGAGAAAAAAATGATAAATCAGAAAACCAGGCACTACACCTGCAGAAACCAAACAGAAGACATCCCACGGCCTCTGTGGGCAATCCAGGAGGAAAACCTCCAGGAGCACCTGTAAGTAGACAAAACAAAGAAAAAAACAAAACAACAACAACAAAAAACACAAGCAGCAACAACACCAGCAGCAAGCACATAAAACACAACCCTGGATACGGATGGGTCGAAACCACAGGTCGACACAGTAACTGCATCGCAAGCATGCGACTGGGCGAATGAATTTATGTGCAATACATGCAACTCCAAGACCCTGGCCACCAGCAGCCCCCCGGAGCCAGGTCCCTGCCACGAATATACGAGTCGAGTGCAGAACCCAGGCCCCATGAACTCGAGCTCCACCAAAGCCCCCAACAGAGGCCCCGCCCAATACCCGTGAGGCGAGGCCCACCCCCGCCAGGAACAGCACAAGCAGGCTTGAGAACAGTAAGTCCCTGACCCAGCCCCAACCACAGCCACAGCCAACAAAGTACACCCTCACTCCCACACAAATCAGAGAAGAAAAAAACCCAATTAAATTAACACCAGTGTTTCCCACAGATGTGAAGGCAATGTGTGGTGGTGGGCCACGGGGGGGATAAAAAATAAAAATTCTTCAAAATAATTCCTTCGTTAATAATTGGTCACACAGAATTTTATTGTATTAACCCATAAGAGCCCAGACCCATTTCTACTTAAATGAAAATTAAAGGGGTTATAACACAGACTAAATAGACCACATAGAACCCATTTCAGAATTTTTTTTCCAGAATACCACCCCCCCACTGTCAGAGATCTGTAATGTGACATATATGTCACATTGGGACTTAAGAACCTGGATAATTTCTCCATCAAGGAAAATTATGGGGGACGTAAGGATGTGTGACACCTGTGTCACGGTGGGTGACACAGGTGCGGCTTATCTGCAGATTTTCACATCTTCATTGTAAACAAATTAATAACATAGCTAATTACACTGGTCGGACTGTTCAGCTGTTTCAGACTGATACCTCCGGTTCAGGCTGGTCCTCATCCTCAACACGCTGCACGTCTCTTTTTCAATCGCGGCAAATATTTTTCAATACTCATCTGGATTGAAGCAGCAAACATTCAGTGTAAGAGTTTAAAAAGACTACTTTATTTGATTCACAGCTGCTAGTGTTTAGACCTCGACAACCCAACTACATTTTTTTTTTTTTTTTTTACGACAAACTTTCGACTAGTTAACTTTATAAAGAAGGCGTAATCGCGTGTTTGCAATGGGACGGGACGGGACAACATTGTATTCAAAATATAAAATATTTTATAGGACTTTTTAATGTGTGATTTTATAAAGGTGCACGTGATACCGACCTTTCGTGAATTTCGCCAGCCGTCTTCTTTCGGTTGAGCCAGAGCTATAGAGCTAAAATAACGCGACGCTGAAGCTAGCAAGTATCGCAAGCCAAAGCTGCCATATCCACACGTCGAGAGCACGCGCTATATATCTTAACGATCGCGTTCTGTTTTCTTATATCACGCGTGGTATAAGGACACCCGTAAAAAGTGCCCCTTTTCTTCCTTACGGGACGCGCTGTATAATGCTTAAGCACGCGTGCCGAAAGACACCACGCGTCCTCTAGATGGCCAGTGCCACACTGAACTTACCTTTACACAGGGGATGTTCCACCTTGATTATTATGTTTTATTATATATAATATACAAAGACATAGGCGCAGTGTGCAGTTGCAACACTGACAGCAATGTCCAACACATGTTAAAATGATGTAGCATAAAATAATAAGACACATACAAGGCAATTTAGGCACACCAAGATGTTAAAAGCAGTGGCTTAAGACAAGAAGCTAAAAACTTGGGGAAGAAAAACACCCTACAGTCACGAGGTCAGCATCTAGAGGACGCGTGGTGTATTTCGGCACGCGTGCTCAAGCATTATACAGCGCGTCCCGTAAGGAAGAAAAGGGGCGCTTTTTACGGGTGTCCTTATACCACGCGTGATATAAGAAAACAGAACGCGATCGTTAAGATATATAGCGCGTGCTCTCGACGTGTGGATATGGCAGCTTTGGCTTGCGATAAGCAAGCTTCCAGGGAAGCGCGGAGGGGAGGGGCTGTGTGTGTGTGTAGGCTATGCGAGAGAGACGCGAGGGACAGAGAGACAGAGGGAGAGCAGCAAGGAAATGCAGCTGAACGAATACGAGTATTTTTTTAAATAGCGTTAAAAAAAAATAATAATAACGAAAGCAATATGTGGCGGCCGGTGTTGAATCTGTGGCGCACCGCCACAAATTAGTCAATGTGTGGGAAACACTGAACACACACACACACATATGCACACGCTCGGACAGCAAACGCATCCGCTCACAGCCTTGGCTCACTCGCCACTAGTGTCGGAAGGTAGTCCCATTCTGGGTGCTCTGCTCCAAGGTCTACATAGCCAAGTGCTCCTATAGTTAGCGACAAGCTGGAGATGCGCTAGCTAGGACCAGGAGCTGCCAGCTCTTGGCTCCCATGTGGAGAAAGCTTCTGGCTGGCTGAATATCTGGGCTCCTCACTCTGCCTTGCTTCTGTTTTATTCTACACCTAGCTTATACTAACATCTCCTGTGACTTGCTGGCTTTTCATGATCCTCACCATACAAATTAGCTGTACAGTCCCACGCAGCAATTAGTCAGGATTGGTTCCTCTTATGTTCCTACGTGAAACATACAGGCCTGCTGGCTCTTCTGAGACAGTAGATCTGCAGATTTAAAGCAGTAATCCTCAGCTGTAGCTGAGAATCAAGAATCTTTTATTTGTCACATGCAGCTGTACACATACACCAACAGTGAAATGTATAATGCAACAAGCTCAATTGTGTAAGATAGCAAATTAAGAATAAAATAGAGAAAAATAAATTTAAGATAGATACAAATTTAAATATTTGAGTAAACATCTAAAGTGAAGGGCGCTATACATAGAATTATCAACAACAATATAAGGGGATGAGTGTTATGTGGGAGGTTGAGAGTTCAAAGTCCTGATGGCTAGATAGAAGAAGCTCTTCCTCAGTCTCTCTGTTCCAGCTATGCAGGACTAGAGGCGCTTGCCAGAGGGCAACCACTGTAAAAGTTTATTATTTGGGTGGTGAATGTCCTTCAGGATCTATCTGCCTCTGGTTGTGCATTGCCTGGAGTGGATCTCCTGCGGGGTGGGCAGTACTGTTCTGCTGCTCTGTGGAGAGCTCTCCATTGCAGCGGTGTAGAAGGCCCTCTGCAGCGCTATGTACAGGCTCGGCCTCGCCTTCTTACCAAAGTGGATATGTGGGTGGTCCATGTCAGGTCCGCAGAGATGTGCACACTGAGATACCTATAGCTGTCTACTCTCTCCACTGGAGTCCTATAAATCCTGAGAGAAGTGTGATGGCTCCTCTGCGTCTACCTCCTTAAGTCCATAAAGACAGCCTCCACTTCTTCCAGATAGGCTGTTTTTTATAGCTAGTTTTTGTTTAAATATTGTATATTCAAGTATATTCCACTTTTTGTTTCAGAAAAAGAAAACATACTTTATCAAACCGTAACATACCATGTAATGGGGAAAAAAAGCACCATTAGTCTCTAATACTAGCCCTGAACCAGCACTAGAATCGCTCTGGGGTGTCGTTGAGCATGTGTGTGTAAACATGACCTCAGCAGCAAGTTCACTGTGTTTTGTTGAAGTATGTCACAAAACAGAAACTAGAGGAGAGAAGAGTCAAATATCTGTGCTGACCTACATATGTGTGGGATCTGTCTGTGGTCTTGAGTTCTGGCCCTGCCAGTTAAAGCAGTTCAGACAGTGAAATCCAATGACTGCTCCAAATCCCAATGTGGATATCGCCATTTCAATAACATGTAGATTATACAGTCAAAATCGATCCCTACTGACTCACTAGGTGAAACAAAGTCAGAACCAGAGAAGTACTTAAACTTTCCCAACTATTTAGTGTGAGAAACCAAAAAGCTGACTTACTAAAAGAATAAAAGAATAATCTACTCCTGCCCATATACCAGTATCCCCTTAACGTCTCTCCCGCCATCTAACCAGAAGTTAGTTCAGTGTAACCTCAAATTTAAAAGAAAGAAAAACATTACCCAAATCCTCAAATCCTCTCAAAGTAATTTGAAAAAAACCCAAAACAAAGCACAGTGTGAAATCACAGCAGAGCCTGTACTTGTTTTCCTTCACTGTATTGAATTACGGAAGCGATCTCAGAAACCTAACACCTTTAAGGATAAAGAAAACCAAAAGTATATGGCTGTGGTGAGGAGTAAGTAGTGGTAAAATGGGTTTTCTTTATAACTTGCATGAAATGACCCTCAACATTCCTTTCTGAATGAAACATGAACACATGTTTCTATTTTTAAAATAGTGTTGAAACTGCATTCCTAAAAAACACAATCACACCAAAGATTTTTGCTTAATTATGACAAGTTCATAGTCTTATAATGTTGATAAGCACAACTGCTTGAAAATGTATTTTATTCGGTTGTTTTGCATATAACACAGCAATTCTAAATTGTAAGTGTGCATTTCTGAAAGGGTCAATGAATGAAAGTAGAGCGATTAATGCAAATTACATCATTGCCATGGATTTGGCTCTCATGACATGTGGTTCTTTAACCTCTGACACATGATTGTTTAAAGATGGCTGTGTGGTGGTTCGTTACAACCAATTCTCCCCAATCAGAGGCTGTTAGTTTCCTTGACAGCAACAAGCTAGCTGTCATGGTTCGATTTCACCTCTTCCCACTCTGATCCAAAACTTCCCCATTACCGATAATTTGAACTATTAGTTAGGGAGTGCCAGCTGGGTACTCTAATTATCCTCTTATGTTTCTCCTTGCTATTTCATGATCTCTTTGATTTTATTTTTTCTCCGTCTTTCATGCAGAGAACTGAATGTGCAGAGAGATAAAAGTAAAGGAGTGCTGGCGACGAGAGACAGGGAAACAAAGCAAAAGTAATACTTTCTCCTTTATATTTTCTCCAGTATGCCAGCCCCGTCAGTTTTTCAGAAGAGATGCATGGAAAGTTCACTTCAAGCCAATTGGCTGAGGGGAACATGTCCTGAGAATTTAAAGATTTCCATCCATTTTCTAGAACCACTCAATCCTATTCAGGGTTGCACAGGGGGGCGGAAGATATTCCAGCTGCCACTGGGCAAGAGGTAGGCTAAACCCTTGACAGGTCGCCAATCCATCACAGGGCCAACACAGTGACATATGAGACAAACAACCATGCATCTTCACACTTAGAATAACCAACTAACCTAACAGGCATGTTTTTGGATGGTGAGAGGATGCCAGCGTATCAGAGAGAACCCACACATGCACGGGGAGAACATGCTAATTCAAACATTTCAACCTCTTCTAATAAAACGTATACATACAGTGCCTTTTTCTATTTTCTTCATCAAATGTTTGTATGAGTTTCAGAGAGAATCTCCATTTACAGCTTTCTATAAGTGCCTTAAGACACGCACACACAGACAGACAAGAAAACATACAGTTACCATCTGTAACTATCCCTTGAGATGTCATTCATGCAGTTGACTGAATCAGTTTTAAAGAGCAAATCGTTCAGCAACAAATAGTTAGCAGTAATGATTTCAACAAACATTTTGAGAATGTCAGTGTTATCACACTGCCAGCCAATCATTAGTTCATTATTTTCAGTACAAAATAAAAGTATGCTACTATGAGTGTCAAAACAGACAAACTTGTCAAACAATTCATCGCAATTTTTTCACTTTCCACAATGGTATGTTACCCCATCTAAACAAAGATACGCAGGATTTCATCTAGTGGTACAGAAAAAGCTGTTTCACAACGCACACTGTGAGTTCAACGAAAAGCACAGATAATCGTAAGATTAACAATGGTTCTCCACGACAGAAGCATCTTAATAAGCCATGACAGTTAATGCCAGCAGCAAAGTCATCCACTGTCAGGAAAAGCCAACGTGGAAGGGCCTAACAGCAAAATGCGAAATGCAGTTGACGTTCACTTTTCCAGACAAAAATAGATAGAATAAAAAAAAAAAAATTGTTTTAAGAAATAAAGAAAACTAAACCTTTACATTTTTCCCATGAGTCATTATGGCGTGTGATGACCACACATGTGTGGTTATGCAAGCACTTTGAATTTGAATTGTTTTTGTACATGAAAATGTGCTATACAAATAAAATTTGACTATGACTGACAACATTAATTGTCAGCAACCCACATGCACTGTCACAATCAAGAAAATTCTACTTTTGTACTTTTTATGTATACGTATAGTTCTTAACTTCACACTGCATAATACAAGTTTTGTCTGAAATACTCAAGCTCTATTTCTAGGCTTACACAATAGTGAACTTTTGCACATTCAACAGTACATTTGTTTTCTATGGTTTGTGTTAAATATCAAGTTGTCTAATTGTCTTTTATTCAACTGGAACTCTGGGTTTTGTGATTGTGCCAAAGACTCAGGGTAGCTTAAACATAGGAAGCGTTGACTGCTGCTCATGAGGGAATATAAATTCTTTAGTTTTTTTGTGCATTGTTGTGTCTTATATATTTTGTTTTTGTGGATTTAGAAGTTTCAGGTTTCTTTGTTATCTCTTGATTTAATTTAAGAAAATTTGGGGAAAATTTGAAAATGTCTTCAAATTCTCTTATGACTCCCCTTTAAAATAATTTAGTTATTTACTAGATATTCATCTTTAAAGAAACAGAGTTTGTACCAATCCAAGGTTTCAAGAATCTCTTTTCAGTTCCATCCACTTGTTTAAATGTGGTAATTTCCAGATTCAAAGTGACAAAAACAGCATCAGTCCAATTCTGATCTCCAGATGTCAAAAACAGCAGTTCACTAACCACAGCGAATGTCATGGCAGTTCATCCATCTATGACGGTACTATGACTGTCTCTAAACAGAGATTTAGACATTTAACAGCAGGAAAACACAGGTGAGACATGATTTGTTCATGATGATTCCATTCGGTGTCCAAGAAAACCCTGACATTAAGTAAAACTGCAGAATAACTGGATCCATTAATAATGCAATAATTAGCAAACATTTGAACAGGTTACCACAAGTGAAAATAGTACTAAAACAACATATTTAAAAACAGCTCAGACAAGGACAATACAATGCTATACAAGTGGTATAATTCCAATGTAAAAGAAAAAGAGAAACTCGTGGAATGTCTTACAACTTAATAAGACACAGGTTTTGCATATGATGACACAAAAACAAAGAATATCAGACTGGTTGAGTCTTTTAGGAATAATGAAGGGAGGTTTGTCACTCTGTGTCATGCCAGGTCTATGTGTGTGTTCTTTGTTCCTGATTCATTTTGGTAGTCACTTCCTGTCACAGTCTTATTGTTGTCATCCTAATTGTTTTCACCTCTGTTTAGTGTATTTATACCCAAGCCTTTTTCTTGTTCGTTGCGTGTTTGTCTTGTCATTTGTCAGTTCTTCAAGCATTTATATCAAGTCTAGTTTTCATGTTTTTGACCCCTTTGCATGTTTTACGACCAGAGAATTTGCCAGCCAATTTTGTACCTTCGCGTTGCCTATTCTTGCCTACCCATGTACCAAACCTTGGACTGATTAAACCCATACTGATTTTGGATCCATTCTGTCTGAGTCGTGCATTTGAGTCCTCCAGTTCAGAGCGTGATACTCTGTAAAGAGACTGAACATAGAATTTCAGGAATATGGGGATTTACTAGATATCATGAAAAGTTTAAGTTTTAAGGCTGAAAAACACTCTTCACTGCATACACTCAGACACTTCTGAAAATCATAGTCATATTCTGCATTTACAAATGCAACTTAGAACTTTGCCACGCAAAGGAAGAAAAAATAGATCATGAGTAACATCCTGCTGTTGCCTTTTCTGGACGCAAATTCATTTAAGATGGATTTAGACAAGGTGGGAAACTGTACTGTGGTCAAACACATCAACAGTTGAAATTCTTCTTGGAATTCAGGGCTAAAGAAGACAGACAGCATCTGGCTGGTTATCAGAGAACAATTTGCAAGCCACCATCCATGATGGTATGGGGAGATATAGAATGACATTTGTGCTCCCCCACCAAATTGTCTGCCGTGAAAAAGTCAATTCTCTGTCGGTTCATCAATAAAAGTTACTTATTGTCATATTGTTATTATCACTTATTGTCTAATAACGGTTATAAATAAAGCAGCTGCACTAAATATTCTAACATCAACAATGCCAAAATGTACCATGTTTGTATGTGCTGTTAGTGGATATATTTTTAAAATAGTACTAAGATTATATAGGTCAGGCAAGGCAAGGTTATTTGTAGAGCACAAGGCAATTCAAAGTGCTTTACAGCTACATAAAATTACAAGAAGGCAAGACATTCCATAAAACATAAGAAAATAATCATTAATTAATACGATTAAAAGTGAAGAGTGCAGATAAAATTCTTTCAGGTGTCATATGCACAGCTAAATAGAACTGTTTTCAGCCTGGATTGTCAGAGTTGAGGCCTGTCTCACATCTTCTGAAAGACTGTTCCAGATTTTAGGAGCATAAAACTGAAACACAGCTTCACCTTGTTTAGTCCTGACTCTGGGCACATGCAGGAGACCCCTCCCAGTTGGTTCATATGGCTCTAACATGTCAGAGATGTACTTTGGCACTAGACCATGAAGAGACTTGTACACAAGCAGAGCTGTTTTAAAGTCTATTCTCTGAGCGACAGGAAGCCAGTGCAGAGACCTGAGCACTGGACTAATATGGTCGTATTTTCTGGTTCTAGTCAGGACTCGAGCAGCAGCGTTCTGGATGTACTGCAGCTGTCTTACAGCCCGTTTAGAGAGCCCAGTGAGCAGGCCGTTTCAGTAGTCTAACCTGCTGGAGACAAACGCATGGATTAGTCTTTCTAAGTCTGGTTTAGACACTATTCCTTTGATTCTGGCAATATTTTTTAGATGGTAAAAAGCTGCTGATGTTATCGATTTAATGTGGCTGTTAAAGTTCAGCTCTGAATCCAATATTACCCCGAGATTTCTAACCTGATAATTAGGTTTTAGAGAGAGAGTCTCAAGGTGACTGATAACACTTTCTCTTGGTTTCTGTGGGCCACAGACAACGATTTCAGTTTTGTCTGAGTTTAGCTGGAGAAAATTGTTTTGCATCCACACACTGATCTGTTCAATGCAGTGACACAATGCATCTACAGGCCCTTGTTCTCCTGCCGTCAGTGACACGTAGATCTGAGTGTCATCTGCATAGTTGTGGTAGGACACATTAAAGCTTCGTATTAGGTGGCCTAATAGAAGCATGTACAGATTGAACAGTAGGGGTCCCAGGATTGACCCCTGGGGAACCCCACAGGTCATAGCCATTTGGTCTGAGACACAGTTACCAATTTCAACAAAATATTTCCTGTCCTCGAGATAGGACTTGAACCAGTTTAAAGCACTACCAGAGATTCCCACCCAGTCTCCTAACCTCTGTAATAAGATTGCATGGTCAACTGTGTCAAAGGCAGCACTCAGGTCCAGCAGAACTAAGACTGAGACTTTGCCTGCGTCTGTGTTCAGGCAGATATCGTTTGTTACCTTGATCAGAGCTGTCTCAGTGCTGTGGTGGGGCCTAAAGCCTGATTGGAAAGTATCAAAAGCATTGTTAGACAGGAGAAAGTCAGTAAGCTGTTGGTATACAACTTTTTCCAGGACTTTGCTTAAGAATGGCAGGTTTGATATGAGCCGGTAGTTTTTCAGTCCTGTGGCATCAAGATTGCTCTTCTTTAGAAGAGGGTTAATGACAGCAGTTTTTAAGGCCTTTGGAAATGTTAACTAGATGAGTGAGTTGTGGTAACAAACTGCAGATGTTCTCTTCGACTGTTTTGTCAGTAACAGGTGTGAAATGTGTCAGCTCTAGGTGTCTAGCTGGCTGCAGAGTAGTTATTTGTGTTGTGGAAATTGCATTTTTAATGCCTTGAACTTTGTCATTAAAGAATATTGCAAACTCATTACACTTAGATGTAGAAATGAGTTCTAAAGGCAGTGAAACTGGAGGGTTTGTTAATTTGTTTACTGTAGCAAACAGGACACTGTCACGGCTAGATCCTAGCCACCTGAAAACACGTGAACTCAAGAGCAGACAAGTGATGTTCAAATGAGGATTTATTAATAAAGTGGAAATGCCAGATGAAGACTGAATTTAGGAGTACTGGAAAGGCTGCAGGAAGAGAGATAACATTAGACGAAGCTTCCAGGTTCCTGGGATGTTGTGAAAAGTGAAATGCTTGTCCTTACTTTAGTCCAGGTGAGGTCCAAGCTGGAGGATACAGTACAGGCTGTGTTACTTGGCTTAGAGTTGACGTCGGAGCGAGCAGGCAGGTTAAGGCACAGACAGACTGGGAATCCGACCATGGAAGGTGGAACAGGTAAGATGAGGCTTGGACACGGAGGGTGAACAAGGTTGATGAATGCTGGAAAACACAAACTCAAGGTAAGGTATCGCTGGGAAGAAGAATAACTCACAATGAACATTGGAGTGGGCCAAATTACCACAATCAAGTGAGAACAATCTGGCGAAGACTGGTTGTTCCTGCAGCACCTATAAGCGTCTCTTAATGAGGGCAGACGAGGAACAGGTGTGGTAGCAGGAACAATCAAGTCTCCGCCCAAGACTCCCAGAAGACCTGCCCAGCCCCGCCTAGATTCCAGAAACCAAAACAACAGCCACATATCATAACAGACACGAGAGTTGTTACTGCAGTTTTTGATCATTTCAGAAAAATAACTCTCCTTTGTTCTACACAAAGTCTGGTTGAACACACATAGCTTTTCTTTGTAAGTCTCATAATGAACCTGGAGCTTTGACTTGCGCCATTTCCGTTCGGCTCTCCGGCACTCCGGCACTCCTTTTTCTGTGCCCTGACCGATTCTGACCTTGACAGAAGCAATGGTATCCAAAACATTTAAGAGACTTGATGTGTAAGAGTTCAACAGATCGTCAACATTAGAACATGGGGTGTTCTCAAACATAGTCATTTGCATAAACTGTGTCCGTAGAAGAACTTATGTTCTTCTCTGACATCTCTGACATGTTAAAGCTATATGAACCAACTCGGGCTCTGAGAACCTCAGGGAGGGGTCTCCTGCTGGTGCCCAGAGTCAGGACTAAACAAGGTGAGGCTGCGTTTAAAGGCTGAGTTATACTTCTTTTAACTGCCCTTGCGCTTGCGTCTTGCGCGTATGTTAATGGATCGAGACGTTTATACTTCATTTTGCTTTGTCGGCGGTTGCGTGTGCTGCGTGGCGATTCACCGCCAGGACAGTAGGTGGAGTAGCGGGTTTTTTCAATGACAAGCCTACTACGATGAAAGGAAATTCACCGCCAGGAGCTCTTTGGCAAGTCTCTCTTCCATAGATTCATGCTTCTTCTTCTTCTTGTAAATAGCCGGTATTTTGTCAGATTTTCAACACCTTGGGGGTCTAAACGACTACTTTCTCGCCTGAAAATGTTTCAAATGTTGCTAAAGTTATATATTTACAGAGTTTAGCCTATAGCTTAAGGGAAATCAGCTTTTCAGGCCGGCTGATTTCGGCTCGGGCAGGAGTGAAGTGCACTGTGTGTAAACGCTCTGCATACTGTCAGATCGATCAAGTAGTAGGCGGTTTCGACCACAGCCAGTGGCTTGCGCTTGCGTCTTGCGTGAAGTTTAGAAAATTGAGGTGACACACGCAAGCACGCAAGGGGGGGCTTGCAACCGCGCAAGGGCTTGCGTTGCGGCTTGCGTCTTGCGTTGCGTCTTGCGTTACCGACTATAAACCAGGCTTTAGTTTTATGCTCCTAAAATCTGGAACAGTCTTCCAGAAGATGTGAGACAGGCCTCAACTCTGACAATGTTTAAATCCAGGTTAAAAACAGTTCTATTTAGCGCACAGCTAAATACGACACCTGAAAGTATTTTATCTGCACTCTTCACTTTTAAATTAATTAATCAACGATTATTTTTAATGTTTTTTTTAATTATTTATTTTTATTTTTATTATTATTATTATTATTATTATTATTATTATTATTATTATTTAATTTTTTAAATATTTATTATTATTTTTTAATTTAATTTTTAATTTTTTTTTCTTTTTTCTTTTTAATGATTGTATTGCTTTCTTGTGATTTTATGTAGCTGTGAAGCACTTTGAATTGCCTTGTGTATGAATTGTGCTCTATAAATAAAATTGCCTTGCCTTGCCTTATGTTGGCATTTCTCTTCTATGTTTCCCTTCCCTCCCTTACTTAGTTGCTTCCTTTGTATGACATTTAGTAGCATGAATTAAACACCTCTGTATGAACTGTCTAGGAGTACATCACCACGGGTCATTTTTGGACATATATCTTTTTTGTACTTGGTTAAAGAAAAAGGACAATCTGAACCAAGTTTTGAAGACTGTACTATCCTTTTAGATGCTGAAGAATAAAATCTTGAAGCCTGACACAGCAAGATTCTTACCCTTTCTCTTTGTGCCCAATTGTCTGCTTTACAGCTAAATGGATTGGGGAGAAAGCAACACTAGTGGATCAATGTGATGTCTAAGAGAGAAAGCGAGGAATGAAAGTGATAATGGTAAGAAGTGTACAAGACACACACACACACACACACACACAGAGATATACAGTCATTCTCTCAGACCACAGTCTCAGCACACTGGCTGTTCTTTTCAATAACACATATGACACTGACAGCTTGTCATACCTACATATACAGACAGACAATGTTTCAATTTTGATTTTAGCAGTCCTGTCAGCCTCACTGTAGTAGATTTTTATTCTACTTTTATGCTGCCAAGAAGACAACAGCAGTTATTCTACAATCTCTTTCATTCTCAGACAAACAGCTGTCTCTCAGACACACAAACATACATGCACATTGCCATGACAATACACTGATAAATTCCACTGGCTGAATTATTGAACCTGTCAATCAAAATTGCAATTATTCTTGTGGGTTTTGCATGTTGTCACTAAATTTGTTTTTAGAATTTGTTTTGTGTGGGCGGACAAAGTAATGATGTTGCCGTACCTTCTCCTTCCTCATTTATCTTCATGATTTACAATAACATCCACTCTTCCTATCTATATTTCTTATACGTCTTTCTTATTCTTATTCTTAAACTCCAGATCTAAGCTATGTGTATCTTTCTTTTACTTGCAATCCTACAAGCAACTCTACAGGCCTTGACTAAGGAATCTGTACCTATATCTCTGAGTGGGTAATTTAATTGATAAAAATTAAGGCCAATAGTCATTCGACATATGACATATCAGCTACTGAATCAGTCCAGTCCCACTCCAGTAATTATTACTTCCTTAAAAACTCATCTGTTTCTCAATGGGTATCTATGAATATACAAATCTGACACCACCCACAACTGCGTAAGGTGCCACAGCTGGCCTGATCTGTCACAGTTCTACTTATCTCCCAGTACTTTTCCACTCTGCCCATCAGCCACGCCTACCTCTTCAGCCAACTCAGCTCACCTTTGCATCATTAGTCTTCCACTCTCCAAGCAAACCAGTATATAAGCAGTTCATTCAGTCCTTGTCAGCTTGTATTTGCTGTGCCTATGCAAGACCTTCCAGCCTTTTTACCTGGTTTGATCACCTGATGCCAACTGTGCCTGTTTCTGATACATCCTCTCTGTCTACACCCTGGTAAAGCTAACTGCCTTCTGCCTCTACGTGTTTTGCATTGTGGACTTGTCTCAGCATTTTTGGAGCTTCTGTGATTTTTGACTGCTGGCTTTCCTTTGACGGCCTGTTTCTTGTGCAGTTTTCTGCCTGCTTGGATTGTTAATCTGGTTTGGACTTGTTTTCCTGCTCCCTTCATTCAGAACTTTTGTCGACCATAAAATATATTGAGAACTGAGCCAGCTTGGCAGTGTGCTGCAATTGGGTCTATCACCTCCCGTTACATGAACTCCCCAAGCAGCCAGCTTACTTCCCTCTCGAGCTTGTACTAGCATCTCAATTCACAGTTCTTCACAGTGCATACAAAATAGTTGTACAGCCCCACCCTACAAGTAGTCAGGATTGGTTCTTCCAAAATTTTACATAAAACAAAATGTCTGACTTTGCCTTTCTGAGATTGCAGCTGGAGCTCTGCAGATTGAAAGGAGAAATACATAGTCATAGCATTTATGGCAGATTTTGCTCACAATCGGTCTTGTAAGACATAAAGAAACATCTTATAGGTGTGTTAAAGGGATAGTTCGCCTCTTTTGACATGAAGCTGTATGACATCCCATACTAGCAACATAATTTAGGAACATTGACTTAAACCCTACTGCGTCCTGTGAGCCGAGTTCCGGCCTCGTTTTGGCGTTGTACGGCTAGTTGGCTGGTGTTTAAAATAAATTAAATAAATAAATAAAGCAGGAAAAAGTCAGAACTCACAATTGCTTGGCGCTATTTTCTCTCCCTTAGTATCACTATCCCTTTAACAAGGTTACAAACGTTATTTTTTTTATCAGAGGGAGACTTGCACACAATTTTGAAAGACTTTTTCAAATTCATGTATCAGAGATATAAGTTAAATGTTGTATATTTCCTGCAAACATTATCCAAATTTACTTTTCATGTAATCTATATTCTACAAAATATAATTTATGTTGACACTGTATTTTGAAAGCCATGCATAGTCATGTATTACTGTAGCCTGGCGACGCCATCCTACGTACTTCCGCCCAAAGATTTTGGCTCCGCACATAGTCTGGCCAAATCCCCCTACCTCGGTTCGCTCAGTGTTTTGCCAATCAGCAAACAGTTGCGAGTGGTGACGCAGAACTCACGCGCGGAGTCCATTGTAGTCCATATAATTGTAGTTCAACTGCAGCGGAAATAAACATGGCGACGGAAGAACGCTAGAAGCTATCCATGAAGTTGTCTCAACTCTGGAGAGCATTATACAATTAAAACGAGAGCAAGAGAAATGCCTCGTCAATTTTGTTAGTGGCAAGGATGTCGTAGCTCTCCTTCCAACTGGCTTTGGAAAAGTTTGATTTATCAAATGGTACCGGTATAATGAAAGCGGATGTGGGAAGCGTGATTCGCGAGCTAGAGCCTCGCGAGAGTAAGCATGAACCTCGGCGCATAACCTACGTCCTTTCTAAACATTACTGATTGGTTAAGGGAACGCCAATGAATTTAAGTTGCTGAGTAAGGTCCCACCCTTCATGGAAACAGATTCCTATTGGGTTTTTCCAGACTGTTTGACAGAGTCAACAGTCAGCTTTCGCCCAGGCTAGTATTACTGAGCAAATGCTGCTAAATCCAATACAATTGTATGTGGCTTCCTTGAGTTCAGTTAAGTTTTT
The DNA here is from genome assembly GCF_027942865.1 of Odontesthes bonariensis. NCBI lineage: Eukaryota > Metazoa > Chordata > Actinopteri > Atheriniformes > Atherinopsidae > Odontesthes > Odontesthes bonariensis. The sequence continues at coordinate 14,844,430 of NC_134506.1, read as the reverse complement.
CATAGCCAATTTTCAGGAACAATGAAATTCTCTGCTTCCATGCTGCAACAATTATCCTTGTAAAGTGCCAGTTCATGTCAGATTACTGTGACTTTTCCACTTTACTCTTAAGGTTGTAACAAAGGTGGCTGGTTTGACCACAGAGATGAAAACATTGGCTGACTTTTCATTGTCATGCTGTGAGTTTCAAGCCTCAGTGTGCTAGTGAACAGCTGACGTAGTAGCTGGGTGGATTGCTGGTTGACAAAAGCCGTTGAATGAGTGGTGGCCTTTGAATTTTCTCCCCACCTGCTTATTGTTGACCAGGGCAGTACCTTGCTTGGGTAAGCATAAAACCTCCACCCTCAGTCTCCTTTACTGCACAATTGATTTATTTTTCCCCCCAGTGGAACAGAATTTAACAGCTTCAACTAGCCCTTCAAAAAAGCATGACTGACAGCTCTGCACTTGTGCTCAGTATTTATCTCTTCCTCATCTATCATACCGTAATAGTAGTGAGTACAGTGTAGAGTACTGGAAAGTCAACTCTGAGAGCAAAAGAGCAACCCTGTCCACTGATCCACAAAGCAGAAATATAAGACTGTCATCCACAAGTAAAATGTGTCCTTGTGTGTGTGTTTGTTGTTTCACAGCTGGGGGCATGTCTGTGTACCTATAGTACTCATCTACTCCCTCTGCTGGCGGTTTGTCCCACAGTGGAACCACATGGATGGGTTGCTGTATCAGTTACTCCACACTGACATGAATTTGGGGGTGGACTGATAGGCTCGATATTGTGGACCTGCTTATAGTAAGGATGTTGTTTTTTTTCTGAGCCAAATATCGGTAAAGACTGAAGGCAAATGTTATTTCCACTGCCGTGAGAAAACCTAGTAAATTTCAGGGGCCAAAATGATGTGTCCCTCCTCTACAAAATACGATGTGTGAGGAGAGTTAAAGCAGCACAGGTTTGGATAAAGTAAAGAGGGAAAACAAGCCTTCTTAATGATTAGCATGGCGTGAGGCAGCAGGGAGGAGTGGCCCAGAGAAGCTGTTTGTGTGGCTGTTCAGTTTGTTAAAACGGGGGACTGTGAACTCCGTGTGGCTATGCAGACAGGCAGATAGAGCCATATCTTGGGGTTCCAGCTTAAAGAGGCATGATTCAGTTACTGCCACTGACTTGATAACCCTGCCAGAACACACAGCAGTTGGCATGTAACTGTGTATGTGTGTGTGTGTACATGTCCCTTTGTATAAACACGACTGACTCTATTTTTGGCAGCACGAATATTTGGGTCTGGTGGAAACATGTGGCTATCATACTGTTATTGAAACGTAAAGCATCACTTGAGCAGGGTTATGAAAACAAACCTGCTAGTCCTGGGGCAGAGTTAAGAGAATGATGCTGTTTGTTTTCTGCTGTTCCATTCAGTATCTGTAGCATAAATGTAATCAGGGTTATGAGTGTCCTCTGGAGCTCTTAGTGAGGGATGTTGTCATTCTCCTCAAAGCAGAGTGAGCTGGTTTTGCCTGAAATGGCTGGATCATTTACATTGACACTGATGATGCCATTAGCCAGCTGCCAGGAAGCCTGTCAGACATATTTTATGGGGCAGGGGAGGAAATGTCCACCAAACCGTGTATCAGCCTGTAAAACTCAAACTCCTTTCATTTGACTGAATCCATCTTTAATGTTAGTTTGTTTACTTTAAAGGTCAGGATTCAACAAAATTAGCACAGAAATGCCACAAGAAACCCGTGGCATTATTAGCAGGGCTGGTCGATTTAGAAACTCGAATGAAAGCAGATGTGTCATTTGTAAAATGCCAGAAGAAGATAAGAGATGCTCATCACTGCTGGATGTTTCTCCTAATAAGTGCTAAATCAGGAAAAGGCAAATTATCTATTTGCCTCTTACTGACTAACAAAAACTTATTAACAGTAACGGTCTTGTTTTGAGCAAACAATAAAATGTCAAATGACGCTATGATGAATATTTTTATCACATCCTGATGGCTGTAGCTCGGGAGATAGTGGTTGTATTTCAATTAGAATGTCATTGGTTCAATTCCCATCTTTCCCAGTTTAGATGTCAAATTATTTATTGGCAAGATATTAAACCCTTCATTGCCCCCTAAAGCTTTTATCACTTCTAAGTTGTTTTGAATAAAAGAAAGCTAAATTAATGTACTGTTATCTGTACTTGTTTTAACATTAAAAAGATTCAAATATTATTTCAAAGAAATGGTGACACAGAGGGAAAGTGTTTGAGAAGCTGTTCTAATTTTAAGACAAGAGGGATAAAGCTACAGGGCAATTGCTAAAACTTCAAAATATCAGTAGGTGCAGTTCAGAAGGCATTCACTCTTCATCACCTCAAAGTCTTACCTGCCTCACAGTGTTTTTCCATCTGCGTAACAGATGCTCAACTGTTCCTCAACTGACAGCTCAACTTTAGGTCATGTCCAGCTGCAATGTCGGGAAACGGCTCCCGAGGGCTGAGATTAGAGTAGGCTAGTAAGCATCAACGATGGACTGAAAGTATCTGGAACAGTCTAATAAATGGACAAGAAATGGTTCAAGAATTTTGGCCGAAACCATAATGTTTTTGCATGTCGTCAAATTGGACCAACAGACTGAGTAACAGTGCAATAATCTCTGTGGTGTGCAATAATCTTCCTTTAATAATTTTAATCTAACTTTATACTTAAATTTATATACATATTATTATTTATGAACGTCATTATTACTATTTTCAATACTATAACATTATTATTATTATTATCTTTATACGGGTGCTGGTGTTGGGTGTTTCCACTTTTGTCTCTTTTGTACATTTCTATAACGGTGCTGAGCATGAGTGAGATGGAGATTTCAATTTCCCTGAGGGAACCTCCCAAATGGATTAATAAAGTCATCTATCTATCTATCTATCTATCTATCTATCTGATGAAAGCCTAAATCCTCAGTGCGTGACCTCCAGCGTGAAGCAAAGGGAAGACGAGTGATGGTTCAGGGGGGCTTTGCTGCAGGTACAGTTAGTGATCTTGAACCAACATGGATATCATTCCAGTTCGCAGCGTCACACTATATGTTCAGAAACTTGTTTGATAAATCCCAATTACATAGGTCAGTTGGGCAGTTGGGGACATCAAACACACCTCTAGGCTGTACAACAACTACAAGGTCAAGAAAGAGACGAATGGCATGCATGGAATCAGTCATGTCATGGCCACCTCTCTTATCCAGCTTTAACCTATGAAACTTGTTTGAGATGTGCTCAATAGAAGGGTTCATACCACACAGTCAACAAATGCAAAGTGAATGTCTCCAAAATGCATTGAGACACTGCAAACTACCTGAAAAAACTCACTGCCAGAATAGGCAGTGTTTTCCGAGCTGTGATTAAAGCCAAAATTGGCTATATTGAGAGATTAAATATTTATTTAGGAATCGTTGTCTTTAGATTCCTGACAATTTTTCTTTATTTTTCTTTATTCTATTTTCTTTTCTGTATTTTACCACTTGCCAAATCTGCACACCCAGTTCCAACAGTACATACAGTACATGTACTGAACATAACATTATGCTATGCTGGCTTGCATTGCAAATATTTCCAAAGTAAAGCTGGGGGGCTGTCGGGATGTGGACAGATGTTGATGTAGACTCTCTCTTATCTAGGTCATGGCAATCCTAAGAGCTTTAAGAGGGGCAACTGGACTTCTTCCTGGATCTTGAAGACGTTTCACCTCTCATCCAAAAAGCTTTTTAATTTCTAAAAGATGTAGAACTGCATCCCTACACTACTTTCTTCAATTACCTCTGTATACATGACAGAAATGACATAATGCAGAAAATATCTTTCATAGCTAGTACTGATAGAGACAGATAAGAGTCACTTCTTTCGTTTAGTCTCCTACAGTTTCTCCTCAAAACAGTCATTGTTCATAATTAGGAACTATAAGTACCTGCAGTAAATGTGACTGACATCCAGTGAAATGTAGGAAATACTCAACTAACATCTAATTATCTCCGCAATTTCTGCTGAGGTCACTGTGACTCTGCAGCTCACTGGTATGAGTAGTTTTTGCTTTAATTATCAGAACTGAATTTGTGGTGAGGCATGTAATGTGTTACAATTGTGTCCCACTACCACAGAGTAACAAGCTTCTCCTCCACAGACTGCAGTGTGTAAAGAAGTCGTTCATATTTTACAGACAAGCTCGGTTACCATGGCGACAAACGAGAGAGTGTCATTTATAGGGAACAGAAATTTGAGTTAATTCATCTCTCCGTTTTCTAACGGATGGATGGCAGGAGCTGGAACCTTGCTGCCATTGGGCAATAGGCGAAGCAAGGAATTGAGTCCTTGTTTTTTGGTGCCTGAACCTAACAAAATAAGGACTGAAAACTTAAGTAAAATCCATATGCCAATTTCTAAATAAATAGCAACTAAGACAAAAGTAAAAAAAATACAGAAAAATTTATAAAAGAAATTTTAAAGAATGGGGAACTAAAACAAATTGTATATACCCAGGAGTCAAACCAGAGTCTATGGGATAAAAGGCTTACATTTATTGCCCTATGTCACCACATTCTCCCCAAAACTGGCCTAGTTGACTTGTTACCTCTTTGAATAAGTGGTGAAATCCTTGTATTCACCACAATAATTAAAATTCGGCATCCACCACTGCCTGTAGGAATTTGTGTATGCACTGTGACAAATTTGTCACATATTCATGTGAGATTATATAAAATCAATTAAAGCTCTGTCCGTGCATTCCTGCAACATGTGTGTCTATCACTGATAGGTGCTGCACCTAAAAGTTTGTTTTCTTTACAAATGTTTGAGACCTGCTGAAACCTGCTAAATTTTCTAACACATTTGGGGTCGAGAGCTGCAGCCACACAGAGCCACAGCGTTCAGCAAAGAGGTGGCAGCTGCTCCCATCCAATCAGTCTCTGCCCACTTAAAACTACCGTAATTTAAATCTTCATGGCTGTATGACACGTTGCTGTAGAAAAACTGAAACTCTATAATGACTTATAGAAACATATAAGTTGATGTGCTCCAGTCTCATTGGAGTGACAAAATGAGTGTTCCTTGCCTTTTCTGTCAACTGTTATGTGTGTGTTCCCTAAAAACAAAGCCCAGAGGAACATTGAAGTAAAAGCGACTATCATCTTAATTATTTCATTTTCTTTGAAGTATAGTTGTGTGAAGTACTGATGAGTAGTCTCTTACCCGGAATAAACTGCAGTCAGAGTGTTCTCAGTTTGGAGAAGCAGAGGGGGATTCTGTGAGGGGAGCTAAAGCAGGAGCTACTCTGAGCAGGACCACAGAAGAATGAATCTTCAGTGGTATCCTTTCTTCGATCAGCTGTAGGTCACCACATCCAGTGGTCTAATCCCCAAATTCTAGCAAGTCTGCAACAAAGTAAACAATTGGTGAAAAAGTGATACAGAGTAAAAATCTACAAAAAAAAAAACCTGCAATAAAGTTTGCTTGAACTGCTACGTAAGTTTTTAGATTTAGGTTGGACCAGATGGCGAAACTTCAATCTTCTATAGAGTAGTTCTTAGCTTAGCTCCTGTGCTGATCCTCCAAACTGAAAGCCCTTTGACTGCTGAGATATTAACTGCTCAGATGGGGTTCACACCACCACACTTTAAAGAAAAACATTGATTGATTACCATCACTTTCAGACAATAATATGATTAAATTCATATTGTAAACATTCGCATAGCTTTTTAGATGCACCACTTACTTGAAAGAAATGTTCCACATTTTGGGAGGTAGCTAGTATGTAAGTATGTACATCACTAATTAGAATTGGTTATTTTAGCTTTGCATAAAAGCTGAAAAATAAGAAATTATTTAGCCTGGCTCTGTTCAAGAGTAATAAAATAAACAAAACAGCAAAATTCACTGATCTATTTTTTTCAAACAATCAGCTGCAATATTTCAAGGCTTGTCCACCATTTAAGAGGCAGCCAGCAGAACACTCAGGAAATTAGTGGTTGGTTGTTGCCAAAAAAAATCTCTTTTTTTTTTTTTTATAATAAGTTGTATTTTTTTAATCGTGATGCGGACAAAGTGGTTTGAGTGGTATTAATCCTCCTTTTTAACGCCAGCAAGTAGGCCAGTCACCTTGTTTACAGTGATAGTAACCTATACTGAAGAGCTTTTTAAAGTGTGCTCCAGAGAACTCCTGCTGCGTAATTTCCATGACCTTTTTTTTTAATTCGCTTCTGTTGTTAAGTCCATGTCAGTCACTTACCCAAAACATCATATAATAGTCTTTTCATATCAAACACTGCAATCTTTGTGGGTGGACTTGTGAGGGGGTGTTAAACTGAAAGATGTGAGTCATAAAGGATTGAATAACAAATTAAATCGGTGTGAGTCTTATGTCGTCTTTAGATAGATTTAAGTCTTGGCTTCTCACAGCTTAATGGTGGTACATTAAGTCTCCTTGAAAAAATATAGCTATAAGTCTGAGGTTTGAAATAGTTACAAAAATGAGTGACCCTTGCCTCGAGGGTGAGTCAAAAATTAAATGTCTCCTTTGATAAAAACTAAGGGCTCAGTTTATACTTCATAGATCTCACTTAATGCATGCCAAAGCGTGTTAAGACCACTGCAAGAGCTTTATGACCCTGTGTTTTCAACCACTGGTCAACATCTTACTTAACTTCATGGTATGACTGCTCTGAGGTCAGTTCCATGGATTTTTTATCAGATGATCATATCAGCTAATGTGTTAGGCTGTATATTCTTACCACAAACAAATGTTTCTACATGTATTATGCATCCTGCTGACCTCATATTACTACAGGTCTTCCTCCTATGGGACTCCTACTTCTTATACTCATCTGCTGTAGCATCTTCAGTGTATGCACTGTAAATGGAGACACAACCAAGCACTGTCCATGAGGATAACAGAGAGATTGTCTTCCCCTTTACCCCATTAGGCAACTCCATTATGGGCACTATGTATGTATTACACATAAAACACAGACTATACGCACCACCTTCAGTAGCACCGTTGCATGCCGAGCCATGCATTTTTTATGGGAGCCAGCACTAAAAGCCGCAGAAATAAGGAATGCGTGGCGAGGCAGCCGGGTTAGCTCCATGCCCTACTTCTTTTCTAGTTCAGCCGTTTTTGTTTTTGTTGCAAACACACAGAGGGCCGGACAGAGGAAGCATCGTGGGACGAGAGCAAGAACACAAAATGTGAGAAAGTAGGATCAGAATGAGGAGCGCACATGCCAGGGAAATCTACAGTGGGACGTGACTGCATGGTTAACTAGTGATGCTTTTAACAAGATCTCTTTTCTTTTCGTTTTTTTCAAAATGTTTTGCTTCGTCTGTCTTCTGCGAAGTGTCAAGGCAAGGTCAATCTTAAAGATATGTCACTGCTGGAGGAAATTTTTACATGTAATTAAAACACACTGCGACTGAGACTAAAAACACAGATTCCCTATTGTATGTGAATGATAACAGCAGGGAGCTATGAGCTGGGAGCTACCCTATGAGCTTGGGTGGGTTTTTTTTGAGTGCGCATATATTTATGTGTATCAGTGTTTGATTGGGTGATTACAGCTCAAACTGTTGTATTTTTGTTTGTGTTTGCTTGTTTGCATGTACATATCAGACATGCCCTGAGAAATCAACATCTCTTGCTGTTATCTGTAGAACTGTTCTGCATTCTGCCTCACGCTGGGTTACAGAGGCAGGTGGGACCATCAGTGTAACTCATCGGAGTGGTGCATTTTTTGTGCTGCATTTTTACCTTCTGATGGAGGCGAGTGGACGATTCTAAGGTAACATGAGGGTCAGATCAGTCACCCACACTTTAAGGACTCGGGACTCACATTCTCTTCCCTTCTGTCGATGTAATTCCCTGAGCTACACTCCCCTCCATCTCACCTCTGAGAATGAATATTTAATTTAGTCTTACTAAGTGCCTACAGCAGTCTGTATGTGTGCCTATTTGTGTGTATTTATCGTCATGGGCTTGTTATATAGGATTGTCCGCACCTTTTATTCATGTCCAGGGGTTCATTTTTACCAACAGCACCCATAACTTATTCTATTTCAGCCTTGATTTGTTGCACGTCCACTAAGGTCTAACGTTCAGGGTAGATTAGGCAAATTAAGTCGGCTGAGGTGTGTTGCTCCACCCTCACGGAGCTCACCGGAGTCTCCGTTCTGCCATGCTGAGCTTAACCAGACAGCAAAACCATAAGCTTTAGCTGTATTAACTCAAAACGATCCATGTTACACACATTTATGAGGTTTTATGTGTTTTTATTTATACACTACAGCACAACCACAGTGTAATAATCTGAGATTAATGTTTTATTGCTCCAAATCAAATAAGACCAGATATCAAAATTCTATCACTCTGAATTCACTGCTTTCTTTTCATAGTCAGAGCAACATCTCCTACTGGAGCTGCCGTTTGTGCCTTCTCAGCTGTTTGTCACTTAACAGTTGAGACACCAAGAAGTTCTCATCAACTTTATTAACTTAAAATCTGTTGTAACACATTTCTGCAGGGTTTTATCTGTTTTTATCTGGGCCTTACAGCATAGCAGCTGTGATACAATTCAGACCAGTGGTAGATCTTTTTAGTTCCTGGTTCCGGCAGTCAAAATGAGTATCAGATTGTCAGAAGTTTGAAAATTTAGGTCAAAGAAGTCTTATGCATTTTGGAAACAAATCCACTGGACTGATGAAAGTGCAAGCAAAGGTACAGTTTGTTTGGATGATTTAATAAAAAGAAGATCTGCATCTGTTAAACACGAGTCTGAATCAACACTGATAGAGGGATGAATAGATGTATTTAAATAGCAGCAAATTCTGAAAGCAAACATCACTGAATAAATCTGAATTGGGGCTGAAAAGAGGAGGGCTTCTGCAACAAGATAATGATCCTAAACAAACCTATAAATCTACAATGGACAAGCTCAAGAGACACAAACTAAAGGTTAGTGCCGTGGTTCTAACAAAACAGGGTGAACATTTGCATACAAAAGGGGAATGAGAGTTAAAAATGCATCTGGGCTTTCCAGCATTTAATTAAAAAGGAAAAATAAACAGTCGTATATGTGAGATGGCCCAATATCGACTATTGCTTAAACAAATGGGCAACAAAAATCCCCTGAAGACGAACTGAAAGACTATAGGATGTCTAAACATTAGCTTCATGTTCTATTCATTTTTCAATATTTTTAAACGGTGAAAAAAAAAATCAAATTACAGGGGGGAAAAAATTTACATTGCTAAAAATATCAGAAACAAAAACAAAATATTGCAATGCTGCTTCATAAAAATTGTACAATGACACACTCATTTCCTGTTATCTATATGGAGGCGCAGCTAACATTATGAAGTATTTGTTCAACGTCCACACACATTCTCACAAGTTGATGATGTTCAACTGCCATATGTGGCTACATGATGATGTCACTCACCTGTGACGTCTTGCTACATCTTACTGTCAATATGTTTCACACTGTCGATTTGATCACTCATGAGGAGGTGGTGTGGAGGATGCCATTAGTTTTTGGACACATCAACATTATGATTAAAAAAAAAATATACAGTGATTGGATTTGTTTATTTTGATATTCACACCAACACTACCCTACAAAGAACAGCACCCTGCAGACATGTTGCCATCTCATGATTTTTAACCCTGAATTTTGATACCACTATATGTTGCACAAGTGGACAAACATACCAATTACACATCCTCTTGTAAAGCTGGACCGCTATATATAGCCTACTGCCTGGTTTCTTTTGTTCTTTATCAGATCATTGCCCCCCCCCCCCCCCCCCCCCCCCCCTTGTTTTGTTCCTGCTTAGTTTGGTTCCAGTTTGGTCATTTTTGGATTCCAGTTTTGGACTGGACTGTTTTCTTGGAGAACCTGTAATGCACCACCATGATTTTTTGTTCGTTTATTGACTTACTAACGTGATTCTGTTCTTCATCCAGCTACCTCTTGAGTTCCGCCTAAGTTGGCGTCCGCGTTTCTACAAACTCACCACAACAGAAACAGTTAGTTGGTTATAGTTTGGTAGGTTTAGAGAGAAAAACAACTCAGTTATATTGAGGGAAAAATCTGTTTTGAGTAACTTCTAGCCAAAGTTAGGAAACCTGAGCTATCCAGGATGCAAGTAACAGTTATTTGCTAGGGACCAGATGAGGTAAGGATTTAAGGGAAGTAACACTGACCACACAAACACACAATAGTCTCTGTTGCAAAAGCCAACCATTCAATAGATCCACCCACATCACCCAACCCCCTCCCTGTATGCACAGACCTTGTGACTCTGTAATGTCACATTTCTCCCTCCGTGGCCTTTACTTGACTCTGACCACTTGAGGACTTTGCACTTAAATATATACCAATGTTTTAGGTCATTTCCTGAAATGTATTATGCTTTTGTTTCCTTTGGAAAGTATCCAATTTTATTGCTCTTTTATTACAGTTGTAGTGCGTAGTTAAACTTTATGATTTCTTGCAACTCAGTCTATATTATACAGTACACATAACTCCCGATCTTTTCAGCTCTATGTCTTGTTGGGCTTCATTGTAGAGAAAAGAGAGGCACATTCTAGTTTGATATGGTTTTGTTGAGATCAGAGAGGCAGTTGGCTATCTTGGAATACCTCTCTGTCAAAGAGAGCCATAATCTGGCAGCAAGCCCCTCCAGGATACAAGGCCCTGACTCCAGGTTGGCTCTGGAGGTGTACGTGCACTTGTGGGGCTGTGTGTGTGTCTAAATGTGTGTGCGTTGCTGGCATGTTGGGTCGCCATCTGCAAGCCCCAGGGATTCTGGCTAAGGTGGCCACACACTACAGTCACACACACATGCACAGAAAGACACAGGGAGTCACATACATGTGAGCACATTCCTCACACACTTTGCACCCACGCAGCTGCGGCTTGTTAAAGTTTGATTGCCGGCATGTGTGAACGAAGTGAACTGTAATCACTGTCAATGCAAAAGATCAAAATCATATTTCCAGGAATGAAAGCAGTGCTGAACTAAGCCTCCAGGAAACACTCTCCCGATCTCTTAATTTTTGTTTTCTTTCACACACGCACACACACACACGCACACAAATCCTGGGATATTATTGAATGTGATATCACTGCGGGCAATCAGTTATATTGGCCAGTACAGATCTCAAGATGTTGTATTATTCACATCCTTTATAACGCCTGTGAACTTCTGGGAGAAATATATAAAACATGAAATATAAATGACTAGGATCTAAATGTGAACAGTGGGTGTTGCCAAGGGGACATAAAAGTTCATTGCAAACATTTTAGTGCTTTGGCAGAAATCAATGCAAGGATACTTCAATACCAAAGCTATCATTTGAATGTCCAGATTAGCTCTTTAATACTGCAGGTCTGTTGATAATGATCAAGAGAACATAGAGATAAGTGATTAGGGTGATGCCATAACAGGAGAGTTGATCAGAGTCCTGTCATTGTTGATATAATGGTGATCAGGGGCTGAAGATATTTTGAATCACAAGAAATCCATCACCAAGCAAACATTCGTGCCACGTCTCGACTCCTTTTGTAATGCTGCCTCTTTGTTTGCATGGATGTAAATTGAAAGAGCAGTTATAGATCATATTTTCTGGAGGCACTGAAGCTGATTAGAAAGGATGAGTTGAAGGCCTAAAGCTGCTTTGGCTAATCCTAAGATTAGTAATAATAAGAGGTCTGTCTTCCTGCTCACAATCACATAAAGACAAAATTGGTGGTTTTGGCTCAGTCCTGAAAGAAGAGCTGGTATCTACACTCACTCAGAACAGTTCCTTGGCCACAGTAGAGACAACTCTAACTGAGAGATGCACAGCAAGCCAGTAAAGCTCATTGCCAGACCAGTGTTTCCAGTCTGAGCTCTGCCTAGGAATCAGCCCATTGCTGGGTTGAAGATTAACCTACTAGCACAATTGAAAAAGTTCCAGGCCTTTTGTTTCAGAGGATTTTATTATTTTATTGTGTTGTAGCCTTCGCTTTGTTTATGGTTCACCTCTTTGAAGATCCCTTGAAACCAGCACACAAACAGGCACACTAATACGCATGCACCCGAACTTGCACACAATTCAAAGTCTTAACTAAGAGGGCACAGTTATCATAAAAAGATGATAATTGTTAAAAAAGAAAAGAAAAAATAAAGCTGCATTAAATTACGCAGGTTCCATTTTAGTCATAAAATTAGCATAAAATCTAAAATCCATCACTTGAAGTAGAAATTAAACTTAACAAGAGCTGCTGTGAAATGCTTTTTTTGTAAAGTAGGATGAAAAATTTAATTTACATTTGAAATTTCACTGTTCCTGGCAGAGAAAAAAATGAGACACGAACGATTTAAATGATCACAAAAATATATCAAACCAACACACAAGCAAAAGGAAGAGCGAAGCAGAGAAAATAGAAAATACAATTATCCATGTCTGTTTGACCCACGGGAATTCACTGCACAATGCCACTGGATCTAATTCGGTTGCAAAAGCGGGATGTATAGCTTGATTCAAAGTGGAATCAGACCATGAAAAAGCCTCTTTTCCTTCAACCATTCACACAGACAAAAAGCTGCCGCATCTCCAATCTTTGTGAGAATCAGAGCTTTGAATCTGCATGTGGGACAGAGGCTCCCCGGCTAAAAACAAACACTCACCATGAATAAATATATACGTTTGCTTCACACTGAGTTCCCTTTCATTAAACCATTGAAAAAGACGGCAGGCCGGCATATGTTTGTAAGAGGAGGCTACTTTCCTGACATAAGAGGAATATCAGGGGGTGCATTAATTAATGTATTCTTTTTAAAAACTTCTACTCAGTGGGCCATGAATTGAGCCTTTTCATAGGACCCCATCTCATATTGGTGTGAAATGAGGTGAAAATAAGCAGACTTAAAAGAGACAGCTTTGCAGGAACTCTTTCCTGAATGTCTGTGGAGGTTTGTGGAGGTGACCAAAACAAATCAGCTTTTGAAGGGAGTCAAGGGTGAATCCAGTGTACTGGGAAACAAACACACATGCAGGCTGGTCTCGCTGTCAGCGGATATGCATGTCAGAGTTAGAGTTGTCATCTTCTCATTGAGAGACTTACATCACGTGGCTCCTTGCCTTTTGGGCCCTGCACTTGCAGGGCTATGCAAGTCCCCGAACCGCCAACTGTAACCACATCATGCTACAGTCTGTCAGACTGACTGCCACACACAGGCACATGCACACACACACACACACACACACACGCACACGCACACACACACACACACACACACACACACACACACACAGCAACAATACCAGCAAACACTGTCAGACTTCCCAGATGAATTTTAAACTCAAAATACTTGAAATATTCATGATAATTAATCCATTCTGAGGAACACAATACTCTAAACACCACCTTTATCTGCAAGTGACAGCAGGCGTCAGTACAGAGTACAGGATACTCGCTAATGGCTTACACAGCTACGGATCATTATTCCTCACAGCATTGAACAGCACAATACAGCACTGCAAAGCCTCATGCTGCGCAGCAACCTCCTCATTCTCAGCATTACATTCATTTGACTGCAGCAAAAAATGTGTAGGTTGTTGATTAGTTCCTTCTTCTTTTTTTTCCAAAATATGCTTTCCAAATCGTGGCACTAAAATAATTGCAAACATTTTAAAACCAGCAGTCATTCTACTTAATTCCTATTTAATGTTCTGAAACGCTGCAACTGAAGCTCTTAACTTGTTTAATTATTGGGCTGTTTAGAGTTACATCAGAGACATCAGTGTCATAGTCAAACACCACTCAACAGCTAGGCAGCTAGTAGCTAGTTCAAAGCTAATGCATTGTAGGGCTTATTTAAAACATTTCTAATGTTACGAGTGGGTTTGGCTTCACCCAAAGTATATTCCATCATCTTCATGGATTTGTCTGAAATATTTCAGCGGAAAATTGTTAAAAAGGCAAAACAAAAAAGAATAAAAACAACCTTCCATGATTCAGTGAAACACAGCAGTTCTTGGCCTTTCAAGGTGTTTTAAGCAAATACTGTCAAACGCTTATATATAGTAGGTTTCATGCAAATTGCTGATTTTGTATTATACAGACTTTAAAGGAAAAAAAGACTGCAGCCAAAGGCACAAGCGTCTTGCCTTGGCAGTTATTTATTACAAAATATGTTTTATTTTTTACATCACTAAGTCCTTACTCAAGACATATCAACCATAATGTGGTAAGGTGCTAAAATAAACCTCTTACCAGCTGAGTGGATGTGAAGTATGTGAGGATACATCAACGGGGCAATATCCAAAATGGTAACATGATGTTAACGTCGTGTTTAAGTCCAAACCATGAATTTTTACAAATCCTAACCAGGTACTTTTGATTCCTAAACCTAACAAAGTAGTTTTAGTCCTTAAAGGGGAAGTTCCTTTTTTTTAAACCTGGACCTTTATTCTGGTATAAGCTACGTTCATCTACTCACGATAACAGTTTGGTGAAAGTCGGCGTCCTTCAGACGATATCTACATCACTCGAGATCCGCGTATATCCATATAACGGGAGAAAACAGGACATAGACAATAAGGCATAATCTGTCTTTATTTCACCAATACTTTAAGAGAATTAATGAATGAGAGCATACTGCACTGTTAGTTCAGAGCTGCCTGTTATTGTTATAAAAACAAGTGTTTTTTAGTTTTTGATTGTCCTTTCAATGAGCCTCCCCTCTTCAAAAATGTAAAACTTTTATTTAGTTTGCAATCACAGTGTATCATAACACACTGGAAAGGAACATATGTTTTGTATTTCAGGGTATAGATAAACAACACAAATACATATCCTGCTGACTTTAGGGACCCACAATCCTCCTGTGGGTGGAAGGACCGGTGTTGCTTAAAGGCATCCAAAAATGTTATAAACAAAAGTATCTTAAACATACAGTACTTTGTAGGATAATTCAAATGTAACACATGCACACCATGAATATAAGAACAAATGGTATTACAAGAGGCTCATTGTTCACAGCACAGTACAGATGGACAGATGCGAGTCAAAGAATGGTTTTGTCTGGATTTCATCTTGCTTTAATTCATTTGATTTCCTGTGAGCAAAGTTGGAGTGTTAAAAGACAACAGCAAAAACACTTGATACTGTTCAGATTAAACTCTTTATCACTGCTTATGGAACTTGGACACATTTCTCTTGACAGATATTAAAATGCTAAACAGACAAAGCAAACTAAATGTGATCTATATGCACATAAGAGCTGTTTCATCCTGTATGTATCTTGAACTAAGATTTAAAGTCTGCTTAAAGACATAATCAATAGTTCCTTTATTGTCATTCCCTTTATGGTTTGAACTTTTGAGCAAAGAGAGACAGAAGAGATGGGCTGCAATGAACAGTGAAACTGGAACTGAACCAGGAAAGCATATAGACTTGTGTGTTGTTGGGACAGGGGAAAGAAGGACTGGGTGTGCCTTACAGGTAGAGGGATTTATAATGCAGTAGTGGTGATAGGATTAGATGTATCGTGACAATCAATGACAAATGAGTGACAGAGCCCCTTCTGTTTGCTAGAGGCAAGATAAATAGTGATGGAAACATTGTTCAGTCAATTAGAATTCATAGAGACAGAGAGAGGGCAGGATAGAGAGGGAAGGAGCGTGGCGTGTTGAAGAGCCCCTGTGAAGAGAGTGTGATTTCACAGGCTACGTGTGAATGGCTAACACGGCTGAGTGACGGAGGTGAGAGCAGACCCTGAGGTGAGACAGAGATGTTCTGCTGGATGAGAAAGATGTGGGTTGAAGGATGATCCGGGATCGAGGCTGAGCATCGCTAACAATAAAACCATGTAAGCATTTTTGTTTCAATGTTTTGCCCCTTCATCCAGAATCTTGAATTTACCACTCCTTCAAAACCCACACTTTTTAAAGACACATTCAGATGAATTCAAGGATACAATTCTGTAGTGTAAATTAACTGTATGGCTGTAAGACTGTGGTTCCCAAACTGTGGTACGCATACCCCCAGGGGTACGCAACGTGATGTAGGGGGTACACGAAAAAATGCATAAAAACATAGTTTGCAAAGAGCCTGATTACATTTTTAAACTGGCATATACTGGAGTACCTGTTCACAGTGCCAAAAACACAAGATACTGCCATGCATAGATAGGCTATCCTCTAGTGGTCAGTGAATTAATTGCACTACCGAAAGGCTAGCCCAGAGGCTAACCGCCAAAACTGGATAAATGGCTAACAAGGATAAATTGCCCTTCCAGAGGGACATCAACTGCTACCACAAGTCAGCCTACAGTCAAAGGTGCACTTTCCAGCGACAACAACCCACGTTATTCTTCACCTTCAACGTCTACCTTTGACCAGGATGCTTGTGTTGCACCTGTGGCTGGCCAAGCTAACAACCTCGTCAAAAAGGCGAAAATGTGCCACCACGTACTTGTGTGTGAGTGGATTCTCAGCCCTAACAATTATGAAAACAAAATGGAGAGCGATACTTTGTGTGGAGGATTATTTAAGACTCAGACTTTCTGAAATTCAGCCCAATATTGCAGACTTATGCGCGTCCTGTCAGGCACACCCTTCTCATTAAAGCTGTGGTGAGTTTGATCTTCAGTTTCAAGTGATTTATAACTGAATATGTTCTAGAAATGTAGAAATGTTTGGCAGATTCATTTTTTCAAAAGTGAACTGGTTCACTTTTTTTCCAGTTCACATTTTTTCAAAAGTGAACTGGTGTTGCTCACTGAAAATGCCGGTAGTAATTGACCTATTTGGTGAAGAATAAAACAATAATTTAAGTGATTTCTGATGTGTTATATGCTGTGTGTGGTGATGGTGGTGGTGGGGGGGCTTACAGAATGTGTGTGCAGGAGTAGGGGGTACATGTATGGAGGTCAGATGTCTGAAGGGGTACGTGGCTGTGGAAAGTTTGGGAACCTGTAAGAAAACAACTTCCTGTTGCATCTCTAACTGCTTATTCTGAAATTGTGCACACATAATCAGTTAAAGGGGTCTTATGCTGGACTATTCACAAGATTTTTCAAATTTGACCTTAATGCGTAAGTAGCTAAATGGTGTGAAGGTAATAGACTTAAAAGCATTGTGTTTGCTGCCACCTGCCGACAGCCGTGCCTGTTACGGTGTTTACTGTTTGGAAGCAGGGGACTGCACGGTATGCACAGCACGCAGTGATACGAAGGGAGAGAAAATAGCGCCAAGCGATTGTGAGGTCTGACTTTTCCTGGAGAACGATTTTGTGATGTAAATGTATTACTTGAACGCATATTGTTTTGAGAAGCAAAGCTCTATATTTTTGTGGCCCCAGCCAACTAGCTGGACTACTTACGTCAACGCCAAAACTCGGCTGGAACTCGGCTCACAGGACGCAGCAGGGGGTAAGAAAATGTTCATAAACGATATTGCTAGTAGCTATGGGATGTCATACAGCTTCATGTCAAAAGAGGCAAACTATCCCTTTGATTTTAAAGTGTGTTTTTCTTGTTAATCACAATAAGCTTTACTTCTTCGTTTTGTTTATTTTTTCCTCAATTTTTGTATAAATATCCCATCCCTATATCTCCTCTCCCAAATTCCTTTGTTCTTTCCCAGATCATTTTTTGACCTCAAAGTTGGGTTTTCTTGCCACAGTACTCGCCATGTTCCCTATGTTGTTTTTTGTTCTTTGGGTTTTCTGGTTTGTCATATAGTTTCCTTCCGTGGATTTATTTTTTTGCAGTCCACCTGCCTGTTTGGTCGCTTTTCTGACTACCTCTGTAGAGTACTTTGCAGAAAAGTTTGAAAACTTGCTTGAGCTGGTGTTTGCCCTTTTGAAAAAAAGAGACGAACATTCGGGCAGTTTTGCAAATGACGACCGGACAGCGAAACATTTCTTCACATGACTGATGAAATGAAGTATCAGCTGTTTTAGCTTCGAGATTATACACGTGGCTAACACTCAGCGATATGAAAGAAATTAGCTTAGCTTCTTACTGTAAGTATGCCCCTAAAGGTCCAGGCTGCTGAGGGACCATATAACACACAGAGCGTATATATTTTATTACATCTTTTGCATAATTGCCATTAATGCATGTCATTAACTTTTTCTCATGCAGCTTGAGTTCTTTCTTTCTGCTGTTTCTTCATCTTTTGAGCTTCAGTGCTGTATGCTTCTGATCTGCAGGCACTGATCCCATCAGCCTGTCCAACGTTGATGGTTTGTTGTTTCTTATCTTTCTCCCTCTGCTTTCCTCTCACCCTAACCACTTGAGGAATATATACATACTTACATGTTTTTAAAAAAATCTGAAATATACGAACATATCCATTTGAATTTCATATTTGGAGGCACAGTCTATGTAACTGCAAGTATCTTCTCACAACAAGCTTACTCGTTCTTTACAGACAGATACCACCACAGGGAATAGAGACAAGGGGTGAGCAGAAGGTGTTTCCACATCAAAGGTACTTGGAAAGAGCGCGAATGGGATGTTGAGAGAAGTAACAGGCCAACCCTGTTTCTGACAGCTCTGGCCTCACAGGAGGAGCATAACGATATATGGCTCCCTGTGGGGTGACTATGTTTTATCTTACTGCGGTCCTGCTTTGTAACAGTGGAACCGCACTGCTGGCACTGCACACTTCCACTGAGACTGCCATGCTAATTCAATTAACCAGGCAGTTTGTTAGGGCTCTGCATGACACATCTGTAGGCAAATAAACCAAGCTTACCTTTCACGTGAATTCAAAATGATTATACTTGCACGCTGTCACAGATGGGTTACATTGTTATAATATGTAATTGGTTTAGGCATGTATATTTAATGCTGATTAATATTTCATAGTATAATCCGAACAGTTAGGGATCTAACCAAACACATTCAAAGAGATCATGTTTTTAATTGTGGCCCACAACAGGTTAGGAAGGAACTTTATATATGCTTTATTTGTACTGGCAAAGGATTGAACAACTTTTCTTTTAAAATAGTGGATACTGGAAAGGCATATTTGTGTCTCTTACCCTCTGTGTTTTGTTCATTTAGTAAGGAAGAGAATAAAGCCATACTAGCATATCGTCCTTTCAGGTCTTCAACGTCCCAGACTGGTAGGCGGTGAGAACAGGTCCCTTACTGTGACAAACGAGCCTTGAAGAATAGAGAATGAAACCTTTGAGAACTGCTGAGACATAGAGGACAGAGGACGGAGTGGAATGAAGCAGGAAAAAGAAGAAATTAAAGTTAAGGAGAAAGAAACTTGAAATGATCTGAACTCAGTGAAAGCCAGCAATGAGGAGACGAGATAGGACACATACTGAGTCCCTAATGAGACTTATCATTTAGATGATTGCTCAAAAGGATGGGAGATATTTCAATGTGTCCTTAAATTTTTCAAATAGATTAGACGCATCTGACGGAGCAAACTGCATATTTTCAACTTTTTCCCATTTTAGTCATTGGGGTGCGATATTAATGTGCTGTACAGCAGGTTTAGCAATTTTGCCTTTCATATATTGTATCTTCATAAGTCAAAAAGGTCATCATACACCTGTCTGTCAGAGAGTAAAACCCACTCCCATGAGTCCTCTTAGATGCTTGAGCAACATATGGAGCTGTCAAGACAAAGAGAGATGAATGCTTGGTAACTTCAGTAAAGGACTAGTTCCCAAAAGGAAGAGTCAAGACGAACATTTGTTCAGAAAAGCTTAGCAGGTGGATATCACAGGGAGCATTGTGCTCATGGCTTGATAGTCTTGCCAAGTTTCCAAGCTGGCTTAGTTTGACAATTTGCTACAGGGAATGTCATGCACAACATATTGCTAGCACAATAGGTGCAGTGGAACATGTAGTTTTAATGTACAACATACAGCAGCACAGATGGTCATCCTCATAACTGTTTAAACACTCTAATAATGTCCTTAATTTTGCACACTAGTGATGGTAGGTTGTGAGGTTTTGCACCAGTTTGGTGACATATTTGTTAAGATGGGTTATGGGTCAGGTCCTTCTGTCAATCTTATCTCTCCATAGCATAAGTCTGAGTCAAGTTTTCTAATATAGCTGGATAAGGCTCATGTTAAAACAAAAGAAAGTGTGTTTCTATTAAGCCAAGTGGATAAACAACATAACTAGATAAGAATATGTAAAATGTATAACCCAAAATAAATGAAGGTAAAGCTGTGGCAGATTAAACAAATGACAGGACAGTTCACAAACATGATAAACGTAAATATTAAAATGCATGTTGCTAAATAAAAGTGATCAAATCAACATATTAAAAGGAAGTTATAAACAGATTAAGTATTCAAGGCAGCAAGCAAGGTGCAGTAACAAAGAAATATAATGGGAATTTTCAATTTTGCTACTTTGGAATCCTTAGCAATCTTTTATATATTAATGGTCCTGAGTAAACTGGCGACCTGTCCAGGGTGTACAATGCCTCTCGCCTGATGACTAATGGGAAAGGCTCCAGCCCACCCGCAACCTGACAGATCAAGTGGGTATAGAAAATGGATGGATGGGTCCTGAGTGAAGCACATGTGCATGCATTTATTGTGGAAGGTGTCACTCTCAGTCTGTATCAGTCACATAATTCAAACACGGTTGTTTTCAATGCAATCTTTCATCATAAAAATCAAATAAATGAACACTTCAAAGTCAATAAGACTGTGTAAATAACTGATCTTTCTTAGATTCTTTGGAATGTCTTATCTCCATACATTGTCCTCTGTGGTTTACTGGTTTATATTTAGAAACATGAAAGACATAGAACAACTGACAGACAGACAAGGGCAGTGACAACAGTAGAAAGAGACACTAGAGAAAGAAAGATTGAGCCACATCGAGGGTGCTGACACTCTGCTCTGCTGACCTTGTACACCGTTGGAAGTTCATTTGTATCCACTTGCAGTGGATGAGAAGCACTGAAATTTTTCATCCTATAATCTGCACTAACTTCCATTCAAATATTTGACTTTATATTGATATACACACTCAATGCACCGTCGGCTTGAGTGAGCCAACTGCGCATGCCCCAAAGTCTATATAAAATTTTTTTTACTTTGCCGGTTGAGCAGTACTGTTGAATAATTACATGTCCTTGCATCAACCACAGAGTTAATACGAATAGGACTCATGACTGGTCCGTGCAGGAAGTACAGTCGCCGCTCCAGGACCCCTCATGCTAGCAGAATCAAACTGACATTAAACTCTCAGTATGGCATGAACATGGCATGAAGTGTGGATATGGATGGTAGAGGATTAATCAACACAATTCATGAATTGGAAGCTACGTAAAAGTACAGAAGACACATTTAGAGAAAATCCCTCAAACAGACGTATGTGTGTGTGCATTTACATGGATGCATGCAGAACATTCAAACACTGTAAACCAACAGGTCTTGAACAAAAATACCAGCCCAATCCAACGGCTAAAAATTAAATTGGCATTAAAAGAGAATTACTGTATTTGAACTGAAGGATTTAAATCATGCTTTTTCTATTTTTTTGTGCCAGCTGACTTGAAATATTGCATTCAATACATTCGTAATTTGCTGTCAAAGGAAATCTCCACTGTGATAAGAGGATCTACAGTATTTTAAGGAAGGCCATGATCTTTTCCCATCCTTTAGTAAAGAAGCTTTCAATGCCCAAACCTAACCAACAGTGAATTAAAGTGAAAGTAACAAGCAACAGAAAACAAAAGTGAGTTTTAAAACAAAATAAAATGGGAAAAAGTTGAACAGAAGAAAAAACGCAGCATTTCTGGATGATAGTTGTGATGGTCATGCCTCACAATAGAGATGTTTTTGCCAGTTAAAACTGGTTAACACTCCTTGGTGTGACAGCTTAAGAAAATGCCCTAGGAGTGCACTCATATATGTAACTATTTTTAGACACACACACCCTTATATGCACAGTATGGAAATAACTTTTAACATACTCACTGCAGTACACACAGAAACACACAGCAACGTCCACATGAATACTCACATATGCTTGAAACTCTCCAAACAAGAAAAACAAAGACAATATATCGGCAGAAAAAAGGATCCTTTTAGGATCCTTTCACAACTCATTTCACACACTCACAATCACTGAGACCAGCACACTCATTCACAAACACACACAGATCTCTTTATCTGGTGACCAATCTTAATTGGAGTAGCTACGCCTGTCCGATGAGGTGCTCCCTCTGTCTCATCCCTCCTCTACTCTGCCTCCCCCTTCTCTTCCACAGTCTTGTAATCATTTCTGCCCTGTTCTTTGTCCTCTATCCACCTCCTCCATGTTTCTATTTTGGTTGAGCTGAGCCGACCTTTCTCATTGCGTATCTGTCGGAGATCCAGAGTTCTCATCAAACATGACCTCTCAGCATGGCCTATCCCCGTTCTCCCCTTCTCTAGTCTCACTTTTTCCTCTATCCTCCTCTCCTCTGTCTGTCCTTCTCCAGCTCTCCTTTGTTCTTCTCTACAACAAGTCAAAAGGACCAAGGGTTGGGACCTGCAGCAGCGGGTGCCGCTGAGAAAATGCTTTGATCAGACAGAAAGCTGAGAAAGGTTGCTGACAGACTGTTAGAGCTCATCCTAGACAGCCTGAAGATGTGAACTGTAGCTCAATATATTAAACATACACACTAGAAAGTGCATTATGAACGAAAACTGCTTTTCTTTGTTTATAACTGCACAACTCATACATACTGTAGTTTTGATCTTGTTATGTACCAAAGCTTTTCTCTTCCAATCCACTCAGTTTTAGTCAGGTATGTAAAACATTAAATGGTCACATAAATCCAGTTTATTGATTAGAATCCATCAACATGACTGATGACATGATTTTCCGGGCTGTAATAACAAAAACCTGTCTGATTTGCCGTATATATTTCACCAGTTTCCTATCACGGACATTGCTTTTAGGCAACTTTGGCTTCTTGCCATAGGCTATACTGTGGAAACCAAAGTGGCAAGGATAAAACAGCTTTGTGTGTGTAGTGCACACTTCAGCAAGGACGATTATGTCCCTACACGCCCAGGAAAGAGGTAGAAACATGTTTTGAAGAGTGCTGCTGTACCAGCACCCCAGGTAAGAACAACTGATGCAGCCAATGTTTAGAAGCTGACGGTATTACATTCAAACAGGCTTTCAAGAATCAGCTAGTAACATTGTGTGCAGCAAATCACTCAATGTCATATTACCAGTGAATCCTCTACATAACAACATTATATGATGACTGTTATTATTATTGTCATTAACTATGTGGAAGTGTGGTTGTTTCCACGTTTCTGAGTATGCTTCAAGTCAAAGTGTAAGTTTTATTATAACTGACCAGGTTATATTAGAAACCAGGGTGGCCAGTGCCATTTGGAAATCAGACATGACATAGTCAGACATGGTTACGTGAACTTTCCGAGCAGTAAACACCGTGAAACAGGCACGGCTGTTGGCAGGCGGCAGCACGCAGTGATACGAAGGGAGAGAAAATAGCACCAAGCGATTGTGAGGTCTGACTTTTTCCTGGACAACGATTTTGTGATGCAAATGTATTACTCTTTTGAACGCATATTGTTTTGAGAAGCAAAATGCTTTATTTTTGTGACCCCAGCCAACTACCAACTACGGACTACCTTCGTCAACACCAAAACGAGGCCGGAACTCGGCTCACAGGACGCAGCAGGGGGTAAGTCAATGTTGATGCACGACACTGCTACTATGGGATGTCATACAGCTTCATGTCAAAAGAGGCGAACTATCCCTTTAATAATATGAATAGCAAAGCCATGTTAAATAGCCTTAATCAGTGATGTCCTGTGCCTGCGTGCACTGGATGCTTTTGTGAGCATGCCCAGAATAAACGGTCTCTGTTCTTCCCAGACCAAAGAGAGATGAACATAGCTACTAGCAAAGGCTAGCTTACCACTTTAGCGACTGAGATAGAAGTTAGACAAAGAAGAAATGTCTAATCCTACAGATGCCAACTTTCACCAAACTGTTATTGGTGAGTAGATAAACGTATTTTATGCCAGAAATAAGGTCCAGGTTTAAAAAAACTGAACTTCTCTTTTAAGCTTGGTTGATGCTGGTCACCAGATGACGGCACAAAGCCAACAGGAAAGCCCACCGTAGTCACCGCTACCTCTGTTCATGTTTGTTCAACTTGTGCCTGCTTCAGTTTGCGGTTTAAACCCAAAGCTCTTGCTCTCAGCAGGGCTCTCAAGTCTCACGCAATGAGCGTGAGACACACGCATTTCAACAAGTTCACACGCTCACACGCCACACATGCCATTTCTCACGCTGAGAAATGATCAACTTCGTCGCACAGAAATTCTAATGGCCGATACTATAAACGAGTCAATGGCAGGTTACTGTGCGCTCGTACAGCTCAGAACTATAGCTCTGGTACAGCTGTCTTGATTTAGCAACCCATCGGCAAATCACAAAATAGAATTTCTCAGCCAATCAGAAAACAGAATTTCTTGTTGCCGGGTGTGAAATAGCTTTCAGCTGCAAGCACGCGTCCCATGAATGCACAGCGGACATAGCCTATTATGCTCTGAATGCGTGCAGAAGTTGTAGACGAGCTGGAGGTGGAAGAGAACCGTCAGGATCATCAGCAGGTCATATCTTCGTTTATTTGAATCTTTTATTAGTTACTATAGTTTTCCTACTCCTTGTAAAAGACCAATACCTGCCGATTAAAGTGTTCGTTGGAGTAGTAGGCCTAAATATTCAGCACACACTCTTTGACATGAGCAACTTAATGAAAAATGAAAAATATGTAGGAGTGTAATTAGGCTTCCGTGGTTAATTTTTTTCAAAGGTGACTGGTATGAACGGATTCCCAATAAGGCTATCTACAATTGCCAAACTGGTATTAGTTCTGCCACACTGAAATGCTGATGCAGAGAGGGTTTTTTCCATGGTGGGGCTCAATAAAACCAAGACCAGGAACACTTTGTTTCTGAATGGAACTCTGTCATCCATCATGACTGTGAAAATGGCTGACATTGAGCCACAGTGCTTTAAATGGGAGCCCCCAATATCAGTCATAAAGCATCAAAATCTGCCACAAACACTTACAACAACACTCATAAACAATCACACACAGAGAGGGACTGCTCAAGGGGCCCATTTGGGGTTATGTTTGTTTTTCTTAATTTAATTTGTCTGTTTTTTTGTTTGTTAAGACTTTGCATACCTAAAACAATTTATTTTAAAATATAGCAGAATTTAGTGTAAAAGTGAAGATTTGTGATTTTGGTATAAATAAAACAATGTCTTTGTTCTTTAAGTAGCTACTTTATGGCGATGGGATACTGCAAGGGACCCCCCCCCCCAAAAAAAAACCCCGAAAGAAACCCCCCCACACACACGGCCCGGCCCCTGCCCCGCCCGAATCTCACTCCAAGCAAACTTGAAAACTTGAGAGCCCTGCTCTCAGTTAAGTTTTTGCTGATGCTTCTAAGAATATCAAATGAAAACAAGTTTTACTTGATGTAACACGAGAGACTCAGGTATGACCAGAACTTATTACTGTTCTCTTCTTTTAACTTGAATAATGGCAGTGGCAGGTCTTACCATTGTTTTACTTTTTGGTAAGTCTTGTCAATTTACAAAAAAAAATAAAAAGAGCATTTTATTTGTTCAGGAAGGCAACAAAGCCATAATTAAGTTACCTTAGCCTGAATATCATAACTGCCTTTTACTGTTTTTGTGCCTTGCCAGCATGACTCCACATTTAGAATAAATAGGATATTACTCCTCTCCAGTCAGTGGTCTGAACTGAGATGACCAAAAATTACTAAAAATGTTTTCATTGCCTTCTCTTCTAACTTGTCAACAATCAACAATTGTGTCTACCTCCATTCATGGCTAAAGACTGGAATTAAAATCAGGAGCAACATTTTTCAAAGTAATGCAGATTTAGAAAAGAAAACCAAGAAGTGCTGTATAAATCTGATGAAAAGAAAGCGTGCGCATATTTCTGCCCTTGTTTTGGTTGTAAATCAGCACAGTTTTGTCAATCTGGAGTTGAATTACCAATACAACTTCTCAGCAGAAAGGTTTTAAAGCAGACATTAGCTTGATTTTTTTTTTTTTTTGTCAAACTTTTTTCTGTTTGTTCATCAACATCTCATAAATTTGTTCTCAGTTCATCCAAAGCAATCTATCTCTGTTTGAAAGGCTTTATATCAGGTTACAGGAGAGCTTACAACCAAGAGAGCTTAGCTCCCCTCAAAACTTACACAATCAATCACACAAGTGCTCACTCAGCCAATCCGAGAACCTCACTTCCAGCAATGAACCCCAGAAATCGTGATAAAGTTTTCTCTTCAAGTCACTGAAATCTTGCCTCAGTAATAAGCTTTTGTTTGTCTCTAAAATGAAACTGCTTACTGGTCACATTCGGTACCTTTAAATGTAAGTTGCTGCTTTAAGTCCCAGGGGCACATTTGTGCAGGCTGTGCAAAAATATCTATACAATATCAAAGCAGGCACAGATTAAGTTTATTAGACTTCCTAATGACCAATCAGAAGTCCTTCAGTAGTTGTTTATCTATGCTGTTGGGCAAAATTCTTGTGTGTCCAAAACACTACTTTTCAGGGAAAATACAACTTTGTGGTTTGAATAATTGTACAATGTTGTAAAAGTCAGACAATGCAGTGATTCCTTATCTTCAGCTCAGGGAAGACAAGGTGAAGTTATGATATTTTGCAAATGGTTTGAAAATTTAGTCAGAAGCTCCCCTTAAAATTTTTCTTTTAATCAGATGAGTGAATGACTGAAAAGCTTGCATTTCAGCACTTACTCTAAACCATGAAAAAAAAAACCAGAAGTTGTACAACAGACAAGAAGCTTACCGAAATTGCCCCACTGAAAAGTATTGGATAAAGTATTCAATCTTCAGTATAAAAGGTTTTGGAAAATGTTTTAGCAATAAAATGTCCTCCAGCTTATAAAAGGTTCACAAATTCTTGGAAAGATAAAGGCTAATTGGCAGCTTATGTAAAGCATTTCTTATATTAGATCTGGTTGTCATGAAACTTTATGAATTCTGAAAAAACTAGGCTGTAATTTGCTTCTAAATGTTTCTTATTGGGGCTGCGGTGGTTAGCACCGTCGCCTCACAGCACGCCGGTTCCAGGTTCGATTCCCAGCCTGGGTGTTTCTGTGTGCAGTTTGCATGTTCTTCCCGTGCATGCGTGGGTTCACTCCAGGAGGTAATCCAGCTTCTTCCCACCGTCCAAAAATGTGCATGTTAGGTTGATTGGTGACTCTAAATTGTCCCTAGGAATGAGTGTGAGCGTGGATGGTTGTTTTTCTCGTTCGTGTCTATGTAGCAATGTGATGGACTGGCGATCTGCCTCTCACCCAATGACAGCTGGGATAGGCTCCAGCCCCCCCACGACCCTAAATTGGATTAAGCGGGTATAGAAAATGGATGGATGGATGTTTCTTATCGAGAGTGTGAGAAATCAACAGGACAAGCAACCAAATGAATTCAAAATCCAAGGCAGCATCCAGGAGCTGGCTTTCCTCCGCTCTCATACAGAGAGGCACCGACTCCATACAGCTCATAGAGCTCCAAGCTTGTCTGCTTAGAAACACCTGAACGCTGTGTGCCATGTTTCAGTCTGTTTTTACACCGATGAAAAAGAGAGTACTAAGAAAAGCAACAGGGGGATTAAAGAGAGAAAAAACTGTTAGTGTAAGTGGAAAATGAGAAGAGAAGCTTGTGTGCTAGCTGTTAGAGGCTTTCTCTCCCGCAGGGTAGCAGGGACTGAGTCAGGATGGAGCACAGGTGAGTGCTGGCCCAGGTGAAGCTGTAATTTCCTGTCTGTTGTGTGTGTGGGCTTTGCACCTACTGAGAGACATCTTGAAGCACAACTGCTCACTTCCAGCGTAGCACAGACCAGTTAATAAAGATGCTAACAGTGGGACGAACTTTCACACTCACATATTTAGCTCCAATCTAGGCTTTTTTTCTTCTAAACACTGTCTCTGCAGTGTGTGCAGCTCTGCTTGTTGATGGTGCAGTTCAGGTGGCTGGGAGGGAGGATGAGAAAGAGACACCAGACCAAATGTTACGCTCGCACAAAAAAGCAGAGACACACTAACCTTTTGGTGAACATCAAGCAAAATGTTTGAACAAGCAGTCATACGTGTAATCATACCTGGTAAGAATGAGAAAAAAACTAGAATGATATGTGGAGCTGAAAGATAGAAGAATGGACTTTTAAGCTATTGAAATTACTTGGGTAACTTACTGGTAGACCATTACAGTGTTTAAGATTTCCTTCAAATACTTTTTTGGATGGGTAAAACATCTGTAGCAGAATATCAAATTGAATAACTGCCCACTTGTTGAGTTTTCTCTGCAATGAATATTAAAACAGACTCATTCACATGATAAAATAGTGATGATTGGGGGGTGGGTATTAGATGTGGCAAGTGTCAGGATTCTCAGTTCTTGATTGGAGAAGTTGGTTGGAACATCAATAGACAACAGCCCGAGGTGCAACTAAATAATTCAGAGAATGAGGAAGCAATGTGTAATGTTTTCTTTCTCCTATTAGGGAGACACTCAATGTGGCAAGCTTGGCTGTAGTGACTTTGATCGTTTTCTGTTTCTTAAGGGGAATCAGTTAAAGCAATCAATTTACACGAAGCCTTTCCTCTGGAATGAAAGGTGCTGCTTCCATTGAAAACTAAATAAGAACGGTTTATACTAACCTGGTAAAACACACTTGACAAAGATAGGTGGAAATGGACAAATTGGACTTATAACAGGCTGCAGTGACATATAAACTATTACAACATGCAAACTATTACATGTGTACACATCACAAAGGCTGAAGAGTACATATTTTTTTCAATTGACAGATTTATCAAAAAGATATACAAGATATTCAAACTAAATGTAATGAATATGTAATCGTCCAACTCCTCCTATTTATCTTTCCGATTGAAAGAAGTAAGCCTAAGAAAAGAAGATGATGCTGCTCTCCTTGGTCTTCCCTTATTCAACAACAACTATTTTCTACCTTTCTACCTTTTATGACAGCAATGTGTGTTTGCATGGGGTCAGCATTTTGTTTGACTGCTGGTTTCATGGAGCCAACATTTTCAGCTGCTCCAGGCAGAGCATTTCATTATTTGGTCCCCTTCAAAATGGCTCGATTTACCTAATCCAGAACATGAAAGTCCACAGAAATTTGGCCCTCATTAACGGTCAGTGAAGTATGGTGTAAGCATATGTGTGAAAATTTGCCAAACGGGGAAAAAAAAGTCTTTCAACAAAGTAAAAATACAAAAAGGGATCTCATTCACGAGGACTCTAATTCACTGTCTGTTTTATGACCTTTCAAATGTATTTATGCTTCAAGTTCCTGTTAATTCCAGCAATGATTCACTAACAGATATGCATACTCATGAACAAAACACCACTCAAACTCACAAGTACCCTTAATATACACACACAAAAAAAAAACAGCCGAATGAACGCAGAAGGACTAGATGTATGAGAGTTTAGAGCCGGCAGCACTGACACTGAGGAGAAGAGGAAGAGGAGGCTTCACAGTAAGTGGTGCTCCTGGACAGAGGAGGTGGGGAAAGAGGTCTTGAAAGGGTTGAGTGGGGTAATTGGCACAGGAAGCAGGTGCAGGTGTTTTCTCAACTTCTCCACTTGAAAGCTCAGGCACACATGCACACGCACATGCACTCAGACTTGACTACAGTCTTGTGAAAGCCAAAACCTGCCTATGCCAATTAGCAGGTGGTGAAGGTCAGAGACAGTCAGTGTGTGTTGGAGAGAGATAAGTTTCCCATTAGTGGGTGAGTACCTCTACTTAGCTGTTTAAGTTCTGAGTCTCTAACACGCACACACACATGCACAGACACGTTTATGCACACAGACAAACCTGTGCAATTTACCATACGTATTTGTTTTCAAATAAACTTCTCCAAAAGAAGCTGTAGCATTGTTGAATTTGAAAAAAAATGACTTATCTGTTTGATTCATCTTTGTTTTAGAGCTGCCATCACAACGAACAATATGTATTTGTCTTTATTTAAATATCTGAATGGAAAACTTCTATGTTTGAATGATTTAAGACCCTAAGTAGAGGAACTACAACTTCATTACAGTTGGAAAATGGATGAGTAGAAAAGTAACAATCCATTCATTGTATGTAGCCTTTAACATCACTAACGGTAAAAATAACTTAAATGAGACGCTGGCGAGCATCAGTAACGAAGGAGGTAATCAAAAGAAAGTATTTAGGTATAAAAAGAACACAACTTTTTAATTGTTACCATATCCTATATATGATGTATAACAATTAAAAATAATTTGTCATTTGTAACAAACTAAGTCAAGCCAAGTCTCATCAACTCATACAAGTAACATGGCTAGTCATGTCGCCTGTCCTAAATCGACATTTATTGTCTTTAGACCATGCTTTGAATTAGTTTCCCAAACTATTTTATTTGTCATCTTATAGCAATAAAGAGCACTCTTCATCATTTCAAAATTGAGTAAGGTTGAAACCACCAACAGGCATCCTACAATAGATCTGCTTTAAGATCCAGAGTTCCTTTCTGGAGGAGCAACCAATCGGTTTAGAAGGTACTCCAATCAGACCTTCACAGTGAAATGGTCAGAAAGAAGTCATTCCTCATGAACGAGCACACTCCCACAAGAAAAAGAGTAATACGTATGTTTGTCAACATTACTAAAACACTGAAATGCTGCAGTAAAGATACAGAAATTGTGCATTTTGCTTCCATGCATGTGTTAACGAATAACTCTTCCATTTCTTTATGCCTAAACCTACAAGGTAGTCGAAATTCCTTGAAAAATAAAAATTTCTGTAATGCCACTCCCACCTCCTCCATAAGCATTTTTGAACATTACATTACGGTCATTTTGCAGACGCTTTTAACCAAAGCGACTTACAATAAGTGCGTTCAACATCGGTAGGCAAAAGTACTTCAGGTCGCAAGAAATCATAAGTGCATTTCCTTCCAATACCAAACAGCTAAGAGCAAAACTAGTGCTAGAGTAAGTGCGATAAGTCAGATACCTCAGCCTCTCACCAACTGCACACCAGTCACAGCGGGGTGGGGATGCAAACCCTGGTTCGGGTAGGGGAAGAAATAAAAGAGGTAAGAAAAGCAGGAATGGGATGCAAACCCTGGTTCGGGTAGGGGAAGAAATAAAAGAGGTAAGAAAAGCAGGAATGGGATGCAAACCCTGGTTCGGGTAGGGGAAGAAATAAAAGAGGTAAGAAAAGCAGGAATGGGATGCAAACCCTGGTTCGGGTAGGGGAAGAAATAAAAGAGGTAAGAAAAGCAGGAATGGGATTCAAACCCTGGTTCGGGAAGGGGGTAATGAAAATATAGAGGGTGCCAGTGGTGGAGGAAACAATAAGTGCGTAAGGAACTAGGACGGAGCAGGGTAGTTTTTCCTGAAGAGGTGGGTTTTCAGCCTGCGGCGAAAGATGGGCAGCGACTCAGCTGTCCTGATATCAGTCGGGAGATCGTTCCACCATCGGGGTGCCAGAACAGAGAAAAGCCGTGACCGTGTCGATGCGCAGGGGACCCCTGAGTGACGGGGCAGCCAGGCGCCTGGTGGCCGCAGAGCGAAGTGGTCGGGCGGGGGTGTAGGGCTTGACAATAGCCTGGAGGTGAAGACCAGAGTCTTAAACTGGATGCAAGCAGCTACAGGGAGCCAGTGTAGAGAGCGGAGAAGGGGAGTGGTGTGGGAGAACTTGGGGAGGTTGAACACCAGACGAGCAGCAGCTTTCTGAACCAGCTCCAGAGGTCTGATGGCAGAAGCCGGGGCGCCAGCAAGGAGGGAGTTGCAGTAGTCCAGGCGGGAGATGACAAGAGCCTGGATGAGCACCTGTGCTGCCTTGTCGGTGAGGAAGGGGCGAATCCTCCGGATGTTGTAGAGGAGGAATCGGCAGGAACGGGTCACTGATGCGATGTTTGGCGAGAACGACAGTTCGTCGTCCAGGGTCACACCCAGATTCCTCGCGGTCCGGGTTGATGTCACCACAGAGTCATCCATGGTGATGGCCAGGTCTCTGAATGGGCAGCCCTTCCCTGGGAGAAACACCAGCTCAGTCTTGTCCAGGTTGAGCTTAAGGTGGTGCATCGACATCCACCCCGAGATGTCTGCCAGGCACGCAGCAATGCGTGCTTCCACTTGGGTGTCAGAAGGGGGAAAAGACAGAATCAGCTGGGTGTCGTCTGCATAGCAGTGGTAGGAAAAGTTATGGGAGTGGATGACAGAACCAAGGGATGATGTGTAGAAGGAGAAAAGAAGAGGACCCAGGACCGAACCTTGGGGAACCCCGGTGGTGAGCCTACGTGGCTTCGACACAGACCCTTTCAGTGTGACCTGGTAGAAGCGATCTGTCAGGTAGGATGAGAACATGGAGAGTGCAGAGCCAGAAACCCCCATTCCCTCCAGGGTAGAAAGAAGGATGTCGTGGTTCACTGTGTCAAATGCTGCAGACAGGTCCAGGAGAATCAGGACAGGAGAGAGAGTTAGCTCGAGCAGTTTGGAGTGACTCAGTTACTGCTAGGAAGGCCGTCTCAGTTGAGTGGCCCACCTTGAACCCGGACTGGTAGGGATCCAAGAGGTTGTTCTGGTGGAGGTAAGAGGACAGTTGTTTAAAGACAGCACGTTCAAGAGTTTTGGACAGAAAGGGTAGAAGGGATACCGGTCTGTAATTCTTGATCTCTGAAGGGTCAAGAGCTGGTTTCTTTAGAAGAGGAGTGACTCTGGCAGTCCTGAAAGCAGAAGGAAAAGAGCCTGATGTCAAAGATGTGTTAATGAGGTGGGTCAGGTAAGGAAGAAGATCAGGTGCAGCAGAATGAAGGAGAGGGGAAAGGACTGGGTCAAGGGAACATGTGGTGGGGCGGCTGGATGTTACAAGGTGGAGGACCTCATTTGCAGAGAGGGGAGAGAAGTGGGACAGAGAGGGAGGTGAGGGAGAAGGTGGTAGGGAGGGAGGAGTGGGAGGGCAACAGGTGTGGGTGGTGTGGACAGCTGGGAGGTGAGGAAAGGAAGATCGGATATCGTTAACCTTCTCGTCAAAGAAGTCGGCGAAATCGTCAGGGAGGAGGGAGGAGGAGGGGAGAGGGGGTGGGGGTTGGAGGAGGGATGAGAAAGTTTGGAAGAGTTTTTTGGGGTTGGAAGCAGAAGTTTGAATTTTGTTACAGAAGAAGGCAGTTTTTGCAGCAGAGAGAGAGGAGGAAAAAGTGGAAAGCAAGGACTGGAAGGCAAGAAGGTCTTCAGGAAGTTTACTTTTCCTCCATTTGCACTCGGCCGCCCTCACGCTCCGCCTCTCAGTACGCACTGAGTCCGACAGCCAAGGGTCAGGTGGAGCTGAGCGTGCAGGCCTGGAGGTGAGGGGACAGAGTTTGTCCAGAGAGGAGGACAGGGTGGAGAGAAGAAGATCAGTAGAAGTGTCAGGGGAAAGAAGAGAAAAAGATTCAGGGGCAGGCAGAGCAGAGAGAACAGAAGAGGAGAAGTCAGTGGGGGAGAGAGAGCGGAGATTGGGACGAGAAGATACCAAGTGGGTGGGGGGAGGTCGGGAGGGAGGAGAAGAGAAGGAGAGGGTGTAGGACATGAAGTAGTGGTCAGAGAGATGAAGAGGAGTGACAGAGAGGTTGGCGCTAGAACAGTGCCTGATAAGGTCCAGTATGTTGCCAGCCTTGTGGGTAGGAGGAGATGGGGAGAGAGCTAGGTCGAAGGAGGAGAGAAGAGAAACAAGAGGGTGAAGCTTCTTCGTCTGGATGTTGAAATCACCGAGAAGGGTGAGGCCGGAGCCATCATCAGGGAAGTGAGAGACAAGAGTGTCCAGCTCCTCCAGGAAGTCCCCAATAGGGCCTGGTGGGCGATAAACTACAGCAATGTAGAGCTTGACTGGATGAGAGACAGTGACAGCATGAAATTCAAAGGAGGAGGGAGAGAATTGCAAGAGGGAACATAGAGAGTATTTCCAGTCCTTGGAAATCAGCAGGCCAGTACCACCGCCCCGCCTCGCAGCTCTGGGAGTGTGAGAGAAAGAGTACACATCAGACAGAGCTGCGGGTGTGGCAGTGTTTTCTGGGGTGATCCAGGTCTCTGTAAGAGCAAGAAAGTTAAGGAAGAGCATGGATGCATAACCTGAGATAAACTCAGCCTTCTGCACAGCAGACTGGCAGTTCCACAGCCCCTCTGCCACCACTTGCTCAACATGAGTACAGAGAGAAGGGTGGATGAGGTTAGTTGGGTCCCGGCCTCTGGGTCTGACCCTGTATCTGCGTGGGCGCCAAGACCGAGAGGAGAGAACGGGAATGAAGCACATGGTTTCTTGAAAGATGGTACTTTACACTTACAGGGACCGTCCAGATGAAAATCGTCCTTGAGGAAGTCGGACTTGAAAAAGTCAAGTGCCTTTGTACGACAGCCTTCGTTTGAAGACTGACGCTTCCAACAACAGGAGTTGCTTTGTACTGATTCACTAATTGCTGATTGTCTGCAGGAGTGCAGACCCCTCCCACAGATTAAAAGACAAGTGGCCACTCAGGCCTGAAGCTAGTTTCAATGGGGCTGTTATCACACAGTGAAAAACAAGCCTCCAGCAAATTTACTTTTTAGCAGTCAAAATTTAGCAAAGATTTAGCAAAAATCTAGCAAAAATCTAGCAAAAATCTAGCAAAAAGCTAAATGGTACACAAGATAAATGTAGCTTACGAATTCTGGATGAATCAAGAAGTCCACTGCTCCTCCAGAAGGTCAAACACACTCAACATTTTATGGTTGTTCAAACAATTAAGCGAAATGTGAAAGCAGCAATGTGAAAGCTTTACATAATGCAAAATGTAGGCAGCTAAAGATAAACGTAATTTTTTTATATGAAACATTGACATTTATCGATTTTGAAGCGAAGAAAGTGTCAAAATTTAGTTTTTTTTTTTTTTTTTTACCTTCCTGAGCCATTGTGAAGATTTTAGCCGAGAACATACTCCAGAAAAAAAATCACAGATCCCTGTGAAAGAGACTGAAGACACTTAAAAACGGTTGTGCACCTCATCCAACTTGGAATAAACATCTAAAGGAAAGCTGTGCCGACCATGTAGAATCATTCCCACAAAACTCAAAGTGTACAGATGCTGCCAAAGCTCCATTACTAAGCTATCAAATGGGGGCTAAAAGTACAAATAAATTGAATAATTGTGTTGTTTACGTAAAAAGAAAAAAAATTAACGGAACACTTATGTTGGAGCATTCTGTGTGAATTGCTTGTCTGATTTTTTTAATTCTTATTTTTCTACACTTATTTGACTGCAGTCATCATAGTTGGAGATTACATTGTAATCTTCTCCGAAGCAGAACAGCTGTCTAAGTGTCATGATTGACAGAAATAAAACTGTGGTTTTTCAGACTTGCTCAAAGGGTTTTACGAGTATACAATCACAACTTCTCTCCGACAAACCTTTTAACTTTTAACTCCCCTGTTCAAACCTGTCAATCATATTTCGTTTGTCACTGTGGTCTTTTTTTCACATCATATCTCCCTTTATCACTTTTTTCTGCCTCTGTCACCTTCTAATGGACTGCAGATTTGCATCAGCTGGTCAGTGAAGAGGGTGAAGAAAGGAGGAAAATGTGTGAATCAATAGGCTCTTTACTCTAACTTGTGGCAGACTTACAAATCAATGGCAATGAGAAATTAAGCTGTTGTCCTTGAATATATAAAAATAATTCTGGAGGACACAACAGAACAGCTTGGTGTGAAATTACTAAATGGGGTCATATTAAAATTCCTAAATCTCAAAGTAATACTGTTCTTCTGTAATATGGTGATAACTATAGTATTTTTCCAGTTAGAAAACACCTAAAAGAAACTTCAGTATATTGTAGCAACACAAGGCCATTTTTGACAATACAGCTATTTTATATACTGGGGAGATTTCTAGAGAGACGAAGCTTAAAGCAATACAATGTAACTTCTCAAAAAGCCCACTCTGGAGCTCCCCCTACAGGCGTGGAGGTAATGTACGGTTACACTGTCGTAAATACAACACCCTTTCGCTTTCACGTTTCACGTTTGTTGACAAACCGGCGAGGAGTCAGAAGGTGCAAGCTATGTGGACCGAGAAGGTAAGAGTAATCAAATGTACCTGGGAGCGTGAGAGGGGTCTATTTGTTTTTGTGGTAGGTGTGCCAGAAAGCAAGTCGAAGTACTTCCACTCAGCTCCCGGGCCGCTCCAGCAAAGTTACATAGCGCAGATTCCAATTTAGACCCCCGAAGGGCATAGGAGACAGGCCAATCGTAATATTAAAACTCATTCTAGCCGCACAATTTTTTTCAAGTTGTTATTTTGAGGTAGAAATGTTACATAGTATTATTTTAATGAAGACAACAACACAATATGCAGACTGGGCTGTTACTTTTTTCTTTTGCAATTCTGACTCCTTTTTAAATATGAAATTAAACCTTCTGAGCTTCATATTAGTGTGACAGAAATGTGGGAATATTGATAGGCAACCTCTAATAAAAGAGAGCTCACAAACTGAAGCAAAAGGATAAAATCTAATTTGTGTTGACATGTAACGTGTGACAAACAAAGATACAAAGGTAAGCTCGACTCAAATCAAGCAAGGAATTTAAAATTGTGATATAAAGTGTACTCTGTATTTTACTCAAGCAGTCATGGCAGGAAATTATGATATAAAGATGTGGTGCAGTCTTTTTGTTGACTAATTAAAAGATAACTGTGATCAATGCAAGGCATGATTAACAGGGCCTTACCCTGCCTCTAAAAGTCTGCACCATGATCAATAATTCATTTAAACCCCGGCAGTTTATTCAAATCAGTCAGCCTGGAAGAACAACATAAACAAAACAGGGGAACCAGGGAAGAAGACAAGGGGCAGAGAAAACAAGAAAGAAGGGGAGAGGATGACAGGAATAAGAAGCTACTGAGGAGAGAAAATGATGAGACAGAAAGAGAAAGAAAGTCAAAAACAGGGTCTGCTAGCATGATGAGACAGAAAGACTTAGAGAGAGGTAAGCTCTATTATTTCTCTCAGGACCTGTGTGAAGTAGCTCATACTAAGGCCTCTGGCACCACATCACTCCAACAAGCCTAATTACAGTCCAACGGGAGTGGAAAAAGCCTTGTTCGGACCCAAAGGATTTCTGCATAAAAACAGCATCAGAAACATGCAACCTTGTGTTGCGTAACCAAGTCAAACTTCTGTGGTTCCCAGGACTTTGAGTGCTTTTTTTTTTTTTTTTTTTTTTCACAGCGTTTTTCAAAGTTTTATTGGCATTATTTACAGCAGCTGACCGAGGTAATTACAGAATATAACAACAAAGATTACTGAGGAACTGCGTCCATGGACAACAGATCTTCAGATAGACGTTAGAACTCAGGCAACAGCCTAACTGAGGCGAAAAGCACAGCAAATATTTGTGACCCCCTGGAGTCTAAAGGCTCTAGCATGGTTGCCGCGTCTGCTCGCGCGAGCGGTGTTGATGACGTCACGAGTTCGTGCCCGCCATAGGACCCTATATAGTGGCGCAAGTCGTTGCGCGCCAGTAGTTGCAATTTTCTCCGTCACAGAGGTGGCGCTGCTACGTGAAGGTTACCTCTACTCTACAACCACGAAAGTGGAGAAGAAAACAATGCCGCTGTCAAGAGCAGGAACACTGTAATTAATGATACTGCTGCAGTTTTCGGATCATTTTATTTTTTTAATTCAGTTAAAAGAGGTGAAGGTTTGAAGCCCCCGGCATCAACAGAGTCTCTGCCCTCCTCTTTGCCTTCACGTATCTGTCCTGTAGCTTCTTTCACACATTCTTACAGAACTCTCCCTCTTTCCCCAAAGTTCTGCCAATCTCTGTCCACCAGTTTTGGGAGTTTACGTGCTCCCTGTGCTGTTTCACTGCAGTTCCGTACAGCTGCCTGTACAAACGCACCTCCTCACTGAGCCTGGTCTCACATCGGTCCATCCGGTTCGTTGTGTTCGGCGCCGCCAAGTTACAAAAATCGACTGGTGCACGACAACGCGCTGCGCCGTCTTTTCAAGGGAAGCGCCAGGCCTGAAACGTCATTTTGACGTCACGGTGCGACACCGCCGTGACAGACGCGGCAACCATGCTACCGCCTTAAGGCCTTTTCAGAGACTTTGAGGCAGTTGTCACCACCTTGACATTTTCAAGTATTTCAACTAACTGTAAACATCTATGCAAAAGTGACACATATGGTTGTATTCTGAAAAGCCTAACAAAAAACAATATGAGAGTGAAGTGAATGTAATACAAACAAGTTTTATTTAAATTGAGGGGAAACACAACTGTACAAAAAAAACAAGTTTTAGAGGTCTTCAAACAGTGCAAGAAAACACACTATAAATATATATAGCCAAGACTTTTGAAGGTTGAACCTTGTAAACAAAAGTGTTGGCTGCATAAAAGTAAAAAGTGCAGTCAGAAATGTTGTTTTGTTTTCAAACAAACTGTAAAAAAGTTATTGTAACTCCAGGCAGTGTCTCTGTTAGTTGAATACAAATTAGATGGGTGTGTAACACGCCTGATTGCCCCCACCCCCCTGTCATTCTCCATGTGATAATTGTCTGTCACTGGCAGGACATTGCTGCCTTCCCCCACATGCTGGCTGAATGGGGTGTGTTCTCACCTGTGAATAGCCACTCAATCACCTGGTACTTTACATGTGAATAGTGATAGGTGTGGCCTAGGAAGCTGCTGCAGTCTGAGACTACAAAAAAAGATTTCTGTTCACTCTCTTTAAAAAGGGTCAGCTATATAATTTATTTATAATATATATATATATTTGAAAAGTAGAAGTTTCAAGGTTTTTAATGGTGTCACTTATATGTTTGAATGACAAAAACTCACAGAGTTACAGATGTGTTTTTGGAGATGTGTCAAAAATCCCGCCGGCGGGATTTAGACTCCAGAGTGTTACAACCTCTGTAAATGCAATTCAGGTCTTTAAAAAAAGATATTTAGAAAATAGAAGTATAACAAAATCTTGAATGGAGCTTCATCTGACAACTGTTGAAGAAAAATAATTTTATTTCTTAAATGAATCCATTTTTGATCGAGGTCATTTTTTAAAAGAAAAACAATGCTGTGTTGTACAATGCTGTTTCAAATAATTCAACACGTTGTTATCTTATTCAAATAACTGCTGATATAAAGAAACGGCCACCACAACATGCAGTACATTTTAAAAGTTACGACACACTAACCCATTCAAAATGTTAAAGGACGTGTTGCCAAACTTTCAACTGACACTGTATTTTTTTTAAAAAAAGAAAAAAACTCAACAAATGGATATCGAGGATGTAAGCAAACGGTGAGAATACAAGGAAAATGTGACTCAAGTCTCTGACCATTACCACGATTCCAAATCTTCTACATACATTATAAATACCTGCCCAATCTAATTCCAAGTCATGTGGGGTCTGGAGCCTATCCCTGCTGCCATTAGGCAGAAGGACAGTTTAATGTACACAGCGTACAACAGGTGCAGCATTGGTTGGCATGCTGTCCTCACCATAGAAGACATTACCACAGCACTGTTCATCATAACGTTGACCCAACTAATGGATGATCAAATCTCTTACCATATAATTGTATAATATAATAGTTGTTGCAGGCCTTCTAATCCTTGATTGCCTATTTACAAAGTGCTGTTACTAATGTAGCCACGTGGCAGATCACTCTAACACTGATTTGCATTTATCATCACTCTAAATAACTTGATTGCAACTGGAACTATATTTCTAACAGAAAAACTTGATGTTGCTGGAACAAACAATAAGCAACTTTCCACATAGTGTTGCTGGTCAGAGGAACCAAACGGTGGCCATTTTGAGGAAAATGGGTGAAGATGGCCTTGACTCTGGAGGGGAAGAGTGAAAGGCATTATAGCCCCGTTTCCACTATGCAGTCCGGTACGGGTCGGTTCAGAACGGTTCGCTTATTTCAATGTTTCCACTAACACGAAAGCGTACCGGTCCCATGGTACCCGTTACCATTTTTGTAACCCTTCTGCTTAGGGTACCTAGCACACAGGACCGGTTCCCTTGGGGAGGAGCCTGGAGTGCTGAGAAGGTGCAGGCTCTGCTCTCCATTGTTGGTGAGGAGATATCACTGGTTTAATATTCTGTTAGGCCCCCACCCACAAACAGTACAGACATCCGTGACCTGGGGATTACTTGCCAGGTCTGTGGATGCAGGCAGAAGGACAGTTCTCTGATCATTTCTGTGTGTTCTCTGACTTACAGTTAACTCCAAACATTCAGTTAACCCGTGTGTCTGTTAGAAAAAGGTACATAAATGAGAATACCAGTGCTAATTTTATGGAAGTTATAGCTATGTCATCAACTGCGAGTGCAGAGACAGTTGATTTCGTAAGAGTCACTCCACTGAGACTGCCCTTCTTAAAGTCTCTAGTGACATAAGGATGGCAGCTGACCGTGGGTAGTACTCAGTTTTAATTCTTCTTGACTTATCATCAGCATTTGATACTGTAGATCATGAACTGTTGCTACAGAGAATGAACTGTGACTTTGGAATTGCTGGGA
The DNA here is from genome assembly GCF_027942865.1 of Odontesthes bonariensis. Lineage (NCBI taxonomy): Eukaryota > Metazoa > Chordata > Actinopteri > Atheriniformes > Atherinopsidae > Odontesthes > Odontesthes bonariensis. The sequence continues at coordinate 14,803,762 of NC_134506.1, read as the reverse complement.
CAGTCCTGAAGTGGTTGTCCTCATATTTGTCAAATAGGACTTTTTCTGTTTGTGTAAACAATATAATGTCTGATGTTTCTACTTTAAAGTATGGTGTCCCTCAAGGATCAATTCTTGGTCCCATTTTGTTTTTGCTGTACATCAGCCCTCTTGGCATTAGTCATTAGTAATTTTAAAAATGTCTCCTATCATTTTTATGCTGATGATATTCAATTGTATTTTTCTTTTACGGAGTCAGAGTTGCACAAACTGTCTGAGCTATTGGATTGTCTCTCAAACATAAATAACTGGCTCACTGAAAACTGCCTCCAGTTAAATAGCAAAAAGACTGAGACTCTGATTATTGCTCCAGAGCAAAAAATTCCCCTGGTCCTGAATCACCTCGGTTCTCTGGGCTCGTCCGTTCAGTCGAGCATCAGGAATCTTGGTGTCTGGTTTGGTCAGTCTTTGTCTCTTGACTGCCATTCTAGACACTTAGTAAAAAACTGCTTTTATCATTTAAGAAATATTGCAAAGTTAAGGCCAATCCTGTCCAACTCTGACCTGGAGATTGTGATTCACGCTTTTATCTCTTCACGTTTGGATTATTGCAATTCTCTTTTTATTTGTCTTAACAAATCTGTTTTAAATCGTCTTCAAATGGTCCATAATGCAGCAGCTCAACTTTTAACAGGATCAAGCAGACAGACTCATATTACGCCAATTTTATCTTCCTTGCATTGGCTGCCGATCAAATTTCATATAGATTTTAAAATTTTAGTGTTGACTTTTAGAGCCCTTCACGGGCAGACCCCCACCTATGTCTCTGATCTGCTGTGTCCCTGCAGCTCCGGCCGCTCCCTTCGGTCCTCAGGCCAGAACCTCCTCATGGTCCCAAGGACTTCCTTTAAAACTAGAGGTGATGTGTCTTTCCAGGCTTTTGCTCCAAAAGTATGGAACAAGCTGCCTGTGTCCCTTCGTGAGCTGGAGTCTGTGGATTCTTTTAAAAAGCAGCTGAAGACATTCTTTTTTAGACAGGCTTTTAGTTGATTGGCTCGATGTCACTTTTATTGTGTATCCATATCTTGGTGGTTTTGTTTTACTGTGTAAAGCACTTTGTGATTTTTATCTGTGAAGGGTGCTATATAAATAAAAGTTCTTCTTCTTGATGAACTCTTAGATAACTTAACTTGAAAATCTCAAATGTCATGGAGAATGTTGCACCTGTTAAAGATAAGATGATCTTGAGCAGAAAGCGAATACCATGGAGGAACACTATGACGGTAAAGGCCTTGAAAACAGAATGCAGGAAAGCAGAGCATAAATGGAGAAAAACTAAACTTCAAATTCACCACGACCTCTACAAACAAAGTCTTTGTAATTTTAACCACGGGTTACTCCACGCTAGACAGCAACACTTATCTGAAATGATTAATAAGAACATCAACAACACTCGTGCTCTGTTTGCTATGGTTAATAAGCTGACAACCCCCCCAAAACAGATAGTTTCAGAACTCTGTTCCACAGAAAAATGCAATGAATTTGCTTGTTTTTTCAATGAAAAAATCAAATCCATAAGGCTAAATATCAACATAAATCAGCAAAATAATAAAATGACGCAAACCTTAAAACCACCTAGCAATCAATCAACTATGATGTCAGAATTCAATACAGTTGACCAAAAAACCATAGAAGAAAAAGTCCAGCATCTTAAACCATCGACATCCTGTCTTGACACAATGCCATTTGGCTTCTTTAAAACTATTGTAAGCTCTGTCCAAACAGATTTGCAGCAAATAATAAACTGCTCACTTCAATCAGGCACGTTTCCTAAACCCTTAAAAGTAGCTGCCATCAAGCCACTCCTAAAAAAGACAACATTGGATGCTTCCATTTTAACCAACTACAGACCCATCTCAAATCTTCCTTTTATAGCCAAGATTGTTGAGAAAGTGGTTTTTAATCAACTCAGTAACTTCTTGAACTCCAGTGGACTCCTTGACAAATTTCAGTCAGGCTTCCGACCCCACCACAGTACAGAAACGGCTCTTATTAAAGTGTTAAATGACATAAGGTTGAACACTGACTCAGGCAAGGTGTCAGTTCTGGTCCTGTTGGATCTTAGTGCTGCATTTGACACTGTGGATCACAGTATACTGCTAAACAGGTTGGAAACCTGGGCAGGACTCAGCGGGACAGTCCTAGAATGGTTCAGGTCCTACTTGGAGGAGCGGAGTTATTTTGTGACTATTGGAAGTAATCAATCTGATCGAGTGGCTATGACATGTGGAGTTCCTCAGGGGTCAGTTCTTGGACCCCTTCTGTTCACTCTATACATGCTGCCTCTGGGTCAAATTCTGAAGAACTCTAAAGTCAACTACCACAGCTATGCAGATGACACACAGATATATCTCGCACTGTCTCCAGATGACTGCAGTCCTATAGAGTCATTGTGCGACTGCTTAGAGCAAGTCAAAAAGTGGATGAACCTAAATTTCCTTCAGTTAAATCAAGAAAAAACTGAGGTCATTGTGTTTGGCAACAAAGAGAAGAGGTTTGCTGTCAGTAAACATCTTGAGTCACTGTCTCTAGAAACTAAACACCAAGTCCGTAACCTCGGCGTGCTTATAGACTCAGACCTGACCTTCAAAAATCATATCAAATCAGTCACCAAATCAGCCTTTTATCAACTTAAGAACATATCCAGAATTAAGGGTTTCATGTCCCAAACAGATCAGGAGAAGCTGATTCATGCTTTCATCTCCAGCAGACTTAACTACTGTAATGGTCTTCTGACTGGACTCCCCCAAAAGAGTCTCAAACAGCTGCAGCTCATTCAGAACGCTGCAGCCCGAGTTTTAACCAGAACAAAGAGATCACATCACATCACCCCAGTTCTCAAGTCTTTACATTGGCTCCCGGTCAGATACAGAATAGATTTTAAAGTTCTGCTGCTCGTCTACAAATCACGGAATGGTTTAGGTCCAGAATACATGAATGACCTGCTAATAGAGTATAAACCCAGCAGAGCTCTGAGATCTACTGACTCAGGTCAGATAGTGGAGCCCAGAGTTCAAACTAGACAAGGTGAAGCAGCTTTTAGCTGTTATGCTGCACACAACTGGAACAAACTACCAGCAGAACTGAAATCAGCCCCAACTGTAAGCACTTTTAAATCCAGGTTAAAAACATTTCTCTTTCGGTGTGCTTATGGTTGAGTTTATATTTTTCTTTTTCACCTCTTCTTTGATTGCTTTAATTTTTATTCTATTTTTTATTTATTTATTTTATTTTTTCTCTTTAAATTGTTTGTTTTTATGCTGCTTTATGCTGTTCTTTTAAATGCCTTGTCTTTATTAAAAGCACATTGAGTTGCCTGTGGTATGAAATGTGCTATATAAATAAAGATGCCTTGCCTTGCCTTGCCTAGAAAAGGAATCATGGTATAATGGACAGTTTCGACTGAGGATGTGTGTTTGGATGAGTTGTTTGAGAGTGGAGTGGAGGTGTGATCATTTTCATTCACAGAATTGTAAGTCACAATAGATATGTGAAAGCAGTATTGCTTTGTATTACCTCCTAACATGCAGTATGAGCTCAACATGTTTTGAATAAGTGTTACATTTTAGACCATTAAAGTCTTACTTGTAAAAAAGACACCTGCTTCAGAGCTATCAAACACCCATCTTGAGCATATCTCCACCCACGGTATGATATAATTTAGAAAAATGTGACTGAAGAACGGAAAAGAGTAGGAGGTAAATGAAGACAGAATCACTCTGAAGAGAGAAGAAATGGCAAAGGGGGCTGATTTTACATATATATGAGGCATGCAAGTGGGGTTTTTAAGTATCCAATATGAGACAAACAACACACAAGGTAAGTCACCAACACTAAACCTAAACTGATCTTTTAATTGTCATCAGCAGCTATTGTTTACATGGCTGGCTCTCCTCATGTACATGTACCACTGTACTCTTACAAGACACTCAACCCTAAATTGTCAATGATGGTAATCAGACCATGTGAATTAGTGGCAAACTGGAACTTACTTTGGACTAAAGTACTGAAAATGCCTTAACATAATGACTAAAAACCTTTTATGAAAAGCTATCCCTAGATTTGGTAATATGCAATCTACACTTTTAAAACTTACACTTTAAGACTTTTTAAATCATGGTTTAAAAAAAAAAAAAGACTGCTCGAAAAAAGGTCTGGCATTGCGACATCTGGCTGATAGTTATTTTGCACATCTTCTTAGGGTCAGTTGAAGTCATCAGTAGAGCAGATAGAGAATGAATTCTGTTTTATTGATCTCACTGAAACTGTCAGCCACTTCTTCCCATGTTGGTGTCTCATTAAATTTCAAGTGAATTATTCACTTGTATGGAAACACAGACACATACACACACATATAACACAGCTAACAAACATACAAAAGGTGTCAAAATACAAGATTTACAAAAAAAATCCAAAACATAAAAGCTAATCAATCTTCTTTCAAGGTGTAATTAAAGACACTGGATGACGTGGAGAGCATTTCAAACCAAAACAAACAGAGCAGAGACCTTCGCACGGCTTAAAGTTACACCAGTAGCATTTCAGAGGCAGATACTGTATGCACAATACAAGCATGATGTCAGGCAAACGTCACTCGCATAGAATTGTTTTCAAGAAGTTATCCTCTCTGAACTTGAACTTCATTTTAAAAGAAATGAAAAGGGAGGAAAACTCCCGGCTGGGGCCTTTCTGTGTGGAGTTTGCATGTTCTCCCCGTGTGTGCGTGGGTTCTCTCTGGATACTCCCACTGTCCAAAAACATGCATGTTAGGTTAATTGGTGTCTCTAAAATTGTCCTTAGGAGTGAGTGTGAGCGTGTGTGTGGCTGTTAGTCTCGTTTGTCTCTGTGTGGCCCTGTGATGGACTGGCGACCTGTCCAGGGTGTACCCCGCCTCTCGCCCGATGACCGCTGGGAAACGACCCGACCGACGGATTAAGCGGGTATAGAAAATGGATGGATGGCTGGAAAAGGGAGGAAAAAACTAAATATGTTATCGATGACGAAATTCGTTTGGCTAATTGGTTTCTGACCTGGTGCAGAGCCACTGCAATGATGTAGGCAATAACCTCGAAGGGCCCAGTGGTGGAAGGCAGCCACCTCTTGGGCATTTGCCTAAAAGGGCCTCACAACATATTAGAATGATTGGAAACTCCCCTGGGGTTGGCTCCATGCCTAGTTTAAAAATTGCAGATTGGTCCGTAATGACTGGTTTGCAAGAGCTCCAAACTCCAAACGCTGTATAATAGACAATGCAATGACATTGGTCATATTTGAAAAAACAGTGAAAGGGGTACCATCTGCTAGCTTCCTGCTGCCAAAAAGCTGAGCATTATGGAGCAAAAAACTATGGAAGTGGACCTTCCCTTAAGGCATCCAAAAACAAAGCAAAGACAAGAAGAGGAGGAAATTAAAAACAGCGGCAAGTGAGAATCTGTTATGTTTAGTCAATAGCTTTTAATTTAATTTTAATTTGTCCCAGCAGACAGCAGAATGTAAAAGCATTGACTGGCACTTGTAAGAATAAGTAGTTTGTTAGTAGACTAATTAATATCACACATTATCAATAAATGCAAACCTTAGCAGCATACGATTTATTTTATCATTTGCGTGTCCAAAACTGATACAATAGCATACAATATTGGATGACACTGAGATGCCATGGTGTTAGGCCAGGATGATGAATGTGAATAAATATTTATTGTCATGGTGAGCTAAACCCATAAATGGGAAACATATTAAAAGCTGGCTGAACATTGACAGATATTCTTTTGTTTTTTTCTCTCTCAAGTACCTTGCTGAAATGTCTTAGTCCTCATCAAGGATATCTGCAAAAGTGACGACAGGATTGTTTTACTCCAAAATTTACGCTGTTAATGATAACTTTCTCACGTCATCAGTTGTAAATAAGATGATAACACACAGGTGATATTTGGAGTTTTTGTTGCAATTGATCTGTTTTGTAGTTTGTGTTGACTTCTCGATATGTTTGTAAAGTACTTTGATGGTTATTAGGTTGGTGTGCAGAGATTTTTTGTGTTTATATAGTTTTGCACAGTTTTTATCATTCCATTTTAAATAAAAGGTTTGAAGCTCAGAAATGCATTTGTTTTTTGGAGTCATTGCATGGTGCGAGGTAGGAGGTCACCAGCCAGCCAGCAGAGTTTTGAGATGGGTTACTGGTAAGGCTGAGAGGACCCCAGAGTCAGTTTTGCCTTTGACCTGCCACCAATTAGCTTGACAAAGGGATAGGATATACAGTCGGGAGCCTGCGAAGGATGTTTAATCTTAAAAACCTGACAGGGTTCCATTCCAATGTCTGACTTTGAGTCTGACTCATCTGCTCATTGCAGTTTCTTAAATATATGTCAATATTTGAGCAAGTATATTCAGCAGATGTGACACACCCTGTCACATCTGGTGGACTTAAAGCATTATCTAGAGTGGCCATGATTAACTAGCCTATACAGTAACTGAATCTCAGCAGGAAGGCAGTGAAACTTCATTCAGTGAGATCCATCAGTGCTTTTGCAGGAAAATTGGACCAATGTGAACATAGATTGCATATCTTCCTTTTGAGAGGCTTTTTAGCTGAAGTATATACGAAGAAGTGTTCTTGTGTTTGTTGAATCTTGCTTTTCTGTCATACATTCATTCAATGTGTCCGGACTTGAAAACAGGCTGTGGTGGCTATCTTATGTTCTTTTTTTCTTTCTTCATTTTTTACTCTTTTAACCAGTCTTGAGAAGTGACGTGAGACTGCTTTACTCGTTGAGCTGGCTGGGTGCCGACACAGTATTGCTCCGCCATATTCTCATTTATCCAACACATGGTTAACAAGAAACTTCACTTCCTGCTTTCTCTACGTAAGCTGCATTAAACGTCAACGGCAACATAGATGGCTCCAAATTCAAAGCATACTTAAACTTATTCTTCCAACAACATCTAAACAATAATAAATGGCGCTTACACAGGCCATAGACTTTTATCACGTCCCCTGTTTGGTCCTTGATGGCCATGAAGCTACAACAGCTCCTAAGCAGTTTCCGTCTTTGTCTGCTTCAACTGATATGACCAAAAATACTTCATCATATTATCATATATTCTCTTCTCCTATCTCTTATTCACTTATGGCCACTCAATCTCTTGTATCTGGTGCGGTCTGTTTTGGGTTTTCTTATCTCTTGCTCAAAGATTTCTAAATGTTTTGTTCATTATGTCCTTTATTTCATACCAGGCACTGTTAGTTATGAGACTAGATTGCATTATCAGTCCCTACAGGGGGAAACTCGGTCACATTGTCCATTTTCCTGAGTTGCACTTCCACACGGTTCACTTTCTATCCCACAGTGTTTTGACTTTCTTTTTTTTTTAAATCCTTCTTAAGGGCAGCACAGATGCATCTTTTGTCCTTCAGCCAGGTGTGACCTCATCTCTGTCTTCCATCCAGAAAATCCCCCACCAAGAGGACTTGGTATTCATTATATTGCCTGTGATTTCTTTTTTTTTTTTTTTTGCTAAGCCTGATATTTTGTTCTATGTAACATTTAGCTCAACAAACTCTTATTCTATTTTAGCTCATATCTGATCTATTTCCTCAATAATTTGAAAATAATTGGAGACCGTTTCCATTATGATGATGTCCCCTGAGGCTAGATGAAAATTCTAAGCTTAAAGGTAGGGTAGGAGATCCTGGATTTTGAGTCCAGCGAAGCTGCATTTTGAAAATACACAGGTAAAAAGTCCCAACCCTTTTCTTCACTTTTCCCCCGAAGGCACGCCTCTAGAGTACATGAACGCGCACGAGCACGAAGGTGCACGAGCGCTGTTCTGACAGCAAGCATCGATCGTTGCCGTATTTAGTATTTAGTATTTAGTTTATGCTAACTATACGTTTAATAATGCTAGGTGCTAGCCAAGCTGGCTCTAGTTTAGCTTCCTGCCAAGCTTCTGGACGTTCACGGAGCAGGGTACTCGCACAGGGAGAAGGAGGGGGAGGGAGGAGCAGATTGCAGTTTGATAGACGGCATCAGTATCCAATCATTGTGAACGGTCCGTTCACAATGATTGGATACTGTTTTTCCTAGATTGTACGTTCTAGAGGCCACTAAAACTTTTCATATTTGTGTCAAAACTTTTAATTAATTGGTTGCAATGGGGGTGTGAAGAGTATTTCAAGCAATATGTGAAAAAATGTTCCAGAAAAAGATCCCCTACCCCACCTTTAACATCTTCATTTGATCTGCTTTGTTGGTATCTCAAAATGCAAAAACATAAAAATAAAAATAATAATCATTGCAGGCCGATTAGTCTAGTTAACATTATATCTAATTTCTAAAATATTTATTGATATCTTGATATCTTGTTCAAATAACAGTGGTGCACCTGATAAAACTGTTACTTTCTATATAAAACTGATGTTTGCATATACATGCAATAAGTCTGTCTTTATAACAAAAATGTTCCTCTAACCCCACAACTATTATTTGATCAACAGTTATTACTATGAAAGCTGTCACCATTCATCACATAATGAAGAATGACATGGCCAACATAAGCTGGAAGCAAAACTATGAGATACTAATCTATGTAAATATGTTTTATCTATTGTGCATTGTACTTGTAAATCTGTGAAAACTGGGGGTGGAAAAACAATAATGGACTGCTGTTATACATAATCAGCGTGTTGGCCCATATTCACACATGTATATGCATACATTTGAATTATTGTAGCTGTGTGTGTGCATTTATAGAGTCAGGGTGGGTGCACATTAGAAAGTCTTTCTCTGCAAATGATGGGGGAGGAAGTTAATTTAGTTAGAGAACTAATTAGTATGAATAAAAGATAGCTGAGAGTCCCTCAGGGTACCACACACTGTCAGGCTTTCCCTCCCTGACTCCCTGCACCCCCAGCTCTCCCTTCTCTACATCTTCTCAGTTTTAACTGCAGTGAACTATCATTGGCAGGGCAAACATAGCATTAGACCAAAATTAAACTGCAGTGTGCAATGGTTCTGTGAATATGTCAAACAAAAAAAAAAATGACATCGAATAATAGACTATTTCTTTTGTCATTCAAATGAACCATCAACTTCAATCCCATCATAGAACTCAAATTACCTTTAGGATTTTTTTTTGGTTCAGGTTCCAAATGCTTTTCTCGTCTTTGTTTTCATGTGGGAGATATTACCAGATATCACTACCGCACTTTGTCACAGAGTGTCACGTTGTGGTGTAGAAGGGGAGGACACGGATGCGGACTTATAAAGAAAAGGGTGATTTATTAACAAAAAACAAAGTACAACATAAAACGCGGCAGAGCCGGAGAAAAACTGAGCTATAAACAAAAACAAAATTACTTGACATGGCATGGAATAAATACTTAACTTAGTCGTTGAAACATGGCATGAGAACTAACCGCAACAACAGCAACAACACTAGTGACATCAACATCAACAAAGATCCGGCCAACTGAAAGGGGAGGCAGGAAACTAAGTAGGGATTGAGTGATTAAGTGAGTGGGTGCAGCTGGTGTGGAATGAACAGGTGAGGGGAATGAACTAATGGCCTGAGTGAGGGAAGTGAAGGGAAAACTAAACATGGACTGAAAAGAAACATAACCTAAACATGAAAACTAAAAACATGAGTCTCTGGGCGTGACAGAGCCCCCCCCTCAAGGGGTGGATCCCAGACACCCCAAAAAAGTCCAAGGGTGGGAGGGAGGGGCTCGAAGCCGGTCGGGGAACCAGAGACGGGCGTGGTACCGGCTTCGGGCAGCAGGAGGCAGTGGTCTGGCGGACGCCCAGACCGCAGACGGCGTAGCCGGAGCAGGCGGTGGTCTGGCGGACGCCCAGACCGCAGACGGCGTAGCAGGAGACGGCGGTGGTCTGGCGGACGCCCAGACCGCAGACGGCGTAGCAGGAGACGGCGGTGGTCTGGCGGACGCCCAGACCGCAGACGGCGTAGCAGGAGACGGCGGTGGTCTGGCGGACGCCCAGACTTCCGTCGGCGTGGCGGCAGGAGACGGCGGTGGTCTGGCGGACGCCCAGACATCCGTCGGCGTGGCGGCAGGAGACGGCGGTGGTCTGGCGGACGCCCAGACTTCCGTCGGCGTGGCGGCAGGCGGTGATCCGGCGGACGCCCGGACCCCCGATGACGTGGCAGCAGGAAGCGGTGGTCTGGCGGGCGGCCAGACATCCCGTGGCGTGGCAGCAGGAAGCGGTGGTCTGGCGGGCGGCCAGACATCCCGTGGCGTGGCAGCAGGAAGCGGTGGTCTGGCGGGCGGCCAGACATCCCGTGGCGTGGCAGCAGGAGGCGGTGGTCTGGCGGGCGGCCAGACATCCCGTGGCGTGGCAGCAGGAGGCGGTGGTCTGGCGGGCGGCCAGACATCCCGTGGCGTGGCAGCAGGAGGCGGTGGTCTGGCGGGCGGCCAGACATCCCGTGGCGTGGCAGCAGGAGGCGAAGACCGTCCCCCGGTCGGACGGACCTCCGACGGGGGGGGAGCCCCCCCTTTAAGGGATGGATCCCAGACATCCCCAAAGTCTGGGGGTGGGAGGGAGGGGCTCGAACTAGTGAGTCCATGTCGGGCTCTGCCGCCTTATGGTCAGGCCCGGAGGTCTCTTGGTCAGGCCCTGCGGCCTCGTGGTCAGGCCCTGCGGCCTCGTGGTCAGGCCCTGCGGCCTCGTGGTCAGGCTCTGTGGCCTCGTGGTCAGGCCCTGTGGCCTCGTGGTCAGGCTCTAAAGCCTCGTGGTCAGGCTCTAAAGCCTCGTGGTCAGGCTCTAAAGCCTCGTGGTCAGGCCCTGTGGCCTCTTGGTCTTGGTCAGGCTCTAAAGCCTCGTGGTCAGGCTCTACAGCCTCGTGGTCAGGCTCTAAAGCCTCGTGGTCAGGCTCTAAAGCCTCGTGGTCAGGCTCTAAAGCCTCGTGGTCAGGCTCTAAAGCCTCGTGGTCAGGCTCTAAGGCCTCGTGGTCAGGCCCTATGGCCTCGTGGTCAGGCCCTATGGCCTCGTGGTCAGGCCCTAAGGCCTCGTGGTCATGGTCAGGCCCTAAAGCCTCGTGGTCAGGCCCTGTGGCCTCGTGGTCGTGGTCAGGCCCTGCGGCCTCTTGGTCTTGGTCAGGCCCTGCGGCCTCTATAGCTGGGACCAGCTCTGGAACGGCTGGGGCCAGCTCTGGAACGGCTGGGGCCAGCTCTGGAACGGCTGGGGCCAGCTCTGGAACGGCTGGGGCCAGCTCTGGAACGGCTGGGGCCAGCTCTGGAACGGCTGGGGCCAGCTCTGGAACGGCTGGGGCCAGCTCTGGAACGGCTGGGGCCAGCTCAGGGACGGCTGGGGCCGGGGCCTGGGATGCTGGAGTGGTGAGGGAGGGTGTGTACAGCGCGGCTACCTTCTGTGGCTCCATGCCAAAGATATCCAGCATAGCAGCGCGCTGTACACCCCTCACCTCTGCCCAGATGTGCGTCACTCCTGACATGTGCCTGAGAACCTGCTTTCGTACAAAAAAGTCAATTAGTTCATTGGCAGAGTTCAGTTTCTCCCAGGAGGTGCAGCTCGATGAGAGGCAACAGAAGTCCCCAGCCAGCTCCCAGAAGGTTGTGTAGTCCGCCGCGTCCATTTCTGGCCGGATCTTTCTGTCAGGTTTTGTGTAGAGAGGGGAAAGGGAGGACACGGATGCGGACTTTCAAAAGATAAAGGTAGGTTTATTAACAAAAAACAAAGTATCAACATAAAACGCGGCAGAGCCGGAGAAAAACGAAGCTATAAACAAAACAAAACACTTAACATGGCATGGATAATAAATACTTAACTTAGTTGGAAACGTGGCGTGGAAACGTGGCACACCAAGCAACAGCGACAACAACATGCAACAACACCAGTGACATCAACATCAACAAAGATCCGGCCAACTGAAAGGGGAGGCAGGAAACTAAGTAGGGATTGAGTGATTAAGTGAGTGGGTGCAGCTGGTGTGGAATGAACAGGTGAGGGGAATGAACTAATGGCCTGAGTGAGGGAAGTGAAGGGAAAACTAAACATGGACTGAAAAGAAACATAACCTAAACATGAAAACTAAAAACATGAGTCTCTGGGCGTGACACAGAGAGACTAGACACAAAATTATTTTCAATGTGTCCTTTGGCCTGTGGAGGGGTGCACCCTTTAAGTCTAAATATTGAGTTATAGAGCTGACCTTGGATTAGAGGAGGGAAAAAATTGGTTTGGAATTAGGGAGTCAACTTTGCGTTTGCAAAGACGTGTTGCATCACTTCCTGTTACCTTGCTTGTGCACTGTGGAATTTCTTGCTCCGCTTGGAGTACTGTTAATCACTTTATTTCGATCTATAACTTACACAATTTTGCATAGTTAAACTCTATAGCTTACCGTTCTGTTCTAACACACTCCTACAGATCTTTATTCTCACTTTTTAACGGTGTGTCTGGTTCTCTAGCGTAGCATGGCTACCGGTTCTCTTCCTCCTTCTCCTGCTTTCACCTGCTCCGTGTGTCAGATGTTTAGTTACTCCTCTGCCTCCTTTAGCGATAATGGTACATGTAACAAATGTAGTCTTTTTGTAGTTTTGGAGGCGAGGTTATCTGAATTGGAAGCTCGGCTCTGCACTGTTGAAAATCAACCGATAGCGAGCCAGGTCCCTTTTGCCAGTGTGGAGCCACCTAGCGTAGCTAGCTCAATTAGCCTCCCCCTAGCAGAACCTGAGCAGCCAGGATTACAACGTGGCTGGGTGACTGTCAGGAAGAGGCATAGCTCTAAAGTCAAGCCCGTTGTTCACCATCGACCTGTCCACGCTTCAAACAGATTTTCCCCACTCAGCGACACACCCGCTGAGGAAAAAACCCTGGTAATTGGCAGCTCTATAGTCAGAAACGTGGCATTAGAGACACCAGCGGCCATAGTCAAATGCATTCCAGGGGCCAGAGTGGTCGTCATAGAATCCTACTTAAAACTGCTGGCTAAGGATAAACGTAAATATGGTAAAATAGTTATTCACGTCGGCGTTAATGACACCCGGTTACGCCAATCGGAGGTCACTAAAATTAATGTTGCATCGGTGTGTAATTTTGCCAAAACAATGTCGGACTCCGTAGTTTTCTCTGGACCCCTGCCAAATCTGACCAGTGATGACATGTTTAGCCGCATGTCGTCCTACAATCGCTGGTTGTCTAGATGGTGTCCAGCAAACAACGTGGGCTACATAGATAATTGGCAATCTTTCTGGAGAAAACCTGGTCTGATGAGGAGAGACGGCATCCATCCCACTTTGGAAGGAGCAGCTCTCATTTCTAGAAATATGGAAGAATTTATTTGCCACCCTAAAACATGACAACCCAGGGTTAAGAGCAGGATGCAGAGTTGTAGTCTTACACACTTCTCTGCAGCTTCCCACCTGCTGCTACCCACCCAATCAATTAACACAAAAGGAGCAAATCCTCTTGTGCAAAAAGAAATTATTAAAACAAAAACTTTAACTGAACAAAAACATCAAACTATTAAATGAGGTTTGCTGAATATCAGATCTCTCCTTTCGAAGTCTCTGTTAGTGAATGAGTTGATTTGTGATCATCATATTGATATATTTTGTCTTACAGAAACCTGGCTGCAGCAGGAGGATCATGTTAGCATTAATGAAGCAACTCCCTCTGACTGTTTAAATGTTCACGTTCCTCGAACCACAGGCAGAGGAGGAGGAGTGGCAGCTATTTTCAGATCAGGGTTACTAATCAGTCCCAGACCCAAGATTAGTTTGAGCTCTTTTGAATCTCTGATTCTCAGTTTTTCCCACGCAAAGTGGAAATCTCAGAAACCTCTTGTGTTTGTTGTTGTGTATCGTCCACCTGGCCCTTATTCTGAGTTTCTGTCTGAATTCTCAGAGTTTTTATCCCAGTTAGTGCTGAGTACAGATAAAGTCATTGTAGTGGGTGACTTTAATATTCATGTAGATGTTGAAAATGACAGCCTGAATATGAACTTTAATTCAATATTGGACTCTATTGGATTTTCTCAGAGTGTTCACGGACCGACTCACTGCCTTAATCACACCCTTGATCTTGTGCTGACTTATGGCATTGAGAGTGAACAGTTAACAGTGTTCCCTCATAACCCTGTCTTATCTGACCATTTTCTGATAACCTTTGAGTTTACATTACTTGACTATACAGTTTCTGAGAAGAAATTTACGTATAGAAGGTGTCTATCAGAGGATGCTGTAACCAGATTTAAAGAATTAATTCCATCATCCTTTTCTTCACTGCCATGTGCAGATATGACAGAGGACGACTACCTAAACTTTACTCCAGCAACACTTGACTCTCTTGTTGACAGCACTATAGTTTCAATGCGTACAGCACTGGACAATGTTGCCCCTCTGAAAAGGAAGGTAATCAGTCAGAAGAGGTTGGCTCCTTGGTATAATTCACAGCTGCGTGCTTTAAAGCAGACTGCAAGAAAGCTGGAGAGACAGTGGCGTTCCTCTAATTTAGAAGAGTCTCAGTTAGTGTGGAAAGATAGTTTAACAATGTATAAGAAAGCCCTTCGTAAAGCTAGAACTGCTTATTATTCATCATTGATAGAAGAGAATAAGAACAATCCCAGGTTTCTTTTCAGCACTGTAGCCAGTCTGACTAAGAGTCCGAGCTCTGCTGAGCCAGTTATTCCTTTAACTCTCAGCAGTGATGATTTCATGAGCTTCTTTATTAATAAAATTGTTTCTATCAGAGAGAAGATTGATGGAGTCCTTCCCACTATTATCAGTGATGTATCATCAAGTACAGCAGCTTTAGAAGTATCTTTAGAACCTGATTTGTATTTAGACGGCTTCTGCCCAGTTGATCTCTCTGAACTAACAACAGCAATAGTCTCTTCTAAACCATCAACTTGTGTTTTAGACCCAATCCCAACCAGACTGTTCAAGGAGGTTTTCCCATTAATTGACACTTCCATATTGGATTTGATCAATCTGTCTTTGTTGACAGGATATGTACCTCAGACCTTTAAGGTTGCTGTAATTAAACCTTTACTTAAAAAACCTACTCTTGATTCAGAAGTGTTGGCTCATTATAGACCTATATCCAATCTCCCTTTTATGTCTAAAGTTCTTGAAAAAATAGTTGCAGCTCAGCTTTGTGATCATTTCCACAGAAATAATCTGTTTGAAGAGTTTCAGTCAGGATTCAGAGTGCATCATAGCACAGAAACTGCACTGCTGAAAGTTACCAATGATCTCCTCTTAGCCTCTGATAGCGGACTTGTGTCTGTGCTTGTCCTGTTGGATCTCAGTGCTGCATTTGATACGGTCGATCACAGTATCTTATTACACAGACTTGAACATGTTATTGGGATTAAAGGAACTGCATTAGGCTGGTTTAAGTCATATTTATCTGATAGATTTCAGTTTGTTCTTGTAAATGAAGAATCTTCCTCACACACCAGAGTAAGTCATGGAGTTCCCCAGGGTTCTGTGCTTGGACCGATTCTTTTCACTTTATACATGCTTCCATTAGGTAACATTATTAGACAGCATGGCATAAATTTCCATTGCTATGCTGATGATACTCAGCTGTACTTATCTATAAAACCAGATGAACCCAATAGGTTGGTCAGACTACAAGCATGTCTTAAAGACACAAAGACCTGGATGACTCAGAACTGTCTGCTTCTAAATTCAGACAAAACTGAAGTCGTTATCTTTGGACCTGAGCGTTTCAGGGAGAAATTGTCTAGCTATATAGTTACTCTAGATGGTATTTCCTTGGCTTCTAGTTCTACAGTGAGGAACCTTGGAGTTATTTTTGACCAGAACTTATCATTATTCTCGCATATAAAACAGGTTTCTAGGACTGCCTTCTTTCATCTTCGTAATATTGTTAAAATCAGGAACATCTTGTCTCAGAGTGATGCAGAAAAACTAGTCCATGCATTTGTTACTTCAAGATTGGACTACTGTAATTCTTTATCATTGGGCTGTCCCACATATTCTCTGAAAAGCCTCCAGCTGATCCAAAATTCTGCAGCCAGAGTTCTGATGAGAACTAACAGGAGAGATCATATTTCTCCAGTTTTAGCTTCTCTTCATTGGCTCCCTGTTAAATTCAGAATAGAATTTAAGATTCTTCTCCTTACATATAAAGCTCTTAATGACCGAGCTCCATCATATCTTAAAGATCTCATTGTAAGATATTTTCCTAACAGAGCACTTCGTTCCCAAACTGCAGGTTTACTTGAGGTTCCCAGAGTTTCTAAAAGTAGAATGGGAGGCAGAGCCTTCAGTTATCAGGCCCCTCTATTGTGGAATAAGCTGCCAGTAAATGTCCGGGAAGCAGACACCCTTTCCACTTTTAAGACCAGGCTTAAAACTTTCCTTTTTTATAAAGCTTATAGTTAGGTCTGTTGAATCTGCTAGTGTGTCTGCTAGTGTGTCTTGTCCTGCCTCCACCTCTGGCACCCTCTATACTTTCATTACCCCCTACCCGAACCAGGGTTTGAATCCCATTCCCGCTTATCTTACCTCTTTTATTTCTCCCCCTACCCGAACCAGGGTTTGCATCCCCACCCCGCTGTGACTGGTGTGCAGTTGGTGAGAGGCTGAGGTAGCTTGTGGCTGTAAAAAGATGGTTGTTGCGGTGTGAGGAGCAGATCTATATAGGGAGTATAGGGAATTACTCACTGAGTCTGGTCCTTTATTTTATTATTTATTTTTTCATTAGCACAAGTTTCTTGTGTTTACCTTGAATAGGGATGGCTCAGGTAATCCTGAAACATCCCATAGTTAAGCTGCTATAGGCCTAGACTGCTGGGGGGCCTCATCTGTCACACCTTTCCTCACTTTACTCTCTTTATGTATATGTGATATTATTGTGATCATTAACTCGAGTCGTTTCTCTCCACAGTCGCCACAGGCACGCTCAGTCCGGGAGATTGGACCGAAAAACAAAAAGTTTTCAGTGCAATCTGTTGGTTTTCTTAGCTAGGAAATTGTTTTTGAATTGGCTCTATATGAACGAATTGGATTATTTTATGAATTATGATTATTATTAATTAATTGAATTCCAATTGGCTTGAATTGGACTTACTATCTAAGTGCCTTGAGATGACATTTGTTGTATTTGGCGGTATATAAATAAAAATGAATTGAATTGAATTGAAAAAAAGATGCTTCTGTAAATCTTTATCCATAGTTTTGCAATCCATGTCCAAGGTGTGTGCAAGAGTCCAATGCTGCAAAAGAGACACTGTTAAAATGCTTGAAGGTTACAATGCTCTCTGACCAGGCAGCAGTCTGCACTGTTTTTATGAAGTTCAACTATCTACAGCGGAAATCAAAATAAAAGTGATTAAAGTGAAGTTGAAAAATGAAGAAAGTGGTTGAATCATTATCACAAAATCATAGAAACTTGTTCAACTAAAAGCTAATAATCTCTTGCTAAAGAATGACAGTAAATATTTTGCTATGAGAACAGTGTTTCCTATAAAAACCCTCAAAATCCTTTGGGAAAAAAGGGCTCTTAATTGCTTTATAATAGGACTAATGTTTTGATAGAACATGAGTGCAAATATTGAAAAATCCCAAGTGAATATCATTTTTAGACAGTGATTGCAATTAAACAGATGCCACCCTCTTCAGGCAGTGCAACAAACTGAAAACTTGCTGCGGGGGATTTAATTAACTCACTAATCGAAGGAGTGAATTCTTTGAATTTTAAAATGATTACTCTCCTGTGCAAGATAGAACCATTTTAATGGGAATATTATGACTAAACACGATAGGTAAATAAAATAGCTGTAAAGTTTCAGTTAAATTAAGGAAGCATTCAAAATCTCTCTGTCAAGTGGGCTCTTTAATGCAAAGCATCAGTTGAAATCTCAGCAATCCTCCCGTCTTTGCTTTAATGCTGAGCGGGCCTCACAGTTCAGCCTCCCCAGCTCTATGAACACCAGTCAAGCTCACATAAAAGAGGGCAGAAGTCAGAGTTGGATTCTCTTTATCAAATACTGTGTTCACAGAAATAAGTTTATAGGTGGATTTTTTATTTTGATTTAACATTACCCACATATGAAATGAAGACAGAATAAACTTTAATGAAATACACTATTTCAACCAATTAATTCAACCAAACAGCAATGCATTTTCTACTCTGTGTCCTGCTGATGAGAAAGAACACCAAAAAGTGTCAATGAACCTGTTGGTCCATCTAACATCCTGTTTACAACAATTCATTTGCCACTAGTCAGTGTGAAGACTAAATAAACTAAAAGTAAGAGTTTACAATGAGCCTTTTCTGCTTGTTGGTGTGACCCAGAGAAGCCAAACAGCAGGTGTGAACACAGCCCAGTGTGTGTGTGTGCAGAAAAGTGATGAGCTGTTCTCAGCAGTGAGCCCCTCATTGTTCATGTTGCAAGTCAGCAGGAACCTACCACCCGATAGGTCCACCATCGCTCACTTATTATATCTTTCACTCATCTGGTTGGCGTGTACAAGAACAAGATCCAGACAATGTGCATTAGTTGCACAAGTATAATCCAAATCCCCTAAAATTGGGACACTGTAAAAATCTAAAAAAAAAAAAAAAGAGAGAGAGAGAGAGAGAGAGAGAGAGAGAGAGAGAGAGAGAGAGAGAGAGAGAGAGAGAGAGAGAGAGAGAGAGAGAGAGAATTTGAATTTTAAAAGCGCTTTATTTTGAACCACAAAAGTAGGAACACTAACAGTGACCCACTAGCCCAAACAAAACCAAAAACAATCCGTCAGTTTAAAAAATGGGAAAACAAAATATCCTCCTGGTCTGTCACAGAACAGAAACAATCAAAACTGCACCATTTGTCTTTAAAATAATCCATTGCCCCAGTAAGCTTGAAAAAACAAAAGTCAGCACTAATTCTGGACCTAATCTTGTTCTTCAGAATAGATACAACATTATCCCCACTCCCACCTTGGATTTTGTTTTTTCTACTTAGATAGATCGCCATCTTTGCTTCACCAATAACAAAATTTAACATTTCACATTTCGCTCTGTGCCTTTGATTATAAAAAAAACCAATAACAAAAGCCTGGTGAGAAAAAACTACACCAAATGAAAAAAGCAAAATGCTCAAAAAGGAAAACAAAGGGACAAGTCTAGGACAGTCCAAAAAACAGTGAAAAACAGTCTCCCTGCAGGTGCAAAAAGGACAGGTACTGCTAACCCCAGGGTTGATTGTAGACTTAAAAGCATTGACGGCAACAGCCCCATGTAGGACCCGCCACTGCAAATCACCAGCTCTTTTCGGTAAGGGAGGCTTGTACAGCACCCTCCACACAGGCTTTTTCTCCTCAGCGAGCTCCAACTTATCCCGCCACACAGTATCGAGTCTACCCTTCAGGGTGTCTTTGTGCAGTACCTTGACCATATTTCTGTACAGCACCTTCCCAGTTGCTGAGTACACGAATATGCCATCACAGTCAGGGAAGGTAAGTAAAGGGCTTGCAAAGCCACATTCACTCACATCAGGTGTAACAAGCATATTGGGAAACATATCAGGTACATCACATACAGTAGACCCACCACCATACCCCCGGAGCAATTGTCTCTCCTGCAAATTCAGAAGCCCACTGAGTCTCCCAAGAAAATTTGTCACATATCTGATGGACCTCACACCCAGAAAGGAGGCCATCACTTGAACATTTTGCAGATCACATCCAGCTTTGCAAACAACATCACGCAATTGAAAAACATGTTTACTACACAATAAGGTCATGAGACCAGGTAGTTCATTACATGACACATCAAAACGTGACCCCAAAATAACAGGCTCCTTAAGCAGCCAGTGAATTGAGGAGAGCCCCCCCACCCATTGATGCCCAAACAGACTCCACACTTTGAATAAACTCTGATAAAACACTGGCAGCCCAGCAAGGTTGAGCCGCCTGGGATTCATGAGAAACAGTGCAGTGTCCAGACCCATTCCACCAGCCCCACGCAAGATGCTAAGGGCCAACAGTCCCCAAGCCTGGTCAGTGGAAGCAGTGAGCAGCCTCAAGATGAATTGAAGTCTGTATGTGTCCTTCCTGCTGACCAGATCTATGAGCCCCTGCCCTTCATCCTCCCTGGGCAAGAAGAGTACAGCCTGAGGCACCCAGTGGAGCCCGTCCCAGAAAAAGTCCACCATATCCCTCTGGATGCTGCGAAGTAGTCCTTGCGGGGGCTCAGCACAAGCAAGCTTATGCCACAGCGATGAGGCCACCAGGTTGTTGACGATAAGAGCACGCCCCCTATAGGAGAGCTGGGGGAGCAGCCACTTCCATTTATCCAGGCGGCTCTTGACTTTTTCTCGCACCCCTTCCCAGTTCTTTTGAACATATGTGTCATTCCCCAAATACACACCAAGATATTTCAGGCCCTCTCTTCCCCACAGCAAACCACCGGGCAGGCCAGTGCACCTTCTTTCCCATTCCCCCACCCAGATGGCTGTGCACTTACCCCAGTTTACTTTAGCAGAAGAGATCAAATGAAAATCATGAACAATTTTCTTCAACACATTGATATCATTTTCCCCATTAACAAAGACAGACACATCATCGGCATAGGCAGATAAATAAAAACATTCATTAGTCAAAGGCACAGAGATACCCCCTAAACCAGTACGCAATCTGTGTAGCAGAGGTTCAATGGCAATGGAATACAACATCCCTGACAACGGGCAGCCCTGCCTAACTCCACGCAGCACCCTGAATGGAGCCCCCAGACACCCATTTATTTTTAGAGTGCTTTCAATATCACAGTAAAGTACCCTAACCATGTTAATAAAGTTGGAGCTGAACCCAAAGGAGTCCATTGCTGACCATAGGTACAGGAACTCTAAGCGGTCATAAGCTTTTTGTTGATCTAGAGATATCAGTTCCACGTTAAGACCCAGCTTCTCTGATACAGTCCACATGTCCCTTACAACAGCAATGTTATCAAATATGGAACGGCCAGGTATGCAATAAGATTGGTCATGATGCACCACCTGGCCTATCACTTTTTTAAGCCTTGAACCCAAAGCTTTTGCTAGGACCTTTATATCAGAGCATAACAGTGAGACTGGTCTCCAATTTCCAATGTTTTGCAAGTCGCCCTTCTTTGGCAAAAGCGTTATAACCGCCCTGCGGCAGCTTAAAGGAAGGCAGCCCTCTTTTAAGCATTCACAAAGTACCGCTAGGAGGTCCCCCCCCAGACAATTCCAGAACGCTTTATAAAAATCTATAGGCAGGCCATCTATCCCAGGAGATTTGCCATTTTCCATACTCATTAGCGCACTCTCGAGCTCAGAGAGAGTCAAAGGGCCGTCAGTTTCAGCATGACTCTCCTCAGACAGCCTAGGCAACCCATCAAAAAAATTACTTGAATCTAAATTCTCTGGAATGAGTTCACAGTCATACAGGTTAGAGTAGAAAGATCTGGCATAAGCTCTCATTTGCGCTGGGTCAGACAATTCCTGGCCAGACTCAGTCCTCAAGGAGTGCATAAGTCTACTCTGGCCACGCTTTCGCTCCAAATTAAAAAAGAATTTTGAGGGCGTGTCCATTAAAGAGACACCTTGGAACCTTGAACGCACCAGGGCCCCCTGTGCCCTAACATCCAAAAGCTCAGCAAGTGTGCTCTTCTTCCCCTCCAGGAGGTCCCTGGCACACATGTCACCCGTGGATAGAGACCCCTGGAGATGCAAAATCTCTTTTTCCAAAGCCTTGAGTGATTTAACAATATCATTTGTGACATAGGAAGTAAATTGTTGACACAACACTTTGATTTGAGTCTTCCCATATTCCCACCAATCTCGTAAAGAGGAAAAAGAACATTTTTGTCCCCGAAAAGTTCCCCAAAAATAAACAAAAGTGTCCCTAAAATGCTCATTATCCAAGAGAGAGGTATTAAAGCACCAATAGGCACTTCTTGGTTTAAAAGCCTTAACAGATATGCTGCAAGTAACAGCAGAGTGATCTGAAAAACCAGTAGGCACAATGTTACAAGACTTAATCATGTTAAGCTGAAGTGTAGGTGTATATATTCTGTCCAGGCGTGCAAAGGAAACATAATTGTCTCTACTGTGAGACCATGTATACTGCCTCACCCCCTGATAAGAGGCTCTCCATGCATCAACCAAATCATGATTCTTAACTAACTGAATAATAGCTCTTTGAGACGGGACATGGGGTTCCATGTGGTTTCTATCCACTTTGTCGTCTTCAGTACAGTTAAAATCCCCCCCCACAAAGAGAAGAGATTCTGAATCCAAATTCATGAGCACTTCATTAATTTTATCAAAAAAAGCCACCCTCTCAGGGCCAGTAGTAGGTGCATACACAGTAATAAAAACAATGACAGTTCTATCAAAATAGGCGGTCACCATGAGAAGTCTCCCTTCCACTAGCTCCTGGGCACAACAAGAAAGTGGGAGGGAGCTTTTAGAAAACAAAATTGCCACGCCCCCTCTCAACGCGGACCCATGACTAAAAAAAATCTGACCATCCCATTCTTTTTTCCAGTCAACCTCATTAACTGCATCGCTGTGCGTCTCCTGAACCATTGCAACACTAATGTGCTTTAAATTAATGAAGTCAATAAGCGCTAGTCTTTTCTTCGCATCCCTAGCACCATTTAAATTCAGAGTTGCAATGTTCAGCGTGTTGGCCATGACATATTATGGTTGTGAAGAGTTAAGCGACGCACCTTGGCGAATTTTTTGTCGCAGTTTGCCCAGATATTTACGGAGGCGCGCAGTCTCCTTCGAGTCAAAAGCCTTAACCCTTATTAGGCAAACTGTGTCATTAATAAATTGGCAACGGTCAGGGAAGAACTGTTCCACTTCAACTTCGCGTTTCCCCTTTGTGTCGCGCAGAAACCGGCTTATGGCATCCGCTGAGTAATGTACCTCCTTCTCCCCACCAAATTCAGCGAGGTCACTCAGCGAACCCATCGACATCGTCGAACACACCGACTCATTATCGCTATCACAGTCAACACTGGCGGCGTCAATTTTCTTCGACTTATTGGGGTTACAATCAATATCAGTAGTCCTACTTTTTTTTTTAGGTGGCTTAAATTCACCGTCCGTGTCCATTACATCAACTTCTGACAGCGCATCCAAGCCCATGCTACCGGCAGCGCTCAATGAGACACCCACTTTACTCAGAGCATCAAGTTCTTTAGAAATCATGTCATTAACGGCAACGTTAATCGGGACAGGTTCAGATAAGGGCAAAACAACATCAACATCTGTGGCCATAGTGACCCCCTCTGTAGCAGATGTACTGGCCAGATTAAGATCACCGACAGCATCACCCGACCTGGCGGCCTCAGTCAGAGGCGAACTAACATCGGATGTCTGATCAGCAACAGAGGGTAGTGGGTCGTTATCAGTAGGGGTGGTAGGAAAAGGATCATTGGGGGCCGCAGGTGCGGTAGTTTGGGAAGGCACAGTCGAAGTACCCGCAGTGGAGACACCTGCTGCATTCGCAACACCCCTCTCTGGTTCAATCACACCAGAGGCCGGCTGAGCTCCACTGCGCTTTTTACGTGGACAATCGCGGATCACATGGCCTGGCATGTTACAGGAAAAACACACTAAAGCAGTGTTGGACGTTGCGTAAATTGCATAATCAAAGCCATCAACCCTGAGTTTAATGTGTAATTCAAGTGGCACATCACCTTGGTCCAACACCATGTACGTCTGCCTTCTAAAGGAGACGACATGTTTTAATAAGGCCGATTTACATCCCAAGGAAATCTTTTTCAAGGGGGAGACAATTCTACCATACCGTTGCAAGTGGGCCTCAATCAAACCATCATCAATGAAGGGGGGGACGTTAGAAATTATGACCTTCTTAGCTGGAGTACTAAGAGGCAGAACAGGTGTGAGCGTACCATTTAAGACAATGCCTGAAGCAATTACCTCCCGAGCTTTGTCAACTGACCCAAGAAAAACAATAACCGCGCTGTTCATGCGCGAGGCAGATTTAATATGTTCATGGCCAACTATTTCGCCAATAGCTAGGCTACAGTCCTCAACGCTCGCAGAGCCCTGAATTTTAACACCATGTCGTCTTGTGAGTTCCCCAAACTCCATTGTCCCCGCGGCGGCCACGCTGCCAACTAGGCTGTGGGCGCCGCAGAATGGAGAGCTAAACAACCAAAACCACCCAAAGTATTTGGCTACGCCATACACCAAAAATAGAAAATAGCGCAGCAAAACACACAAAAAGACGCACAAAAAGTCAGAAAGTAGAAAAAGCCTAAGAGGCTGCACTCACGCTCACAAAGCGCTCCCCACACTCGAACCTCGCACATGCGCAACGAGAGAGAGAGAGAGAGAGAGAGAGAGAGAGAGAGAGAGAGAGAGAGAGAGAGAGAGAGAGAGAGCGAGCTCCAATTTGCATATCTCATAAAACATTTTTTTTCACAATGGAACACAGAAAAAATATCAAATGTTGAAATTGAGACATTTTACTATTGTATAAAGATATTAGTTATGAAAAATTTCTTTATTCCTAAATATATCCCAAAGGGATATTATATGGAGTTTGTGTATACATGGGTTGAAAAACATGAATGCTAGGTTAATTGGGGACTCTAAATTGTCCTTAGGAGTGAGTGTGAGCGTGCATGGCTGTGTGTCTCGTTTGTCTCCGTGTGACCCTGTGATGGACTGGCGATCCTGCCTCGCCCAATGACAGCTGGGATAGCCCCCCTCCCCTCCTCCTCATGACCCTAAATTGGATTAAGCGAAAATATAAAATCGATGAATGGGAAATTATATAATCTCATCTTGAATTTAATGGCAGTAACACGTCTCAAGCCACGTCTCAAGGAACACAGTCAATGTCCATGCCTTCTAACAGTTAAATATGTACCAAAATTTCATAGATTCTTCGTTTACCCATGTTTCACTCTTCCCCTACAGGTGACCTGATTAAGCTTATTACTTTTTAGTTGTATGGACATGAAATAAACTACATGGATAAATCTAAAAGTCATACCGAGCGCAGCACTGCAGATTTTTGTGCTTTTTTTTATGTGTCATTTTATGAAATGTAGTTTCCAGGAGTGACACTCAGTCATGGATTTTTACCCTTTCCCTAACCATCTCACTTGCAATGTCAACACATTAAAATGACAAGCGAAAAGCTTAAAACCCATAAAAATGACATGTAAACTGTGCCTACTGTGCTGTTTGTATGGAGAGCTATGATAACATGCAAATCAATTGACAAATAAACAGCACTAAAGAAATACTCTGGAAAATCAGTCAAGATAAGTGTTGTGTTTCCAACAGTTTGCCAAATGAATCAAGTCAGCCATGATTGGACAGAATTATCAGTTCAAGGAAACTAGGAATTGAAATAAATCTGTTAGGTCAGAAATAAGTATGTGTACTCAAATTGTTCAAACGTGCAATTTCCTCTTTGACGGCCAAGGAATAATCAAATACTTCACTCATCATACATGCTAAGCTCAGGAATATGAAAACATTTAGGGAAACTACATTGTAGGATCATCTTGTGAAAGTATATCTATATTTTGCTGATTGGGGCTGCATTGAAATGAAATTCGTAGCCAAAAATAGCAATAACAATAGCGTTATTCAGTGTTTTTATGATTTTGTGTTGAAGAGCCTTTTTATTACACTTGTGTAGTATCTAGAACAAACTAAAACTTCACTATTTGCCAACAGTAAAACAGGTAGACAAATAAAATCAAGGATATAAATGCTGACTGTATCATCAAGAGAGTCATCCCAACAGGCTTGGAATAAGTTTTATGATCCTAATTAGTGACTTGCAGCTCATGAGGGTAATGTTCCCCAGCGAAGGGAAGCAACAGCAGATGTGTGGCGTTTCTCCGCCGTACCTCATGTCTTATTCGACAATCTGCCCGATGGTTGTGATTTATCAGTGGCATGGGAGGAAGAACATTTCTCCCCTCTGACATTCACACCCACCACACGTGCAAAGCATGCACACCAGCACGGAAGGATTCCGCCGTCTGTTCACTATTTTCAGCTCTGGCATTTTGTTTTCACTGTTTTACATTTTCTCAACTCTGTGGAGATAACTCTTGCTCTCTTCCTTCCATCCCAGCAGGGACACCGCAAGGTGACAGCATCCATCACCCACCAAGCATCACACATTATCTGCCGACTGGAATTTCAGAACAAAGAATCATAAATAAAAGCTGCAGACAGTTCAAAGAATGACTCGGATATGTTTGAAGATTTGGCTAAACACACGGAAGAGTGTGCGTGAATGTTGTTTTTAAAAGATATCTGTAAAGATATGTTATAAATATGCAAGCATATGTTAAAGAGGTTTACACACACACAGTCACAATCCCTTCTGTCCTCATCACTTCTTTGTCAAGCGTGCCTTTGCCTGACCTCCACGTCGACTTACTTACGTTGCTCTTTTGCTTCATTAGCATGATCAATACACTCACATAATAGCTTTCTGCATTAGAGGAGTCAAAGTGTGTGGTCAGAAAGTGCACAGGTGCAAGGTAAGGCAACAGCATTAGAAGGTTTTCAGCACTTCCACTTAAACAATGCTTCCAGTATAACATATACAGTAGTACATGACCAGTTAATATAATCCCTGTCATGCCATTTTGATTAGATACTCCCTCAAAATGTCAAAACCATTTTTTCCATCCTTCTGACAATAGAGGAAGTAGGACAAGCAGACTCTCCAAGTACCTCTGGTGAGGAGAGTGCTTCCTCTGAGACAATTATTGTGTTTTGTCTGTCTTAGGCCAGCAGTCCAGTTTAGACAACAGCCCCCTGACACGCAGAATGGGATGGAGAATAACAAATTCCTACCTTCAGTCAAAGGCAGATAAAACAACTGGACACCGTATTCAAAAACTCCATGCACAGAAGCCTTAGGAGAGCTGAGGAGAGGAGAACAATAAACCACCAAATATAAACACTATGGTGAGAAGCAAAAGACAGACAGCAGAGACACATGAAGGCTTAATTGGCCCCTTCAGAGACAGACTAACACACAATCAGTGAGGGTACAGTAGGCAGACTGACACAGAAATATGAATAGGCTTATAGCTGCTGAGAAAACTCCAAAGAAGGCATTTGAAAGGCATGAATGGTAACATTATTCACAGTAAATATGGTAGACACTGAACTGAACTAGTGTGCAAAGACTTGGGAAATGGTTCAGGATAAGTTAAAGGATGTGGGAATTGTTTTGTTAAGTATTTACTATTAAAAAAGGAAATCATCTAGAGTAATTGGGATATAATTTTTTGTCCCGTTTTTCTGTTTGTATTTTTATTGGGGATATTATTGCATAGATAAAGCATATTCCAGGACATGTTAAATTCAATGTGTCGGCTTGAGTGCGCTGTGTCTGCACATTCCACTCAATGTATATTTTCATAGACAGTGCATGTGCTTTACTCATAGTTGGAAGCAAACAACAGCCTCATTGCCAAGTTTGGAGACTGGGAGTAACCAAGAGGGATCATCTTCTCTCTAAAAATCCACAGCCACACAATCTCTTTCAGTACAACATGACCCACATCTTCTGATTTGAGAAGAAAGGAAACTGTAAATGTGATGAAACTACAGAGAGAGGTAAGGAAGTGAGAAGATGAAGAGCTGAGCTTTCCACTGGAATTCTCTGAGAAAATTATGTGAAGAGGAAAGAAGATTGCAATAAGAAATTGATATTTTAGTGTGCCCCTAACAACCTAAACATCTACTGAGGCAAACAACATTTAAAATTATGTATTTCTTTATGTGAAAATTAACAAAGCTGAGCATTTTTTTTCAAAACGTCATGTTAAATCAGTTAAAATGTTGTAGGCAGCGTTTCAAGATTTTTTTTAAATTCTCTTTTGCTTCATCTCCCATTTGATGTGTTGTATTTTAAGCATTCCTAATGCAAGGATTTGCCTGAATAAAATTAGATTCTGTCAACTTCTACCTGCTTGCATTTCATCGATACTTGCACCCTCACAGTCCGTTAGTCTGTAGCGGCTATGAGGACAGAAGTTAGAAGTGAGTAGCCTTTACCTCCTGTCCTATATTAACAATCTCATCAAATGCACTGGAGACTCACAATCCCTGAGAATATCCTCAACCAGAGCCTAAATGTAACTGTGATCGTTGCTCTAATCATTATTGACAGCAAGAATGAGTGGGGATAAGGCATGGCGATGGAGATGGGGATTGAGGGGTATGTTCAAGGAAAATTTTTTAAAAAGGGAAACAAAAGGTTACCTTGAAGAGATCTTGTTGTGGAATTTCAGTTGCATACAAATTGCCTTTTGGCAGAAAATCTGCAAACAAACATGCAAAAATAATTTTCAGGTGAATTTGAAGGTTGACCTGATAGTAGCTTATTATATTGGGGGAAAAAAATTCTTCACTATTAGGTTATCCCCTTGATGTCACAAGGTTTCCATATTTTTAACATTGCACCAATAACATTTTGTTAGCATGTTGCAAAATTGACAGTTACACATGACTGCTGTTTTTAAATATTTCCCTATTATTGTTCTTTTTATTATCATTATCATTATATTATATATTATATTATCATTGTTATTTTGCTTCTTATTACCCTGCCACATACCTACATTCTAATGTAATATAACCCAGATCTATCCATTGTCCATGTGCAGGCTGAATATGACTATGATAATTATATAGTAGAACCTCTACCATTTAATTATTACCTCACAGCTACAATCTTCATACTGTGCTTCATAAGTGCTACGGAGAATATTTTTTTCATAGATCACAAATAATCTTCATTTATCCATCAATCCATCCTTTAGCTACAGTACATCTGCTTGATGGTGTTTAGGGTCATGGGGAGGTTGGACGCCACTTCAGCTGTCAATGTGACATTAGGTTTGGTGCAGCATGGACAGATTACCAGTCCATTACTCACATTAAGAGCCACTATAGAGAAATGACTTAGCCTAACATGCATGTCTGGGAACCTTAAGACGAAACACAAAGAGAACATAGGAACTTCACAAAAAAGGGAGCATCTTTGCATCCTTGCATACTCCCAGAGAGTTCTGAATGAAGCAAGTGATGATACAGCCAGATCTACAGTAGATGGTGTTGATGGTTTATCTTCCTGTTTGTATGATGTAACTGGTGTTAACTATATGGCACAGATGCGCACTGCCTGAATACACATCTATTCACACTACCTGTCAGTCAGTGACAGCCCTTCAAAGTTCCAAGATTACAGTGGTTTACAGTCAGTTTACAATGACACAGCTGTGAATCCCTTGCAGCTTTTTTCAAGGCAACCAGCAGCTGACACCCTACCAATGATATGCATACATTAATATCCTCATTATGATTATACCGTACTCCCCCTGCTAGATAAGACAAATGATTAAATTACACATCCAGACATAGATCACTGCCATCTATCTTAGTGAAAACATGTCAGTGGAGACCTAGCCTTGAGAGCAGATTCTCGTTTTCTCTGGTGTCAGCGTGGTGAAAACCCTCCAATCAAATCAGTTCAGATATCAACCGCACTGCCTCCTGGCTCAAGCTTCTAAACATGAAATTGTACACTATTCAAAAGTGGCTCCTCACTAAAGAACAAGCACAATCGCTCTCTGCATGCAAGAGTTAAAGTCTGAAATAATTACCCAAGTCAATGGGTGCCACTATCTCTGTGATTGGTTGAGTGCTCAGGCGAAAGCTATTAAGTTTTTCTTTCTATTTTTTTCATAGGTTTTCAATTAAAAGCTGTGCGAAATGGTGGGCCTATCTTGAAATGATAGACCTTAGAAATCCCTTCTCGAGGGAGAAGCTATTGTAATGTCCTCATCAACACCCCAATTAGAGTTTCCCTATTATCTTTTGTGATAAAAACGGGTATTGCCACAAAACCACCTTATCATTCTCTCCTAAAATAACTCTTTAGCATTTCACCCTTTAATTTCATTACAGGAAGATAGTCATTCATCAATTAGAATGGTAATTTTCAGTGTCACAAAATTTTGAATAAATTGTCCATTCATTCAGATCAAATGCGCTGGTTCAGTAAAATCTAATGAATATGGTATGAGATATGAATACAAACACTGGAATATTTGAGTAAAAATGCAGGACAATAGAGAAAAAAAGAAATAGACGGTTGAAAATTACAGAGCAGAGTTACTGTTAATAGATTCTTCTTTCCAGTTAATACATTCATAGTACAATTAAATTTAGCATGTTGTTTCCAGCGTGAAAAAAAATCTGAAAAGATCTTTAACTGTCTTTCACTGATGAACTTTCTGAAAGGATTGCTGCACTCCTTTGAATAATAGTTTCTGTTCAGAAGAGAGTTCTTTGTGAGAAACAATTTTGAGAACTAATAGTACACATAAGATACACACAAGCATGTCCTTCATCTCACGAAATGTGTTTATATAATTCGATCACTTTATGTCTGTTTTGAAGCTCGAGCAGATGGTTTCAGATGGAAAAAGACCTCCAGTCATGCCTCTGGAAATGCCTTGCAGGAATGTTAAAATGATGCATAAGACACAATGAGAGTCATCCTGACTTCTAGTGTAGTCTGTATATTTTTGGAGTCCATTTATTTGACAAAGTAATGGTTGCATTTATTGGAGAGTCAAAAGTACACACTTTATAAGAATATGCAACCATTGTTGTATGTTTTGTTGGAGATAAGTCTGTTGAATGCCACATCACAGTCAACATAACCAGGTTATTTGACAAGATCTCACAGACGCGGGATGATTCATGTTGCTGGTGACTTTTTATATAAACTTAAAGGGATCATGATTATTGAAAGGCACACGCAGAAGATATTAACAAACACAAACACATCACTCCCAGGGATGTGTATTATCGGTTGTGACACATGCTGTCTTTCTGTTTGTCTCCAGTAATGTGCTGCACAACGCTCTATTTATCAGCCTCTGTGGCAAGCAGGTTCGTGCACTTGCATATGTGGTGTGTATTTACTGTATCCTGCCCAGGTTCTAATTAAATAGTCTAAAAAATGGTCTGCTCCTAGCTCAGCCTTTTAAGTTTAGCTTGGTTCAACACAGTGCTTCAGAGTTTGTTTTCTTTTCACACTCTCGCACATACGCATGCACCAATGCAGGCTAAGGTGCCATGCAAGGTGCTGTCTTGCCATTGGGAGAAATCTGACGTTCACTGCTTTTCCCAACGACACTTTGACTCATGGGGAGGCAGGGGATCTAACTGACAATTTTGCGATTAGTGAACACCCACCCCGGGTGTTTATTGGTCCTGATGAGCAAAGTTTCATTTGAAGCAGTTTCACTCTGCTGTCTTTGCCACAGCTTGTGGACAGCGACACTTACACGCTGTCCAAAGATTAGAGTTATTCTCCTCATTCGCAGTTACCAGCAAGTATTGACAGTCTTATCACCTATGCACTCCTTTGGGCAGTTAGGTTGACATTTTGACATCAGATTTTCTGTATCATTTTTATGCTTT
The DNA here is from genome assembly GCF_027942865.1 of Odontesthes bonariensis. Taxonomy (NCBI): domain Eukaryota; kingdom Metazoa; phylum Chordata; class Actinopteri; order Atheriniformes; family Atherinopsidae; genus Odontesthes; species Odontesthes bonariensis. The sequence continues at coordinate 14,772,244 of NC_134506.1, read as the reverse complement.
TTTGTGCCTGTGGATACATTTCTTTTTTTTTTTTTTGGAAACAATTATGTTTTACAACCTTCTCTCCTGATAAGTCGTCTTTTTTTTGCAGTGCTTAGAGGTAGTGTTTTGAATTCTAATTTAGTGAAGCAAACACAAACCATCTTATTTTTAAAAGAATTAGGAAAAAAATGTGAAAGAAAATCAGTTTTCACACCTGTCACCTAATTTACTTCAGTGTGATCAAAGGATAAAAAGACAAGTGCTGGCACAGCCCATGACCCATGTGACTCATCGTCAGTCTAACCACTCATCCATCACTTCCACAACATGGTTTGCCGAGAGATAAATCCTTTCCCCACCAGTGTACATGTCCTTTGCCTGTGATGGAAGCAGTAGTGCAAGGAAAGCCTGGAGTGAAGGCGGCTTTGGGTTGAAAACGTGCTAATGGGCAACGAGTACATTCTCCCCCTAAACTCATTCCCCATGCTGTCAAGGAGCATCATAGTGGAACGCTGACGATAGGAACCTCGGGCCTTCTGCACCCCAACACCTGCTGCGCCTCCATCTGCTGCAGCCAAACAGCCTTGTTCTTCTCCTCATCTTTACATCCATTCATCCATTCATTCATCCATCCCTCAGAGATGTTTTGTTCTATGAAGAGGTTGCATTTTCATTTGAGGCAGCTGGTTTCCACAAAGTATGAAACCCCTTATCCAAATGCTGCAGACTCTTACAGGTTGTCCTGCTGGACCAAGGTTCCTGAAGAGTGAAATTCTGAAGGCATAAAGTGGGTACATTAAGGTGCACAGCTATATTCAGATATTAACCCAATGAAGACCTTACTCTGAACTATACTGTGCAAAGATCATTTTCTGATCCTGTTAACTTAAACAAGTTCATTTTGGAATAACCAATGATCAAGAAAAGCTGTGTGGAACATTCCAATCTTAGATGCATTATGTACACACACAAACACACAGGCACACACATGCACCCATACACTCACCGGACACTTTATTAGGTACACCTGTTCAATTGCTAGTAAACACAAATAGCAAATCAGCCAATCGCATGGACGCAACTCAATGCATTTAGGCATGTAGAGGTGGTCAAGACAACTTAGTGAAGTTCAAACCGAGCATCAGAATGGGGAAGAAAGGGGATTTAAGTGACTTTGAGCGAGGTATGGTCGTTGGTGCCAGACGGGCTAATCTGAGTATTTCAGAAACTGCTGATCTACTGGGATTTTTACGCACAACCATCTCTAGGGTTTACCGAGAATGGTCCGAAAAAGAGAAAATATCCAGTGAGCGGCAGTTTCTGAAATACTCAGACCAGCCCGTCTAGCACCAACAACCATGTCACGTCAGAGGAGAATGGGCAGACTGGTTCGAGATGACAGGAAGGCAACAGTAACTCAAATAGCCACTCGTTAGAACCAAGGAATGCAGAATGCCCTCTCTGAACGCAAAACACGTTGAACCTTGAAGAAAATGGGCTACAGCAGCAGAGGACCACACTGGGTGCCACTCCTGTCAGCTGACAACAGGAAACTGAGACTACAATTAGCACAGGCTCACCAAAATTGGACAATAGAAGATGGGAAAAACGTTGCTTGGTCTGACGAGTCTCGATTTCAGCAGCGACATTCAGATGGTAGGGTCAGAATTGAACAGGTAAACAACATGAAAGCACGGAGCCATCCTGCCTTTTATCAGCGGTTCAGGCTGGTGGTGGTGGTGTAATGGTGTGGGGGATATTTTCTTGGCACACTTTGGGCTCCTTTGTACCAACTGAGCATCGTTTTAATGCAGCAGCCTACCTGAGTATTGTTGCTGTCCACATCCATCCCTTTATGACCACAGTGTACCCACCTTCTGATGGCTACTTCCAGCAGGATAATGCACCATGTCACAAATCTCAGATCATCTCAAACTTGTTTCTTGAGCATGACAATGTGTTCACTATACTGACATTGCAGGGGAAAAGAAGACACACCTCTGCAGCTCGAGTAATGCTGTATGTAATTTTTGGATATGGATGTAATGAAGAATACTGATGGCCTCAATCATAGCAAACACACAGGGGGAAGAAATGCGGCTGAGAGTCAATTAACAGGCTGTGTCTTGTAACCTATAAATGGAAATATTATCAGAATATTCCATATGCAAAGAATATAGCCTTATTTAGAATGAGGTCATTTGTCGAAAGCTGCTCTCCATTTACACATTGCCAGTGATGAAGAGGAACAGTTAATGAGTGCACAACTAAGGCTTAGGGACATGAAAGACATCAAATGTCACCCAGCTGGTACTTTGCAGCTCCAAAATTTGCATTAGTACTTCCATTTAAGGCAAACGAATAGGGGAAGGCAACTAAGTCAGCAGAAAGAAGTTTGTGTGTCAGCAGAGAGAAGAGGCCCTACCTCTGAATTTAAAGAGAGAAAAAAACAGAACAATGATGTCTCAATGGAGAGAAAGAAATGTGCATTCTGCCAGGAAAAAATAACAGAATTAGGGTTTGGAAGAGATACATAACCATAAAGAGAGACTAGGATATCATTTTTGCTGGGAGAAAATTCAAGAAATAAATATGTGTTGGTACGCACATAAATGTGCTTAAAGAACAGTCAAGGTCTGTGGCTTTCAAGATCATAACATCAGATGCAGTCTATGTTTTTCTTTTTTAAATCACAAGCCTTAATGAGTAAATACCTTATAGTGAGACTGAAGTGAGGTTACAGCTCATATAAGTACATTGACTCAGTGATGAATGCACTGTCTCAGCTCAGTGGGCTCAATGAGAATTTTGAATTATCTGACATTGTTTCTATAGTGGCAGCAAGAAGCAGTAAGGCCTCAGTTATTGTCCATTAAGCCTGAAATTCAACAATGTAACAAAGCAGAGATGGAGAAAGAAAGACCATCTAAGTATATCATGAAAACAATATCATATCTTGAGTCACCAGGACTGTGTGAGATACATTCTTTATGTAAATTCAAAGTTAATGCTAGATCTAATTCAAAGGTGACATATTGTGGAAAAAAAAACTTTCGATGCTTGAAAGATTATATTTGTGTCTGGGTACTACTGTACAAAAAAACCCTCAAAAACTGGGACATACCCCAACATTTTCACTTTGTTTGGGGCTGCTAGGTCTCAAAAGTTCTCATTCAGTTCAGCTATTCAAATTTGCAGGGTTTTGTTATGTCAGAAGACCTGCTCTGAATAGAAATATCCAATCTCCCCACCTTTATCTCCTCCTAAAACTTCAGGTCATGCTGCATTTGGTGAAGAAATACCTAATAATGATGTACTGGTGCTTTGTCTAATATCTTACATCCCAATGAAAAAAAAAATCCAACTTCTTATTGGCATTTTCTTTTAATTTTTTGCCAAGTCAGAACTTTTTTCATTGCAGTATCAGTCATGCAACAGCTCATTCACCATTACATAAATTTGCAAAATCAGTCAAATGTAGTCTTAATAAGTAATAGTTCTAAATGTTAACCTCTGGAGCATTAAGGGGATATATAAGAAGAAGAAAAAATTCTGCATTTGAGAGCTTATCTTTGTGTTTCTAAAGTCATTACCAACTCTGGAAAAGAGGCAAAAGTTTAATTTAACTTAGGAAAGAAATTAGTTTAAAATGCTATCGCAGTAGTTTGATTATTGTTTTATTTCCAGACAAGGAAATCTGAATCTTGTCACTAAATACACCGCCCTCTGCCATTAGAAACACAAACTTTACTTATAAATAGCTCTGAAAAGCAGAAATTCTTAACCTTAGCTGCTATGAATGAAAAACACTGAAGAATGGATGGACAGTGAACCCTTGGGTTTAGTATGGAGCTGTCGTGTGACTGAAGAATTACAATGTGAGTTTTGAACGGACTATTAAGCTACCTACCAGCGCGGAAGTGCCTATGCCACCTCTGTGTTTCTATCTGGGGTGCAATGTTTTAACAACCTGTGCCACATTACTCATGATGAGATTCTCACAGTCAGTGCTCACTGTCCATGATCAAACTGCAGTTGAGGGAAATGTAAGAATTTGAGAATAAAAACTCCCAGTTAAGTGTGTCCCTTTCAATTGTTAGTCTTTGGTAGTCTGCGCTGTGTGTGCTAGTTTGAACTCTCTGGCAAGGCATTGTATGCTTTCTCATAAAGTGATAACAAGGGTAATTGAGCGCAGGTTGTGTGCAGATATTCATTTGCACGGTTGCATAAAGCTGTATTACTAATATCGAGAGAGGCATAAACCATGATTAATGGGGTAGTTGTGGAGTTGAGTGGTTCGCTCTACTTATTTACATTGGCTGTAATAAACAGGTGTAAAGACATTGTTGAAAAGGAAGCTGCAAAACTATCTGTCTCTGGTATTTTGATCCAATCTCATATCAAGAAACATTTCCTTAAGACCAAAGGAATTTGTGTCAACTTGTTAAAAAATGACATAATATGTCTACCGAACTGGCTGAAAAAAACTTTGTGACGGCGCTCTGCTGACCTGTGTCTCTCATCTAAGTAAATTTACTCATTTCAGCTCAGAGCAATCTTTAATTTCTACATAAATAATTTGGATTGAAACAAACCCCCTTTAAAAAAAGGCATTTTATGACAGAAACAAGTCCCAATTCATTATTAAATACACTCTTACTGAGGCATGATTAAACATTTATACCGAGCCAGTGAAGAAAAATGTTAACTCTGGATGTCACACCATCTCAACCCTAACACTACATCATGTTATATGTCATAGCTTCAGTAAATCAATTCAATCACAGAACAATATTAATTTGTTTACATTCCAGTATTGTTACATGTACAGTAGGCAGAAGCAAAATGCTGAAAAAGATTACTGCAGGTGTAATAAAAACAGAAATATAAGTTCATGTTTAGCTTTTGTGTAATTTTATCTACTAGAGGAAAATAATTCTAGCTTGTAGGCATGAGGTCCAACTGAGGTCACCTCTCCTGACTGCATCTGTCTTAACTCTTTTTTTAGGGGAAACAGGCCAGCATGATACTATTTCCCTGAGGTTTGTTTTTCTAACTTATGGATAAACTTACTTTGGGTTACACACTCTTGAGTCAAACACAACAACACAAAGTGAAGAAGTGACAGGCAGAGTGTCCTCAGTCTGACCTGGGAGCATTGTTGCTATGCGAAGGATGTGTGACAGCCGCACCGGGCCCCATGTGTGTCACGACTGGATCATTTGATGACACGCTGATATACACAATGGTACATATAAAATATTTCCCCCTATTTACACAGACTAAAGCTACAGCAAGAGCTGTCCTTAGTGAGTAGGTGCATAAGCAAAAATATGTTCTGAAAATGTTTGCATGCTGTCAACAGTTATTGTTCTCCATGTTCATCTCTTAGCATGCTTTAAACAAGTACAAATGAAGCTCATGCAAACATCAAATAAGATGCTTTATCTGATACAAAGTTAGAAACAAACTATCTATGTAACTATTATTTGATAGTTTAAGCAATTACCTGATAAGACAATGTATTATTTCTTTGTGTGCTTTCTGTGTAGTACTTCTCATATAGTGTATAACCCAAAGAGTTTGCCAAATTGTATGTATTTCTCCAAGGATAAATCCCTACATGTTGTGTGGTCAACCAAAACATAAGATTCTCAGCTAACCACCCATGTGATGGAGTTCAAATGTAATGTACATAAATGAGTTCATGGAAATCTTTTTTTCCTCACAGCTAATTAACAAAACAGAATATCAATGTCCTAAAATCTGGATCCCTTTAGTAATTTTGTAGTCATTCCAACTTCTTACTGTGTTATCACCTGCCAGCCCAGTTTGCATCTATTTAGTCAAGCCCAGATGCTCACCACAATGAGCAGAAATCTAATGAATGAGCAAGTTATTGCAGTGCTGATAGCTGTGGGGGTCTAAGGCTGCAGGTGTGCTGTGCAGCTGAAGCACCTCAGAGTAAATGTTTGGCCTGCAGTTCACTCATGGGTGAGTCAACATGACCAGAAAAATGTTTTTTTCTCAAACATCTTAATGTGTATGTGTGAGTCTGTTTCTGTCTGTAATGTTTATTAGCAGCGTTATTGTGGAGGCTGTGCAGCCAAAAGGACTTTGTAACATTGGGTAAAACTATAGCATTCAGTGTAGGACTTACAGTATAATCTTAATGCATAGATGGCTGCTTATTGCTATTGGTAATTAAAGCAACAAACCAAACCGAAAATGGCTCTAAAATAGATTTTTTTTTTGTTGTTGTTTTTCCAGGCTGTAGTAGACACTGTAGTATCTCCTGTGGTGTCAGTTGGCTGCAAATTACAACTCTACCGCTAGATGTCAGTAAATCCTACAAACTGGAACACTGATTATAGTTTTATTGAAAAAAAAGAGACAGTGGGGAACACAGGAGGAGCAAAAATACAATTTTAGAGGAAACACACAATGGACACATCACAATACTACCAACAGCCCTTCACTGACTTATGTAAAATGCTTCCTATGCTGTAGTTCCACTCACTAGCAAAGTGTCTAGTGGATAAACAACATAGTAATACAGAGCTAAACAAGGCATTCCAGGCTAACAATGTTCTTGGCACCTTGCTCTTGCAAGGTTATCTTATACCAGTAATACCATTAGCTGCTGGTAATTGTTTCATTTTATAGTTTGTCATTCATCATATCTATTCTAAAACGTTGCAAAATGTTCAAATTCCGCACTGTATCCCTCTCTGTATGGCTTTCCGATCCTTGAGTCAAAACCTAGTGTCATACTCCAGCTGGTACATTTACAGATCATATCACAAGTCTGTAAGAAAATGAATGTATGTTTTAAAAATATAACAAGTTTTGCATTGTGGCTGCCTGAAAACAAGCAAGATGCAGTGACCTTGCCTGAGTCTCTGTGTTTGTGTCCTTATGAGTGTTTTAGTTACAGGTTGGCTTGTGACACACGTCTTTGTCTTCATTAGAACGACATCAGTCCATGCACCGTCCAGCACAATAGCTTAATTTAGCCTGACAATCTACTGTGGGCTGCTCTGCAATAACACGGGTCAGGACCCATGTGGGTGTGAAGCGTCAGACTGCAGCCACCCTCTTCTGTGATGAAAGACGCAGTCAAAAATCTCTTATGCGCTGCACTAATCTACGCTGTTAGTGCAACCTTTTCCGAACCTAGTTCTAATACTTTTCTAAGCTCTTTGTAATTGTTTTCTTTTTCTTTTTCATTTTTTCCCTTTTTCCCTGTTTAACAGGGGAAAAAAAGGTCCCTCATGAAGTTGCTTGGTTTGCATTGTAGTTTGAAAGTAACTGCAAACGCATGCATATGTTGCACTACTTTTGCTTTGTGGATTGCTCACATTTTTCTATTACATTAGGATATCCACTTCACGTCACACACAATATTTCAAATAATTTTGGCTACCATGTTCTTCTTTATGCTTTAAGTGGATTGAATATGACTGTGCCAAACATACAGTTTCAAACTGAAAAACCACAGTAAGTGTGCGTTATCGTCCTCAGTCTTGATGTGTGACTTCTCCCTCTGTGTTTCAGGTCTGAAAAAATTGTCTACTTTAATTACCCTGACTGTCTGTCACATGGTTTGCACTGTGTGTGAGGCATCAATCATGAAGCGTCTTTTTGCATATGTGTCTATGTGCGTGTCCAAGGCAGTGCACATGTACATCAAACAGGATTGTTTCTACTCCCTGATGGATAAAATGGTTTTACTCCAGATAGTAGCTTTCATAGAGATTTATGGGCATTCACGCATGGACACACACACTGACAGCTGGAGAGATTGTTGAGTTTGCAAAGAAGCATGGGGATGGACGGGGGGACAAGAGGGAAAGGATATTGGAGCAAAAGGGAACCTGTGAGCTGCTAGATATAAACAGGTGAATGATTCTCTGTTTCTTCTCAGATTGTTTCCGCATCTCTCAGCCTGGCCCGTCCTTTGAGAGACAGGCTGGAACTTTTGGTCCCTACTAAACAGCCCTGGTAGACTATCTGGCACAGACATACAGTTCGTCCTCTGTTGCTCACTTCGTGCTTTGATGGCCGCTGTGCGCCACTGGCCAAGCTGTTAAGATGCACAGCCTTATTCTCTGGTCTGAATCACATTAGCTCTGGGGCTGTCATAAACTGGTACAAGCTGCAGCCTCTGAAGATACACACACTCATGAAGAAGAACAAGCTTTGTGTGCACATGTAGTCATTTAATTACAGGCATACACACATATGCTCTTGCACAATTGCTCAGACTTAAAGTACCATGGATTCAGTCACAGGCTGCTAAACGTAAAACATAAACAGCATCCTGGAGGACGAAATGCTGACCTTTGCAAAGATTCATCTCTCATCCTCGAAGCCCTTTTGTGTCTTTTTGTGTTCAGTGAGTGAAAACTTAAAGAGAATAGAATAGAAAAATACTTTATTCATCCCACATTGTATTACATTGAGAAATACATTGTATGATTTAATACTTGCCCATAATGGAAGGTTTTGTATCATCAAAGAGCACGTGCTCATCTGTTCTTATGAACAACTTAAGGTGTGTTTTAAAGAGGAGGCGTGATGTGCAATATCATGACATAACATTTACGTATGCGTTTAGGGGACTCATTAAAATTCATGCTGAAGGAGCAGTCGGTGACGTAGTGGGTTAAGCAGCCGCCCCATGTACAGAGGCTACAGTCCTCGCTGCAGCCGGCCCCGGTTCGAGTCCCGCACCGGACAGCCCTTTGCTGCATGTCTTCCCCATCTCTCTGCCCCCTGCTTCCTTTCTCTCTCTCTCCAACTGTCCAACCATTAAAGGCATAAAAAGACCAAAAAATATTTAAAAAAAAAATTTGTGTTGAAGAATGTTTTGGTTACTCAGCGATGAGGACATTATTTAAACATGCATCTAAACACATAAGCAGTGAGCATGCCTATGCTTGTGTGTGAGCTTTCTGTTCTACCAACAGTCTTCCGGCAGTTACTGAAACTGTGTTCTTAGACACAATTGACACTTTTTTGTGAGTGTAAATGGGCATATTGATAGTAACATCGCATTATGTACACTTTATTTAGTTACAAACATGCTTTTGTTTTCATTTGTTGTTTACTTTTCACTTGCTGTTTGTTCATGTTTGGGAATGAAAAACCTAATTGGTTCGCATTTGGAAAACACTAAACTGACCCTCTCAGCTTACCAGTTGATAAGTTTTGTCCCATCTCCAAACACAAACATGGGTCATGCTCTGAAGTAATCTCCAACTGAAATGTGTTACTTTAAAGTTGTGTTAGGTGACATGAAAAATGCTGCCCATTTCATGATTCAAGCTGCATTTATGTTGATATACATGCTCATCCGTCTGCTTTCCTCTCGCCCCACGCAGAGGGAAGGATTATGGGTCTTCAGCCAATGCAGGTGGGCTTGCATACTTGCATCCTGAAAATGCAACATGTTGCCCTTGGCTGTATATTGACCAAATGCTGATTATTGAAAGTTTTTTCTTGAACCAGAACGAGGACAAATGTAACAGATTTCATCAACGTATCACGTTTCATCACGTATTTTCAAGACAGAATGGCAAACAAAGCTGTGTGCAGCACCGATGCAGAGCGGACACAGGACTGTGCCAAAGCTTTCATCATGAGACCAGGTGGATCTTGCATATACTGTCTAAATCCTTAAATATGTATGTCAGTTTTTAAACATTTCTCTATTAGAGTTCTGCTTTAAGGATTGTAACCTCTGCTAAGCTAATGATAGAGTGGAATTTTCCAAATAAATTTAGAAAAAGCTTAATACAAGATGTTTAACCAGGGATTCCTTCCTTCCCAACAAGACGCCACAGTGAAAAGACCAAGTGAACAAACAGGCTGAGACAACAGCCGGCTATTCAGACAGTGGCAGTGACACTTTCCTTAGTTAGTCTCCAAGCTGTCAGTCTGAACTTGTGTGTCCCCTCCCTCCTCTCCATATCATTGACTTGCTACTGACTTAAAAGCCCTTTTGCCAAGACCCTCTGAAATGAAGCATTGTGCCAGCCAAGTTATCATAGAGAACAAGATTCTCCTGAAACACAGTCTTAAAGTGAACCTCAGACAAAGGAGCTGGCTGCTTCACTTTCTTTCTCTTGTTGCTAGGTTAGTAGTCCACACAGATTCACTGGAGCCTTTATGGACGGCTGGCACCATCTCAACCCCTCTGCCACCAACAGCTCCCTGACTCTGTCTGAAAGAGAGAAATGGCAACAGAGGGAAAATCATTCCTCTCACTCAGGGTGGCGTGCTAGGACTTCCAACATCCCCCTGGCATTCCCACAAGTGTGTCTGGTGGCTGGTTCCAGTGGCCATGCTCTCTGGCACTGACCTCAATCCGTCTTGTTAAACCATAATGGGAAATGAGCTAGGCATTTACCTCTCGAGATATATATCTGTGAATTGGCCGTCCACTGGGAAATCTTTTCTTGCATGCACCCTTGGTAAATCAAAGGCTGGGATTTCACACCTACAGCTAAAATCATTTAGGCAGATCTGAGCTTAGGTGGAGGTTTGCACTGTCAGAGAGATATTTCAAAGAGTTGGCCCCAAGCCATTACTTTACAGCTTCAGAGACAGGGGTGCGAAATGACATTCGCTTACCACACTGTCTTCTTTTAGATGACAAATTGAGGTGAAGGCCACACCCCATACTGCAACTGTCTCTTATTGTAAATCGTTTGTAGAAACAAAATGTAATCAATGTGTAGGCTACTGCTTTTCTGGTCATTCTGTGACAGTTGCCATGCTGCCGTTCAATATTCAGCTCTGCTGCATGCTACTTGAGGAAATTTCCCTTTGCTCAAACAAAAAGGGATTCTCAATGCCCAGAAGGCAACAATAATATAAAAAAGCAGATCCTCCAATATAAAACCTCTGCATATTAATGTTCATTTAACTTGTGCTGAAGCAGGTTTCTGTTTCTCAGGCCTGCACTTTTTTAAAATGAATAAAAGCTCTCACAGTATCTTCTATAACAGAGATAAAGATACTTAAAGGAATAAACAGGCACTCCCTGTACACATATGCCCTTTTATACAATACATCCTCTTGAACAATGTCTTTCGCATTCCTTTCAGAGTAATCCAGTATATTCCTGCAGACTGAATGACTACACCAGAAGATGGATGGCAGTGTGCTTGGAACAAAAACCACAAGGTCAGCTCTCCCCATCTCTGTGTGTTAATGTACACTACATGCTGCTTGTCCAGTCAAATATGTATGAGCATAAGGGTGCCTGTGTGCACCATCAAAACAGTATGTGACAGAGCACATGTGTATTTTGGCTTATACAGTAATAGGGCATTGGTCTTTGACATGTAACTCTCTCTTTTGTCTGTTTCTGCACCACTTTAAACACATTGCTCTTTTGAATTAATATATACAGTTTATGAAAAATACTATGGTCACATTGAGCTGATCTCAAATTTTCAAGAAACATTCTTTACCTGAAGGCTGAGAGACGTTTGTATGCACACAAAATAAGAAGGCAGAGTGAAACTGATTCTTTATACAGCAACGAAAAGTGAGCTTAAAAATTAGTTTACGAACCAGAAACAATAACTAAAAATAGTCAAGAAGACTTTACTTTAACATCTTCCGGAAGATCTAAATGTATATGGAGTATTACTGTCCCGCTGAACTCAAAATGCGGAGTGAGCAAAGTGGTGTCTAAATATGAGAACTTCTTAGAGCTCACCGCTGTTCCAACATTCAACAAAGGAAAACAAAGATGTACTGAGCTGCTTCCGTTTTCTGCTGCCTTCTTCTGCTCCACATACTTCTATTTCATGTACTGAAAAAAGCCTTTAAACACGCGACTTTGGTGAAGAAAATAAGAACGATACATAATTGTCTGATGGTAAATTACAGATCTTTTTTCATTGGCACAAATATATAACAATGACTCTTTTATCTTGACTCAGAACATCAAAGAACACTGCTTTCTATGAGAGAAGCACCCTCGGATGAATCTCATGCTTGAATAATAACAAGCACATTTTTCTAAATATACAGACCTGTTTATCCCCATGGCTGAATAAAATACATATTTATATGCACATTTCTGTACTTCATTCACAGTGCATGATGAATTTATATCTAATCCATATTTTGTCTCTATTATTGTTTAGACCATAAAGTTTCTTATTCAGCCCGGAAAATCAGGATATAAGCCACTAGGTGAGCATTCTCAAACAGGTGGAGTCAAATAAAGCTATGATTGGTGTGTAAAAATAAATTTATGTTTGCTCCCTCACTACCTTTATTGTCTACGGGAGCATAGCATATTCCGAGCTGTGTTTTGCTGGAGGGTAATAGTGTGTTGGGGTGGGCTCTGGTGGTTGCATATAAATGGCTTTTTGTCACATCGTAGCCCTTTTGTCATCTCAGTGAGAAAGGTACAATACACAAACACAGGGGCACAATTTGCTACAGGCCCCACACAGTAGAAAAAGCGAAGATGTTCTCACAGAAAACTCACAGATTTCTCTATCATTCTGAAATACACAAAAATGTCAGTTAATTACTAAATTTGTTGACATTTTGCACCATGTGGGTCCAAGTCTAAAAGTAAGTAATTGTAAATGTTTTTCGAAAGACAACTTCATCAGCTTCATCAGAAATGAACAAACATTTCTTTATTAAAGACAGAAATAACAGCATTTCTTGAAATTGTACATTTGGACATTTTTGCTATGAACAAACCTCTCATAGATCTGAACTGGTGTGACTAAAACTTTAGTTCCTTCAGTGAATGGGGACCTCTGAATATGGTATTTCCTCAAATAAAAACTGGGATTTAGAAATGGCCTCTTACAATGGTCAGAGGCGGTGTTAACAAGCGGCCTAGAAACTAACCCAATTGGTTACATCGAACCTTAATGTCTATTTAATCCTCCATCCTGAGCATGCACAATGTAACAGATGACAGTGTATAGAAAAAACTCCCTATTAACAGAATGAGACCTCCAACAGAACCACACTCAGGAAGGGCTGCCATCTGCCTGTACTGGTTGTGGGATGTCAGGAGAGGACAGAGACACCAAGCCATTCAGAGATCCTATTGGATGCTAATATAACAATAATGGGTTATACCTACATAGGGAGTAAAGAGAGCAGAGTAAGGAGAGGTGCTCTGTGAATCGTGGGAGGCCACCAGAACCTAGTTTTAAATGTAAATCAAAAGAAAACTGTAGTCAAAAATAACTCAAAGGTTCTTAATAGTAGAGCCACAAGCTAAGGTAATGCCATCCAGAATAACTGCATGATGAGCTAGCACACCTTTGAGAGGCTTAGGTCCAAAGATAATAACTTTAATTCAGTCTGAGTTTAAATGCAAATAAATAAAAAAATAGATTAATTAATACTCTTTTGTGTGTTATCCTGCAACATGGATACTGTAGGCATAGCCAAGTGTCATCTGCATGGCAAACGGAAATATATATACATTTATAAATGAAAAGATCGGTGAAAGCACATAACCCTGCAGAACACTCGTGTCAATAGTTCAGAGCACAATGAGCATGCATAATTAAATTGCGCATCGCAGCATGGTGTGACGGGGGGAAAAATCTGAATAAGTGATGGAAAGCCTGGTGACAGAGAGCAGAGTGGACAAAAAAAATGATCTTCAAAACATTTTGAACAAATATTATAGTAAGAATTCTGGTAACAGCCATAAGTGCATTCATATTGCGAGTTATGTGATATCGGTAAGTCATCATTTATTTCACGTTATTTGTATTTCAATGCAGCTGTTTGGTTTAATGTTTAGTATTCATTTAAAAATTCAAACTGGTGGCATGAAAACACCCAGCATTTTGACATTTCTTTCAAAGTTTAACTAAATGTTTTATGTGTGCTTTTATTTTGTATTGTATTCGTATTCATTACATACAAGATTTTGACACAAAACTGCTGTCATGGTGGCCAAAGCCAAAATAAGGAAAAGACTCAAAAGCAGATTTCACCAGGGCAACACAAGTTTATTAAAGAGGTGAGTGATCGGCTGGGAGGACGCTGAGAAGACATAACCTGGGCTGGAAAGTCAGAGAGGGGAGTCCATCCATAGGAGGGGGAGTACTGAGATCGGCTGGCTGGGTAGGTGGATCTGGAGTCGTAGGAGGGTGAGCAGGCAGGGAGAACCAGGTGAGTATTCTGAAGGAATGGAGGCTGGTGTGGTGAAGGATCAAAGCTGGAAGCTGGAAGGATCCAAGCTGGATCCGAGAAGAAAGTCCAAGAACTGGGCGCAGGAATCTTGCTATCTTGCTGTGGGAAGCGAAGAAGGTGTTAGAGAAAATAAGGAACTTCAAGATTTCTAGCAAGTTTCAGGGGCCTGATTACCACAGAATATGGTTTGACGATCTGGCGAAGACTGGTGCTCCTGATGCTCCTTAAGAAGGCATCTTGATGACTGCAGATGGAAAGCAGCTGTGGCAGCAGGCTGCAACCAGACTCCGCCCTGGTGTTCAGTAAAGCCTGCTCAGCCCAACCTACAACTCAGAACACAGCCAACCAGATCATGACAACTGCACTCCATAATTTTGACCATACTTGCAGAAATCAAATTTTTTTTTTTCGATTAGAATATGCTTGATATCCTAAAAAATAAATCCAATACATTTGATTTAAATACATTTAAATCAAATAAGTTTAAATCAAAACTAAAGCTACAATTGTATTGTAGGAGACAAACATATTTTTTTATACCATCTGCCGTGTCTTTTTTTAAGGGTGGACAATATAGCCAATTTCGTTTTTAATATCAGAATTATCATTAGAAAAGTTAGCTTGAGTGACCAGTAATTTTAACTGACAAATACCCCTTTGAAGTAATTGGAAATCATGTACTATGGATATTAATAACCCCAATGACCAAATCTTCCATCTCCTCATACAAAATGAGAGCTTCTTCACCCCCTGAAGTACATGGCTGACCTATTTAAACCTCATAATGATGATGAAGCTGTCAAGCTAATAATCATTTCCCTCCTGCCTCAGAAAGTACTTCCCCTCATTGTGGTACAACAGTGTCGGCTAAATGCATTGGCAGCATCAGTTGTCTACCTCACTCAGTCATCCACCCACACACACCAGCAGGACTTAGTATGAGGACTAAGAGTGACTCACTCAAGATCATTGTAAATGTAATGAGCATGGATTAGCCAGTCTCTCGTGTTGCTGGGTCTCCTGCTCTGCAGACTTCTCATATTGAGCCAAAATTTTTTTTGATTTAAAGCAAACACAAAGACATGTAGATGATAGATGGAGAAAAATTAGATGTCAACATTAATCCAGACTTTTTTAATACTGACAAGATTGTTCAAGTACAACTATGCATCATACATTATCATAAGAGACGTGGTGAGCTGCTCGATGCAACGACATAGTTGTTTTTGCTCTGCAAATACAGAATAGGTTCACTTTGCTTCTGTATGTGATTTGCAGGATGAATATGATCTGCCCATCAGACGCTGTCAGTGTCAATACGTTATCGGCCTTTCAGTTTTCTTGCCATATTGACAGCTGATCTGAAACCCTCTCATCCAGAACTCCCCAGCATAGCTGCACATCCGGAAAATGGACAGTCTGACAACAACAGAAACAACTCAAATTGTTCAAGCAAGTGGAGCAGAGAAAAGGCGCAGGAAACATATAAGTCCATTTTGATTGGTTTAACTGCTACTCAGGGGACTGTGGACCAGCGCAAGTGGAAGACACATTTTCAAATACTAAAGAGCTGTTGACCGACTCTGCTCCTTCCATCCATTCATGGGATGATACTACGAAAGATACTGAAGACAGAGGGACAGAGAACCATGGGAGCCTGAGACAGGGGCACAACAGGAGTGTTTCATACCAGTCTTGGCAAACAAGTGAATAGTGTTCTTCTTTTTTATTTACCCAGAACTTTTAATTTGCAATACATTGATTATCAGGCTATTTCACATTTATTTCTCGCATGTTCCTTAGTAACTAGTCACATTTTTATGCACTTTCAGACCGTGAAATAATACCAGACATTCGTCTGACTGATAGATGTTAGGAGGACATGCATTACTTTTTTCTATATATCTATCTTCCTTCCTGCAAGCTTGCCCACTTCACACATCAGCTGGCAGAGTATGGAAGTGAGAAATGATGCAAGCTTTAAACTTTTCTGTCGAGGTAACTTATTGTTCCTCACTGTTAATTCTTTATTTGTGTTCAACAAGGTACACCACAATGTCTTTGAGGTACTGTAGGAATAATTCTGACAGTTATGTCCATTTTAACAAAGTTTTTCACTCCACAGTTATAAAAATGGGATTTACAAAGATGTAATTAGTATATTCAACTTGTAAAACTATATTAAGGCCCATGGTGTCCAGGGGCCTGCATAAAGAGTTCGTAGAGAAGCTTAGGAAAAACTTTAGCTAAATCAGTTCTGGTCTCATTGAATGCAAGTTTGAAAAGAAAAAGAAAAAATATATAACGGCATCTCATATTTGCCAAATATGTAGTACTCTACATAGTACTCTCAAGGACATTCTCAGATGTTCTTTGCCTTAGCTCTGACTGGTCAGAGCTCTTCTGGTGATGTGAAGAGGACAGGCTCAATATTAGGCTGTGGTTATAATACCCAGCAAAACCTCTTTTTTAGGGTTGGAAAAAGATTGTGGTTTGGTCTGGGAGACATTCACAGTATCTGAGAGATATTGGAAGGATACTAGAAAGTATTGGCTTCAAAAATGGAAAATGATTATATATGTTTCTTGCAAATGGACTACATACAAGGAAGAAGGTCATTGTTTCATCGTTATTTATCGACAACAGCCTTCCTGTCTGGAACAGGGTGTATAGATCACTTCTTCCCTTTACACTGTAATGACCGTTTCTTATCTCTTCAATCCCAAATGTTCATGTAGTCTCAGTGCAGACCATTGGGATAGCACTGCAAGTGTATTTCCCTGACGGGAGCCATCTGCCTGCTTCTCCCCTCCTGTCATTAGCCCATCTCTGAGATGATTCCCAACACATATCATTGGCTGCAATCTGTCTGTCTGCCGTTATTGCCAACCAAACATCTGAACAGCTGAGCTCTCTGATGGGTGGAGGACTGGAAACTTCTTCTACTCGTTTGCCTGATCGGCCACATTGTACCTCCCCTTCTTCTCCTTTTTACATCTCTTCAGCTTTTCCCATCTCCAATTAAAAACTTTTTCTTTGTTTCGTCTTTTATATAACCATTTCTGATCATATCCTTATTTCTTTCCTTTCCCTTTTATCTCGCTGTGGCCTCAATCACTGCTATTTCCTCATTCTTCCTCCACCTCCACCCCTTCCATCCCCCGCCTCCCTTATTTTGTTCCCGTTGGCAGGGTGCGTCCATAAATTTGTCTGTTCCTGCGAGGAAGTGACTGATGCGTGTGTCGTCCATGGTGGCAGAAGGAGCAGCAGAGCCTGACGCGAACATACGCTGTGAGAGCTCCCATTTATAACTGCTTCTGCTAATGAACAACATGCTGAATACAGCGCAGATGCAATTACCTTCAGGAACTCATTTCACAGGGATAAACAATAGTGTTCGGTCTCACCGCAATGTGGAAAAGTCAGAATGGATGCTAATGGACCCCTGGCAAAAAAAATTAACTCGTCTGCTAAAGAGGCTACCACTTGGACTGTGGTATATTTTCTACTTTCCGGCTCCAAGCTTGGCAACCTGAAGCTGGGGGAATCACAGCCAGTTTTGCCATCTGCATCTCTAACCTCACAGTATATATCAGCAAGCACGTTTACACCTTCCTCCCTTGATCTACCATCACTGCCATGCTACCTATATCTTGCATAGACATGTGTGATCAACTCAAGTATGATTTTGGCTGAGGGTTTGGAAATAAGCTGAGTCACCTTCAAATAGATTCACATTTATGCTCTCTGATTCCCTTTGGTGTAGCTGGAACAGACAAAAGAAAAACAAAACTGACGTGAAAAATGTGATCAGACACAAAGCCAGATTAAAACTCTGTAAAAGTGCAGAGTACCCTGTGCTGCTCTGAATTTACAAACAGGTAGGAGTGCATACATGTGATCAGAAAAAACCCTGCTGCACACCCTCCCTCCAACTCCTTCACCCCCCCTCAACACCATCCCACACCACACCACCCCAAAACTGTACATAGTAAGGAGGCATCAGCAGGTTAATTAGCAGGAAGAATATGGTTGGGGGATTGGAGACGGTAGAGACAAACAGGAGGCACTCACTCTCCTTGGCCTCTATCCTCGCTGGCAGATGCTGCCTCTGCCAATGCCATGACCCCACTCAGCACACTTCTGGAGAAAGAAAAACAGACATTTGGAGATGGAAGGAGACAGTTGGAGCAAAAGCAACGTTGGCCATATAGTAAATGGATTTTATCAGCTCCCAAAGAGGAATTTGTCTTGTAGTCACTTATGCCTCTAAAGCTTCTCAGCGCTGCAGTGTTGGTCGGCAGAGCCATGTCGATACGGCTGACTTGTTCGGTGAGGTATTGTAGTCAGAGAAGCTCCAGAGAGAATGTCTCATTCTGACAGAGCTGTAAGGCTGAAGATCCTCAAGGTCATTTATTGGAAGACAACATAGCATGACTACAGAGAATATTAAACAATGATGCATTGTTTCATAGCGACAGATAGAGAGTATATTTTTCAGATTGCCAGTTAGGACCATCAAGCTTTAGGCAAAAGAAACAGTAAGATCAAATGCTGTCCTTAAGCTGTGCAGTGTGGCCAAACCATTGTATTTACAGCCATTGTACCATTAGGAAAGAAGTGGGAGGTGTGCAGCAAACGGGTGGAGGTACAGGTGTTTGATGGAGTGGCTTCATTACCTCAAGTGAAAGGCAACCTGGCTTCATGTAGAGTAGAGAAGAGAAGAGAAGAATATGCATTACTTTTTGTGGTTCAGCATCACCTTGCCTGGTAGTAAGTGTTATTTAATTACTTTTTCTCTTTCTAATAAAATTGTTTTATAATGTAACAATTTACATTTTGTTTAAAATATGCAACATGGTATGTGTAACGTATTGAAAATAAGTCATTATTGTTAGTGGTGAGAGATGCTGTAGTAGCTTGTTGCCTGACTGTAAAAGCTCTTCTGATGATGATAGAAAACACTGCCCAGTCAGTGCACCACTAGTCATTTGCTGACTAAAGGGACGTGCACAGTGCGGTAAATTCAGCCAAGAAGTTATTCTTTATTGCCCAAAGCAGAATCAATCAGCAATAGTGCAGTGACAGTTGTTGTTATTGGCAGTGATGAATGCGCAGATGAATTACTGAGATAGTTGCTGAGAGTTGTTATGTAGCACCAGCCACTTTTTTAAGAGCATCAATTAAACAGCCAACTAACCAGGAGACACAATAAACAGTTACTGCTTCAAATATTTCCTAATGCAGTCGCAGACAAAACAAAACAATGATTTAACATAGAAATTAAATTATTTATACACTTTCTGCAATGTCCAGCCTCACGAAAATATCTTGAAAGCCTGATGACTTTGAGATAAAATGTTGAATTTGAAAAAATGGTTTTGGACCATGCAAATTTGTGTGCAGCTGTCCTCTGAATATATTGATCATTACAGGTGGACACTCTACACATTCAAGGATTCTGATTTTAAAAAGCACAGTATTCCAAAGAACTGATCTATATTAAACACATTTTCTGTCCATGTTTGCATACCAGTGCCAAACTTATGAGCCAAAAACGACATCTCTTTGATGTCAATGGTAACTCTAATCTTCCTCTGACCTTAGACTGTTTTAATTGCTTAAGTTGCTATGCCTAGATATTGTAGAAAGAAACCCCAGTAAAACTTTGGCACTATATATTAAAAAACAAATGTTGCCATTGAATGTAACATCTTATTTTGCAGAACTGCCAACAGATATAGAGTTAAGAAGAAGTATTCCTACAATTAGATTATTCAAGCATAAGAGGTCGACTTCTCATTTTGACGTTAATCTTATGTCACTGTCTTGAGCTTATATACTAGCCAATGAAGATTCAAACGGTTGCAGGTGTTATCCTGCACAATATGGTTTCTGATTACATTATCATGGACACGCACGCATGCACGCACAAAAAGTGGAAGTGAGGTAAATCTATACCTCCATGGAAAAAGCTTTGTCGATGGAGTAATGGGCTCTCCTGATAGCAAGGGGACTATAATATCCTCTAAAGAAGTTAGCTGCAGACAGAAAATGAAGAAAATAGCGCAGCATGGGGGATGGGAAATACCTAGACATCATGTGAGCCACCCAGAGACAAAATTGAATTTATCCTTTATGATAACTAAAGTCTTTGTTTTCCTTTTCTCATTCTTGCTTTAAGCCTCATTCTCTGCCTTCTCTGTCCTTGCCTGTAAGGACGGCTGACTTGGCATACGCAGTGCAGGATAATGATCTGCCGATCATAACTCGGCCACCAGCCACAACTCATTCAACTGGAGAGGCAGACGTAGGATGTAGGACGGGAGGGTGTGAGACTGAAAGGGAGAAATCTAATGTGAATAATCAATGCTACTATATATGATGACTTTATCCACTCAGCCTGTGCGCTTTGATTTAGCCGAACAGTGCATAATGTCAGCAGTGAAAACAGTAAATACAACTGTGAATCAATATGACTATAAACCCTGTTGAGGAAAGCGCTGTGGTCAGTTGAAGGGTGCACTTGAGCGGTGCCCTGAAGGATGCAACAACAGGAATCGGGAAGAAAGCAATATATGAAGGTATCCTCATCTTGGATGGTCTCACGCACTGCTGAACATAATCAGTGTCAAATTACATCAACTGTTTCAACACACTGCATACTTCCCACGTTTTCTTTACACCTCCCCATTATGTACTCGCACTATTTGTCATTATAAACCGCATCAAACCCATCTGCTATAAATGACTTACATCATCAAGTTTAAAACTCTCTTTCCTGATAAAACAATATTTTTGGGCCATTTTGCTGGGGAAAAAAAAGAGTTGAGAAGCAGAAACAACATCCTCCCCTTCTGTGCCCCTAAGTTCACAATGAGTCAAAAACAATAGTCCAAGCAGACGATATGAAATCCAAATCTTTTTGGAAGGGCTATTTCCAGCCTACTGTGTATGAGGCAGGATGTCCTTAACAAGGCATGGCATTTAGAGAGAATAATGGTAACCTAGCGTGTGCTGCTCGTGAATCTTTAGGCTGATGCAGTACAATTCCATTTGCTACCCTCCTCCAGCTGAGAGCTCTCTCTCTGTCATTCATCACCAGCTGCAGCACAACACAGTAAGAGCAGCAATGAAAATGAACTTTCTCTGCCACACTCCTCCATTTGTTTGCCTCTCCCTCTCATTTCCCTCCCAAAATTTCTCCATGATAATTAACCTCTAATTCCTGCAGTTTCTAGCCCGTGTGTGAATAACAAATGAGAAATAGTGTCTTCCCATGGCATCTGGCCACAAGCTGGTCCCTCTTGATGCCACAATGACATGGGGAAAGGCTGATTATCAATACCGGCAGCTCCAACTTCAATCCAATCCACTCACATAAAAGGTTCTTTTTTTTCCATAAAGTTTCTTTTCAAATTGCTATTTGATGGAAGAGTAATTCATTTTACTTTTTGCATGGTAGCTCTATCTGTGAAAGCAGCACGAGGTACATCTTTGATTCTACAACGTGGTGCTGCATTGTTTCCCCTTGCAAAAGAGCACACAACAGAGTGTATCTCTCACAAGCAGCAGTTGTCACTGTAGGGGCATGTAAAAAAAAAAAATCAGGCAGCCCCTAAACAACATTTCTGATACTGCGGATAACTACGCCAGAAGAGGATGACTGGATTTCCAAAAAGTAAAGTTAAAGATACAATTGACATAATTTTGAAGCAAGATTTCTTTTTAATCTTTTATAGTTGTAAAAAAAAAACATCACTATAAAAAATTAGATCTGAGGACTGTGGGCCATGATATAAATGTCAGCCTGTGCCTCTTGAGGAGTCCATCGTGGATTTTAAGGAGTGTTTATGATCCTGATGTGGAAGTAATCCTTTTTTTCATGAACAGCTTCTTTTTTGTTTTTTTCAGAAGGTGCTGCTATTTACTTTTTGGTTGGCATCCAAAACCCAGTATCCTAGGAATTATGTTCATATCTGGGATTATCTGTTATTTGCAACACAATTACTGACAGGATTATGGTAAGCTAATTATCTTTTTTTTTTTAGGAAAGAATCACATTTTGCAAGTGGTGTTGGGCTGAATGATAGTTAGCATTTCCAAGCAGGTCTCATAGGAATACGTCAATCCTCCAGTGCCTCAATATAAGGAACTGATGTGTGCATCAGGACATGCGCTGAGTGTATGTCTACATTACATGCGACATCTGTGAAAGGGTTTGTGAGGAGATTCTACTATTTTTAATGTATTTTGTAGAAATCTGTACGACTCTAGCACCAAAGACCAGAGTTTACATTCACAGTCTTATGTCGTATAGAACATTTATGTAGTGAACCAGAACACTGTCGTTCTCTAATTTGAACTAAATGCTAAACATGACTAAATATTGGTGTAGTCTTTTTTTTTTAATTGTGATGTGAGATTGGATATTTTAGAAGAAAATGCAGTCATGTGAAAGTGCACCTTCTTTTAATTTTGAGGCTTTACATGTCAAGACAAAATGAAAAAACAATCATCTGGTCTTTAAAGGTCTTACAACTAGGCAAATACAACCTCAGACCAACAAAATGTGACATTTACACCATTTCATTATGTATTCATCAGAATCCAACCGGACCAAATACGCACTACATGTATATACACAACATATCTGCATTGCTCCTCTCTGTATCTTCTTTCTAGCTTGTAGTTTCACCTTATTTGATGTATCTCTCTTCCACCTCTTACCATTCTGTAGCTTCCATTTCGAGTTTAAGTGGCAGATTTGGTTCGAAGTTCATACAATAAGAGGCTGGCTCTATTTCATGGGTTTCAGTCTATTCCAGTTGGGTCATGACTCTGACAGAAGCAGCGTGAGACAAGTGTATATTCCACCTGAAAAATGTTCTATATGTATATTATCATACAATGTAGTACGAGTCTGTCAGGATGCCTCAGGACCATGTAGACCAGTGTCACTTAAACCAATGGAGATGTCTCAGCACATGTAAAGAGAAGTCATACTAACACGTAGTACTATGGTCCGTGTGTGGAACAAGACTGACTGTGTCTGTTTTACACACACAAAAAGAAGACACTTGAGCACAGAATATGTGCATACTTGCATGTACTTATGCTGAAATTGGGCTTTTACTCTATTCTGACATTTTCATTATATGGTTTATTCTTTTAAACAATCACAAAAAAATCATCCGTTTTGCCCTCTCTGTGCTTATTAAGTGTGCAAATGAGGTGGTATGTATGAACTTACCAATGCTAATGTACACAAGCAAAGATCCTACTGACTCCCTTGTGGACCACTGGATAGCAATAAACACAAGGACGCATTAATTAACAGTTTGAATGTGTGTGTTGGGGTTAACATCGTCCCAGAGCCGGCCATGCATCCATGTGTGCACAACGGGGAGGACATCCACATCTCTGAAGGACAAGAGGCAGAACAGTCCCTCATAGCCTGAGAGTGGAACTGATGCAAACAACCCTTTAGCCCATTGTTATGCAGGATAATCCAGAATCTGGCCAACAGAAACACCAGGTGGGCCTGTCAACACGCAGAAGATGGACTGGAAACAGGAATGAGGTGTGCTAGGCCGATGGAATGAAGATGTCTGTGCAACAACAGGAGGACATATACTGCGTGGTATTTAATGAGATGATGTGTTGGTTCTTTTCATTTGCAAGATGTGTGTTGTTGTACTGTTTGTGAGAGAGAATAAACTAAACTGTATTAAAAATGCACCTCAATGACAGCAAATTAAATCTAATGCTGGCGTTTTCCATCTCAACATTTGTGAGCCAAAAAAGCCTGGTCTCACCATCTACTTGTCACGTACCCGCACTGTCAGGAATATGCAGTGTTGGGATGATCTTGAATCCAAACCATTATTTTGGGGTGGATGTAGGTATTCCGCCAAAAGGAAATGGCGCAACTCAAAGCTCCAGGTTCATTATGAGATTTACAAAGAAATGCTGTGGGTGTTCAACCAGACCTTGTGAAGAACAAGGGAGAGTTATTTTTCTGAAATCATCAAAAACTGCAGCAACAACTCTCGTGTCCTGTTTGCTACAGTAAACAGATTAACAAACCCTCCAGTTTCACTGCCTTTAGAACTAATTTCTACATCCAAGTGTAATGAGTTTGTAATATTCTTTAATGACAAAGTTCAAGGCATTAAAAATGCAATCATTTCCACAACACAAATAACTACTCTGCAGCCAGCTAGACACCTAGAGCTGACACATTTCACACCTGTTACTGACAAAACAGTCAAAGAGATCATCTGCAGCCTGAGTTCATCAACATGCTGCCTTGATGAGTTGCCCTCTAGATTTCTAAAGTATGTGCTGAGCAGTTTGTTACCACAACTCGCTCATCTAGTCAACATCTCACTTCAGACTGGAACATTTCCAAAGGCCTTAAAAACTGCTGTCATTAAGCCCCTTCTAAAGAAGAGCAATCTTGATGCCACAGTACTGAACAACTACCGGCACATATCAAACCTGCCATTCTTAGGCAAAGTCCTAGAAAAAGTTGTATACCAACAGCTGAGTGACTTTCTCCTGTCTAACAATGCTTTTGATACTTTCCAATCAGGCTTTAGGCCCCACCACAGCACCGAGACAGCTCTGATCAAGGTAACAAACGATATCTGCTTGAATACAGATGTAGGCAAAGACTCATTCTTAGTTCTGCTTGACCCAAGTGCTGCCTTTGACACTGTTGACCATGCGATCTTATTACAGAGGTTGGAAGACTGGGTGGGAATCTCTAGTAGTGCTTTAAACTGGTTCAAATCCTATCTGGAGGACAGGAAATATTTTGTTGAAATTGGTAACTGTATCTCAGACCAAATGGCTATGACCTGTGGGGTTTCCCAGGGGTCAATCATGGGACCCCTACTGTTCAATCTGGACATGCTTCCATTAGGCCAGCTAATACACATCTATAATGTGTCCTACCACAACTATGCAGTTAACACTCAGATACGTGTCACTGACAGCAGCAGAACAAGGGCCTGTAGATACACTGTGTCGCTGCATCGAACAGATCAGTGTGTGGATGCAAAACAATTTTCTCCAGCTAAACTCAGACTAAACTGAAATCTGTGGCCCACAGAAACAAAGAGAAAATGTTATCAGTCACCTTGAGACTCTCTCTCTAAAACCTAATTATCAGGTTAGAAATCTAGGGGTAATATTGGATTCAGAGCTGAACTTTTACAGCCACATTAAATCGATAACATTATCAGCTTTTTACCATCTAAAAAATATTGCCAGAATCAAAGGAATAGTGTCTAAACCAGATTTAAGCCCCTTTCACACTGCGACCCGCTATCTTAGCGGGTCCAAATTGCACCTTCGACCCGCGTCGAGCAATGTGAACGCTTGGCGTATTAGGTGACCCGTGTCGCCTGAAGCCGAGTTCAGGGGGAGTTGCCTAGTGGCAGAGCGTCACACGAAACACATAAAATGCTGGGCGTGTCAGTGACGTAGGCACAAGCCATGCGTCGGAGGTAGGGTGAAATACACCTGTCTGCATCAAATTTTTCAAACAAACGATGGCGGGACACCTTGAGAACTCATTTTTGCAATGCAGTTCATGGAGATGTTACTTTACGGTGCGTCTTGCTACGTGGGAAACCGCGCTCTCCCATCTTTCTCGCCAGCCCTTCCAGCAGAGGTCCATCCTTCACCGTCCCCGAAATGTGGCGGAAAATAACGTCCTCTCTTCGGGGGCTGAGGAGCTCGTGGACCTCCTTGTCTCCCCAGTTGGCTATATTAAAAAATGTCTCCAACTTGATGTAGGCTAAAACAGAGTAAAACTTGTCCTCACCTGTCGCTGTTGTTCTGAATCAGCTGTCCATTCTGTCTTTTAAACTCCTCACGTCACGCCCACGTCCGACCCGCGTCGATTGTGTTCACATCAAACTCGGCTCGGCAAAAAGACAAGGGTCCGACGCGGGTCGAAAGGCGAGTCGAGTTGACGCGGCAGCCCGGGTCGGCAGTGTGAACACAACAGCGGACACGCTAAATTCGCGAATTAAACGCGGGTTATTCGGTAGTGTGAAAGGGGCTTTAGAAAGACTAATCCATACGTTTGTCTCCAGCAGGTTAGACTATTGTAACGGCCTGCTCACTGGGCTCTCTAAACGGGCTGTAAGACAGCTGCAGTACATCCAGAACGCTGCTGCTCGAGTCCTGACTAGAACCAGGAAATATGACCATATTAGTCCAGTGCTCAGGTCTCTGCACTGGCTTCCTGTCGCTCAGAGAATAGACTTTAAAACAGCTCTGCTTTTGTACAAGTCTCTTCATGGTCTAGTGCCAAAGTACATCTCTGACATGTTAGAGCCATATGAACCACCTCGGACTCTGAGAACCTCAGGGAGGGCTCTCCTGCTGGGGCCCAGAGTCAGGATTAAACAAGGTGAAGCTGCGTTTCAGTTTTATGCTCCTAAAATCTGGAACAGTCTTCCAGAAGATGTGAGACAGGCCTCAACTCTGACAATGTTTAAATCCAGGCTGAAAACTGTTCTATTTATCTATACATATGACAATTGAAAGTATTTTATTTGCACTCTTCGCTTTTAATTAAATTAATTAATGATTATTTTTTTATGTTTTATGGAATGATTTTATTTGCCTTATTGTGATTTTATGTAGCTGTAAAGCACTTTGAATTGCCTTGTGGACGAATTGTGCTCTATAAATAAACTTGCCTTGCCTATGTAGAGTGCTCAACCGTCAAGAGGAAGGTTGCTAGTTTGATTCCCAACTTTCACAGATAACATATTCAAGTGTCATTTTCTATCTGTTGCCGCACAGCATATGAAAATTTATTACTCCTGGAATGTGCAATATGAATATCAAAAAGGCTATATCAATATTATGGAGACATTTTGACTTGAAATAGGACAATTACAGGTGTATTAATGAGAGCTGCACTCCTCTTAGAGGAAGTTCTACACCTGTACATTTTCTACATTGACTAGTAAGCACATGTGCAGAAGTGTAATGCGGCCTTTGTTAATATACCTGACATCATATGGGCAACATATTTAGGCTAGATTAGATCAAATTAGATAAAATATATCAGCTTTATGAGATTTAAATGTAGTCTCATACTAATTTTAGAGTTTGGGAAACCATCAAGACGACAACAGGCAATTTGAACCAAAACTCTGCACATCAAAAGCTCCAGAGTAGATTGCATCTCCCATGTTCAGATGATGATCTAGCCAGGTTAACAAGCTAGCGAAAGCGATGACTAGAGAGTACAGTGGTCATCTAATAGCCACAGTTTGATCCCCAGCTCCTCCACGTGTCAAAGTGTCAGTGGGCAAGACACTGAACATTTATTCTTTTTCAGGTTATCCTATTTTACACTACATTGTTTGGGTGGTAAAATGTAAAATCACTTTAGGTTTTTAAGCCTTTTAAAAGTAACCTCAGTGTAGTATTCTATAGTAATTCATTAGTTTGAGAAATGGGGCTAACAGCTAGTTCTGCAGCTCATTTATAAAAATGTAAAAAAATTACTGTAAAGCAGTTAACTTTTCAGAAATTAAACTCAGTTCAAAGTTCTGAGTTGTGAACACTGAAAATGTAATAGCCCATTTTGTTCTTTTTCACCTTGCGTTTGATCATGCTTTTGTGACATGTGAGCTTACACAATACTGGAAGGAGCACACAAGGAGTTGAGCAACTTTTAATTGTATCTCTTTCCAAACAGAATTCAGAGCTGGGTCTCCTATGCGTGTGAATGTGCATGTGTGACGCTCAGCAGGGTGGCATTTCTTTAAATAAAGATTCTCAGGTAAAATCGTTGTGAGAAGGACTGTTTAGATCCGAGTCTAAATGGGTGCGAAAGAGTACATAACGATTTCCACTGAGAGCTGAAACTGGACCATATTTCTGCAAGCTTAAGGAATGTTTACTACTGCAGCAAGCAAAGACACGAAGAAAAAACAACACATGACCTACATGCATCTCAACCCTAAATCCACATATTGAGCAGCTGATGTGAGCTGACACTGGCTGAATAGGCAGCAATAAAACAAGACGGCAGAACATAAAAATTGAGCTTTACAATCAGATGACTTTTCACCCATGTTAGGTCACATGTTAGCTTGTCCTTCACGTCTAAAAGCAAAGCAGAGAAAAAGAGAGATTTGCCCCTCAGGAGGGTAAAGCTTTCACTTAAAAAAAAAAAAAGTGGTGTTTCCCATGGAGAAACACCACTACGGTCAGAAACCTGAAAAGAAAATGCAGGAAAGCTGAACGTAAATGGAGGAAAACAAAGCTTCAGATTCACTCTGAGCTGTACAAAGAAAGCCTGCGTAGTTATAACAATGAGCTGTGCAAGGCCAGACAGCTGCATTTATCTGAAATGATTAATAAGAATGTCAACAATTCTCGAACTCTGTTTGCTATGGTTGAAAAACTCACAAATCCTCCTAAACAGTCAAACCCAGACCTCTCCACAGAGACATGCAACGAATTTGCCAACGTTTTTAGCCAAAAAGTCTAAACGATTAGACAAAACATTCACGCAACACAGACAAACAAGAAAACTAATCTGTGTCTAAAACCTAGAAATAACTCTGACGTTATGTCACAATTTAATATTGTTAATTTAAAAATCCTAGAGGAAACAGTTGGGCATCTGAAATCAACAACTTATACTCTGGACATAATACCATCCGAAAACTGTTTTTACTTCAGTAGAAAGTGATCTCCTACGAATAGTTAACAGCTCACTGGCATCAGGCATTTTTCCCAAGTCACTAAAGACAGCTGCCATTAAGCCACTCCTAAAGAAGAGAACTCTAGACGCCTCTATGATGAACAACTACAGACTACGGAAAATGCGTGCCTCTTTTATATCTAAGATTATTGAGAAAGTTGTATTTAACCAGCTCAACGACTTTCTGAATGAAAGTGGAAGTCTTGATAACTTTCAATCAGGCTTCAGACGTCATCACAGCACTGAAACAGCTCTGGTAAAAGTGTTAAACGACATCAGGTTGAATACTGATTCTGGTAATGTTTCAGTCCTGGTTCTGTTGGACCTCAGCGCTGCGTTTGATACTGTAGATCACAGAATCCTGTTGCACAGGCTGGAAAACTGGGTTGGACTTTCTGGAGCGGTCCTTAACTGGTTCAGGTCCTACTTAGAAGGCCGGAGTTATTTTGTTGCAATTGGCAGCTATGAATCTGAGCGAGTGGCCATGACTTGTGGAGTCCCCCAGGGGTCAATTCTTGGACCTCTTCTGTTTAACTTGTATATGCTCCCTTTGGGTCAGATATTGCAGAATTTTAAAATCAAATATCACAGTTATGCAGACGATACACAACTTTATGTGTCTCTGTCACCGGACGACTGCAGCCCAGCAGACGTACTGTGTCAGTGTCTGGAGGGAAATAAACACCTGGATGAGAGAGAATTTTCTACAATTAAATGAAGACAAAACTGAGATCATTCTGTTTGGGAGCAAAGAGAAGAGGGTCAGCGTTGGTAAATATCTTGAGACTTGGGACCTTACAATCATAACCTCGGAGTGTTGATAGACTCAGATCTGACTTTCAGCAGCCACATCAAAGCTGTCACCAAGGCTTTTTACCATCTCAGAAACATCAACAGAATTAAAGGTTTCCTCTCCCAAAAAGACCTGGAGAAACTCATCCATGCATTCATCTCCAGTAGACTCGATTGCTGTAATGCTCTTTTAACTGGACTTCCCAAAAAGAGCATTAAACATCTGCAGCTCAACCAGAACGCTGTTGCTAGAGTTTTAACCCGGACTAAGAGATCTGAACAAATCACACCAGTTTTAAAATCTTTACACTGGCTTCCAGTCAGTCACAGAATAGATTTTAAAAGCCTGCTGATGGTTTACAAATCCCAGAACGGTTTAGGCCCAAAATACATCTGTGATATGTTCAGAGAATATAAACCTAGCAGAGCTCTTAGATCCAAGGACTCAGGTCAGCTGGTCCAGTCCAGAGTCCAGACTAAACATGGAGAAGCAGCATTTAGCTGTTATGCTGCCAACAAGTGGAACAAACTGCCAGTGGAGATTAAACTTTCACCAAATGGAGACATTTTTAAATCCAGGTTAAAGAAATTTCTGTTCTCATGTGTCTATGCATGAAATATCTTTTAACTTATCTAGACTGTTGCTTGTTTTTAAATTTATTTAAATGATTTTATTTGTTTCTCTTTATATTCTTTTATGTATTTTAATGCTTCTTACACTCCCTGCTGCAATGCTTTTATTTTATGTAAAGCACTTTGAATTGTTTGTACATGAAATGTGCTATATAAATAAATTTGATTTGATTTGATTTGATTTGATTTAAAACATAACATTTCCAAAAGTGTTTTTATGGTGTACTTGTTCTGTATGTGTGTATTCTCCAACCAGATCTTCAATGCCTCTGATGGCTTTCAGATACACACATTTGCTCCAGTATAAATGAACTAGCCAAGTGGAGCTCTCATTGCTCACAGGCCGGGCTCTTCTACCATTACTCAGTGTTGATCGGCTGGATCTCCACCTCCTTCCCTATGAGAGAGGCTTTAGGAGAAATGAGCAGAGATAAACAACCAAACAAACAAATTCAAAGAAGAAAGGGAGACACAAAGAAGAAAGAGGACTGATGGGGGTGAGAGCAAAATATAACAGATAAACATACATGAATGATGAGAGAGATGAAAGAGTGTTGAAATGCAAATCATTTTCCTGGAAAATAGTGGTGTTTTTCCTCGTTTTTTCTCCTGAGAAAATAACTAATTGATCTGTCCATGGTGCGATTACCTCTCATCACAGGCTGATTGACTGGCTGTCACACACACTCACTCTCTCTGAATGCTCAAATGCACAGGGCATCCATCTCTATCTACCACACACAGTGTTCATGTCTGCATGCGCGTGCACTCAAATGCATGGGCCAAGACAGGGACCTATCAAAACTCAACATCAGTCGCAGATGATGCAGGCAGAGGAGACAGATAGACGAGTTTGATAAATGACGGCAGTATTGTTTAGAAGTGAGATGTGATGGAGTGAGTGTCCCAGGAATGCTGGTGCACGGTGTAGATGATGGGGCCTCATCCATGGATTAGGGGTTGGGGATGGAACCAGAGACAAGCTCAGAGAGACTACATGGCAGATATATTTTCAAACTGGATGGAAAAAAAGAAAAAACTACGGAAAATGCGTGCCACTGAGAGCATTTCTGCTTGACTCTTCTTGATGGTCTTCAGCTCTGATTTCTATGATTTGAACTTGCACCAGCAGTAACTGCCCAGCTTTTTCCAACTGCGGGAGAAACAAATTTAGAGGAATTGTTTGCTTCATGTGCGCAGCATTAAGCAGGCTGCAGAGCGCAGCTTGAAAATGGGTTTGATCCCAAAGCTGGTCAAGGGCGAAGCTCGCCGTTTGAGGGTTAACTAAGCTGTGGTTGTGTGCTGAAAGAGTGGTCAGCGAAGGGTGGAGAAACGAGAGAGGAAGGAGAAAAAGAATAATTCATCCTCTAACAGATGAATGTGACCCACAGAGCAGAGGCACAAGCAGCATATTTTATAGCCCCTGGGTGTGAGTGGACAAGCAAAGAAATTGAAATCACATATTCTGAAGATTTATTGGTGCCTTTTCACCACCTAAATTTAAATGAAATAATTCAGCTTCTTATGTAATTTCATATAGATTGTGCTCATCAAGAATACAGGATACAGTATCCTGCAGTAAAGAAAGGAGTCTACACAGCACATTTCAAACCCCCGAAGACAGTAAGAATACTTTAATCAAGGCATTGTTGGGTTTGATGTCTGTTGACATTGTGAATCTCAGTAATGACGCATTGCACACTTTACGCCTCAGAGTACTGTGGAGCGGCTGTCATGGGTTCCGCCACAATGAGGTCAGAGGGCATGTAGGGATGGTGGAGGGAGACCAGCTCCAGGCAGCACTGTGCAATGCTGCAACATGGGTCAGAGTTGTGTTTGTGGGCGTACAAAAAAGCATACTGTCTTCTCTTCTATGTTGTTGTTGCCCAAAAGACTGTTATCATCTTGGATTGTTCAGTCTGAGGGGGCCTCAGAGGATAGAGTGGATGCAAATCATATAGCAATGTTGGAGGGCTACCCCTTAAGGAGCCGCTCTACACGTACAGTGAAGCCCATATAAGAGGTTGGTGGTCCTGTTTTGCATTTCAGGAGTTAGCCACTGACAGACTGCTTTACTGTGCTGCTCTGTGAACACAGTTCATTGGGAGAACTGTTTTTCTGTTAAATTCGAGAAATACAGGTTATTTTCTTCAATTTAAGAGAATTAGCACCAGACTAACGGACAGTCATTATATTTTCATGCACAGTTGAGTCGAGCTACAGTTACATTTCGGCTACGTTCGAAACTGGACCCCTGGCCTTCTCTCAATATACATGCACAGATGGGGAATTATGTTATCGACCAAGTATTACATGTCGCAACACTGTGGACCGATTGAATGAGAAAATATTCAAGACGTTTAAATGCTTCTGAATAAGAGGATCATTGGACATTTAATAATAGCTAAATTCATGGCACAGACATTGTCTTTAATGTTCTTGAATGGGTATTTTGTCAGATGATGCTGCAGTTCTAAAATTTTATTAGAAATAAATGCTTTAAGCAACCCCGAGCCGAAATGTAGTCATAATGGGCTCATTTTGAGTCTATTTACTATCCTGAACAGAAAACTTAATTTTCAAGAAATACCAAAATAGAGCTTCAGAAAGAGATCCTGCATTTGGCATCTGTTTCCTTCTCCAAATTTGCCAAAACCTTTTCAAAGATAGTAAGGAGACTGGAACGTGACAAGGATGTGCCCAAGTTCCACTTCTTTTCTGAAACAGGAAGAACGAGAAAAACAGACAATGAATGTGAATGTGCTGAAACACAAAGCCATTCAAGGCAATTACCACGCACTGCCTGGCACAGCTGATACTTTGAGAGAAGTGATCTTAATGTGTTTTATTCTGGCAAACAAAAGACAAAAGACAGACGTAAGCAGATGCACAAGAGCTGAACTGCCAAGCAGCAAAGCTGTTGCCTATTCATCCACTGCCTGTGTATGTGAGCCCCGCAACCTCCTCATAACTTCCACTATTTTACTGGAGGATTTTTCAGTTGTAAGTCATGGTTCGAGACATATACACACTTTGTGTTTGTCACAATTCAAAGTGAGCATCTGCCTTTATAGCTATCTGAGGGTCAGTTTATTACTCATGAAATATATTTCCTTCAGTTTAATGCCATTTCATTCCTTCAAGTGACTTCCTCACATACAGATCTGACTAACTGTGAACCCTCAGTTCTCTACAGTTCAGCTGCATACAGTAGCCCCATCTCCGCCATGTTTCTCACTATGGCACACCACTCCAGAATATAAGGAAACAATGAGGGAATCAGAGGGGAGTCATAGTGTGGGCTGCCACTCTGACGCTGCTACTAATGAGCTGTAATCTGGAGCAGCAGGAGGCAATGCCTTCTCAACAAAATGGCTGTTTCTCAGTACATTTGTTCGCTAATAGAGGAGGAGGCAGCAGATCTGAGGTGCTCATTTCCCAAGAACAAAGGAAGGAGAGGGAGACAGTGTCAGAAACCACCTTATGGCATATAATGTGCTTCTTGGAGAGCTGTAAATTGAGCAAACCTGGCAAGAATAGGAAAAGTACAAAAAAAGTCTGTGCTTACAGTGTGCCCTCTTTACCTTTTTAAGTCAATAAACTGCATGTCCAATCATCTAACTTATTCCAAAAGATCCGTCCTGTTTCATGAAACAACTCTCCCACCTGCTGTGTCACACAGCTCACCAGACCCCATGCCGCCCCACCTCTCCAACTCCACACTTCCCCACTGTGTGTGTCCTTGTGTTTCATCGCCCACCGTGTGGTCTATGATGTGTGTCATCCGGCTCAGATCTGCTTGCAGGGGGAAACAATAGACATTGTAAACAAAGCTGAAATGTTACAAGAAAAGAAAAAAATAAAGTTGTCATCGTGAATGATATCTGTTATTCATCTGCAGCCTTGAAAATATGACACAACCTGAGTGAGGAGGGCAGGAAACAGAGGTAATGTGTTTCTATGACAGCATTCACGGCTCTGGATTTAAAAGGTTTATGTCCACAACAGCAGCATAAGAAGAGAGAAAAAATACATTTTCTTCGATACAAACCTTCCTTCGAAAAAAAAAGTGTCACTGGGGTTCCAAAAGAAAACAAAATGTTTCGAAGGAGAAAGATGAAACAGGAACAGAGAGCAAGAAAGAGGAAGACTGAACAGTCTTTTCCACCTCAGGGTAGCTTGCTAAAAGCTATATGTTCCCCTGGTGATGGTGCATGCATAGCACAAGCTCTGAGGTTGGAAAACAGAAGCTTAAGATAGACTAGCACACACACACACACACACACACACACACACACACACACGCATACACACATTTGCCCAGCCTTGGCTCCATCAGTCTTTTCACCATCTATTTTCCCCTTCTCTTTCAATCATTTCTCATATACAGTAGCTCTGCCTGGCCCTTCACCCAGCCTGTCAGCACTTCATTAGCAGGCATCTGTTAGAAAGTAATCTCATCTTTCTGGTGTAGAAGTACTAAGCCATTCTTACCATTCTGCGATCCAAAAGCAGGGCACAAAAAAGGCTCCAGTGGCAACCACAGTCAGCCTCAGCCCCAAACAGAATCAGTCCTGGTTTATTACATGTCAGCATCTCTTTCTTTTGTTTTTTTTTGTCTGGGGAAGAGATTATGCCTCAGGCCAGAGAGGGATGCGGTAGCGGGGGTGGGGGGGGTGGGGGGGGTGGGGGGGTTGGTAGATAAGTGAAGGATGGGGGAGTTAGTGTTGCGAAGAAGAGGAGGGAAAGCTCTGGATTTCTCATTGCTCAAACCACAGGTGTTTCTTTAATACCTTGCTTTGTTGGAGGTGATGAGGAAATGAGGGGGAGGGTTTCCCCCTTCCTCTGCTTCTTCTCCCCTCCAGGCCTCTTTATTTCAGACAAAGCCAATTTTATCTCCACTTTGCAACATATGGTGCTGCCCTCCTTCCACCGCGCCTGTCGCCCTGCGCATGAAGTCCACTTCTGCAATACATTCTGCTCAAGCCATTACCAGATTCATAAATAATTAAAGCGGCAGTCAAGAAAGGCTGTAGGGGAGCACAAAACTCCTGAAGCAGGATTCACGCTGCAGATACAGGACTGAGGAGATGAAAATCTGGTCTGTTTTACCATATTCATGCAAGAACCACACTTCCACATATGGTGGGAGAAGGCTTGGTTGCCCTGTGTGTAGCTGACAGGCTGTTATGTGTGACTCACTGTGTTCATATTCAACACGCCAGGCTGCCGCTACCCGCCCTCCTTTTCTTTTTCATCTCACTTGGTGATAAATACGAGTAATAAAGCAGATACATTAGCAGAAGATTGTCTTTTTTTCATTTAACTGGGAGACAGAGATAGATATTGATCATGTGGTGGAGACACTGTCTTGCCTGGCCAATCTGTCTTGCAATGCAACGTGTAACACATCAGCAATAATATACAGTGCTACAGGGCGAGGATCACTCTTAAGTATATGGGCATATTTTTTCTTCACTTTTAGCATAATGTAAGATATTAGACTTTTTTATGAGCCTCTTATAAATGTAAGGCCAAGCATGTTACATATTCTAAACCAGAAATCTTAAGCTTACCTTCAGTGGTTGAATATGATAAGAAAAACATTTCAACCTTTTACAACTCTGTGTGCAATTCAGTTATCTACATATGGATATAACAATGCACTATTTCATATTTAAGCTCCCTGAAACTTCACAAAATCACTTGTGTGTGGGGATTGTTATGTTAATACACGCTGTAGAGACAGACCACTGTAGCTAATATCTCCTGTGATGCAGCCACAAGACACATCAGAATCCCTGATGTCCACATTTGTTTGTTTAAATGGCATCACAGGGTGTTTTGCTCACAGCCATAGCAAAACAGAAACTTAATACTGGGATGAGATTCTGCACTGATATGGCAGAAGGAATCTCTCTCAATACAAACACACACGTTGGACAAGTGATCTGGCCACAGTCAGAAAAAGAGAGGAGATTATGCAGGAACAGGTGAAGATTTTTTACAGTTTCAGCATCAGCAAGTACCTTCACCACAAGTGACCGACCAGATGTGTCTGTCAAATCTGCCTCTCAGGGGACAGCCTTGCATGCATATATATATGTGTGTAGGGGTGTGCATGAGTGCATGAAAAGCACTGTTAAAATCTTGTTGACTGCCATTTGCATGACAGGCAGATGTTTTTGTGCACTTGTGACTGCATGTGTTGTGTGTGTTTGTCCGGAAGTGTTCACTCTTTGAGCGAGAAACACGGCTCATACAAAGGTCAATATTCAAGGCAGCCAGGGGGATGTGTACAGAGGGCTGTGACTGCCAACAGTTGTGCAGGTCTTTACTGACTCCATCCCTCCATCTCTCTGTCCTCAACATTATCTCCTTTTTTTCCCAACAAGCGAGGACAGTCACATTTCAGCCATAACTGTCCAACAGCAGAAACATCTCTCTCTTTACTATTCCTGGTTCAACAGGTACACACGTTTGAAAAGTCTGTAATATAATACCTAAACAGTATGCCAGGTCCATACTTCCTACACACTTATGTATGCCTTCAGTTAATGCTCAAACTCACATCATCTGTCACATAAAATGTAATGTTCATTTTTCTTTTTAACTAAACCAGTCATGATGAAAAAGGTGGCAGATATTATAAAATCTTGAAACTTCATGGTTCATTGATACACTTGTCAGCAGTTATATATCATAAATGACACACCACACTCACCCTCAAATCAAATGTACATATTTTTCCCTCTGGCCTGTCCAGCTATTTACCCAACCTAGATAGATTGGTTTGATTGGCTGAGCACTGGAGACATTGATCATAGAGACATCTGCCCTCCCTCAAATTTAATGGAACTGGATGGTACTCGTCTTGTGGTCGACACAAGAAAAATTAATTTGAAAATCTAAACAACAGTCCACAAATCATTACCTATTTACTGAGGAACAACCACATGAAGGGATGTAAACCATAAGCCAGTTGAGTTAGAGCAATTGCCAACTATAAGGGAGACAACGGAACTGGTATTACTGAGCTGTACTTAAAGGTGGGGTCTGAGATCTTGGAAAAACGGTTCCTGCAAGCTATATTTTTGAAAATACACAACCTTGCCTCTCCCTTCAGCCCACCCCTCGAAACCACGCCTTCAAAACACATGAACGAGTCACAAGTCTGTGAACGCGCAGGGGGGAGGGGGGAGGGGGGCTGACGGTTGATTGGCGTGTCAGAATCCAATAGAAGTAACTCTCATCATTACTTCTATTGGTCAGACATTTCCTCTTGCTACATCCTCTACAATGGACTAAAAGATTTCGTTTTTTTCCCAAACATTCTATTTTAGTGGGTGCAATGGGGTCGTGAGGAGGTTTTCAGACAATATGATAAAAAATGCTCCAGAAAACATCACAGACCCCACCTTTAACAGGGTAAACAGATGGATGCAGCATGAAAGGTTGTTAATGCTAAAGTTAAAACAATTGCTGTTGGCACCTATGGCCGACAGAGAGCGAATTAAACTAGGGGCGTTCTGGCCAAAATACTTGCAAATTTAAAATGTCTTTTCAAAGAAAAAGGTTGTCATAATGCCATCAGTAGAGGATGAGGATATTTCAAGCAACACAGTGAATTGATCCAGCCCCACTTTGCACAACTGTTTTTGTTTGTTTGTGAATGCAACATTGACAGGAGTTTCTAAATGCTGACCAGTATTTATGAACGGCACTGCAGACAGCATTTACACACAGTGCGACAGTGTTTCGAGCAGGATCCTTAAATGCCAGATGGTGATATCAAGAAGCTTTGACAATGTTTATTAACATAGCTGCAAATGCAATTCATCAGTTCAGTTGACAATGGCGACTGCGAGCCTGCTCGTTGAAAAATGAAACTATAGGGGTACCCGGCAGCTTGACACTGATGCACGGACCTCCGGACCGAGCGCAGTATGTGACGAGTTGGGAGTGAGAACAAGTTGAGTAATTCAATACTGGGAATGTTACAGCTCTGCTGAGGAGGATGCTATTTTTACATTTAGCTCAGATGGTTTGTTGCTTCACATCTAGATGTAGTATGTTCAAGACAAATGTTAAATATACCCCAAACTCCTCAACTCCCATCAGATAAGTCAGGATAGATGAGTAGCTACACAGAGCTGAGGAAATTATGCACAGTAAATTTGAAGCCAAAATACATTCAAAACTCAAGCTGGGTCTTATAATGTTAATTCATTACGAATTTAGTATATCACCTATATGCTGTATATATAAATATACACCAATCTATCTAATACAAAAATATATTATATCACAAATAACATAAAATTTCACAAAATACACAATTTTATCTTATGAATTAAAAAAGTTATTTTTTTGCCACTTCATCAGTGTAGTTGGAAGATGGGATGTGCTCCACAAGCCCTGGAGGGTTAAGCTTTGTTTTGTTTTATGAAAAAGCAGGTGTGTGAGTGGAAAATGACTACCTGACTACAGTCACAAAAGATGTGACTGGATGTACTGTACCAGTCAAAAGTTAGGAAACACCCGCTCACAATGAATGCATAGGTGTCCAAACTCACTAGGTCTGTATTGTAAACCGAATACCAGACAAAGGTTACGAAAGTAGCTGTCAAGATGTTGAGAACATGTGAATTCATTGCCTCAAGAAGACAACAGCAAATTCTGCTTATCCTTCTGACATATGATGCATTTAATGCGAAAAAACCCCCATCAGATTTTGTCGATTTTAACTGCGGTGTTATCACCTGCAGCACAATGTTTGAACTTTACAAACTCTGGTGGGAGACACCACATTGTTGGACTGCATCCATTTTGGCTGTCAGGCAAACAAGGAAGTGTTTTACACTTTGCTGCATAGGTTCTCTCTGGATATTCCAGCTTCCTCCAGCAGTCCATAAACATGCATGTTAGGCTGAATTGAAGTGAGTGTGAGTGTGAGTGTGAGCGTGCGTGGTTGTTCGTCTCGTTTGTCTTTGTGTTGACCCTGTTATGGACTGGCGATCCATTTAGAGTGTGTCCCCTAATGGCAGCTGTGAAAGACTGCAGCCTCCTTCTGACCCTGAATAGGATTAAGCTGGTCTAGAAAATGGATGGATGAATGTGAAGAAGGAAGTTGTCTTCCAACTATATATCATTTTGTGTATTTGCATATACGATTTTTTTACCACATGTATCGATGCATTCACAAGGAGCTTTTTAGGGAGGGTGTAGATTAGATTTAATTGATAAGCAATTAGTGGTATATATGTAGTGACAAAGTCCAGCTAGACCAACATACTTGTGACTTAAACAAAAGGCCAACTGGCAAATATTTGCTCACATACATAGAAGTCAGCTTTTGTTTATGTAAATTTGTGCTCCTACGCATATTCATATTGGTAGATTAATCCACCAAACCTTCCCTCTGTCTGAACATACAGGGAGTCGATTTTTAATGGATTCTCAAATAACATATAAAGCAGTAAATCTCCATGCCTGTAGAGCTGCAGAAAGTAAAAAGCCTAGCGGGTGAATCAAGAAGACAGGGGGGAAAGAGAAACTATGTAATTTATGGTGACAGTGACACTTCTTTTTCCAGTTGAGACAGTCTGTGAGCTCCAAATACGCACAGAAGGTAATGAGGAGACGTCTGCAGGGAGAAGTTTCCATTCACCAGTTAATTGTGGAACGGTGACAAGCATTTGAATGTATTCAAAAATACACTCACATTAGCCATACACAATCATAAAGATGTGCCTGCCACTTCACCATAAATGGTTGGAAACTGCCTTGCCCGTCAGGAAAAAATCATGTGAAAAGGAAATATTTGTTGTAATGACAAAAAATCCATATACACCAACTGATCCCAGCTTGAACTGTCTTTCTTGTATTTCCCTGCACCATATATAAGTTGCCTCTAAATAAACACACGAATGCATGCGAATGTAGCAATACTTCAGTTGCTATATGTAGAGCAGCTGAAAAAGCGAGGCTGATACAGTAGGTGTCACAGATCATGTTCACACCCTACATCTTGAAAGCCATATCAATATTCCATGTCCAGCGAAGTGTCTGGCCATGAGAGATGATTGATGCTTCTTTCTGTGGAAGTGGTTGGAAACAGAGCCTGGGGAGACATGGGGGCAGCAGTGAGTGAGCGTGCCTGCCTGGATAACACAGAGCTCCATTTACCCACAATGCAAACTCAAGAAAGATCGATCAGCTCTTCCCACATTAACTCCTGTGTATGTGTGTGCCACTGATAATGGATTATTCAGAAAATGCAAATGGGGAATATGCCAACACTTGGGTGATTCTGCAGTCCACATTTGAAATGTTAAGGAATTATTCTGTAGCTAATGGCACCTCCTATTTAGTATTCAAGAGACAGGGCAGCCCACCAGATTAATTATTCAATAAAACTATGGTGTGCATATGATCCATGTCAGATTTCAATGTGAAATGAACAACAAGGCTCCACCTGTGTAATTACAATCATTTGTTAGTGATGCTTGTATGTAGTTAAAGTACAAAGATGATTAATTTAGTCATCTACAGTGCTGAAGGTAGGCTATTGCAAAAGTCTTCACTACTTTATCATAGAAAGAACATTACTGAGAATACTGAAAGCATCACATGACTATCAGTCACTACAGATTTCTTTCACTCTGACAGCACCATATGGATGACTTTCCAGTTGATTTAAGGTTGTTTTGAACACATTTGGATGTATTGTCTGGCAATACCTGAGGCCACTTAGTCTTGGTTTGAATAGAGACAACATGTCAGTTGAAACTGTTTTGATAAATATTAAAGTACAACAGAGGGAAGCAAGGCACAAAGCAAGCACATGGTAAAATGAGGGAGGGGGATGAGGGATGAGTGTTTTTGGGAAAATGGGTCATAAACCTTAATAATGAAAGAATATTTATCTCATTTCAGTGTTGTCTTATTTCTAGTGTGTACTTCATAACAACATATACTTTCACACACACGCATATTCATGCTTTGTTTCTCTATAACACACTGTGACAAAAAAATGACAACTCCTCCTATCTTCTCTGCTCTGTGATGTCTGCTCGTAAAGCGAAGTAGCCGATGTTAGCCAGTTGGAGAGTTCCGGTTCCCGCTCCGGAGGAGGCCCAGGAGGGGAAGACACGGGAACAGAAAAAGAACGACATAAAATGACGGGAGAAACTAGACCTTACCAAAATGGTTTTTTTTTTTACTTGCAGTGGACGGATATGTTTAGCATCTTTTTTGAAAGACTGTCCACCTCATTTTCACAATAAACCAGAAATGCTTACAGGAATGTAAAAACAGATACTGGGAAATGTAGAAGAAAACATGTAAATGAAAGGACTAGGGGAAAGGTAAATACATAAATAAATAGAAAATATTTCAAAATATCATTTGAAACAATGACTTGTTGTTCCACCGCCTGACAAATCTTATTGCATGAATTCATTTTTAACTTCACATTCATCATCATATCAACTATTCACATATTTTTGTTGTATTATGGCAGTTTCAGTCTTTAATATATCTGTTCTGGAGCCCTAAGCGATCTTTATCAGTGCCAGTGTGAATCTGGGTCTATATCATTAAAATACTCTTCCGTAGTCTTATATCCAGTCTCTGGTTTGTCTGCCTGAGCAGGATTCTCTCTCAATATCTGAGTCCCAGCTTCAACCAGTTTCTCTCTCTGTGTCATGATTTCTTTCTTGTTGTTAGCGTTTTTTTCTGTCTTGTCTCGGTTCTGTCACTTCCTCACTTGTTTCCAAGTCTCTCTTCGG
Organism: Odontesthes bonariensis; assembly: GCF_027942865.1. Taxonomy (NCBI): domain Eukaryota; kingdom Metazoa; phylum Chordata; class Actinopteri; order Atheriniformes; family Atherinopsidae; genus Odontesthes; species Odontesthes bonariensis. The sequence continues at coordinate 14,730,091 of NC_134506.1, read as the reverse complement.
TTCCGGTCATCCGCTCCACTCCCTTCACCCATGTGTTATTTCCCTCAGCTGTCTTCACTTACCAATCACCCTCCTCTGCATTTAAACTCCTGGTTTCATTCATTCTTTGCCAGATCCTCATCGCTACAACCTCTCGGTCTGTCCCTAGTTCTAGTTTCATTCGAATTCTGGTTAGTCTTGTCTTTTTCTGGTTTTTGTCATTAGTTTGATTTTTGTTTTTCTGCAGTTTTGATTTTTTGTGTATAAGGAATAAATTAGTTCAGATCACCATCAACCTCCTGTTGTCTTCTGGTCATCTGCTGTGTCTGTACCTGGGTCCTCCTTCCTTGCCACCTCCTGCGCGTGACATTCTGAAAAGTGTAAAAGTACATCTGTCTCTCATCCTATCCTGTCCATCAGTGTGGACTCAATTCTGTGAATACCTCTTTCATTCTCCGCTGTTTGTTCACAAAACCTGTTTCTACGTCCCCTTTTTGGGCATATTACACATATTGAGGGTGCCGCTGTTGAGCTCTGATTTAATTTTTTTCCCCGGCTGTTAAACAACATCTAGTGACTGTGAACTGTGATATCTTGGATACGGGATCCCTCTTGAGCTTTGTGTCTCTTTTCCTGCAGCTTACCCTACTATGGTATTTATCCTGCTGTTGTTTCCATCGTCTGAAGATCTTTTTGCCTGGATCCATAATTTCCAGGCAACCCACGCAAAAAGCCTTGCTTTGCTTATCTGCTCTGATATCTCCAGTACTAAGAATGCCCTCCTTCATAATTTAAGTCATGGCACCACAACTTACTTACGGCAAAAAGATTGCTTCGCCACCCACAACCTGCCTCTTTGGATGAATTCCAGATGCTAACACCACAGCTTCTGAGGCACTTTCCAGCTTGGTCGACCCTGCCTCCTGCATCTGCAATGATCCATGCAGACTCATGCCAGGCATCATGTTTCCTTTCATTGGGTTCTCAGAACCCTCAAGCTCAGTGCTCAGACTCATGTAGCCTTGGTAATCCATACCCTTGAGCTCTAATCTTTTCTGTTTCTCTTTTTATTTCTGGTCTGTCTGTTTCCAAAAGCACATTTTATCTTCCCATCTTAACATCACATGAATATTGATTTACTGTTTCCAGACGTTATTTGCCAGATGGAATGTGTTGCCAGTCAAGCTGCTAGTACATTCAAGCACCTCTTGTATGTTTGCATACACCATACCTGCTTGTTTTTAGTCACATCACATGAAGCACATTGTTTATTACCTGCCATCTCACCCCATCCATTTTAGGTTTGTTATACAATTTAATATCTTATGTGTGAACTCCAACCCTTTTCATCAAATTTTTTAAAACCCCAATAACAAAAGGCAGCAACACGTCTCAAAATGTAAGGACGAGGCCATGCTTACCACTGTGTAGTATAAGCAATTATTTTTTACAATAGTCTGTAAACATCTGGGAACTGAGGAGACCAGTTGCTGGACTTTGGAAAAGCAATGCTGTCCCATTCTTGTGTGATATAGGATTCTATCTGCTCAACGGTCTTGGGTTTTCTTTTTCGCATTTTGAGATTCACGATATAGACCAAATATATTCAGTCGGAGCAAAAGTCTGGACTACACGCAGGGTTAGAGTATGCAAGGCCTTGTGAAAAAAAAAAGATGTTGGGATGGGAGCTTGTGTTTCAAATTAAAATTAATATTTGAATCTTGACAGAAGAGCTTATAGACTAATAAGCTTTGGTCCAGAGAAATATTTTGTAGAATGATTGCTGAATTTGTGCTCCTATTACTTTTGAGAGACGCTGTCTCTCAAAGGCTCTGTACACACACACATGGATATTTTGCAAAACAAACTTTTTTGTCTTGGTTTTCACCTCATCCAGATGCAAACTGTGTTTTAAGTCAGCAAAACAAAAATCCATATTTCAACACTCCTTCCTCAGTGTTATGCATGTGTATACGACAAACAGAGGTTTGGGGCATCTCACCCTTCATTGCACATGCCAGCTGCTGCTTTGTGTAATGAGCAGGCACTGGAAACTATAACAACAATGGCACCCACAAACAAAGTTTTCAGATCTTTTCCTGAGCTTTCATGGCTCAGGTAAAAAATATACTGTGTACTATACTATAAGATCTTGTTGACTAACAAGTCTTCTTCATTGTGTGTCAACACAAATAAACCATATTTGTCTTTTTGTTTCACCATTGCACAAACTACTGTTTTGGTTTTGAAGTTTTTGCAAAAGGAGAATCAGCTCATTGGGCATGCTCAGAATGTTTCTTCTCCTGAATTTCGTTGTGTCGTTAAGGCATGTTAATTCTTACCTGACTCCCGCCCTCTGGTATTTGGGAACGCCCCCGCGTGTAGCTGGTGAACGCAGCCAGATGACGTGAGTCAGGTTATGTTAATTCAGCATTTGTGGGAATTTCTCCTCTGGACTGAGATTTTTTTTTCCTTTTTTTTTTTTGACTGAGGGAAAATAAAATGGTCTAAGAGAATATCTGGGGTCCGTTTCACGTAGCAGGTTCAACCAACTCTGAGTCTATTCCTGATCTCTGAGTTGATCTACTCTGAGATAGAAAACTCTGAGTTTTCGGTTCCAGAAACGCTGATTTGAGTGAGGTTAATCAACTCTGAGTAAGTTCACCTTGAGTTTAGCGCGTGCACCACAACTTTAAAAAGCCAGCATCAATGGAACCCCGATTCGACGAGTCACCTTGGCAACGGGGAAGAGGAGGGGCTACGTTTTTCACCAACCTCGAATTGGAAATCTTAATGCGCTCATACGGCGAGTTTCAATACGTTTTTAGAAATAAGTGCAACACCGCTGCAGCAGCAAAAGTGTAAGTTTAAATGTAGTCCTTTGCAAACACAATAATATTACAGGGAAACTGCTTGAATGGTGGCCCATTCATTTATTTCATTTAGGTGCAATCCCGCAGGGGAGAAGCGCTCTTGGCAGCAGTTTAAGATGAAATGTAAAAACATTGTTCAAACAGGTGAGACCTCGGCATGGAGGTACCTCATTTTAATCATGTTTTACACTGTAAAATAAATATTAAGTGGCTATTTGACTGTGCAGTTATTTTATTCCCAACATAATGCTGTTTTCACACACATAAACTATGTCTTCTCATCTATATCATCCATCCATCCATTATCTATACACCGCTGAATCCGTCAGTCGGGTCGCGGGGGGGCTGGAGCCTATCCCAGCGGTCAATGGGCAAGAGGCGGGGTACACCCTGGACAGGCCGCCAGTCCATCACAGGGCCACATAGAGACAAACGAGACAAACAACCATGCACACTCACACTCACTCCGAAGGACAATTTAGAGTCATCATCTATATCATGTTCTGTTAAATAATTAAGCCTATTTAAACTAACACAGACTTCTACTGAGCCAACAGAAAGAAGGCAGATGCCCGTAAAACGGGTGGTGCCCGGGAGGCATGCGCGTAATTTGCACGGGGGTTACGGGGGTCATGACCCCCTCAAAAATCAGATCCAGCTAATATAACCCCCCCAATATCATCAAATCAAATCATAAAAAAATATCATAAAATTCTGAATGAATAACTTTTGTTTGTTTTCTTTATTCATTCATTTCATTTCAAGATAGTATCATGTTTTAAATAATCTGTAATGTAACCCCCCCCCCAAACCGACTACTTGGTATTACCCAACCCAATTTCTCTACCGAAAGTTTGTTTATGCGCAGCCGCTGGACCTGGTGAGTGGTGCCAGAGGGTGCCAGGGATCACTGTGTGGAACCAATGTCACTGAACTGTATCTTAAGTTGCTGTTTGCTCCAAAACAGTCACACTTTTTTGGGGTTTGTTGTGCTAAGAGGTGGATTAACGAGAGTTAAATTGATGGAAAAGGGCTGTGACGGCTGCTCAGAAAGTTCACAAAGCTAGCGCGAAAATCTTGAATGTTTTCTTGCACATACCCAGACGTTCACCTCATGTGTTCCTTATATGTGATCCTGCAAGGCGAAACCAGTCGCTTTGGTAAAATTTACAAAACTAAGTTATTGTGCTCACATGAACGGCCATAAACTAAGCTTTCCAGCGATATTGAGGCTATTGCTATCGCTAAGATAACTGCATCCAAAGTTGGCATGGTTCTCCTGTCAGGATAATGCTAGAAGAGAAGAAAATCTACCCAGGCTCCGCCCTCGCAGTGACGCAACACCTTCGGCTCTGCTACACTTACTCAGGCAAACTGCTCATTCAGGTGGATTCGAGTTCCCGAAAAAATGGGAACTCCACCCACTTTGTCGGGAAGCAATCAACTTTGAGCAGCGCCAACGGCCCAGGGTAGAGGCGTGTTCAAGGTAGTGACGTGGTTGAACTGCCACTCAACCCATGGATTGTACACGGAAGCGCTTCATTCAATATCAACATGGAGCAGCGTCAAGCTTTTGACACTGCTGTAGATGCTGTAATGAAAGTGTTCGACGGGAGATTCTCGTTAAAAATCGAGCAAAGAACAGCCCTTGAATCATTTCTTGACAGGAAAGACGTTTTCGCCTTGCTCCCTACTGGCTTTGGTAAGAGTTTAATCTACCAGTTAGCCCCGCTGGTAGCTAAATCATACGTCAGAGGAAAGAGTGGTGTGATTGGCTTAAGCTTAGGCACAGCCTTTTCTGGCCACAACCAGTAGCAACCCGAGGGAGACGGGTTGACCAGGCCATTTCGAATCGTATTCGTTATGGTCTTGGTCAGACCAGAATCTCGAAGAGATTTGAAAGTCTATGTTAATCAGGCTAAAGAAAATCACCTTTTTAAGCGGCGTTGACAACTGGAATGACTGCTAATGTGTTAAATCTTCACCGGGCTTAACAGTCAAAACATATGTTTTTCCGTGAAATTTGTTCAACCCGCCCAGTTTTCCAGTCGTTTCAGTAATATATTGTGGTCAACTGTATCAAATGCAGCACTGAGATCTAGTAGAACTAAGACTGACATTATTCCACCGTCTGTATTCAGACATATGTTGTTAAACTCTTTGTCAGAGCAGTCTCAGTGCTGTGGTTCTGTCTAAAAGTTGACTGGAAGGTGTCATAGCAGTTGTTTTGTTTTAAAAAGTAATTAAGTGGTTGAAAAACCGCTTTTTCAATGATCTTACTTAAAAATGGGAGATTTGAGATAGGCTTGTAGTTGTTCATTTGTGTCTTGTCAAGATTGTCCTTTTTCAGCAGAGGTTTGATTACAGCTTTTTTTAGTGGCTCTGGAAACACACCCGACATTAAAGACAAGTTCACCATCAGTAACAGGTCTGACTCCTTTAATAATATTATTATTAATTTATAGCAATCTTAATGTGATAGTAAGTGGGCAATATGTGAAATCAGTTCCGAATAAAGGTGCAAGCTGCACTCCAGTGTGCCACCCTGTATTGTGTGATGTATCGAGAGTTGCACTGTGCATAATACATTTGCTGCATGTAGGTGCCAATACAGTGATGAAATTGATTAATCTTTAAGTTCTTGTCATCTGCCAATGTTGGCTAGTGCTTAAACACTGAATTTAACTACTGTGTCGTTATGGCATAAATAGTGAAGTGAACAGCTGCATTTACGTTAAGTAGCCTAAATCAGTAAAAGTATCACAATGTATTTCTAACACAGGAATGGCAAATTAGCGAGCAAGAAAATGATTAAATAAATAAATAAATATGCTGCGAGTTTAACCCCCCCAATGGTAGACCCAAAGTTACGCCCTTGCCGGGAGGGCAGTGGCTGAGGGAATCCCCGGAGGGAATCCACCCCCAAGACACGAGTGCCTTTATAAAATATAATAGGCCTATATATATCTTTTTTAAGCCTATTCATACAAATATTTATTTGTCTTTTATGTCTTTTTTTTCTTTTGTCCCAACACATCCTGATGGTGCCGCTCAAAAAGATAATTGTCTGTAAATGCAAAAATCTATGCGCGGTCTGATAACCATCTCCGACGAATATTTATTTCTCTGCGCAATAATGCTGCACCTTCATCCACGGGATCGTTGTCAGAAGGACATGTTGGTGAAAAAAGTCGCCTCCTACTGTGCCTAATGGACTTCTAGAAGTAGAAGAACTCGCTCTGCTGACTGAATGAATGAGGAAATCAAATGGCGTGTGTGGCTGAAAGAGGGCGGAGACTGAGAGAAACTCGAGGTTTCTTGAATAAAACCTGGTCCCGACCAGGTTAGGTTCAGAGAGTCTGTTACTCCGGTAACTGACCGTGAGGTTAAGTTACCTCTCTTTGTGAAACAGGCTAGAGTTACCCCTCTTTCTCGGGGTTGAGTTACCTCCCTTTGTGAAACGGAAAACTCAGGGTTTCCCTCATTTCAGGGTTAACCTACTCAGAGTTTTCACTAAACCTGCTACGTGAAACGGACCTCTGGAGTAGTGGAGTTGAGGCCTTAGGTCCACTTTTTATATCTAATCATGTTACTGAGCTGTTGCCAATTAATCTAATTAGTTGCAACATGTTCCTCCAGCTTTTTCTTTTTGGTACCACTTACTTTTCAAGCCTTTTGCTGCCCCTGTCCCAACTTTTTTGAGATATGTTGATACTGTCAACGTCAAAATGAGCTAATATTTAGCACGAAATAGTAAAATGTGTCACTTTCAACATGTTTTCAGATTCTTGATGTTCTATTAAAACATTTCGGCATACCTTTTTCTCATTTTGCAGTTCATGCCTCGTATACATCCCACTAGCTGCGACCCGACTGTGCTCCTTTTTCTTATGTTTATCAGGAAACAAGCCATATGATGAAGAAAGAAATCCAAAGTGCATGATGTCTGTTGTGGGTTGTCTGTTTTGTGTTTAGCCCTTCTGGAACCAAACTCCAAATGGCTCCCATTCAAACGCAGTGGGCTATACCACAAAGCTTTGAGAGTCAGGCGGAACAGAATGGTGAGTAGCAAAATGTGTGTGAATCTAAATGAGAGACATTGCAACTTAGGGAGCGGATGGAAAAGACTGAAAACATTGGAAGAAAAAGAGAGCCTAATGCCTTTGATACGTATCTGTGTTTAAAAATCCAGGCAGTCGTCTCATCAACTCTTTTCTTTTCACTTTCATGTTTAACAGTTTTCACTCGCATACACAAGGAATGGTGAGTAGAGGTGCTGTTTGATGGCGTGTTAATGTTACTTGAAAACTTGATCACATAAAGATTTTATCGCAACCTTTTTAATTTTATTTGGCTAAAATTTTGGTGAAAAATGCGCATATCATAAACTTGGAATGTTATAGGATGGTATATACACGTGCCTACAAGCAGTCTTCCAATTTTTTTTATATTTTTTGATACATAAATTCAAAGTAAACAGGTGATTTTTAATTTTTAAGGTGATTTGTATTACAGGAAAAAAAAACTGTTGAAGAACAGCTTATTCTCAACAGAAAACAAGTAATAGGTACAATTTCTCACATCAACATGACATGACAGGGACAGCGATCCATGAATATCAAAATATTCATCATCTGGAACAATGTGTCATTTCCAAACTTAACCTGTGTTTTTAAGTCCATTAAGACATTAACCAGTCGTTGGCATCAGCAACGTAGAAAAATAAGGAATCTTGTCGGAGATAGACTGCCCTTCATCTTCCTACAGCCACCCCTTACTGGGTTCCATTATGTATTTATGTGCACATTTTAGCATAGCAAGAATCAGTGAACAATGTCATCGTGCAGCAACACGTGGCAGCTGAATGTCATCAAATAGCAAGAATTGGGTACACGAAGTCCTTCATGTCATTGTTTAAGCGTGGAAAACTTCTCTTCAAGCAAGGGAAAAAAGGGCCTTTTTTCGTGAAACTGCAACATTTTGTGCTATAAACCAACATAGCTTACATTCCGCCATCAGACCAAAAAAGCTTGGTTTCCCTTTTTAAAATGGCAAGCAATTACTCATTTAAAGGAATAGTTTTAAATCATGGAATCAGTATACTAAATGTTCTGCACAGACAGAAGCACTCTGATGTTTTCTACCTTGAGAATATACTCTAAAATCTGCAAACAGAAGAATTTTTACAAGTCATAATTAAGCTGTTACCTTATTGAGCATTTACTCCCTCTAATGATGCTTTACTAAGAAAGCCCGAGTGCAGCTGACTTCAGATCAATTAATCCATGGGTAGAAACTATTTGTGGAAGCACTGCTTCCCACAGTCGTTGGTTTTAGCTACAGAGCTCTAATTAACATAGCTCAATATTGAGCGACACCTTAACCATGATAAATAACACTAGCTTTATCTCCCACACTTCTTTTACCAAACTGAATCAACAGGGAAATTGACATTTTTTGTTCTCGCTGTACAGGACTTTCGATTTCTCCCTCGGTCAGATGGTGAGAAAAGCCTTGGGGACGCGGCTGCTCAGATGACCCTCAGATGTGGAACAATGAGATGCCCTTGACTATGAATACAAAGCGCACATAGAGAAAACAGCCAATGTTTTTGATGGCTTAAGAGACAGAATATTATATCTCCTAATGGTTCTTCTATTATCATTCCAGTGGAATAAAACTATAGACTTAGCTACACATCTGGATTATTATGTTAGATTAAGCATCTCTGTATATTCTATTCTGAAATTGCTTGGTAAAAACACCGGTCGACATTGGTTCCAATAGTTCAACAAAATGTATGTCCTCTGTTTGATTTATTGGAAAGCAGGCGCCTTCTCACTAATTTCACGCACGTCACAGTGATTGATAGTTGAAGCCAAACTACTTTTTCATTAAATTCTTTTTCCTGCTTCAGATAATTGTTGCAGCGCCACAATTCGACACGTTTCATTCCATTTTCAATTTATGGCTGTATATCTAGATGTTTCATATCAAACACGAATATCGGAGACATTTAAATCAAACACTTTCTTTTGATTATGCAGTTAACAGTCAATTGACAACACTAATGTTTCTGTTTTAAAAAAAATACCCTAGACATCTGCTAAATCTACACAGAAATAATGTTGGAAAAAAATCTAAGAACTGTCAGAAATAGAAAGTCCCTGATCCTCACAAATTTTTTCAAAATCCCCTTGGAAGCACAAAGACCCAAATGCAGCAGTGTGCCAGTAACTCATCTTGGTGTTACCAGAGAGCAAACATGCAAGGACCTAGAAAGTCTTTACACACACAGGGCATAGTTAAGCATAAATATTAACATACTAAATAACTTGGATATAACAAAATGTGAACCAATAGTTCTTTCAACTGAAAAATGTGTGGTGTGTTTTTAAATTCAGTGAGTATCGATGCAGCTACCATCATTTTCTCAGCTGTTTTCACATCCAGATGAGACAGTGACAGAGATGGAGACTAGCTTGAAGAAATACTCAGTGTAGCATTTGTAAATACTTCTCTCAGTAATAAAATGCCACTGTAAACTCAGTGATCTCTTATAGTCAGCACTAGAAAGCTGGGTACCAAATAACACAGTTTTTTTTTTATTTTCATCTCGAGAAGACTATATACATACATACACGTGTGTGATATCTGGATGTTTTCGGAGGATCTGCTTCCCTAACCTCAACTAAAAGAGCAAATTAAGTCCTTATCTGTTCATTGATCGTGTGTTAGGTTCAGGACCAGTCAATGTTCAGCTGGTCACATATTGAAATGCCTCCTTTGACTACAGCTTTAGCTTTTCATGAGCCCTTTCTTCCTGTTGACATGAGAGGATTTCTTTACATCCCTGCTGAAACCACACTTGGATTTAAGGTTCTGCGGAGGAGGAGCTTTTTGCATACTCCAAAATTTCAACTCCACATTTCTCTTCCATCCAACCAATAATTAGTGGAGTTTCTGGTTCTGAAAAGGGGGGGAAGTCAAGCAACAGTCAAGCAACGGGCATGAAAATCCAATGATGCTATAACACAAAATACCTCAAAAGCAACCAGTGCTAAAATTACAGTTTTATATAAAGGCCTGATGCCATAACAACCTTATTTTCACAGACTACTGCTTTAAGAACTGGAAACCCTATTTACCACAACTATGCACAGGAAATAGTAGTTAAACACGGAGGAAGCTGTGGCATCATGAAGTCTGGCTGCCCCAAGATCTATACAGATGAAGTGACTGTATATCTGTATCCATACCTTATTACAGTGCAATGGAAATAAGTTTAACTCGGAAATCTGATGAAACAGATGGGAATATTTTTGGTATTAAAGTTAAATGTACGTCTTTAAGACAGTTTGTTAGAAAAAAACAGAAAGTAATCTGTTCTTGTTGACCTACAGATTTATTGTTAAATGAGAAACATAGAAAACAGCAGATCTCTTTCACATCTCTCCTTGAAACAGTCTCTGACTTCACTCATAGAGTTGGAGATACATGAAGCAGCTACATTTTTGTTTTCCTGACTCATGCACTTAACCTCTTTAGGCCTACAGTTGATATAGTCAAACATTTTGGGCAGTATTGAGACAAGTAAAGGTCACAAAATTTAAGTTATGTGAACTCAACGGGTGTTGCAGATGTAGAAATCATGAACTTGCCCTCAGTCTTTATGAATATATTGCATTTTAAAGGGATTTTATCTTATCCATTTTATATCATCTTAATCTAAAACTAAACAATTAATGTTGAAGAGTAAAAAGTTAAATATTCTACATTTGAAATGTTGCAAAGCAGCAATGAAAGCAAATATTCAAGGATCGATAGCCTACCATGAAATAGTACTAATCAGTAAGTAGTGAATCTTAGTCAAGTTAGTTACTTAGTTCCTTTACTTCAGTCTGAAAAAAAAGTTAAATATAGAAACAGTCCAATATCATGAGAAGTAACCAGAAAAAAAATTAAAGTAGGTAGGTAAAGAAGATTTGTAGAATCTCTCGGGCACCCACCACACACACAAACACACACAGATGGTCTTATGGAAGCTTTTATTGATTGGGCTGCAAGACAGAGGGAGGACACAGCAGTGGAAAAATACATGCCAAAGCAATTTCCGAGACAGTTGGCTCTAACCAGCCAGTCAACTGTCTTAACCTATTAGAGTACAGTGTGGCTCTGAGATACATTTAGCAGTATTATCTAATCACTCTTCTGCATTAGGTTTTACAATGCACATTTTTGTTATACACCATAACCAAACAATATGTCTCACAGGAGTGCTACAGTTAGCTCAGGCAAGGTGTTTGGCTGCATCCAGGCTGGCAGTATGCCAGATTATCTACATTAGCTTGTGTCTGGCTTGAATGAGGGTTAGTGATATTTGAAACCAGGCATACAGCTAACATGTGCCCTAGTTTGCCTTATTGATGTGTGCAGTGGAGAGATCAAACCTCAACAATGTGCACAGCATCTGCACGAGACAAAGGGCCACAATTTTTATCTCATGAAGAAGAAGAAAATGCAGTATTGTTACAGCAAAAGACTGGCAGTTCCCGTGTTTCAGGTGAGTTGTAATGCCTTTACTGTTAATGGTAAATAAAGGTAAATCACCCCCCAAATTCCTCACAAGTGGCACAGTAAGATCCTAAAGTAATCCGACATAATAAGATGAATGGCCATTAAACAAGACCAGTGGTTTGGTCTGGGAGTCATTTGGGAGATTTCTAAACAAGTCATCAGACTTTTCCCATTTCACAGGACAAGCCTGATTCTGTCGCCCTCCCATCTGCCAACAGATAGGCTGCATGCATATACAAACTACACAGGGAAGTCATTACACCCTGCTTCTCTGATGAGTGTATGAACCGGAAAAAACACGGAAAAGCCAGACTTTAAAGGTTATATTTAATCTTCATGGTCTGGTAACGTCCTTTATGTTCTCCAGACTCAATCATAAACACACTTCAGAGTCTCACTAGAGTTGATGGAATGAAAACGTGGACAGTTTTAGTTTGCTCTGCTCCAATGGATGGAAATAATTCAGCAAAACCCAGATGGGTTTCAGAGGTCTCCATTCATCCTAAACCAGTAATAACATTTTAGTATAAAATTTTGGCAACTTGTTGGCAAGAGCTTCATCACACTTCTTTGAGTTTTACTTCATTAAAATGAAGTAAAAGTATATCCAGTGTTTTTTTTTGTTACTGTGTAGATAAGTAGTTATCCAAACTGCACAAATGTTACCTCCCAAATGAGAAGTTATTCCTCCCCAGTTTTTATATTTGGCACCTTTCTCACCCTCTCGTGTAAACTAAGAACGTTCTCTAGCATTCTTTTCAGCCGTGTGATTTTTACATGCTCTGAGACTTTGACACCAAGGACACAATTTAATTAATCCAGGCTTCAAACATAATCCAAACAAACAGAGAAGCTACAAACACACAACAAGTCCAATTACAGCTGTGTTAATATGCAGGGCAAAGCAGCAGTAGACTTTCACAAGAGTGGGAGGGAATTGGAGGAGGAGGAAGAGGGTCTGGCTGCTTTGATCCATGCTGGAAAATCCAACATCAACGCCTCTGTTCAGTTTAACGGGGAGACTTATGTATTACCCAATGAAGATATAGCCCTCCCCCTCAAAGGGCCTCTGTAAGTGTTACAATCCAAGAAATTCTTTACACATTAGAATAAGAATGATCATAGATTAATTGCAGCAGAGCCCCAAGGCTGTAACATATCTGAAGAGGGACAAAAAAAAAAAATCAATCAAGAGTGAGTCTCAAATTCTCACACTCACATCAGACAGTAAAGGGTTTTCCTGAACCTCTTTTTGTTACATGGCAGCAGCATGGTCTGAACTCTTATTGATTGTACTACAACTACCCTTGAACTGGTAATGGCTTTATGGAATCATCACTATAATACTCTTTACTTTTTTTCAAAAGGGAATCCACTGGTATTGTCCATGACGGACCAGGGGTGTATTGATTCTTGTGATTGGATTTCCGGATTGTGAGCTGGAGGGAAGGAACACTATGATCTTTGCTCTTTCCAGTGTAAAATATTTAGTCCACAAAGCCACAAACGCATACAGTAAACGAGCACAATAAAAGTATTCCCAAGGAGGAAGCAGATGTGATGCGATACAAGACTAAAATCTTTCTTCATAAATGAAACAATTGCTGTCAGGTTGCAGACTTATATAGGGTTATCTTATCGCTAGAGGCCATGTCACAACGTGTCATTACTCTACAACACGGAAATGAGCATCACATCGCTTATGAAAACTGCTCCGAGCCACATCTACCCAACAATTGACCCAAGCTTGAATTTAATGTGTGTCACTAACATTCAGGCTTTTACGTTTATGAGCACAAGTGTGGCAGTCTCTTTAAATACAATGTGTTACTGAATTCCAGATAAACCAAGCACGTTAAATTATTTTTTGCGGTCAAGCTTATTTGTATAACGATACTCCTACTTAACAATTTCTGTCTGTGTCTATGTGCTGGCCTCAATATGAGTGAGTTGATACAAAGTTAATACAGACTCATAACTTAAGCTGCCCAGATGCAGTTTGTTTTACACTGGTGTGTATGTGTGTTTAATCTTCATATATGCTCACAGACATGATTTTTCTGAATGTCCCATCTCATGTTCGCGCTGCTATGCAAAGCTATAATCTGGTCCTATAATCTGGTTTACAGGAAACATGCCACAGCCAAACACATGGTCGATTTTCCTTTGCAGTCCAATCATTAGCTTGGGGCTTAATCCTCAGTTAGAATTCAGATGATAGGCCCTGCCAGTGGGGGCCCACTAATAACTCACATAAATCACAGTGCGAAGCTGAGCTGGATGGAGGGCCAGCAGAGTCGGCCATTTCCTTTTCTACAGGCAGAGAGATCTTCATGTCACTTGATTACCAATAAGGACCGATGAAAAGGGCAGTTAGACACACACACATGCTGAAGGAGTGATAGTCTAATCCCGCTCATGCTTTGAATACAGAGCATGGCGAAATACCAAATGAGTGCAGCTGAGCAGTGGGAGGAGGAGGGGAGATTTTATGTTAGTGTGTGCTGGATGCAGCCGATGTTCTTGCAGAGGCACTCCCTTAACTTAGACTTTAACAAATTTGAAAAAAATTAGGAACCAGTAGAAATCATCCAAAGAGAAAAATAACACCTTCCTTCCTTTCTTAACAATTTTCAATTCAATTCAATTTAGTTTATTTATATAGCGCCAAATCACAACAAATGTAATTTCAAAGGCGCTTCAGAGGTACAGTCCAATTCAAGTCAATTAGAGTCCAAATCATTGTAATCATAATCCAATCAAATCCAATTAATCAAATAAAAAAAATAGTCCAATTCATACATACAGAGCCGATTCAAAAATAAATTCCTAGCTAAGGAAACCAACCGATTGCACCGGAACTTCTCTTCAGTCCAATCCCCCGTCCTGAGTGTGCATGAGGCGACTGTGGCGAGAAACAACTCCCTTTTAACAGGAAGAAACAGGCAGAACTAGACTCAGGAGGGGTGGCCAAATGACTCGACTAGCTGGTATACAAATAAACTTGGCCGCTTATATTTCTGTGCCAAACGGGGTAAGATAATATATTTTCAAACCTTGACATTGGCTCATCTTTATGTTCATGCTTTTGTGCTATGTGCTATCAAAAAGTGATGAGAAGCCATTTGTTAGGAACAAGATTACCAGCCCCGGTCTGATATGGGATTATGACTGCGCTTTAGCAAGCTAAGGGATGCTATTGGATTACATTTTACACCAGAGATTAATCCGGGGCAATCTGTGTGACTTGATTTTGTACAACAGGATTATTTCTTTGAAGATTAACATGGCAGAAAAAATATTCTTTGTATCTATGACTAATTGACAGGGATTCAGTGCAGAACTTTGTCATGTGTTCTAAAGGAAAAATTTGTGTTTTTCCCCTGTTATCTGTAAGTAAAATTTAAATCTCTTACAGTTGCCCCTTTCACACAGACTGTAGCTACTTTGATGTTGTTCTGTTTGCAAGGTAAGAGATGGAATGGGGGTAAACGTTGTTGCAGTCCTGAGCTGGCAGTGCAGGTAAAAACAGAGCCCAATCATCTGGAAAGACTCAACACAGGCGCTCTTGTCACAGCTCTGACTCTGCATTGCCAGCATACTTTTTTAAAAAGCCCACACTGAGAAAGCAGACCAACTCTGTTTATTCAGTGTGAAGGAGCAAAGGTGAGCAACAGCGTCAAAAGGAAGGGGTCTTTTTTAATATTTTGCTTGGATCATTGTACTCACTGTACAATGAAGCTCTTACTTTGCAATGAGTCCTGAAGGATGAAGAAAATAACTAAACATGGCGAATTAATCTGTGTTTGAATTTCATCAAATTGTGAACATTTCTCAGTTATAAGATGCATCATTATGCCTATGTGAATGATTCTACATTGATGCAGTGACAGAACAACAATTTGCATCCTTAACAAAATTATTGAATAGTCCATTCATTTGTGATTTTCCATCTGCATGACAACAATAAAGTTGTAGTTAGGATCGTCTGGCATGTTCTTCAGCCATAAAACACAAGAGAAAAGTAAGGTTGGTGTAAAACACCAGAGAAGAAAAAGGAATTACATTAGCTCCAACATTGTGCTAATGTTACTGTGATGGGTGACTGTAGCTGAGAAGCGGAGTGATTGCATTTGTTGGATCGATCCCCAGCCTCCCCGGTCTATATGTCGATGTATTGTTTGGCAAGAAACATGATATAATGCAATGAAATGTAACAGAGGAATACAAAGAAAATAGTGATTTAAAACATGTGTTCCTCAAAGAGGACGACTGAACACGCATCAGATCTTTTTAAGTTAAAATAGAGCATAAATTGTGTAAAATCTCCCTGACTAAAATGGGATGCTTTGGTAAAACAACGAATATGAGGAACATAAAAAGTTATTTTTTCATCCAGCAATTATGAGGTCTAGTCAATAGTGTGTTCCAACTCTGAGAAAAAGGAACAAAATCAGCAAATCCATGGCAACATTAATAGTTCAGGATCAATGGGGCAGTTAAAGAACATGGAGCCACAGCATAATCTGCTCCTACCACAAATGTTACTTTACAGAAAAGGTTATGCTCTGTATTCTAACTAAAGCCCAGGTAAAGAAATTGATGAATAAAGCTCCCCCAAATTGTGTCTTTTCATCAACTGTTGTTTAATGATATTTTAGTTTCGTTTTAGTTATGTTGATGCATTTTGTAAACGCGAACATTGAGAGTTTTAATGAATGTTCTCCAATTTATAAAAAATCATCTGGGGCACAGCACTCAGCCAGGCTGCCTCAGTGGCTGCTATCCGAGTCCTCACGTCTACAAAGAAAACGTGGCCAATGCCTTCAAGTAAGAGAAAATCAAACAATCTGTCATACCTGACAAAGTTTACATTTCTTCCTATTTAATATATATGAAGTGGCTCATGTGTAGTATGCGGAGATCTTTTGTGTTCACGTCAACAGACAAATGGGACACATTTATTGTTAATTACACTGTAATTTGTGGAACGTTTACCTCATATTTGTATTTGCAAATCTACAGTATCTAACATCAAATGACACATACTCTTATTATTAAGTATTAATGTCATACTTATTGTTATTGCCTAGTTAGTGATGATTAAGATTTTTTTAAATAAAGCTCTAAAATGCTGCCAACTCTAAAATCATTCTTGTGAAATGAAATTGATAGATCCAATAACATGTAATGCATCTTTTAATATAGTGTTCTAAACTGATTGCACAGCCTTTATATGTAATCAAATTTCCACAGTATTTGTTTTTCCATTAGCTAATAGAATCATATTAAAAGATTTCAGTAGCAAAACCCATCATTAACAAGGCTTGTTTAATAGAATGGCAATTTGCTAAAAAACTCCTTTGCCAACAATGGAATCAATGGAGTCAATGGAAAATGACAACCTGTGAAAACGCTGACAATAAACCAGATAAATTGGCTGTTGATCATTTTTCTTTTTGACTGATCTGACTTTTTTTCATCTGGACTAACAGAGCACTAAAGTAGTTTTTTTTTTTTCAAACATTTAGTATTTATTTCACCCTTTAGACAGTTCTCTAAATATTTCTTTCTTTCTTTCCTACTTACTTAAATAATGAGGTCTTTACTTTTGCACAATCAAACAAGCAAACAAATCTTTACAACACAAAGACTGTGGGAGTTGGGCAGTGAAATGTGAGCTTACATTACTAAAGAGCAATTCAGGAATTCTTATTTCTAAATAACTCAATCAAACAGTATTCTGTAAAACAAACAGTAAATGTGAAATAAAAAACCATGTGAAACACTGAGAACTTAACTACTCTGTCCTCCCTTCACTTAAAGATGGCTTACATAACTCTTTATGCCTCAGTAAATTATGAACTTTATCTTTGGTTGCTCTGAGCATGCCCCCTACAATATCGATGTGCCAGTTTCTTCTAAGGACATCTTCCACACAAATACATTTAAATTAGGACACAGATAAATGTTATAGTCGGAGACCAACTGTCTTTTCCTGCAAAGTGGAAAGCATCAAATACAGTGATAATCAGCAGGGCACACAAAGAGCATATCCTCTGCCAAAATCAATTTTGCATCAATTTCTTATTCAAGTGATCCAGATCTGAACCTAAAAGTAATGTTTCCCCCACTGATTTGATGCTTCTTGATCAATTTGCATACAGTCACGTGAAACAGAAAGTACACTCTCTCATTTCTAAAGTTTTAAATATCAGCACACAGTTACAAATTACATCTTGTGCTTGTCAGGGCTTAGAATTGTCCTCGAAGCATACCACGATGGAGCTAAATCAGTCTCAATTTTCACAAATGCGCAGGACAATTCACAAATGCGCAGGACGATTCAAAAATGCGCAGGACGATTCACAAATGCACAGGACGATGTACAAATGCGCAGGACAAGATTCACACATGTATATCTGATGCACACACAAATAAAGCTTGATTTACAAACGGCTTCTGGTCTATGGACTTCGCTGCATTTGTGTGGTTTTTTTTAGATTGCCCTGACGTGCGTCAATCCACAAATGTCTTTTTTTTAACACGGAATGATCTGCAACCAATCAGCCAATCATAAGAACGCACCCAACATTGGAGACGATTTACTCATAAGCCGGTCACATTAAGCCATTCAAACTGCGCTATGCATGTGAATTTTAGTCAGTTCAACATGGCTTCCAGCAACGACAGCGGAGCGATAAGTGAAACATCCAATTTAACCTGTTTGGCTACTTAATCCCCTTGTTATGAGAAGTTGTTTAGTTATTAATCTTAAAGGTTCCATGGCAGGAAAATAAATGGAGGCTTTTATATATTTTTATAGGCTTCAGTGGTCCCCTTATACTGCATCTGAGTTTTTTTCCCCAAAATTCTGCCCAGAATTACAGCCAGTCCCAAAAATGAGCTTTCCTTAGGATCCTCAGAATGAGCTGTTTAGGGTCTGCAGCTTTAAATCCAAAGCGGAGGGTGGGGCTGTGGCCTTACTTACGCCCGTGGTACCATGCGCAAATGTTTTGTGAATCGCTATGGCACGTAGATGGCACGGCAGCCCTATGCCGTAAAACTAGCGAAACCTGTTGAAATGAGCTTACTTTGACAATATGACGAACTAGTTAGTGAACAACTCTCCTAACACAGTCAAACATCAAGCAAGTGCTACACAAGACACAGCAAGACGACAAAAAAAGGCGTGCGTGAAGGGGAAAGCAGGAGTGATGATTTTGACACTCATCTGATTGCTCTGGTTTGCAAAGATGCATGTAGCGCTAGCGCTGGAACCAAGGGCGTAACTTTGGGTCTACCATTGGGGGGGTTAAACTCGCAGCATATTTATTTATTTATTTAATCATTTTCTTGCTCGCTAATTTGCCATTCCTGTGTTAGAAATACATTGTGATACTTTTACTGATTTAGGCTACTTAACGTAAATGCAGCAGTTCACTTCACTATTTATGCCATAACGACACAGTAGTTAAATTCAGTGTTTAAGCACTAGCCAACTTTGGCAGATGACAAGAACTTAAAGATTAATCAATTTCATCACTGTATTGGCACCTACATGCAGCAAATGTATTATGCACAATGCAACTCTCGATACATCACACAATACAGGGTGGCACACTGGAGTGCAGCTTGCACCTTTATTCTGAACTGATTTCACATATTGCCCACTTACTATCACATTAAGATTGCTATAAATTAATAATAATATTATTAAAGGAGTCAGACCTGTTACTGATGGTGAACTTGTCTTTAATGTCGGGTGTGTTTCCAGAGCCACTAAAAAAAAGCTGTAATCAAACCTCTGCTGAAAAAGGACAATCTTGACAAGACACAAATGAACAACTACAAGCCTATCTCAAATCTCCCATTTTAAGTAAGATCATTGAAAAAGCGGTTTTTCAACCACTTAATTACTTTTTAAAACAAAACAACTGCTATGACACCTTCCAGTCAACTTTTAGACAGAACCACAGCACTGAGACTGCTCTGACAAAGAGTTTAACAACATATGTCTGAATACAGACGGTGGAAAAAATGTCAGTCTTAGTTCTACTAGATCTCAGTGCTGCATTTGATACAGTTGACCACAATATATTACTGAAACGACTGGAAAACTGGGCGGGTTGAAGAAATTTCACGGAAAAACATATGTTTTGACTGTTAAGCCCGGTGAAGATTTAACACATTAGCAGTCATTCCAGTTGTCAACGCCGCTTAAAAAGGTGATTTTCTTCTCTTCTAGCATTATCCTGACAGGAGAACCATGCCAACTTTGGATGCAGTTATCTTAGCGATAGCAATAGCCTCAATATACATATCGTTGGAAAGCTTAGTTTATGGCCGTTCATGTGAGCACAATAACTTAGTTTTGTAAATTTTACCAAAGCGACTGGTTTCGCCTTGCAGGATCACATATAAGGAACACATGAGGTGAACGTCTTGGTATGTGCAAGACAACATTCAAGATTTTTGCACTAGCTTTGTGAACTTTCTGAGCAGCCGTCACAGCCCTTTTCCATCAATTTAACTCTCGTTGATCCACCTCTTAGCACAACAAACCCCAAAAAAGTGTGACTGTTTTGGAGCAAACAGCAACTTAAGATACAGTTCAGTGACATTGGTTCCACACAGTGATCCCTGGCACCCTCTGGCACCACTCACCAGGTCCAGCGGCTGCGCATAAACAAACTTTCGGTAGAGAAATTGGGTTGGGTAATACCAAGTAGTCGGTTTGGGGGGGGGGTTACATTACAGATTATTTAAAACATGATACTATCTTGAAATGAAATGAATGAATAAAGAAAACAAACAAAAGTTATTCATTCAGAATTTTATGATATTTTTTGATGATTTGATTTGATGATATTGGGGGAGGTTATATTAGCTGGATCTGATTTTTGAGGGGGTCATGACCCCCGTAACCCCCGTGCAAATTACGCGCATGGCTGGAACCATGAATGAATCATTATCCTGATGAAATGCACTGAATTTGCGGATTCATTCTTCTTCAGGAAGCTTGAAGTAGGGGGTTTTGGTCTAAAATGAGCGAGCTAATGGAGCAGGAGATTGACAGGCGGATCGGTGCGGCGTCTGCAGTGATGCGGGCTCTGCACGGCCCATCGTGGTGAAAAAGGAACTGAGCCAGAAGGCGAAGCTCTCGATTTACCGGTCAATCTATGTTCCTACCCTTACCTATGGTCACGAGCTGTGGGTAGTGACCAGTGTTGGGAGTAATGGCGTTTAAGTATAACGGCGTTACTAACGGCGTTATTTTTCCAGTAACGGAGTAATCTAATTAATTACTTTCCCCATCGTTACAAAGCCATTATCGTTACTGAGAATATAAAGTGGCGCGTTACTACAATTTGGTTGTAGGCTTTCGGCTACAAATCAGCTGCATGCTACCTGGAGAGAGCAGGGGTGGGGATGATGACACCGTTGAAAATGCGATGATGATTGACTGTGTGGGCGGATGTACGGATGCCCTACTCACGCTGTCTCACTGCACGCGCTAAACACACACAAGACAGCGGCGACGAGCCAGGGAAGTTCAAAGGTAGCGTTCTCTAACTGGAAGTACTGGCACTACTTCTCACTCGTGGAGATAAAAGGCAAGAATGTGTATGTAACATGCACGCTATGCCCAGGGAAAAAAAACTTTATCCACGTCTGCCTCAAGTAACTCAAATCTAATGAAGCACCTCACATCAACCCATGTGAATATGAAGCACTTGTTGCTTCTGCAGCTGCTAGCCCAACCCCAAGCCCAAATGCAGCTAGCGTGAGCCCCAGCGAAGGAGACGGAACTACTCGAAAACAAACAACACTCGATTTTTCGGGTCAGAATTTATTTATTAATTTATTTCTATGCATCATATGGCAGGCTGCGATCTATTGAGTTCAAATAAATACCAAATGTTCTAAATGACTGTATTTAGTGTTTTTATACCTTCTATATAGGGAGTATAGGGAAATATTCAATGAGTCTGGTCCATTTTTTATATATATTTTTTCCTTTAGCACAAGTTTCTTGTGTTTACCTTGAATGAATTAAATCAGTTAATATAAACATATTGTTAAAGATGTTATAGAACATAACAGCGTTATAGAACACAAAAAATAACACCACAGTTACTTTGCTGAGTAACTAATTACTTTTACAATGTGGTAACTGAGTTACTAACTCAATTACTTTTTGGGAGCAGTAACTAGTAACTATAACTAATTACTTTTTGAAAGTAACTTGACCAACACTGGTAGTGACCGAGAGAATGAGATCGCAAATACAAGCGGCCGAAATGAGTTTCCTCCGCAGGGTGTCTGGGCTCTCCCTTGGGCTCGGTATTGGCCCAAGTTCTGGAAACATTCGTCTGTGAAATATTTGGTGCACACACAAATCTCTTTGGTTTTGTCGTCACTTTCCTAGAAAAAACAAAATCTGTCCACTGGCTCTTTAGAGGTTCTAATGCAGGAGCTCTAAACAGATTTTTTACATCCATGAGCTGGCCAAAGAGCTGTGGGCGGGGAAAGGCAGTTTTGGCATAGCCATATATGGGCTCTGGGGGGAAACAACCTTCACGTCATAAGAGGCAGCTTTCCCAATCAGGCCATCTGCATTGTCACATTACCAAAGAGAATAATTTCCATTGCATGGTTTAGGTCTATCGTCATTTTTAGCCTCTGGGGGACCGCAGGCAGGCTAGGGGAACTCATATTAATGTTAAACAACCTTAAAGAGTAAAAATTTCATGCCATGGCTCCTTTAATCACTTTAATTATGCAACTATCAATACAAGCCAGCCAGCTAAGCGAGAGAGCTACACTAGCGCCTCTGCATGCCAAGAGGTTCAGGCTAGTATCTTTCCAGAAAGTTGAATATCTTGAGAATAAAGTGACTGTTTGACAGCTGCGGTTTGTATTTTCTTTAGATATGCTATTGAGTATTTTATGTGAAAAGAGATTTTTGAAACATGTATCTATGCTGGTTTGGGTGCTGTGCTGCTGGAAGGATTTTGGCTAGTAATTCTGGGACTTCTTTTTTTTTTTACATCTGTCATGATGCATCACCATGTCAATGGGAAAGTTGTTTGCATCTGGGAGCAGCTGATTGAGTTCTTGAATCTAGATGAATTAAAGAGGAGATGTCGAGGATGCATAGCAGGAACAAAACACAGATTAAAAAAGGAAAAGGAGGAAGAGGAAAGAGGAAAAGAGGGAATTTTAAACCATTTTCTCCTTGCATCACTATGGGAAATGTGAGATCACTAACAGATACACATGGATGACCTTGGAGTCCTTATAAGAACGCAGCGGGCATGTTGGGAAGGTAATGCTATTTGCTTCACCAAGACATGGCTGCAGGAATGACTCCTCTCTACTCACCTTTCATATTATATGGGCATACAGAAACTGCTAACAGAGAGGTAACAATGAATTAGGAGGCATTACAGTGTTTGTTAATAGTAGATATAGTAATGCTGGATACGTCACTGAGACGAACCTGAGATGACCTCATTTTTGACTCTCAACTTATTAAGTAGGTGGTGACCAGGTCCTATGCCGGCAAAACCAGTCCTAATCATCATCCTCTCAGCTACCATGCTTAGAGTTGGTATGAGATGTTTGTGCTGATATGCCATGTTTGTTTTAGTTTTTTTGCCAAACAGAGCGCTGTGCATCATGGCCACACATCTTCACTTGCATCGTCACTTTCGTACATCCAAAGGACTTTGTTCTACAAGCCTTGTGGTTTGGTAAGATGCAACTTTGCAAACCTAAAGGCTGATTTATGGTCGCCTACGGAGAGCCCTTTCCGTCAATGGAGACCCACCAAGAGATGCTCTCCGTCGCTTGCGTGCGTCGGCCAAAATTCCTATCTATCTGTCGAGGCGACGGATAAGGGTTGTGATTGGTCGGCTAACAACATCATTTCCGGAATCACTTTTCCGGTTTAGCGCCTTCCTCTCAGAACAACAACACCGCCATTTTTGAAAGAGTTTAACTGTGTGCCGGTCAACATTTGGTCAAAATTATTTGCATTTAAAAATCAATAAGCTCCAACTCCAACAACAGTCTTTCTCTCTCCCTCGCCATTTTTCACTGTGAGGAGTGGAACGGAGCCGGAAGGTAAACAATCAATCAACGACTTTCACGATAGACGTCGCGAGTTTGGGTCGTTTAACGTAGCGACGCCTACTGATCGGGAGGTGAATTGCCTTGCGTATCCGACAGCCCGATGGAGAACTTCGAAAGGACGGAGAGCTGACGGAGAGCTGACGGATAGCGACGGAGAAGCACACTGAGGCCTTAAGCCATGCTCCATCTTGTGAAAAGATGCTTTCTCCCGAGACTTTGATGATTAACAGCACTTTGCTGCTACTTATCCTCTTAACTCATATGGAAGCAACACACATGACAACACATATATAGTGTGTTGTCATACACACACACACACATCCACATTTATATGTTAATATACATGGCCCTGTGATGAACTGGCAATCCTTCCTCTCGCCCAATGACAGCTGGGATAGGCTCCAGCCCTCCTGCGACCCTGAGTTGGATTAAGCATGTACAGAGAATGGATATACAGTTAACCAAAATAGCAGGGATCACTGTTTCCAAATTTAAAAACACAGATTTAAGTTACAGTTAAACATAGAAACAACAAAACTAATTAAAATACACAGTTTAACACAAACAGAAGACAGAAGCAGTAAATGCTGGAAAACACAGGAAGCCAAGTGACTGGGGAGCCTGTTAACACTGGGGAGGGTGAGACAAAGAACACCCTGTAATGAGTTAGTTATTCAACACCTGCAGCCGACTCAGAGATGTGAGTTAATAATGAGTTCATGTTGTTCCACAATGTTTGAAAATCCTCTACAAGTGGCACAAAAACTGTGCATCTTTGGACTCACTTCTCCCACATCTTGCTGGTGAGTTTGCGGATTAATAATAACAACCTCATTCATGGCAGAGAAAATGATAAGCGCTCAATTAGTACAACATTATTGCAGGTCATTATTATGGCTGCTGAATTTTCAAAAGTATGCGCTTCTCAGCTCTTTGGTTCATGATAAGCTATTTACAGTTTAATGCTAACTGACATATAGAGGTCTCGGGAGCAGCGGTTACACAGACAGAGGAGGATTAACTGGCTGTCACAACTCTCGCTTTCACCCAAATATCCCTCTCTCTTTCATTAACAGAATAAACCTTCCCTTCACTCACTGGTGGGAGAGAGAAAAATGAGAGGCTTGGTTTTTGAAGGGCAGTGTGACATGACAATTAAGAGGCAGAAAGTTGTTTCAGGGGCAACACAGGAAGATTCAAACTCTAATTTTCATAATAGTGGGATTAGGCTTGTACTAAATAGGGAGCGAAGAGCTGAAACATGCCTCATGCAACTCCACAACAATTAAGGGTTTAGAATATTTTAAATGGTTACTGGGGCTCTCAGGGAAGCCAGAGATAGAGGAAAGCCAAGAAACCACACTATATATTTCATCAGTTAAAAAAATATTCACACACACGCATATTGTGGAAAGAAAACAAGACACTCAATTTTTCATCAGCTAAATGTCAGACTATGTTTTCTAGTGTTTATACAGGAAGTTTTTCTTTGCTTTATCTTCACAAAGATCTATGTGAATGAGATAACTTTATGGAAATTTAGTTTCATGGAGGAGGCAGAAGAGAAGAATCTGAAGTTTTACAACACAAATAGTACACATATCAAAGAGAGAGGTGGATCCAAATGCAGGCACACAGAAATCTAGCAGACAAGGGGCAAAGGGCATCCAGATGTGCTAGCAAACAAAAGGTGCTGCAGGGCAGGGAATCCAACTAAAGCAGAAGTTAAAACTGCATAGCAAACAGAGCTGACTACAAAGCCAGTTGTAAGGACCAGGATCTGGACATAAACAAAGAAAATTATGCATCTGGCCCCAGCCTGGGCCATCACAGTCATAAGGATGGCTGTGGAAGTCCAAGCTCATCTAAAAAAGAACAAGCACAAGATGTTTCTTTTTGGCTTCAAAAGACTGTAAAAGAAATCATGGACATACAATATTCCATCTGCATATCTGTGTTTGCCTACTAAACATCTCCATGACTGTATACTGTATAAGCCATGCGTTCAACTGCAAACAAATCAGGAGTTGCTTGTTCTTCTCTCATAGCTCTGATGCTATTTTTGTCACATTCATGTGTTTTATCATGTTTTAGGTCATGTCACATCTTAGTTTTTAAGTTCATGTTTAGTTAAGTCTTGCCATGTTTTGCCATTCTTTCTTCAGTCCCCATGTTCAGATCATCAGCTTCACTTCCTTCACCTGTGTTTTCCCCATCAGCTGTACTCACTCACCATTCACCCTCCACAGTACTCTGTCTCCCGGTTTGTTCATGTTCATTGCCAGATCCTCTCCCACCACTGTCACAGCTAAGATAAGTACCTTTCTAGTTATTCCAAGCCATAGTCATGTTTTGTTTCGTCACAGTTTAGCTTTGGTATCCGGCTCAGCCGCGATTTTTGTTGCCCTTCTCTTTGTGAATAAACCAAGTTTTGTTTTTGAAGAATCTGCATCCGTATCCTTCCACGCCTCGCACCCACCCATACCTGACAATTCAATTTTTCTGTGTATTTCTATTTTTTTTTTTTTTTGTCTTTGACATGTGACTTCCAATAAACACTTTATTTAACTTGAGATTCCTCCGGCTTGTTCTTGAGCTGCCATTGAAAGAATCAAGCTAACACTTTATAACCTCTGAAGTTTATTTTGCTTTAACTTAACAGAGTGTATCTTTGCTGTTACTTTTTGTTTTGGTTCTCTCTTTTTTTTTTGATAAGCAGTTTTTGTTTTAGTTGTAATTTCAGGGATGAGACTACTAATTAAAACAAGAAACTACTTCACTGTCGACTTTCCTAGCTTTACATTTGATAAGTGCACTTCATCTTGTGGAAAGCGTTGCTTTCACTGCCTTGTCAGTTTAGTTCTGGTGCAAACAATGAGCATACTTATATGACAAAAGAAAAAGACCAAATCAATGTGTTTGTTGGACCAAAATACATGTAAACATGTAAGCCTGACCAAAATCGTATGAGGTAGGAGTGGAATCACCAACAGTAAGAAGTGGCAGACTTTCTTGACGTTTTCTCAATCGGTCTACGGCATCATGGAGGTGGACATACTTTGGTCAATTATTTCATTCCCTTTTTGTGCATGAACACTGAGACAAGGGCAGTGGTGCATTTGAATAGCCAGGTCGGAAAAAGGACGCAGTAAACAATCACAGAAAACAGCTGCCCAAAAACTGTTTTAGAAAAAAACACAATATAAAAAGTTTAAAAGAAATAGTCCCGACTAAAAGAAAGAAGAGAAAAAAATTAAACTAAAACTACAGACCAAGACAACAAATAAGTGCTGAAATATAAGCTCTCCCAACCCAACACTTTATCAAACAGTTAGTCTTGGATTCAACAAGAGATATTGCAACTTGTATGACACAATAGTCCCTCTTGTTTTATTACTGACCAAGACAACCTCTACTTTATAATGTTCTATATGATCATAGTCATAGTGGCTGGTTGACTGTAGACATACAAAAATAAATCATCCACTCTTGTTCAGTGTGGACTGAAGGCCACCACTAGTTAATAACTCCTCCACCTCACCTCACAGGGGAAATAATCTCAGAAGCAGCGAGAACATTGAAGAAGAACTATCTGAAATTGTCACAGCTTCTGCAGCATGAAGGTGCTAATCAAAAGGCTACAGCAAGGCAGAAGTGTGTGTGTGTATGAAAACATGATTATAAACAAATACAGGGCCATATTCGATTGATGGTCAGTTACCAGTTTTCATTAAATACCTATCCATGAAGAAATGCTGCTCACAACAGAAAACTTACCTTTTGTTCTGTCTACAAATGCAACTCAGTTGGAATCATTTTGATGCCACTGCATCACTTGCTGTCATGACCACATAAAACTTTCTCTGAATGCTATTTTGTCTTAGCCTATCCCCCAAACCTCATTCAAGAATCCAGTACTTATACATTATGCAAATAATTGTTGTGTTTTCTTTCACAACACACAGAGAATAGCGGATGAAGATCCTTTATGGATTAAAATAAGTACTTCATGTATCTGTACATATCTGCAGTGGCTGGGGTACAAGCAGTATGCAGCATACAGGTCAGCAGAAAGGACAAACTCAGCATACACACATATTTACTCACACATTGGCAGTAAATGCTCCAGAATATTTGCTGACTTGTTTGTACATTTTCTAACCCTCTGATGTTCCAGAGATTTTACTCGGGAGCTCTGTGGAAAATCTCTGTAACAAGGCCAGAGCTAATGTTGCAAACATGTGCGTTCTCACAAGACACTCATCCGGCACATATCTACAGCATTTCAGGACTGTGCATGTGTGGAAATGGTGCTAGTTTCCCTGCATTGCAGAGAAACATAGTGTGGGCACTATGGACTTACTTTTTTTTATTTATTTGTTTTATCATTACATAACTTTTCCATTATTTTTTTATGCCAAATGTGTGGCATCAATAAAAAAAATAAATTTTCTCACTTTCAGCACTTGATGTTTTATTGGTATAAATTTTAATCAAATATATTGTTTAACTGAATTGCAAAGCATTTTGTTCTCTTTTTTTTTTTTTAAAGACCCAAAAACATATTTTTACCATCGATAATTTCCCAAATATTTACATGATGAAATCACATTACTTACATCACATTACATTATTTGATTTATTTATTGATAGCAGAGCCATCTGTAATTTTAAATGTAGACAGTTGGGAAACAAACATTACGGACTTACGCTGTTGCCAGAGAGAGAAAAATGTTGATGATGTTCATCCGCTAGATTTGAAGCTGGCAGCCTGTGAGGGGGCTGACTTCCTTCACTGTGTGAGATGAGCATTTCTGAAATTGAAGGAACCTCACCAGGCCACAGTCATGCCAACAATTCATCCTCATTTAGTTAATGAACCTCCTCCTACACTTCCAATCTCTTTTGTCCCCCCACTCCCCTCCTTCTCTCCGTTTCCCTGACAAACTCACTAACTCACTGTCTCTCCCTGTTTCTCAGAATTTCAAACTCTCTTCCTCTACCTATCCAATCTCGCCCTCACTCTCCCATCCCTCCACCCCTCCTCCACCAGTCCTCCTTGTAATGCTAATTATGGTAACATGACATCATTAGAACAGCCACCAGAATCCCTGCCATGATAATTCCATAATCATTACTGTCTATGCCTCCAGCCTGGCAGCTTTGCAGGAACTGGACTCACTGACTCCATCTACACACAGCAGCAATTAGTAAAACCTTAATGCTTCGGATGTACACCCCCTGTAAACAACTGAACTAATATCTCTGTAGAAGTCCACCCTGAGAATAGTCTCTCAACTGCTAGTCATCAATCTCAAATCTGTAGCTCACTGCGGGGCATGCAGGTGCACATTCTAGCCCAGCACGTCCAATTCAGCGAATAGAATATTAAAATAAAAATCCTGTTAGAAACAAACCTTGTGATGCTAGAGATCTAAATATTGTTTAGAACACGAGAAGCCACTTTGATAGAGGCCAAATAGATTGTTATGTCACTTGAAGCAGTGTCAGTGGATTCTGTGGATGTTTTTCCATTCACAATGGTGTCAATTCAATTCAGGCCTAATTAGTGTGAACTTGATATCCCTATGAAGTTCCGTTGGCCCTTTTTTGCCATTGTCACACCTTCAGAGTGTATTTGTTATCTTCACAGATTAGTATGGGCAGCCTATCAGTCATTTATTTTGTTGAGGAGCATTGTGCTTATTCAGTTGCAAAGGAAGAAGCAACAAAAATTCCGGGTATTTTGATTTGCTCTAATTCTTTTGGAGTTGACAATTTGTAATTGCCTAATTAATATATGCAAAGTCTTGATTACTTGATAAGTGATGATTAGCAGATTGTTCGGATGAGACGCTGGAAACAATGGATGAATACATTTAGCGAATAATACTGTTTCTGTCTGACAAAGAACAGCCTAATGTGCCGTTGGATATGCTGCTGTAGAGATGACCCCTATCTCTGCATGTGTCCAGGCTGGACATGATTCTGCATGCATTACCCTTGAGTCAAAGCAGCCAGAACGACAGAATACGAGAGGCTCCCTCCTACAGACTCTATGAAATTTCTTACAATCCAATTTTCTGAGGTGTGAGAAGCAAAGACAACACAGGACTTATGCTGCCAGTAAGAACGCAAAGGTCACTTGTTGCGTGGTTATTATGTATGAACTCTGTCAGTGATAAAAGCACATACCCATAAACACACAATTTAACGGGGGGATTGTGGCTTCACTCTGATAGGCAGGTGTCTGAGGCATTGACAGATATGATGGAGCTGACTATCAACGCAGCAGGTCTTCACTAAAACTAGCTGACACAATGCCAGCTCACCACTATTTTGACCATATGCTGACCTGTTATGGTTCAAGTTACTGCACACTTGTCACTTCACGTTTGGGTTGCTGATTTGAGGTCTGACATTGCATTTATCCATCAGTCTCTCAGGTAATAATTGGTCTTGACCGGTAATCCTGCTGTAAACCCAGTCTCAGTCCTTGACAAGGGATTAGAATGGCAATGTTACCTGAAGTCATGTGTGCATATTGTCTCTTTCCCTCTTTCTTTTTCAATCTCTTCTCCATTTTCTGTCTGCTATCCTTCAGTGTCCTACCCCACAGGGGGCCATACACACACAAACTCGCTGTCGAGTAATGCTGCACGTCAGTACGACCTGAAAAACTGCCAATGAGCATTCGTGCATTTGTACTTACATTCCTCAGCCCAGTGTGTACATCAGGTAAAAGAGGATTAAAGGATGAGAGAAAAATAATGAAATGTGTTTTTTGACCTCCTCAGGACATAGGAGACTTCAGATGTCACAGTCTTGATTCTGATGTGGTTTTTATTAAGCTAACTTTAACAAGGTAGCCACTGATCCCCCTGCTATTACCTTGAAGCTATGAGCTTGTACTGAAGCACCGAAAGGCTCAGAGACCATTCTACTAAACAGAGCTTGTCCATTACCTTGATGAGATATAAAATTTAACAGATGTGATTGGAGAAATGTCCAAGAAAGGATAAGGAAAGAGCTTTGGAAGTATTCGACAAATAAAAAAGTCTTTAAAGTACCTAAGCAAACTGAACCATTATTATTAAGAGTAAATCAATTCAGAGATTTTTATGAAGATGCGTCATGAGTTAGACAATAGTCTTTTGAAACATATTAAGAGGCTGAGAACTATGTTTAGTTAATTGTTCCGTTAGACCATCAAACAGTGATATAAATCAGTCTAGTGCAATGCACTGGCTTTTGATGACAAGCCAATCCAGTTCTTCTTTCTTACATTACTCCTCACCAACTGTACGATCAAGCTGTGTATCTGACATTGAGCTAGTCCAACTATTCTCCCTTCATCAAGGAAAATGCATTTCTCCTGGATGCCAGAACTGGCAGAACTTGCGATCTATGCAACTGGTGAGGAATAATATAGGAAGAAACAAGTGGATTTGTTTTGTGAAGAGCAAAGTTAATCCGTGGCATTGCAGATGTTGGAAGGGCTACAAACAGGCTCATTGGATTGAAGGAACAAGTTAAGAATTGTCTGGTATAGTTGTTACGGAACTGTATGAGCGAATAGTGAAACACAGTGGATTCATTTTGTAAGAAGCACATACTGCACCATAGAGGTTAGAGGGCCGAGAACGTACTGAGAGAACAAAAATTAAAGGAGTAAAGCCTGATTCTTACTCGGCGCAACCGCGCAACTGTTCTGGCTCGAGATCCATTAATGACGTCATCGAAAGCGCCAGCCCCTCCCCAGTTTCTTCAGCTCATAAGCGCAGTTTGCGCCGAGTATGCGTCACATTTGCAGTTCTCTCCAGACCAGCGGGCGTCACTGTTGAGGAAACAAGCTGAAGAACCGGACGAAGAAAAGTATATGAAGAAAGCATACACAATGCCATCTGTGGTGTCACGTCAGCAGAGGCTGGCACATCTGATGCGGATGCGGAATGAATTTACTCTGGGTGTAGAACTGTATATGTATCTCAGAGCTAAGCGGCTGCGGCAAAAACAGAAGAGAAGGTGGAATATTCGTCCTTTGCAACAAGACGAACTTTGTCAAACGTTGTCCTTTGGGACAACGTTGTCCCAGTGTAACTTCATAGACGTGTCGTACAGATGTTTGTAGAGGCGCACCCTCTCGGTCACCGCGGTCTCTGCAGTGTTCATGTTTCCTTTCTCTTGGTCAGCTGTTTCCGGTTGAGCTCGCGCGAAGTCAGAAAAAAAGTTGTGTGCGCGCCCTTGCGACGCGCGAGGATTTTTTAGCTTGCGACAGGGGGCGTGGCGGAATTTTGGGTCACGTGACCGTTTGCGCCATTTGTGACCAGCTAGTAAGAATGGGTCAAAGCGAGGTTGCGCCGAGTAAGAATCAGGCTTAAGTCTACTCTTAGTGGATTGATTTTATGCAGAGCAAAGCACAGATTCAGCACAGCCGAGAAACTCGGGTGCATCACAACAGGACACCAGGATTTGGCAGGTTTCCAGGCCAGAATCTGGCTCCTTCACCCGCCGCACTAAGGTGCCATCCTGGATCCCGATCTCTTCCCATTCGGCCAGCAGCCTCTGCATTGATTGAGGCAGGGTGGAACGCACTTCCTTTGTGGGGGCGGCCCGTCGCTCCTTCCATGTGTACAGCTGCTGGAGGGAAGGATCTACTTGCTGTGCTCTCCTCCATCGGTCCATTAGTTGCAGCTCACAGCCCACGACCTCAGGACCGAACTCTGTTTGCACAGCAGCGTCCACTGGCAACACGGGTTGAAGGGTGGCCTGGGTAGCGTGCACCTCCAACTCCCCAGACCGACGAGACAAGCCGTCTGCGTTCCCATTCCTGGACCCCGGCCGGTACTTGATTGTGTAACGGTAGTTGGCCAGCTGTGCTGCCCATCTCTGTTCAGTGGCCCCTAGGTTTGCTGTTGCCAAGTGGACCGGGAAGTTATTGTCCGTAAACACCTCGATCTCTGCCCCCCAAAGGTAGTCTTTAAATTTCTCCGTGATTGCCCACTTAAGCCCCAGCAGCTCCAGCTTAAACAAGCTGTAATTGCAATCATTTCGCTCAGCTGGATGCAGGCTACGGCTCGCGTAGGCAATCACACGTTCTTGACCATCTTGGACTTCGAGAGAGGACCGCTCCCAGGCCCTCCAGACTGGCATCCACGTAGACTCGAAAAGGCAAACTGAAGTCGGCGTACGCAAGAATTGGGGTCCCCAGTAATTTTCCTTTTAGCTGATCGAAGGCCCCCTGGCAGGAGTCCGTCCATTGGACGGCAGACGACTTGGCTCCAGCCGTGCCCTCAAGAAGGCGGTGAAGAGGAGCGGCTATTTTCGAGAACCCAGGGATGAACCGCTGGTAGTAGCCAGCGAAGCCCAGAAATGACCGCACCTGCTTCACAGTCCTCGGGGGTGGCCAGTCCTGGACTACGGCGGTCTTCTCTGGTCTTCCCGCCGGAACAGATGACACTTCTGGGGCTGAAGCTTGAGTCCATGGGACTGGAGACGCTCAAAGACTTGTTCCAGGTGGAACAGATGGCTGTCAAAACGGGGAGAGAACACGATGACATCATCAAGGTAAACCAACAGAAAATCATTTACTTGGTTACCTAGGCAGCGGTGCATGAGTCGCTGGAAAGTGGCGTGGGCTTTGCATAGGCCGAAAGGCATCCTCTCAAACTGGTACAGTCCCAGTGGAGTGGCGAATGCTGTCTTTTCTTGATCTCGAGGATCCACCTCGACCTGCCAATACCCGCACGCCAGATCCAGGGTGGAGTACCACGCCGCCTCCTTCAACGTGGTCAGGGACTCCTCGATACGGGGGAGGGGATAGGCATCCTTGTGTGTGACGGCGTTCAGTTTACGATAGTCCACACAGAAGCGCCAGGAGCCGTTCTTTTTTCCGTACCAGCACAACAGGGGCAGCCCAGGGACTGGCACTCTCCTTCACAACGCTGTTCTCTAGCATGCCCTGTAACAGCGCACGCAGCTCGGGATACAAGCTTGGCGGGACAGGTCGATGGCGCTCACGTATGGGTGGCGCACTCCCAGTGGGGATCTGATGTAGAACTGCCTTGGTCTGCCCAAAGTCATCCTCATTCGCAGCGAACACTGGGGCCCACCGTCGCAGCATAGCAGTGAGCCTGTCCTGCTGGTCTCCAGTGAGGCCCTCCCCCTGCAGCCCCAGTGCCAGATGGTCTTCGGCCTCTCCCGCTCGCACCGGTTGCACCGCCACCTCCACTACCGCCGGTGCCAGGTTCGTCAGCACCAGCTCCTTCTGCCCCTGTATTTCGTCAGCTGTCAACCACCGTTGCCAGTGGTCGGCCCTGGGGAAGCTGAACAGGGAACGGGTTAGGGTTGCACAACCGAATAGCCAGCCTTCCCTGGCGCAGCCAACTGAGAGTATGGGCTACCCGCCACTCATTGCCCCCACTATCTAAATCTTCTACCATTACTAAACAGTCAGTAAGGCCCTTTCCCTGGGGAACTTGCGTCCATAGCATCACCTCGTTCTCGGGGGGAAGTATCACCGGTGGCTGTGCCTCCAGCTTTGCAACTCCCTGGAGAGACATTGACGGGGCTGTCGTTAGCGTCCGTCGGCAGGCCGCGAAAGCTTCAGTCCAGGCAGCGCCTGCCCTTGGGCTGGTAGTCGACCTAAATGCCGTTTCCCCCGGATGGGTTCCCTGAAAGACTTGTGCCCAACAATCAGAGATAATGTTCATTCCCAATATGCCACATTCTGCCCCCAGACAGGAATCTTTTACGATCACCACCCCTTTGTCTAACATCTGTACTCCTCCCACTTCGAAGTCTAGCACAGTATATCCCACATATGGGATGTTCAGTCCGTTTGCGGCCTTCAAAGTCAGCCACGGAACCTCCCCTGCATTACGAAGCTCCTCTGTACAAAAATGCTTCCGAAAAAAAGTGTGACTAAATAAAGTGACTTGGGACCCTGTGTCTAAGATACAGGGGATTGGTTTACCTCGGACACTAACCTAAACTTGGGGGCATTCTCCTACCATGGAGGGCTTTTTCAGAATGACTGTTGTTGTGGCCTCCTCGGTGGCTCGCCCCACAGCAACCGAGGGTGCTAAAAATCCGAAGACTGTGGGCGTTGGCGTCGAGGGCAGAATCGTTGGATGTGGCCCGACTCCCCACAGTCCCGGCAGATTGGTCTCCCTTGGGCATCCCGCCGGTATAATTGGGACTCCCCCTGAGCACCTCTGCTGGGACGTGGTCTGGATGGGGGTGCAGTGGCGGCTGGGTTATAGCGTTCCCGTCCATGTGGGTTTCGGAGGTCGTCAGATAGGGTTTTGCCTAAAGCAGCCATTTGGTCCTTGAGCTCTTGCTGAAGCTCCACTTTCAATGAGTCTTTCCACTGCTGCCAACTGGGGTCTGGGGCTGTAGCAGCGGAGGGTGTTGGCTCTGCAGCATGGGCTCTGCAGACTTGGACGTCATCTACACTCATCTCCATTTCCAAGTCTTTGGCCTCCTTGCAGGTGTCCGCGAATTTCATTTCCGGCTTCCTTCGCAGCTGGCGCTGTAGCTACCGTTGAACTGGCCCAGGTCGAAGCCCCATAGCGAACTGGGCCCGCAGCATCTCGTCGTCCCCTCCCGGTGGGCCTGGGTCTGTTGCTCGCCACTGATGGTGTAAGTCGCGGAGGTGAAGAATGTAGGCCCCCACTCCTTCAGCACCCTGCCGGCACTGGAAAAACTGGGCCCTTTGTTTAGCAACAGATAAAGTTTTCGCATACAAGCCCTTTAACACATCAAACACCTTCACCTCAGTGTCTTGGGAGTCCTGCCGACAGCGCCAAAAATGGGCGTTGCCAAACTTGGGCACAACCCCCAGACTAGAAATCCCAAGACACACACCACAACACAGGGACAAGGATCCAAATAAAATTACGATACTTTATTTCATAATACAGAGTCCGGCCACCATATAAGCTTAGGAGAGGGAGTAGTCCATTAAACACAGTCCAGCACAGCAATTCCCGAGCAGTGGTTACACAGCAATCATAATTAGTGGCACACAGCACAACAATCCTCAGCGGGGGGGGGGGGTGCACAGTGACATACACAGCATCAAAGTTAGTGGAGCAATACACTTCAATTACACAGCAATACAGTCCGATGGCACGGCAGACTTTTACTTTGATGCACACGTTGCGCCACCCGTCATCCGTGCGGATACCCAGCGTGATGACGTCGCTCGCAAGACCCGGAACACCACTCCAGTCGCCGCTGCCACGGTATCTGTCGAAAACAACCAGGGTCTGAGTTCTTGGCAACACCACAGTTAAACTCACTCACTCGGCCGAAGCGCAGAGGTTAACCGTTCCTTTTAGGTCAGTTGGAGTGCGCAGGTTAATCATCATTCTCTCGCGTCGATCACACGCAGCCCCTCTTCTCGGCTATCCGGCATGGAGACAAGCTCTTCCCCCTGTGTGTAGCAGAGCGGTGAACGTGGAACCGGCCCCACCTCCGTGTCACAGCAGTCCGAGGCAGTCGAAGAGAGTGCGCCGCTGTTTTCCCATCCTTCTTCTGCCCAAACTGATTATGGCTCCAGCCAATCCGCAGCTCCATACCAGAACGAACAGGATTGCCCGCAGCTGTAACGCATTAGAGTCGGTGGCGCTTCCTAACGAGACTCCATTCACTACAGCACCTGTAACAACTCACGCACAGTATCTCACCCCCCCCTCTGCATTGTCCCATTAATCAGTCACAATGTCCTGAATCATATAATAATTGAGTCCAGTGTCCATTTCACCCTGCTCAGCATCAACATTAACACACAATTTCATCACAACGGTACTGCATACAATATACCATCCTCCCCCCCACGACAACTGTACATGTAAATGTACGTTTCATATTTTAATGATGTTGTTAACTTGGTCTGCAACTGGAAAGTGACTGAGATGCTTATCATCTACAGTGTCCATTAGTGATTTCACAACCACTGTGAGCAGCTAGGTTTGTTTAAAACAGATCTGTGTGCTCTGTTACTATGCTTTACTGTGGATTGAGACATGTAAATAAGCTGCTTCATTGGACACAGAGCCATAAACAGAGTTAACTGTAACCCCATTTCACAAGAATTTGAAGCCCAACTTTATATACTGGCAATTGCTTTAATAATTCATGTTTGGCTGGGTAGTTAATAACTCTTTTTTTTAATTGACAAACTCATTGCATATTCATTTCTCTTTACTTGGACTAAAAATAATATAAAAATCTTAATCGTGATTTGGGTAAAGGGTATAATTATAATAATTCTCCATTTGTTTAGTGTGAGTACTCTCTGAGGGTTAAGGTGAATATTCACTTGTCACAGGATAAAGCTTAATAGTATATTTCCTTTCTTTGCTTGTATCCTCAAGTATAAAAGGGTCCACCTGATGAAATATGTAAACCAACGTCTTTAACTATAAGGTTTTGGTTTGACTGTGTTTTGATCATTTAAAAATATGGTTATTGAGGTGAAACTTTTCTCAAATAAAAGTTCAATTAGTTGAATACAAGTCTATTAAAATAAAGTTTTTAAAAAGCAGCTTATTCAAAAATGTGTTTAGTTGAAATAATTGGATGGCAAAAAATCAGACTGTCTGGTCGGAGCTCTCTAAGGCAGGAAGGGCAACAGTAAATTTCAAAGTAAAAATACTGAAAACAGCTATCCAAAGCAAGTATTAAAGTGGGGAAGGAACTAAATTGATTACATTGCATTAATTTAACCCTTCACTTTTGGAACCCTTTGGTGTCCCTCGGGGCAAATTGACCCGGGACATATTTGGGGCTTCAAAAACAACATAAAATTTTATTTCATAAACCATTAACATATATTGTCTTTATCTCAATTTCAAACAACTGATATACCATGTTTAATGAATACAATCAGTCTCTACTAGAACACAATTAACAATTAACTACTCTTTTTGTCATAAGGTTATAACTGATGTTAAAAATCCACTCAATACTTGGGTGTCATAAATCATGCTTATCTTGGAGAATACAT
Source organism: Odontesthes bonariensis (assembly GCF_027942865.1). Classification (NCBI taxonomy): domain Eukaryota; kingdom Metazoa; phylum Chordata; class Actinopteri; order Atheriniformes; family Atherinopsidae; genus Odontesthes; species Odontesthes bonariensis. The sequence continues at coordinate 14,692,507 of NC_134506.1, read as the reverse complement.
GGCATACATGGAAGCTTTTCAGAGACACAGTGACTCTAAAAATTGCTCTCCCTGTATCAGCATTCCACAGACTTTCAGTCGACTCCTCTCTTGACCTGTAGACACCAGCAAGGATGAGGATGCCAAAGTAGGCATGCAGATGCATGATGTCTATTTCTTTCCACTGGTCACCAAAAACAAGTTTCCCCTCAAAATTAGTCATATCCAGAATAATTTTCTGAACTGAGTCAGGAATCAGCAGCTCAAACGATGACTTGATTCCCTGAACATAAGTCACTGCAAATCATGTGGGCCCTGGTACCATCCGTATTATGTTAGCAGCTGAGCGAGGGGGGGGGGGTTCTGTCACTGGGGATGAATACCATTCAATTTCTCCATTCTAAGACAAATATGTCTGTGAGGCTCTTCCAGTGGCTGGCTCTTGGGCTGCTCCAGCGGCCACCTGTGGTGCTCCTTGTGCATGTTCGAGTGAAGGTCATCTTCAAATTCACATTCAGATTCTGATCTAAATTATCCTCATATTTGGAGACATCTTCCTCTTCCACATCGCTATGTGTCTGACTCTCTTCAAATATGAGTTCCAAAGTCCTCTGGCAGCTAAATCTTTTGGTCATACTGATGCTTGAAAACTGTACTGTGAGTTAGAGGTATTTATCTCTTGGTCTCGCCCCCTTGATGTGCAGGTGTAAAGCATATAGTGCGAGAAAATTTTTTATTTTTACAATGTTATGGAATAACATCTAAAAAAGAAAGTGAGAAAAAACAGCTTCTGTGTGCTTTGATGATAATAATGTAAAATTGTGTGTGTCTGTGGGGGCATGTTTCTGTGTGTCTGTGTATGCGGGTCAAAATGAACCGAAGACCATAGGAAGGATGTAAATGTGTGGGGTATAGTAGCATGTGTGCTGAAAAACTATTTTTTTGTTTGTACATGTTTATCCCAGAAAATAAGCTAAGGCCAATGAGTTTCGGGTAGAAAACATGTACCATTTTTCTTCTTTGGACAATTTGAAATAGGTCAATTTGACCCGAATACCATACAAGGGTTAAGTCTGCAGAAAATCAAGCTTTGGTACATGAAGTTTTTAAACCAAGAAAACTGATCATTGGATTATAGTGTGGCAAACTACTGCAGTGAAAAACCTGAAAGGGGAGTCAAAAATGAAACTAAACAGACATAGGAGTAAAGGAAAACTCCATGAGTGTGAGTGGGGTATTGATAGGAACAATAAATAATCCTAACTTGACCTTTCTTGGATCCAGTACGCTGGATGTTTGTTACAAAATTAAAACCAAATGCTTCCTTCTTGCCTTGAACCATTGAAAGGGCTTGTGGTGAGGTATACTCCTCATTGATGCTGTGCCACTTAACAAAGAAATATACAACCAATGGCAGCGGAGACAAAAAGCAAAAGGAGAGGAGTGGTTTTGGCACAAGCATCATCATTTTTAAGGTTTGTAAGTCCACTCTCCACATCTGAGGAGAAACCCCTAACCAATATATCCCCTAGAAGAAAGACAGGGAAATGTCAGAGGCTCCATAGATTGTCTCCTCTGAATTTCCTAAATGAGACGAGAGAGCCAGATTATTGAAAAGCTCATTTTCAACAAGTAATTACATTAAATAAATGACTGACAGGATTTCCAATGACACTGAAACATGCAAGCATATGCAAGAACACACACACACACACACACACACACACACACAAAGGTAACTGTAACATAACCACAGAGAGATCAAGCATTATTGGATGAAAGCATCAGGGAGCACTCCATTCAGCCCTTTCCTGCTTTTGCCTTAAATTCCACAGGGAGGAGAGTCATTGATGCCTACTTGACCTGTCTGGTTTACATATTCATAAGAGGATGGAGAAGATGGATATGGCCTGGTGTCCCATTTGCTCTAACTTAATTTTCCCTCTCTCTCCCTCTCCGTCTGTCTCCTCCACCTCCTCAACCATCCTCCCCAGGGTGCACACACAGGCCTCCACAGCGGGAGATGAGGGTGACAGACAGCAGGGCTCCTCCAGTCAGACTTGTGCCAGTCACTGCATGTCAGCATTAAGCACCAGCAGGCAGCAACACAATGGATTAAACATGAGCAATGATGCCTCTATGCCACTCACATATGTTCCCTCTCTTACAGACTATATGGAAATGACTTTACCTTATTGTGAATAGAGCAGGACATGTTTTGGCCTCATAAATTTTGTCTTTTTTTTCGACTTGGAAAAAAATTTGTTATTTAGTTTTAGAATGAGGAAATCTTTTTTAATTATGTTAAAAGTGCTTTAGTTGGAGCCTTTCTGTATAAAGTTTGCAAGTTCTCGCCGTGTATGCGTGGGTTCTCTCCGGGTACTGCGGTTTCCTCCCACCACCCAAAAACATGCCTGTTAGGTTCATTGGTGACTCGAAATTGTCCCTAGGAGTGAGTGTGAGCATGCATGGTCGTGTGTCTCGTTTGTCTCTGTGTGACCCTGAGATGGACTGGGGACCTGTCCAGAGTGTACCCTGCCTCTCACCCGATGACAGCTGGGATAGGCTTCACCCCCTCGCAAAAATGGATGGATGTTTTAGTCAAATATGTACATGTTTATATGTTAAGAAACATTTGAAATATTTTATAAAATTATATGAACGAAAATATTCATGCATAAGAACCTATATTATTGTTGTTCAATGTTAAATTAATCATAAGTATGAAAGGTATTGTACATCATTTATTACCACTTTAGTATGAATTATTTTCCATAACTCAGTGACCCAAAGTTACAATAATCCATTGTGTCTACAATAGATTGTAAGCAGAGTTATGAGACAGTATCATGTTTTTATAAGGCTGCATATATTTTCATGCTAGAGGGTTTATCAGCTTCTTCCCACAACATTACGAACTGCTGTTTTGTCAAGTTTCCCTGGCATCACAAATGAACACTGAAGGAAGCATTTTCCATAAGTTTGAAATGTTCTGGTAAACATAGTGAAACAATGTGAAGGATTTAAATTATTTAAATGAAATGAGGACATTTCAAACCAATATCTACACATACAGACTATCGCAAACATTTAAGTCGAGCTACAGTTATAGGTCAATTAGGAAATTTAACTGGTCTTTTCTATACACTTTACTTATTTTTAAAGGAGATGTATGCTATCCCTTTTGGTTATCTTCTGTTGTCAACAGCCTCTTCCTCCAAGTGCTGGCTTCTTCTATTAATTATGGGTCAAAGCCGAGCGCAGGGACTGTGGTGAATGCACAGTTTTTTTTTTATTTGTCACTGCATTTTCTTCACTTCAGAACATTTGTGTGGCAAAACAGACCATGTTACATGGACCCAATCTGTGTAACTGTCTGATGCAAAAGGTGATGCTGTGTAAAAAAAAAGCTATAATATACTGCTTGCTCAAAGCACTCAACTTAGTTGTTTCAGTTGTTGTTTCTGCTGGCTCCATTCTGACTAGTTGTTAGCTATGCTCGCCCATCAAAAATTTGTTCAGATTCTCTAACCCAATACTCCTCTAACTGCTGTCAAGTGCATGTCCGACAATACCTCCTCAGAAGTACTTCACACAACTCTACAAAAAAAAAAAAGCTGTCTTGTTGAAGCTGACATTAAAATAGAAAACAGAGGAAATAGTAAAAAGCTCAAACTTTTTTCCTTTTGTTCCTTTTGTGCAGTTAGGGATGCAGACTCTCATTCCACTTCCCTATATTTGCATTTAAATTGTATATAATTTACAGCAAAAAAGACAAAACATACAGTTAATACAGTCTGAAATTAGATCTGACTTGTAGCACTTGAAAACTAATACTCAAATGGCTCAAACCTATGATGGTTCAAACGTGCTTTGCTTTGAGGTAATATTCAAAATGTTCTTTTTGATCACTTCTGAAATCACTACAACATACACACTTTGTTGAAATAACCTAACAACATTAAGCCATTTGATCTCACCCAGGTTTCTTGTATGGCAGCAGGAGTAAACTTAAGAAACTGACAGAGAGAATAAAAGAAAATAAGACAGAGTGAGTGACCATGGGTGGAATAAGCACGGCTCGAACCACGATATAGAGCATAAGGTTCCGTTATGTCATGCCTTGGCATTATAAAGAGTGCAGATTGGTGAGGAGGAGGAGGAGGAGGAGGCTTATAACTCAGCATGAAAACAACCAAGGCCAGGGTCCATAGATCACCAAGCTGAAACTCTACCTTTATGGGTTAAACACCTCTCATCTGCTCTCCAGACTCATGTACTTCTGACACCCATCATTACAATTATGGTTCTCACCATCCATCAGTGAGCTCTTGAGAGGGGAGCACTATCCTGATGTGCCATCTCTAAGGCCCATGTTAGCTTTCTCTTCCCTGATGTACATGCAACTATTTAGATCCAACAATGCATTTTAAACATGGTCGTGATAAAAAAGCAACTGAGTAAACAGACACATTAACTTGTTCAAGAGATATTCCGCAGAATAATCTTGAGAAACTTCAATACCTTTCAAGTGATGTTGTATTATGCTTTTTGTCATGGATGTAAATATTTAGCTTTTTCCACCAGTACATTAGTATTCAACAATTGCCATTATTACTTTGTAGGTTAAGATATTAAATGAAATATGATAATACATCATAATCATAATACATTAAATATAACTACATATAATACTATTCATGCATAATTATTGCACTGTTTATCTATGACATGAAAACATGTACAATACTGATAAAAACAACTTGGTAGCATTATGAGAAGTACAGGATCTGGCATTTTTGTAGAATAACTTTCAGCACTTAATGTTAATAAAATTCCGCTTTTTTCTTTTGTCAATAGTAAAGGAATGAATGAGTAAAGGATGTCTTTTAAGTTAACATATTCAAACTTGACCTCTCCTCCATGGCTCAATATGAGAGAGTGAGTATAAACATCAGTGCTGATTAACTGAGCTGGGAAAGGTTGACTTCTGCTTTTGTATGAGTCTATGCTGTTTTTACCATTTCCCACACGGATAGTCTGCTTTTGAGAATCAGCAGAGACAAAGTTTTAAATGAAAGAGACTGTAGCCGTAATGTAGTTTTTACTGTCCAGTCAGACCTTATGTTACTTTCAAATACACCATCCTTCATAAAGGCTTTTCCCTTTGGAGTCACGACTGCCATCATCAACGTCTATGAAGTAACAAAAACTCCCAAGTGGAGGTAGTAATTATGATCGAAGCAAAAGTAGAAGTATTATATAAATCACCCAAAAGGTCTATCTGAGAGTGAGTGGAAGCCACACAGTTTTGAGGCATTTTCTGTATTCTGTATTGGATTCACACTACCGGTAGAAAACTTCATGACTGAACTGATACAATAGCTAGCTGCAGTCAGAAGAAAAATCCATTGCATGAAATCACATATTTCCTCCATAATGTAAGATCATTAAGGCTTCATTGTTGGCCCATCACTCTGTTTTTTCTTACATTTTTCAAAGCCGATGGTAAAGCTATTGTTTATACAGCCAAAGTTTTAGCTATTGTTTCACATCTATTTTCACACATTGCAGCATCATCAACTACTGATGATGCTATTTAACTAACATTTACTCCCCATATCAGGCGTTCTCAAGGTTTTGTTATAGATATTTCCTCTTGTGCTGGAAGAAAACCTACTCTAACGTAAGGGCTAAAAAAAAGAGCCAAATAGAGTTCTAGAAAAATCCTATGGTCGTCATTTCTCTCAACAGTTAAAGGGGTTACAAAAAAGTTCCTGCATTTCAAAAATGCCTGAAGAGCTGCTAACTGCATAGGGGGCAGACTGGGTGGAAGGATAGGCCAACAAAATGGTGGACAACAAAGGATGCTGCAGTTTGCTTCCAGTTTTGAGGTCAAAGTAAATTTTGTCTTATTCTATCCCCTAATGTTGAATTAGTCTTTGTTTTGTTAAACATTTATTCTCACTCATTTAAATATTGGAGGACTTTTTATAACATATAAAAATGAAAACATGTTCTTAATCTTATACCCTGACATATATTTTCAGAAAGAGGCAGCAACAAATGCGTACAGACACCGCCCTCCTCAAGATATTATTTTCGCACACCTCAGCTGATAATAATGACCCTATAGAGAACTACATCAGGCCATTACAGTTCTAATGGGTTTTGTCACTACACACTGTCTGTTGTTGTGTATGCACACAGCCCTTCTGTGTTTGCGAGAGTCTAAGGTTCCTGTGGGAGCTCCTCATACGTGCCTGCTCAGTGCCATAGCCAGGATGGATGTCAGCTCAATTGAATAAGGGCTCACTGCTGCACAATACAGCCAACGAGCTGAATGCACAATGAGGGCTGGATTTACACCCTCCGTATGTGTGTGTGTGAATTAGCATTTTGAACCCCCGATCGTCTTCCTCTTCTTTCGTGTGTGTTTATGTGTGCATGCACTTTCATCTCCAACTGGGACTTCTCCATAAATGTTACAGGCAATAAATTGCAAGGCTCCGGGAGGAAAATGTTGGTCTAGTTATAGGGCAGTGCCAGTTTCTTTAGAGGACTGTAACCCAGCCTAAGGTTTTGTGAAAGAAGAAAGGGCAAGGAGTCATTGTCAAAAGCTATTACGTTTATCCTGCTTTCATGAGACTGGGTTGCTTTAGGTGTGGCCGGATAAGTTACCTGCATTGAGGCTTCATAAAAAACGGAAGAAAAGGAAAACAAAGAGAAGAAGAGATGAAGAAAGAAGGTCTGGAATATAGCATTAACATGTAAGGTAACAGTCAGCATTAATGCAGAGGCATAAAAAACCCACAATGAGATTTTGACTATCAGTCAGGGCAATGCACAAGAACATGAAGGATAGCATCCAGCCAGACTGCAAAATCCACCCACGCTTGCTTAATATTCATCATATTGGCATTTATGCCAAGCAGGAGTCACAGTTGATGTCTTTGTTTGAGTATCCATCAATGGGACAGTAAAATTGGCTCCCAATCCTAGAGAAGATTGTTTTGAAATAATTTCCAACATGGTGGTGGGAAACAAAGAGACTCTAATTCAACACCTGCCCTCATTACATTCCAGATAGTTACAGCTTCCTCACATTTTCTGCAACAATACCCACACAAAATGCAAATTGCAACTTGCAAAACCTTTCAGCCCTCTGAAGATTTCTGTCTCTCTCAAAGGGTAGGAAGCTAATTTAGAATCCAATGTAATAAGTGTAAGGGAAAAAAAACATAAATTGGCATCTATAGACACGATGGAAAATCTGTGAATGTATCTTCACACTAAGCTGCCAGCTCTCAGCGTTATTCTTATTTACAAACAACTGACCAAGAGAATGAGGAGATCAATTTGTCTCAGTCTGATTCTGGTGTGAATGGTGCCAAAATTCCTTATCTCTTCAAAACACCAAAACTCCCTGCTTGCTCTGGGCAGACATGCTTTCGATAGCGAGGGGAAAAAAGCCAACGGAATGTGGCATTATCTGAGTGATGCTAAAACTCCAGCTGGAAAAACTGGCATACGTGTGTGTGTGTGTGAGTGTTTGTATGCGTATGTGGAGTCGCATGCGTGTAGTGAAACCCAAGCTCTGCACTGATGTTCAACAGCTAGTTGATTAAGTTTATCTGTACCAAGCCCACTGAGCACCATAGAATATCTGAACAAATCATAAAGCACCAGCAGACACACACACATACACACTTCCAGAATGCATGCTACAAAGAAAAGCCAACATACTGAGTCAAGCCTTCAGTCTACCTCTACATCTCATCACTGTCCTTCTATTTTCCCTCTCAGTCTCTTTCTGTCTATAAGTGTCAGCAAAGTTGAAACATCTCAATCTGGCTCGCATAGAAGCACCCGAGCACCTATTCTTTGTCTGCATTCACCCTCAGTCAGAAGTAAGTCACGTTTTTTCATTTTTATTCTCCTTCCTCTGTCTACTGAGTGTGCTTTTACTAGTCCGATAAAAGTAAAGGGGTGAGACAGGATGTCACTTTGAAGCATAGTGTTTGTCACTCTGACTCCATCTCTGTCTTCTTTACTCCTCACTCTCTGTTCGCTATCTTATGACTAGTCTGTGCACAGATTGATGAACAACACGTCTCTATTCAATTGAGATTGTAGTGCCTTTGAAACAGTGAAGGCAAGCTAGTCATGTGAAAGATAAACAGAAAGACATTGATTAGCATTCTAAATTCTGATTTCAACTGTGGTTTGGCTCCTGTAGTTTGTCTTCGCTGCTATGAACATATTAGTCTATTTTTTTTACTCTGAATGTGTTACCTTGCTTGAACTATTTATAGCTACAGTGCATTAGGAGGCCCAGCAAGTAGATTTGGTTAGAAACAAAAAAGCCCCAAAAGTAGCATTCAGATCTGCCATTCAAGCATAGCATTGTGTATCCATGCTTTCATTCTAGATTGTATATGTTTATTTTTGCCCCTTCAAACAGGCTTAATACCCTGCTGGCCACAAGGACAAACTAATCAGGCAGCAACTAGCAGTGCTGCAGGAGTACAGTTTCTGCATCTCGTTGATTATTTCATCGACTTACGGTTGTGATGGCTGGCAGCCTATCAATGCAAAGTAATTACAATAGGCCACTGTGATGCTGAATAATTGATGTTCTTTTTGGAGCTGATGTATGCTAAAAAAAAATCCTATCTGCCAAGAGTCCAGTCAGTAGTTTATCATGGAGTGAGAGCAGTGAGAGTGCAGTCTGACTGCCAATGCTTAGTGCTGTAATAATGATGCCGGCCTAGGCCTGTCAGCAGCATGGAACACAGGGAGTTAGCTCCCAAGCTGCTCACAGCTCAACTATCAGCTTTAGCCTTAACCTAGATCAATACCTGGAAGAAGAATGGTTCCTTCCATGCAACAGACACCCCCAAACTCTCAGACTGTCAATCAGCCTGTTTGTAGTCCAGCATGCATGCTCGATTTTGCTGCTCCTTATGATGAAATTAGTCACAACTGAATGTGCAGTTTGAGAATTTGTGATTGTGAAAGCAAACTGTAACAAATTAGCTCTTCAAATGGAAATATTTAAAGATCCCATACTATACCTCTTTTTAAACAAGCTAAGGTCCCCCCGTATACACCCATACAATAATTCCCTCAAGGATCAACTCATAGTATCAAGAAAAGAATTCATCCAATACCATGCCTTCGCAGCCCTGGTTTTAGCCCTTCATCAGATGTGCTGTATGTAGCTTTTAATAAAATGTTGCTGCTACTGACAACACCCTTCTCCACAGGAGGGCAGTTCCATATGGTATGCCTTATGTTCATTTTCATGCTGTGGCTTTACCATTTCAAAAACTGATTGCATTGTGAGCATTTACATTTCACATATATACTGTAATATTAAGAAAAAAGCCTGTAAATTTTGCAATTCAACAAAGTAGAGATGAAAACACAGTAACCTCCAGTACACAAAGTTCTTATTTATTAGTCAGGATGTCTCAAACACTTTTGAATGTCGCTCAGCTTTTATGTATTGTGGCTGCATAATCAAGGCTAATGGTAACATAGCTTTTATAGCGTGTTCATGCTAGCTGCTTTTCTGATCTTTCATTTTCTTGTGTAGTTGTTTCATTCTCATCAAATATAAAGCCTTTCAATTAGTTTCTTTTAACTCTGTTGATAAAATAGAGGAAGATATAACACATTTTAGATTTCTACTTAGTTTTGTGAATTTTTATAGAATTTTTTTCTTATCATTATTTATCATTTATTACCTTGATGTAGCAGAATATAAAAAAAAACCCAAAACAATTAACTTCTCTGTGAAGATATTTTCGTGTAATCAGGGAAGATGGCCATGCTCTCGCTGTAATTGGAGCTCCTGTGTTTTGTTTTGTTGTGTTTTCTGGATGTACATTTAACAAAAATAATTATAATAAAGTGATCGATAGAGAAGGCCTAGAGTCAACCTTGCTGTTGTTTTCCTGAGCTAGAAATAAACAAGTTGCTTGAGAGAGCTCAGGTTCACTTTCAGCTGTGATTCTGTTAGTTCTCAAAATGTGGAGCTTTACTCAGGCTTCTATCAACTTCTTTGTTTCAAATCACTGTTGTCCCGAAAAGGAAACTTAGCAAGATACTGCTGATAGCCATGGTTTTTCCAGCCTATGACATTTTTTTATACATGGCAGTGTCTTATTCAAAGTAAGGTCTTAACTGTGCTAATATTGGGATATTACAGTGCAAGTAAATTAACCCAGAAAGTGAACACCTTCAAAGAGCCATAAACTCGGTGCTAACTAATTGTCCTCCAGTCATTTGTTAAGTCAGATCAAGCTTTTATATGCTGGAGGGATTCAAAACCCAATTGCATGGTCTCTATGTGTCGTGTCTGGCTTCGAGAAGCTTGACTTTGTGCGATTTCGTTTGGACTAACATATCTTTATGTATTCTCAATGCAAACCAAAGCAAATGAATACTTGGATACTAGATGGATATTTCTTAACCAATGAAGAAAGCACATCCCGTAAGTTGAGGCTGTAATAATGCAGGTAAATGCTCCAGGTAAACTATATAATTTAGGTATACAATATGTAAAAAATGTTAATGTATTTCATAAATTATTTTGTATGGAATACATTATATTTTGTGCCACCCAGGGGTTACAAACTGCTACTGTCTACCATGATTTCTTCTTTTGACTGCGGCACATAAGCTTCTTTTTTTTGTCTTACTCTTTGTTGGTCTCGCCAACTCTCTCCTTCCTTCTCTGACTCTATCTCAATGCAATGCCCACAAGGCCCCGAGCCTTACTCCGCCCTGACTCACTCACATAGCATCCATTATGTATGGGCCAAAAATTGAAGAATAACACGCTTGGGGCAGAGACGTAAAAAACATAAATATAGTACAACAATTTTAGAAAAAATAAAGCAGAAGAGGTTATATCAATATTTGGTCTGCACTCGGAATTTATATTTATATTTTTCTCAGCTTCATAATAACATATTAACTGGGGTTATTATTAAGTATAACACTGTCTTCACAGCTGCAACTAAAATGGTGTGTTAGTGCAATGCATACAATGAACAACCTGCAGGTATGAAGTATATTAAAAAGTTTATAAATAGGCAGGAGCATTATCAACATATCAGATCATGTTGATATCTTGTAAGAATGTGCCTCATTCTGGGGGATATTTTTTAGCACCACTTTGGAATACAATGATACGCAAACGATGGTTAGGTATTTCCAATGCATCACAATGAAAATCTCTAAGCTTATTAAGATTCTGTACTTAAGTCAAACAGAGACAAGGAACGTGAAGGAATGTACTTGGAGTAATAGTTTGGTCCGTGTGGCTTACTATAGCATTCCATCTTCTTATATATAGCATCTGACCAAATTAAAGGCCTTACACTTGCACACACAACCACCATTAGCTTTGATTACGACATGTATTAATCATGACATTGTTTTGATAGGGCTATGCAATGTTACGACATTTAGCTATGCTCAGAATCATTCATTCGCCAAGATCTTGTATTTTTCAGAGGAGATTCAGACTGTTCTATAAAGTCCACTCTTGAACATTCAAATATTCTCAAGAACTACATTTAGACTATTAGGAGGCCACTTCAGGCTAGAGTTTTCTATGCCAGTGCATGCTTGTGGCCCAGGATTAAGGCTCCAAGCCAAAAATCTCTTAGATCCTGAGTATTACCCTGAAACCCGCCAGCATTATACTGCTTTGTTGTGAGCATCACCCAACCTGCTCTGGAACACTTTTGTGTGGAATATCCACACAAGCACAGCTACAGTAAATAAATCCATTGGTTCAAAAGGTGTATACGCACAGGCTACAGTACCAATCAAATTGTGAAAGAGTGGTTAAGGGAGCATGAGACATTATTTTCAAACATGGATAGGCCACCAGAATCCAGTCTCACACCCACCCAACAATGTTTCCATCATCACTTACAGTGTGCAGGACTTGACATGGGCTCCATTGCAGCTATCAGCCAAAGAGTTTGGCCTCACACATACCCTTTAGCAAGTTAAGTTTACACAACTTCTTGTGAGCTGAAACATTAGTATTTTTCAGCTGAAATCATGATATACAACATGGCATTAATTGATGTCGAGACAAAAAAACACACCTCCTAACAATGCATGGAGGGTTTCACCCTATGTCCAGCACCCTGAAATTATAAACTAAGAAGGCAGGCAAATGTAGGGTCCTCTGTGCCTTATCCAGGAATACATCGGGAAGATGCCCTCCAGTGATGCTAAGTTACTGCCACAGGCAGCTGAAACCAATTCAACAATAGAAGGCCGAGTAGAAACATCAGGGAAGAATAAGCCCCTGTAAGGCATGTACCAGCAGATTAAAGAGTGCCAGTTTTGAGGAATCCTACCGGTGGCTAGAAAAGGCTAGTCTGAAAGTCAGCATGAAGGCACTGATCATGTAGCACAAGAGCAATAGAGGACAGTCTCTACCATACCATACAGGACCACTGGTGCAGCGTGTGCAAAGCAGGGTGTAAGATGCTGGCAAGGGGTCAAAAGTGTCCTTATTTGGTTAAAAATGGAAAAGAAAAGAATGCTTATTCTTTCAAAAAGATCTTTCGACTTGATCTACAATTCAAATTATAAACAAGCACAACTGGATTTGGACAAATTCTGATTTAAGATCTGGCAGAATTTTGAACTGATTTCTTTCCAAAACAAATCTACTGAGGTCTCTGAGTGTAATAATGGGTTCTTTTTCAACAGGCCATGCTTTTTCTTATTCAAAGAAAGCTGTTTTTATATGTCCTCCCCTTCTCAGAAACAAAAAAAAGTGGGTTAGAAGGTCTCTTCTGCTTCATTTTTCATTCAACAAAAATACCAAAAACAAGGTTGATACATTTTTCAATACATTGGAGAAAAATAATAATAATAAAACTTATATACAATGTTGACTATTTAGTCCAGTCTTTATAGGGCAATAGAAATTAAATTTTCTTGGCCCAAGACAACTGCTGGAAGGCAAGCAGCATGTGAGAAGATGATTGCAAGTATGCAAATACATGGAGTCATTTATTTATGTGAAAAAAATATGTTTGAACAATGCATTAAATTGTTTAGGTGTACATTATATCTGTAAGAGCACTCAGCTGTAGCTCAGAATTGTAACTAATCTCCTTAGCCATCACCATGATGACACACCAGAGTGAGCTTAAAAAAGGATCTATTCAAGCTGAAATGTCACATCATTAGTGTTGCATCAAGTCTTCCACCAAACATGCAATGTAAGCAAATTGTGATATGTCATCTACTGCAAATCATTTCAAAGACACTTTGTTTTGTGAACCAAAAAAATATGCAAAACACTGAACACACAGCCAATAAAGTAAAAAAAAAATTAAATTGTTATAATTGTTATGATTTATCAAGTAAACCACATAAGTAATCTCCTTCATTACTGGCATTCCTGTTTTGCTAATTCTACATACTCAGTTAGCAGAATTACCACTAATAAAGGTTAATGCTAACAGTTCTGGACAATAAAAAGAAAAACTACAGGTGACTGGTGGCTTCAGACGCTTGAAGGTGTCCAACATCTGACTAGTAATCTTCTAAATACTGTTCAGGAAAACACTGCCATATCAGGTCTCTGTCCATACATTGCTCTTTTCTTTTTTTTAAAGGGCTCATTAGCCTATTTGTAATAAAGGTGCCTGACAACCTATTCAAACCCCAATATCTCACAGTAGCTCCCTCTGTCTGGATACTTCTTATCTATTGAAAGAGGCCGGGAAGATCGTAAGACAGTCTGATGAAGAAGTCCCTCCTCTCAAAGTCTTAGAGAACAAAAATAGTCATACAAAATATTATACATATATATTAATATTATAATATAAATTATTACAATAATGAATCATTAGTATAATATTAATATCATACTAAAATATATCAAATTAATTAATTAATGTATTATCATTCATATCATTAATATCAAATATATATTAAAACATATTTCATAGTTTAAATAGGAAATGGCTAAAGAGAGTAAATCAGTAATTGCTGTGGCACTTTCGGGACTAGGACTTTCCCAATGAACGTCATTGTATATGATAGACTGCTTGCAAAAAGGGCTAAAAAGCATGTCAAAGAACCTGAGGTGTTCCCTTGACCTCTAAACTCTTCAGATACCAATATGATGGGATCTGATAGCATCAGTGGGAAACAAGCCCAATGCACCAAGACCATCCTCACAACCCACAGGGTTGCTATGGTACTGGTACAAGACACTCCAGGACACATTCAGATGTTCTTTGACCACACCTTGCCTAGTCAGAGCTATTTTTGGCAGGATGAGGAGAGCAAACTCTGTATCAGGCAGGTGGTCATAATGTTATGGCTGATCTGTGTACACACCTCTGTCTGGACATATTTCTTATCTGCATTCACTTAACCAAAACAGCTCATAACCACATTACACCCAAATCCCAGAGTTACAGTACAATTGTATTAATTATTGTTGTATTTAGAAATATTTATTGTGATTAATTGCTTTTGGTGTCATGTGATTAAGGATTGTTATCACTTGGCAACACAAGTTACAAATATATTTAAAAAAAAACCATTTTACCAATTAATTCCATAAATAAAAACAAATGAAGACATTAGTGACATCAAACATAAAGCATATTTACATACGAGTTGATTATATCTAAAATAGTTCATACATACTTTAATCATCCCTTTGTATCAGAACAAGAAAAATGCAAGCCTGCATGCAAATTGTAAATATAAGAAATGTTTTACATATTCAATTATAAATCATAAAGTTACATCAAATAAAGCTTTGTAATCACAGATTATAAGAATGGTATTATTGTTTTTTTTCAGCCCATCAAAAGGAGATTACATTTACATTCACAGAAGTGTTCCTGTAAAGATAATTCAGCGTTTAGACCACCTAAAAGCATACTGCATCATTTGAAGTTACACATCATTGTGCTACACATCAGAGATAGATCAGGAGTAAATCATATATATTCAGACCTCTCAAATTGGTGTATATGTGTCAGTGTGGGTGGCCGGTAAGCTGACCAGCTGAGATTAGAAGATGCATGTGGCCTTGAGGTGGGTGGAGGTGGCAAAGACATCAGACAAAAAGTCAAAGTGACTCTGCCGTTGGCTTAGGCCTTGGGAGCAGCAATACATTTTATCTCCGGCTGCCTCTCAGTAGAACCTCAGCTTTGAGCCAGATTTAGGTCATTTCGAGCACCAAGGGCAATTCTCAGTCTTCTGGCCCCCTGGTCAACTCCTGGGAACTTCAAAGATGCTACTTTATATGTAGTTTCACTGCAAGGATACTCTTAGAATAAGACTGCCATCAACAGGATGTTTCACATGGCGTCCTTATCCCTTTTTGCTATCTGTTTATTACTATTTTCTGTCTCCTCTTCATAATTGGGAACAGGAATTGTCAATTTCAAGCACAATTTCCCAAGCACTACAACTGGTCAGTATATCAAGGTTTTCTTTTTTTTTTTATCAATGTTTTTCAAACAAGACACAAAATGAGACAATGCCATTTATTTGAATATTTGTATCACATTTTTATTCAGTAAAACCTTGCCAGTTTTTGCACATCTTCCACTCGCTGCACAGTCCGGCTGCCTCTCTCCCTCTGTAGCAACAACACTGGGTGAAAACCTCTGGGTCCAGATGCTTAAAAGCTCTGTTCGCCATCAGAGACACACCATGATCTGGAGGGAAAAGAAAACCTGCTCAGCTATAACTCATCAGAGGAGAGCAGTGTCAGGTATCACTAGTTTTCTATCCCAGATGCAGCAGAACAGGAGTCAGTTTACCTAAAGCGCATGGCACATTTCTGACAGTGAACAGGGATTTCAAGTGTCTGGATACTGGGGTTTTCACTCAGAGCAAGCCTGTGTGCAGCAGAGGACTCACTCTCAACGTTTCTTCCTTCTGAGCAACCCAAGTGACATTAAGGGTGAGTTTTTTTCTTTTTTTCATAAAAACAGCCAACAACAAATATTGCAACTTCTTCAGGAAACTACAGTTATCTTAAATCAAAGAAAGTCGCCATAAACGCATTGCGACTTGATTTTCCCATGACATCTCTCTGTCTGTCTGTCTAGTGTAGTTGGTGGCAGCAGCATATGCAGTTGACCATACAGAGTAATATTACAAGAGGAAATCAAAGCACTGCCAGTGTCCATGGTTATGCTATTACTGACAGATAATTAACATAAAGTATTTTCCTGATAAACAGAAATAAAAACATGAAAAGAGAGCAGATTTCTGCATACAGTCGGAGAACACATAGGGTAGGGGGAAAAAAGCAAATAGACTGACAGCATGCAGAAACACTACATCGTTTTTTTTAAATGCCTATATACATTTTCTTCAGCCATTTAGTCCAAAATACCAAGAAATTAACTTTTAAAGACAGTTTCAACCTCTCTCCCCAGTTTGATTCTCATCATGATGAATCTCTGTATTTGAATCTCTTCAAAGTAAGCCTCATTGGGATATTTATGCACAATTGCTCACGGAGGGAAAGAAACTGGTATTTCTGTATATCTTGTGTTTCTTTTACCTGTCTTGCTGCACTCTCTCATGCAATGTGAACTGCAGATAATAACCTGCCATTTTAAGTTTGCCTGGTCATTATTGGGAGTTTTTCAGCTTTGTGGAGGATTGGGAATCAGTGCAGATGCTTTCTATTCAGGTCAGTGTAAATTAGGCATTGATATCCTGTCCTGAAATGAAACTGAATGTGAGGAAAGAATAAATAACAGCTTTGAGCAAAGACTGGTATAGCATGCTTCAGCACAACCCTGCAGCTTTACCAGCAACACTGAGAAACCACAGAGTGTGAGCCTGCATGTATGTGTGCACATGAACCTGTAAACTATTGCAGAGTAGAAAAGATTTGTGCTGTTTATTCAATATTGTAGAAAATACCACTGCTTTAAGTCACATGGGTAAACAGGTTATTGCCATATCAATCATTTCTAGTGACATCCAGTGGTTGAGACCACAGACAATATTGACCAGCAGACTGACAAAGATTAATGCTCCTGCACTTAAACAGACCTATTCAACACCTTTACCTGTTCTTCTCTCCAGACTCCATCTATTGTCCCCTGCTCTGTTATCCAAATCATCTCTTTTCTTCTGTGCTTCTCATTTCCTTCTGTTCCATTTTTTTCCATTATGTATTTCTTTTGTTTGCAGAGCAAGAACAAGAACAAACCGTTTCTGTTAAATGTGACTGCCCCGACAGTTGGCTTATATTAAGCTCTAACCGAATCTGACTGTGAAAATGACAGCTGGAACTATTAATGAGGAACTCATTTGGAAAGCAGATAATTTGGCAAAACCTTATTTTGTTGTTTAAAAAAATAAACAAAACTTAATGTCAAAATATTAATTATATCACATGGGAGGTACTGCAATTCCTCATTTTAGATATAATTCACATTCATGTGAGGTATATAAATCTGGTGAAAATTGTACTCTGGTTTCAATTAAATATGGCTGAGAGCAACAAATCTAATGTTCAATGTTTAAAACATAAACATAAATCCAGGTTGTTTGTAAAAATGTAAATGAAACATTCTGCTTTTTGAAGGGATTCTTTTGACAGACATCACTGTGGTGAATGACTAATTAATTTCTATATGCGTTGACTGTCACCTGCAGATAAAGTGAAGCAAAGGCATTCTTATAGCATTTATCTTTTTAAATTCAAAATGATCTGAACCCCACCCTACTGCTGCATCTACTGCGGACTGACCTATGACCCATCTACTTATGACTGACCTTTTAAACATGCATATGACTAGTGAGAGCTTTTGGCATATCCAGCATTCAAATTAAATACATTTCATTATGCTAAATTAAAGCCTGATAGATGGCCATTCCATAGTCCATGGGAAAATAGTACCTTTTCAACGGTCACCATGTTGCAAGTAAACTCATATACTAAATTCTTTATCTGCATGAAGGTTTATATTTAGACAAAATATTGTCTGTATAATTTAATTTCAATTAAATCTGGTTTTGTTCATAGCTGTGCTACCTACCAGGCTACAAAATGTCCAGCTTTCAATTGTGGATTTCGTTATCCAAATCCAGATATGCTTTTGTTTAGCAGCTATCATATACAGCCACACAGGTTTTTTTACACATGAACCATGATTGCGGTTTGAGCTTTAAGTGGTGCCATCAGACAGCTGGTCTACACTCAGTTTGGCACTTGAACACATCCTGTGTATGCACAGACTAAAGGTAAATTTGTTGAGCGGAGGGAAGGAAGGAGATGTTTTAATGAGAGCTTCATCCCCCTGTGGCAGAGGATCCAGATGAGTAAATCATGTGAAACCAAGTGTTAAATGCATAAATGTAGCGCTGATATATTATTGATGATCCATTGTTTTGCATGACCAACCACACACAGAGAGACGCTCACCCACACTAACACGTATCAGCTATATAATCATAAACACAGGCTCAAACATAAAAAACAAATACGCACCTCACAGAAAATGTCCACAGTCCAACCGACTGTCTATGCAACAACACACTTTCTTGTCCTTCATCTCTTGGAAAATGGGCCCAAAAACGTTTTGGACATTTAAGTTACGTTTGAAAATGTATGAATGTAGTCGCAATAAATTCCTTTAGAAGTAGTGCAAACACATATATGAAGCAAAACATTTGACAAAAAGATATTTGTTGGGATTTGAATGATAACATATTAACATATATTCGGATACCTTTACTTTCTGTGATAGCAGTGGTGACAGTTTCCCTATTCTTTTAGCCAACAGATCCTTCATTTCCTCCATACTCGAGCATCTACTGGCTGACCTTATTTTCTCCATGGTATCCAAATGGTAATCTATAGGATTTAGGTCAGGTTCAGAGAGATTGATCTTCTTCTGTGAAAAATACTCTTTAGCAGGTAGCTTGTTTGCTTTAGATCATTATCGATGTGTCAAACCCATGGGGTTTTCCCCATGTTTTTAGTTTGATGTTTTATGATGTTTTAGGTTTATGTTTTGGTTTTTGAGTTCATGTTTTAGTCAGGTCTTGCCATTGTTTTTCCTCCTCACTTCCCATGCCAGGTTTTTAGTTGTCACTCACATCACCTGCTTGTCATTGTCCCCAGCTGCACTCATTCACCAATCACTCCCAGTTTAGTATTTAGTTCCTAGGCTTCCCTTTCATTTTGTGGAATCCTTTTTCACAGTGGAATCACCACTCCCTTGCCACGTCAAGCTACGCCTTCCAAGATAAGTGTTTTTATAATATCATGCCAAGTCTTTTGTTTTCGTTAGTCATAGTCATGTTTATGTCTTTTGTCCCACAGTTAAGTTTTTTTGTCATCCGGCGCCTTTTGTTTAACTTTGTTTTTGTGAATAAAACCCAGTCTTTTTTGCCTTACACTTCTGAGTCGGCATCCGTGTCCTGCCAACCCACCACCTCACGACACCATGGGGATTTACTTCTGTTTCAATCATCTTTTTTTGTTGATTTTATATTTTGCAAAGTACCTCTCTACACTTCAGAGTGTATGATTTCATTGAAATAGATACAATCTAATTTTCAACATCGTTGGTCAAACGGTACCGAACTTTGACAACGTACCCTTATGGCACTTCTGCTGGCTCTCTCCACATGAATCTCCTGTGATCTTGTGAACTTTACACTGATCCAACAATAATGCACATCTTCGGAAGCTTCTATCTTTTTCTGAATGTTCTTTAGAAAATTTAATCTTGGCTTCCTTGTTATTTAAGCTTATGAATAGTATCCATTAAATCACTCTCCCTCTGCTCCCATTCTCGTCAATCTGTGTTTGAATGGTTTAAGAAGTTGTGTCATCTTATTTTCATAGCTCTCAGAAGTATTCCACATGGCTGACTGGCTTTTTATTCATGTTATTTATGTTTTTTTGAATCATATGGTTCATTGCGCATTTAGTTTTTCTGGCTATCATCTCTTGTGTCATCTCTTCTTATAGCCTTTTTTAAAATATGTCTTAACCGAGGTGTGGAAATGAAAGATTGATTTTGAACTGACGAATAGAAATGTCCTTCTTTGTGCAGTCCAGCCATGCTAAATCTCACTTCACTCTTTTTGCAATTGGTTTTAAATAACCTTTTTCCAAAGTTAGTCACGAGTCATGAAGAAAGTACTGTAAATTGCCCAAAAAATTTACTCTGATGCCAGGTGCATGCAGAAGAGTGACAGAGTACCCCGGTCGGGTGTACAGTTTTCATGGCCACGTTAGCCAAAGGTTCTTGAAGATCGGGCAACCGTGAGTAAGGTCTACTTCATGCTACCTTTTGGATCAGCTGTTCTGAAACTTCTCACCCATAAGCACTCGGTCTACAGTACATTTTAGATGTGGATAAAGGCAATCCTCCAGCAAAGTCTCTCCTCAAAACAAGCCTTCATGTTGTTCCACTTTTCCTCCTATTCTTTGTATGCTCACACCACACAGTTTTGAGTTGCATGTGGTCAGAAGCAGAGAGACCCACTGGACCACTGCGGACTGGAGATAATAACAAAATTCCAGTCAAGACCTCGCAGTTGAGAGGATAGGAAAGTTACAAGAAAATTACTTTTAACCTAAATTTTACCACAAAGTTCCACCGTGTTTGACAACATTCTTTATGTAATTTTTTTTTTTTTTAAATAAGGGGTGTGTGTTTTGAGACTACCAAAGGCCATCTAACTTATTAATTATTTTAGGAACAACTTGTTTGGAATTGTATTGAATTTGTTTTTCTATGGATTCAATTGCAATTTATTATTATGATAGTTAATGAGCACAACTTTTAGTAGTAGCATTTTTGAAGCACTACCACCTACGACAGAGTCACAGGAAGGTGTGTAGAAGGGAACCAACTAAACACTCACAGGAAGAGAACTAAATTTATTGAATCAAAACAAAAGTGTTGCTATGACCCTGAGTCCAGAGACAGAAATAGAAAATGCAGAGCAGAGCAGAGGCAGAGACTGAACTTGACTTGGAGAGGAGTAACAACAAAACAAAAGGACAAACAACAACGAACAGCAGGCGCTGCTTGGAAGAAAATCCCTAAAAAAATTCCCAGAACAAAATCTAAACAAGTTGAAAAACAGAGTATTAAATAGAGCATGGAAAAACAAAAAGCAGTGATCACAATCTGCTGGGAAACAACATAAACTGTAGGGAATATACACAAAGTGCTTCTCAAAGTCAAAGAGGAGATGGAATTGTCTAATGTCCAGGATCCTTCAAAGGACTACGTCCTTTGTTCTGATAAATTAGTATCCTCAGCGTTCTCAAAACACCTGCAATTATTTAAGACACTGCAGACAAAAAGTGGATTGATGTTGGTGCAATTTACATTTAAATGCAACTAGGTTATCTTACACCATATTTGTTGTCGTCATAAAGGTGCATTATAATGCGTTCCATCAAATATTTTCTGCATGTCATTGTTAAAAAGGAAAATGAGTCTCTAACATTGCAGCTTTGCACAGATATCATATATTATAGCAGAAAATGAAAACCCTTATTTCTTAGCACAGAGATTTCCTAATTGGAATGTTAAATTCACATACTGAAAAAAATGGGTTAAAGAAAAAAATAACAATGACTAGTATGACACATTCTTCTATCAATGAAAGGGGAAGGCATCACAGGGCTGAAGTGTGCTCGGGGATATTTTTAACCTCTACTTATCCTGCTTTTATTGCCTTGTTATTCTTCTGCTAAATTATGCTACACCTTAGCACTGTTACAGGGATTCTTAGCAGGAAGCATAACCAAAATCTTTGACCGGCAATTCATAAAACTTACAGCTGTGTTTACATGTCATACTCAAGGGCAAGTACAACCCAATGAAAGGAATGTTACACAAAGACCCTGTAATATTCACTCCTCTTTCTTTTAATCTTGGTGGGCCAGCTCCCATGCACTCAGGTCACTATCACAGATAGCACTTACTGCTGGCTGAACAGCCATGTGTCATCTCTGATACACAGCCATTTCTTTTCACCTGTCAGAAAGGAAACTCAGGGGGCGTATGCTGGGATCAGACCAAAAATAGCAAAGCCTTTAAAAACGTTAGGGGCAGTGCTGGTGTGCAAAGTACTGAGTTTTTACAGGTTCTAAAGGCTGTGATGATGTAGCAATGTTTACACCTCGTGGCTTTTGGACAATTGTGGTTCAGTAGAAAGAGAATTTCATTGGCTGTCTGATCACTCGAGTTCATGTCCTTGAACATGATCCTTGGTTGCCCTTGATGCTTGTATGATTGTCACACCCAGAGAATGGAGGACACAGGAGCAGGAGATGTTGTATCCAAAAGCTTTTATTTTAGGAGCAGAAGTTCTCAAGTCTCTCCAGAGAGAGAAACAAGGCTATAGAAATATTAATATTATATATATATACGTATATCTATGAAAACTTATCAGAAAAATCAAAATCACTCCATATGCGGAGGAACAAACAAAAGGTCTATCAAACTTTAACTTTGCCATGGAGGAAAAACAAATAACCTCTCCTAAAAAATAAAATCGGAGGCACTACTCTATGAAAATGTATAAAACAAAACTCACTCCAACTGAGAGGAAAAAACAAGAATGCTATGAAAAGAAACTTAAACTGGTACTTTAACAGGACTACCTTATCAAAATTTAACAAGAACAAAAAATCTCTCTTGACGAGGAAATAACGAATAGGCAAACTTGGAACGTGGCTATGGTCAGGCTTGGAAAAGGCGAGAGTGATGCACATGAGACGAACAGATACAACACACTGGCACAAGACAGGGGGAGACGCAGACAGGGATAATAGGGAACAGGTGGAATCATTCATACGACAATCAGACTGGAGCACGAGAGGAAGAGCAAGTGACCTGAAACGAGAGGGAGAGTTAATATTTCAAAATAAAATCGGAAATGACGAGACATGACATGGAGACGAGACAAAAAGCCCACTTGACCTCACCGTGGTGTGACAATGATAAAGAAATTCTCTCAATGTTTGGTATAAGAAGCCATGAGCTAAGGTTGAAAACCAATGAGTTTTCTTGCTGTCTGAACCTAAAAAGAAAGGCTTAAGCTATCTCTATTCAATCCAGTTTATGATGTTAAGACCTTCAAAGCACAACCAGTTGTTAACGATGTCTTTAATTTATTTCAATTTTGTAGGTCATTTAAATAATGGGGAAAAGTTTTCAAGACAAGAAAAAAAAATGTTGCATCTCCACTCAAAAACACCTTCAAGGCAACTGTCACAAAAATATATTCATGTCCTGTTTCCTGCAGCCAGCACACACACACAAGTACAATTCAAGACAAGGAAAAGGGGCTGTGAGGAGTCCAAAAGGTTTAGTCATAACAAATTAGAGGAGCTCGCTCTGTGGCAGAACAGTGGTTCTCTCTTATTAGCCTTAATTAACCTCAATGGAATTGAACAGCCAAGCACAGAGGGATTAATGCACAGAAGCATGATCTTTGTATGTGTGTGCTCTGTACATTTGTATTTGTGAGACATGTGTCTGTTGGCTTAGAAAACATTTACCAACAATCAAGTTACCCAGTTTTTGCCTAATTTAGGCCCATCACACGCAAACCTCTGAGCTGTCTTCCTTGGTCCTCACATCCTCCCACCAACGCATGCTTGCATACACCGGTTCCTACAGATTGCACAGTTGAGGTCAAGCAAAGATTATACTGTGCTATTTCACTGGACCATCATCCTTTTCCAGTAGACATGGACAGGTGAAGTATGTCTAATACCACGACACCGTGGACTGTGTGAGAAAACATTCATTACATTCTGCAGCGCCTAACCTTCGCTGTGGGAGATCATTGCTCATTGCCGAATTCTCTGCACAGGTATGGTCTTTGTTGCTTGCGTGATGATTTTGTCTGATGCTACAGTTATAAAAATCAGGATCTGATTAAAGCAGAGCGACTGTCCGAAAATGATTTAAGCGACACAAGTCGAGATGTAGTCTTAATGGGCTGATTTTCAATCATATTTTCTGAAAGGTTTACCATCTGACAAAACAAAAGGAAAAATGTTTCAATGAGAGCAGTTTTATTGGGAATTAGGTTGCATATAAAGTCATGCTTACTGTTTTTACAAAAAGTTGGAAACTGATGTAATTTGGAGCATATGTGCCCCGGCCCATTTATGTCTAACTGAGTGTACACATTTGAACCCAAATCGGGTGTATTAGTCAGGTTTTGAAAAACTTGATTTTGTAGGAATTATATTGTACAATCATGTTTAAATGCATTTTAAAAGTTTCTTTTTCTTTTTCAATAATTTGGCTTTTTCTAGTGTCATGTAAACATGCATTACCTTTCCAAGAGAGCAGTCACCATATCTGAAATCTCCAAAATATTAGAATAAAAGTCAACAACAATAATTTATTTTCACTTAAGCTTTTATCCAATACCTGGAGAATAACCTAAGTACAACTGGTATTACTCCTGTCTTAAATTCAACACTAACCTTAAAGTAAACTTAACCTTTGCTTTAACCAACAAGTCATGCCACTGTAAACAAACTCTTTACCTTCCAAGAGTTCCGCTTTTTGTCCCCAAATAGTAACAAGAACATTCTATGTGATCGTGTGAATGCTGTCCCCACAATTACATGCACAAGTACAAACATGCACACACACAATATGAGAAAGAGAGAGACAAGCCTACTGTAGCTAAAATGAAGCTTGACACTTCACTAAAACATTTACATTCTCACAAATGAAAATGTCTCAAATTAGTAAATGCTTCAGGTGCCGAGGCAATTAGTGCCGAGGCAGGTCTTGTAAAATTAGAGCGAGGATGAGTAAATCTAACTCAAACCTAAAGTCTGTCATAGCCAAGTGCCACACGCATTTAATGCATTAAATATTTTCACATTTCTGTCTGACAGAAATGATGAGTGATTAAGAAGATTACTACCATGTAATCAGAATTTAAATCATGCTTTTAATTATGTTGTACAAACTACCAGTTCTTTATGTTGTTGCACTATACACTATGTCCCACATGGGTCTAAACATTTTGCCCCGGGCATACGCATCACTCAGGGACAGTCTATTATCTTACAAAGACTCCTGGTTTGGCTTACACAGCCAATTACTGTGACTGTGCAAGATTTAGAGTACTGTGCTTCTATTATACTGAAATGTCATGCGACAGTTGTGAACCATGATCTGATTACGTGGAGCAAACATGACAAGATTGTGGAATTTGCTGACACCTTAGGTTAGAGGTTTGAGCTTCTTTAAAGTGTAACAGGTGCTTTATGTATTTTCCTGTTAGCTTACCTGCAACCCTTTCTTATCGTGATTATAGTTACATCGGGCTAATTTATTTTTTCTGAATTAATTCAAGGGGCCAAATTTATTCAAAAAGCCACATAAAACACAGGATTTGGACACTAAAGTCCAGGTTTGTGTCCTGAGTCTTGTTGGTGTAGGCAATGAAAACACTTGATGGAAATTGAAATGAAAAATTAAAAAAACCTATCTCAGTGAATTTATCTCTTACCCTTAACCCTGTGCTGTCATCAAACGTAAGATCAAATGTAGATAAACAAGAACAATACTGTAAATAAAGATATGTTTTTAGGAGAAAAACAGAACATGGATTCACAAGAAAGCCAAAGTAAAGCTTTTGCAAGGCTATGGCAGAAACTGTGAAGCTCGTCTCTTTTAAATTCTCCCTCACAGCTCAGTAGAGCCAACCTATCCTTATTCCCAAAATGCCTGTTCAGAACCCTTTCAAGCATGATTTTACCATAATTTTCCCACATGCAAGGATGTCCAAAAGTCTCAAAAACACTGAAATGGAGGCGGGACTTGTCACCACAGTAACCTAAAAAGGAGTGGAGGCTTGTTATAGAAGGGAGAAATGGAATATCACTTCTAATATGTGGCTATCATTAATAGTAGTAGTTTTGGTGACCAAACCTGATTTCACAGCAACTGAAAATGAAAAATGTAAAAATAACATCTGTAAAAATGTAAACAAATAAAAGTAATGGTTCCACAGGGAAACCAAATTCAAGCAACAAGAATGGACGTTGACTCTCCTGATTGGAATTGCTTTATTTTATTCCTCAATTACTTAACAACCTCCAAAATGTGGACTTTCTTTCATCAAAAGTCTTCGCCCCCCCATTTTAGCTCACCACTTGGGACGTCTTGCAAATGAGAATGGGTTGAGTTTAGGCCAATGGCTGTCAAATAGTAGTAGTTGTTTATGATCACATTCTGACGTGAAAAAAAGAAGAAATTCCAAACCCTCCAGCTAAGAGCTAATGCGTCTCAGAGCACATCAGTATTTGTCAGACTAGGACATGATGACACTACAGATATGGACATTCAGGATCAATGGGTGAAGTATTTATCAGATAGGGACCTAACCCAACCAGAAAAGGATGTTTTAGCCAAAGGAGTCAACTTTGCCATTTCTCCACAACAACTTTCAGTGATATACCTCATTACAGCTACTGAATCTGCAATAGAAATGTAAGGTTCAGAAGTTAATATAATTTATATTTGAGTTAATTTACTAAAATGCATTTATAAAGTTATAAGTTTTATAGTTAACTATTTACATATTCATGTTACACAGTTATTATTTATATATTTACATGTTTAAATATTTACAATTGCATCTTTAAATCAGTTAAGATAGTCTGTGGAATCTGCTGTTCTGATTCTTTCATTTTTACCTCAGGTTAGGTCCTAGCTTCTGATTGGTTAGTTCAGTCACATGAAAACTGTGAACAAGGAAGTGTTGTTGTTGTGAAGTGTGGACCCAGATTAAAAGGGCTGCTTCAGAAAGTTATCTGTCTCCATCCTGCTGTTTCCTCTCCTCAAGAGAGCAATCTGCCCTCATCAGCTAAATAATAAAGTGTGCACACAACTTTTTTGAGCACACTGACAGGTGATCGCATGACAGTGGACTGCCCCTCGATATGAGGACGTAATAATTCCGACAGCGACAGGAGTGAGGACCGGGACATGCGAAATTGTCACGCCATTCCTCTGGGAGTACGACTTGGCCGTGTAAAATCAAGGCAGTAAACAGCGCCTGCAAAATAATAACCACCACAGTTCTCAAGGCATCCATGCTTCTTCAGTAAACAAAGGTCGCACTTTAGACTTTAAAGCAGATTTGTTGTTGTTTTGGCGCATATTGTGACGTTCGAAAACGCAAAACTCCGGTTATCTCTGTCTACACGCAGCTGCATAAACGGAGTTTTCAAAAATCTTCACTTTGCCCGGAGTTTTTAAAAACATTCGTTTACGATGCGTTTTTATGCGTTTTCATGTGGATGACAGGTCCAAACGTAGAAAAATATATTCGTTTTAGCAGATACCCGGCTACGTGTGGATGGGGCCCAAAACATCACCATTTTGCCAGCATACAAGGGAAGATGCAGTGTGATTCTCAATAGAGCCGATTATCACAGAAAAATAATGACATCGCTGAGTGATAACACCACCTACGAGGCCCTGAAGAGGGACCTTATAAACAACTATAAGAAGAAAGGCACAGATTACCTTCAAGGCCTGGAAAAAGACAAAGATATTGACCGCTATTTCTACCACTGACTTTTCCCTGGGGAGGCCACACCGTGCATCTATGGACTTCCCAAGATACACAAGGAGGGAGTCCTACTCACACCCATTATCAGTAGCATCAACTCGGTCACCTATAACATTGCCAAACACTTTGCCTCCATCTTACCCCCAACCCCAGGAAACAGGAAACGGCTGCAGAAAGATGACTCAATGAAAGAGAGAACCAACTTCACTCCTGATCTGACCTGTGTCCTGCTGAACCGTTGCCTCTCCACAGAAACAGAGTTGTGCCATGCGATTCTCCAGTGCCCCCCATTGTGGCAAACATTTATATAGATCCATCTTTGAACTGAGGAGGTGGTCTCGCAGCACCTACAATGCAGCATTGTCTCTCCACCTTAGGCAGTTCACAACCACTCACACCTTGGATCCTGTGACCAAAACTCGCCCTTTCAGTAATGTAGACAATTCAAAAGTGAGAATGACTTGAACGACAGGCACATTGATCAGGGGGTTCAGTGACACATGTGAATGTAGTGACCCTCTCTGCCTATAAGGTTTTCAGATGAGAGGTGAAACATCTTCAAGATCCAAAAATAATTCCAGGTTCCTTTATTCAAGCTCTTAGGGTTACCATGACTTGGAGGACAGAGAATCTACATCATTACACTGAGAATTTACATCAACAATCTGACACAAACTTTCCCAGCTTTGAACACAAACTCTAGAGTGGATGTCAACCAGTGTGTGTTGGAAAAAAGCTACCAAAAAACATTGGAGAGGCACAGAGCAGGCACACTTTAATTGGCCATCGGAGGGTGGCTGTTGCTTAGGAGATAGAGCAGTCATTCACCAATCAGAGGGTCTGTGTTTCACTCCCCAGTTCGGCTTCTTGTTGAATCTCAAGTTCCCCCTGATATGTGAGCCTGTATATGATAGAGAAGAGCACTTCACGTGTGTGTTTGTGTGTGTGTGAAGAGAATATGGGCTTTAGGTAAGTAAAGCATTTTGACTCGTCAAGTAATCTAGAAAAGGCACTACATAAATGAAGATGCTCCCCCCTTTTCATCAGCAAGTTCACTGTATACTGAAATTATCATCATGTTTCTATCGTCACTATGAAATTAGGAAACTCAAGTGTAATAAAGACAGAGTGGCGTGACAAGATGAGGTCAAAACTGAAGGAAAATTGACCAAGACAGATTTCTATGTCCTACTGCCATCTCCTCAACAAGACTAATTACACTGACCCTCAGCATGCATTTGCTCACACAAATGAACGCAAGTCTGTGTTTGCCAGATCCCCAATACAGAGCATGGTGTGTTTGAACAAGGCAGCCTGTTAAAGTGTCTGATTAGATCCCTGTTTGAACAGAAAAAGGCAGCGACCTATCAGCACACGGCAGGGCCAGCCAATCATTGCAATGGCTCATCTGCTGTGTTGCTTCTGCATCAAGCTGGCTCACACAAAGACGAAGAGAGGCACACTGACTGACACAATGACAAAGACGTATAGAAAGGCTAGACACACCCACCCGCTAAGCACAATTTTGCCCATAATACATTTATTCGTTCTTATGTGAGTGCACAGCAAATTTACACTAATTTGATTGTCAATGACCTCCCCACTGTGTAGCAGGTGTGGGTCACTGTGGCAAAGGAAAGTCACAATTTCATTATTTTCTCTCTTTCTTTTATTGTTCACAGACAGTGGGATAGTTCTAAGAAATTCCAACCGATTTTTCTTGTCTCATATTCGCATTGGAATAATACATATGTGGTGTACAAAGCTAGTTGTAAGAAGCAACTTTTCGCCATGAAATTTGATATGGATTACCAGTGCACACCAGTAACCACTCCGGTGAGTTGATTATTTTGAAAACGGACGTTTATTGTGCTTTTACGGACCTTTCTAGACATGCGCATGACTTGCCATTCTGAAGCAGGTTGAGAAGAATCAAAATTAGGCAAATACCGGAGACAGCAGTAAACATCAAAAAAGCGGTGAGGGGGGTTCTAAAACATTGCAGACGACTCAGAAAAGAGGCTTAATGTTGAAAATACCGCAGTTCCCCTTTAAAATATACCACTACTTATTTTCTTGTATACTCAGAATGGAAAATCTGTCACTATCATTTACAATAGTTGCCAGAATCTATGTGCCCTCAATAGATTGATGCCAACCCAATCCCTATCCAATCCCAACCCATGTATTCATGGAGTTGGCGGCAACTACAACAGATGAGTCAATGGCTTCTCTCTTTGTCATTTTTATTTCCTTGGCCTGCCCTTATGAAGTTGTAACCATTACAAATTAGTTTTGTTTTTACAAAAAACTCAACAATATTGCCAAAAAGATTGCCATTTTATTCTCATTTAAATGGCATATATATTTATAATACATAAATACATGTTTCTGACATGGTGCATCTATACGTATGTGCCACATCAGCAACAAAGTCTGTGTTGTGACGGGTGCTGTGAGGGTTGGTGAGAAAGTGTCAGGACTTTTGTCCTGAAGACCTGGGTGTGACTCCATTGTGAGACCATTGTTGTTGTTTTTTCCACTTGGCTTGCCTTGGACTTTCTAACAAAGCATCGATTTTGGTTCAGAAAAGCTGGATTTTCTTACATACATATGTAAGGTTTGCGTAACATGTCTTAACCAAAAATTTCAACATCTTACTCTGGATGACAGTCATGCTTAAAAGAAACAAAAATCACTCCTACGGGGATTTGCTTTACTAAATGTGATTAACAATAAACAACATAATTTCTTTGTGCATTCTATTCAGAACATTTACAGGACACTGACACAAGGAACTGAAGCCTCTTTTAGAATGGACATAAAACCAATAAACATCTGACTTTTGTCTTCGGTGAGAAAGAATAATATCTGAATCCAGTCTTTTGTAAAATGCCTGCTATTATTTATTGTCGCTGACGATGTCGCACTTGGAGTACCATCAGTGAGTGCAGTCCAAAATAAGTTTTAAAAGCTTGCATTCATCAACGGCAGCATATGAGCGTACTGATAGTGGGAAAAGAGTCAACCCCCTTATGTTTGCTTGTGCACACTGATTTCGGTATAAAAACAGTGTCATGTCTGAACTCTACATATTGTATGAATATGTTGTAGACTAAGTGAAGGTCAGCCTAAACATAGCTATAACAATAACTTTAGTTGTCAGCAACCGATTTTGCGAACAATGACAACATGACAAATTATTTTTTCGTTTTGTTTTTGTGATTGATATAACCAACTGTTGCATTAGGCTTCATGTAAAACCTATTTGCTGATATCAATTGGTTGTGTATGCACAAATTGGTCTCAGGCAACAGAGTTTAACATGCAGTGGCATAATGTGATACAAAGCTTTTGATCAGCTGTCTTTCAGTGGTTCAGTTCCTAGAGGTTGGCTTAGTCTGTCAGGGTTCCAAGTGCTTGCCTATTGTCTGAACAAGTACTGGAAGGAATAATCTGGGTGTGCGTGTGTGTGTGTGTGTGTGTGTGTGTGTGTGTGTGTGTGTGTGTGTGTGTGTGTGTGTGTGTGTGTGTGTGTGTGTGTGTGTGTGTGTGTGTGTGTCTGTGCGTATATGTGGGGGGGTTGTAATGACTCCTCCTTGACTGCCTCTCCTATCTCTGACTGTCGTCTAGACCCACAGCTAAGTCTCTGCGTCTCCCTAAACTCCCCAGCACAGGAGACACAGACAGTCTGTCTCTGTCAGCAGGCACAATTTCACTCTCAGCACTGACCTTTCACATTTGATCGTTCCTAGACGGATCCATTCTTAACCCCTCACCACGGGTTCCTACCTCAGTGCCCTTCTCACCTCTACAAACACACCCACGTACATGTCAAGTCGCCAGTCTGTCCACACAGTCTTGCTCTGTCTTTTTCTGTCACAAATTTGCCCCTTTCTTTTTGTCAAACCTAACCTGCACTCTATCAATTAAGCCTTAGATTCCCTTTCCCTCTTGAGGTAGCGCCAGCTAAATATTTACTTGTAATTTGGTCAAAACAGATGAGAACGAACAGTCACTGTTTACTTCTCTCTCAGACTTCCCAACCGTAATAAATGAAAAATGACCTAATAATTAAATTTGTGTGACTGTCAGTTAGTTTGTGCCACCTTTTAAATGATATGGGTATTTTCTTTTCAGAAAATGATTACAATGAAAATTAGCCAGGGACCGATAGAAATATCTTTGTTTTGCATATGTAACAAACTGACTTTAGATAAAGGAAGGAGTGACAGCCTAATGAGGGCCAAGTGCAGATTAATAAAAGAATGACTGACTACCATTGGGAAAATAATCACCACACTGTTCAAGTTCTGCATTTACAGGTCATTAAAAATTTCATCTGATAGTACTAATAGACAGCAGGCAATGGAGGGATACTAATTTGACTGAATAATAAGTATAATTACGAATAAATGAGGAGGCTGTGCACGTACAGTTAGGGCAGGATAGCGGTGCCTTTTCCTTTATTTATGCAAGTATATTTCTAATTTTGTCTGAAACAAGACAATTTGACAAGAAGCTCTTGAAACATTTGTCTTAACTAAAGGCCACTCATCATGAGTGCATGCTTAAGTTTGACCTCGAATAAGGCAGGCTTCACCTGGAAGAGGTGACAAATGAGAGAGAAATCCAGAATTCTCTACCAGCTTCACAAATATCTGGAGGAGACTTAATTTACTCTCACACATCAAACATGCCTTCTGTGAACTTTCATCCTCTGAAGAGACGGTGCAATTTTTTTGATCCTAAGATCAATAAATAAGGGTAACTGGACTTCTTCTTGGTTCTTGAAGACGTTTCAAGTCTCATCCGAAAGGCTTCTTCACTTGGTTGGTGGGGAATATCGCCTTAGAAGTGATGGAGGGGCTGTTCACAATTGGTAAGTTGTTACAACCATGTGTGTCACTGAGGCTACGGCTACACGAAAACGAAACGAGGTTTCTTTTGAAAACGGGTACGAAAATTCTTGCGACCACACGACAACGCGCTGCTGTAAAGACTCAGGTCCAGACGAAAACGGATGAAAGCGATGAAACGATGCAGTACACACGCCACTGTGTCACGCCACGCTGTGAGACAATAGAGAAGTGTTAAAATTGGCTCACAGCGTCAACGTTTGACTGACGCAAAAACGTTTTAGCTGTAACAATGGAAACGAAACGAGGCCGTTTTCAAACTTTCCCACTCTGGAACCCGTTCTCAAAAACTATCGTTTTGGGGTAGTGGGAACGCCGGCTCCGTGTGGCCGCGACAGCGAAACGATAAGAAAAAGTATCGTTTACAGTGAAAAACGTTTTCGTGTAGCCGCAGCCTGAGTCTGCCGTTGTTTGAACAACCCACATACCACCACTTTGGTCAGGTGACTAATGTTAAATGTTATTGTTAAATAATGAATTGCTTTTCCAACCATAATGCTTGTACATCAAGTATTTAGCGGAGCCAAAGGAAAACCAACTCACTGTTTTTAAGTATGTGAACTTTTGGAAAGATCATATTGACTGCAATAGTTAAAAATAGAAAATGGGAAAATGGGGGGTTGAGTCTTTTCTAGCCATATTTTGTAGAACAAACAGTGAGTGAGAGTCACCAGAAATGAAGGGCATGATCTAAACTTTGTAGGTCGTGGATGTGGATAGAGACTGTACTACTGTGGGAGTTCTTGTAAAATGCTGAAACACCCAAACCACACATTTTCCTCAACCTAAACAAGAAAGTTTAGTGGCGACACATAACAGGTAGTTTTTTGCTAAAGCCCAACCAAAAAGTCACTAAAAATAAAAGAAACAAGATGCTCAAGTATAAAGTATTGAGGTTACTACACAGTATGCAGTTTTCAAGAGGTTGAGGTTATTTCACGTATTTCTGTTAAATTATTTTGTAGTTTTGAGATAGAACACTGTTGCCTACCGAATACAATCATGTTTGTCATCTGAGTTGCTCCAAATTTTGCTTGGTAATAATGTCTTTATCCCTGCTTAAAGCAAAAAGGGACTGTTGTCTTTTACATAATGTTACCTCTATATCAGCTGATGATTTGCATGATGGATTTCCTTAATGGGATAGTTCGCCTCTTTTGACATGAAGCTGTATGACATCCCATACAAGCAATATCGTTTATGAACAGTGATACAAAGGGAGAGAAAATAGCGCCAAGCGATTGTGAGGTCTGACTTTTTCCTGGAGAACGTTTTTGTGATGCTAATGTATTACTCTTTTGAACGCATATTGTTTTGAGAATCAAAATGCTTTATTTTTTAAACCCCAGACAACTAGCCGGACTACCTTCGTCAACGCCAAAATGAGACTGGAACTTGTCTCACAGGACACAAGTATGGGACAATATTGCTAGTATGGGATGTCATACAGCTTCCTGTCAAAAGAGGCAAACTATCCCTTTAAGACAGACATCCAACAACCTGTGAAGACAGAAGAAAAACAACAATAATACAATACAATTTGACATGTTACAGTAATTGGGCTGTGAATTTAGATCATATTTAAGCTATAAGCTAAGCTAAGTCAGAAATCTAGTGAGAATTATAAGGATGCTACGAGAGTCTACCAAATTAACTGCAACATCTAAAGAAAACAAAAGGATGCGTGCACTGCGAGCCTGATCTTTCCACTCGCCTCTTGATCACCACCAGCCGCAGCAGAACAGAGGATGATATTGTGTGCCAGCTGCAGCTGCTCTGAGGAGGGCAGTCTGCTTTTTGTGTTTCCCCTTCATCAGTAAGAAAAAAAAAAAATCCAATTCTGGGTCCCACAAACACTGAACACACTCCTGTTTGTGACACTTTTCACCCACAGCACATACCACACCCATGCCTCTCCCAGCACAAAATTTCCTGCATTCTCGTCTTCATTCCTCCCCCTCTGCACATACCCTCCACATGCCCTCTACTATCCCTCCCTGTGGTCATCTAAACTGCCTGTGCTGAGCATTTAGGAGCATCTCTATATTTATTCTATCTCCACCCTGCTTCCACCCAGGCAGACCGTGCTATGCATCTTTCATCCACGCAGCTGAATGACCTATATTCACTGTCTAGCCCCATGCAAGCATAGTCCACTACTGTTCAGCTCTGTCGTGCTGCTCAAGCACTGGCCCAAGGCAACAGCTGTGGGTGTGGCAGCCAGGCTGGGAATGGTCACTGCGTGTACCGACTCCTGTTCAAAGAAATCTATCCTGGCTGTCTAGGGCACACTAGATATAAAAAAAAGAATTGACAAAACTACATTATATTGCACTGAAATCAAGAAAAATGACCAGTAACAGGCCCACATAAATGATAAATATTTGAAAAATCTACTGTTTGCTCTATTAGATACTCAACACCACTGAATATAGGTCAAAGCCTTTCTCATAGTACATGACCCAGTTTACCTGTTTTTTGGTAGTTTTTTTCTAGAGCAACATTACATGCTCTAATATGATTCAACTAATTATCGCTTCTTATAACATTTCTGTAGGCTTATGAGCACAGGAAAAATAGATCAAACAGCACATAAAGACGAAGATAATTTGCTCATCAAGAACGCACTCCTAATTCACTGCTTGTTGTCCTTGACACAAAGTTGTTTTTTTTTTTCTTCTTTTTGTTCAGCAGTGAATAAGCAATCAAATATCTATTGATCCAGGTCAGTGGGCTGCTCCCAAACATTCATTCTCTGCCATTATCTTTGGATCTGAGTTTAACACTATAATAAAATGTACCACCCACATGTCTCACAAGAGCAAAAAACTAGATGCAGTAAAAAAAAATTTGTGAATTTTCTTCGTGAAGGTGGTGACATTTTGCTAAATGCAACAGATACAGAGTTGTTGGTACCAAATCAGGCAATGGATGTCTTGTGCCATAGTCGACCTTGTTATTTTATTCAAATGTTCTGTATTGTAGTCAACTTTATTTATCAATATTTCTTTCTGCACCTTCACTAGCTGGATTTTGTTCAGTTTTTCTTCCCATCCTTGTTTCACTCCTGTTTTCAGTGACTGACAGACACCTGTGTTAAGTTTCACCTCCCTCAGTATGCTGAGGGTATCTTATCTTGGTCTTGTCATGATCTTCGCGAGAGTTTGAGCCCACGTGCAGATTACACTCAGAAGACGGGAGAAGGTTAACAGTCTTTATTAGCAAAAACCTGGAAGCAGGAATAACAGGCGTCTTGATGACTTGGAGGTAGAACCGGGCTGGCGTCCTGATGATTTGGAGGTAGAACCGGGCTGGCGTCCTGATGATTTGGAGGTAGAACCGGGCTTGGCGTCTTGGTGGATAACAAAGCGAGCGTCTGAAAGGTTTCCCTCTTGGTGTGCAAGGATCACCTGGAACAAGGTAAGTAACAAAAGTTTGATTTTTAGGAGGTTAGAGTTTAGCCTAGAGGTAACAAACGTACCATAGGAGTCGGATGCCCCTCAAAATCTCGGGCGGGAGGAGGGGCTCGGCCGGAGGGCACAAAGGGCTGATTTGGACTGGTTTAATCTGTGATACATGAAACGTAGGGTGAATGCGAAGGTTGGCTGGTAAACTGAGATGGACTGCAGTGGGACAGATGGAGGTTATCTCGTAGGGACCAATAAAGCGAGGTGATAATTTCTTGGACATGGACTTCAATGGGATGTCCCTAGTGGAGAGCCAAACCTTCTGACCGACAGAATACTGAGGAGCGAGTGTCCGTTTCTTGTTGGCAAATCTTTGATTTTGATTGACTGTGTGTTGAAGCGCGAGGATAGTGTTAGACCAGATGCGTTTACAACGACGGATATGGTGGTGAACAGAGGTGACAGAGATACTTCTTTCATCTGAAGGGAAAAGAGGTGGCTGATAACCTAAAGAGACTACAAAGGGAGATAGTCCCGTGGCGGCAGAGACATGGGAGTTGTGCGCATACTCCACCCAGGGTAAAAACTAACTCCAATCAGAGGGGTTAGACGATGTGAAGCAGCGGAGGGTGGATTCCAGTTCTTGATTCATGCGTTCTGTGATACCATTGGTCTGAGGGTGATAACCTGAAGACAAGGAAACCTTGGCATCGAGAGCAAGACAGAACTGTTTCCAGACCCGAGAGGTGAACTGAGGACCACGGTCCGAGAGGATCTCCAGAGGAATACCATGAAGCCGGAAGGCGTGTTTTACAAGCAGTTGCGCTGTCTGAAACGCTGACGGAAGTTTTCTGAGGGGAACAAGATGACAGGCTTTAGAGAAACGATCGGTGATTGTGAGAATAGTGGTCATACCTTAAGAAGGTGGTAATCCAGTGACAAAGTCCAGAGCAATGTGTGACCACGGCCGTTTAGGAATGGGGAGAGGTTGCAGTAATCCGGAGGGAGTTTTATGTGAAGGTTTGTTTCGGGCACAAATGGAGCAGGCTTGAACATACTCCCTAACATCTCTGTGCAGAGATGGCCACCAATAGTGTCGGGAGATCAGAGCTATGGAGCGACTAGTTCCTGGATGGGCCGAGAACTTGGATGAATGAAACCAGTGAATAAGGCGGGAGCGAACCGTGGAGGGAACAAAAGTTCTGTTGGGCGGACCTGAACCCGGATCTGGCTCATCCTTCTGGGCTTGCAGGACCTGGTTCTCGATTTCCCAGGTTAATGAGCCAATTATATAACTGGGTGGAATAATGGTAGTGGGTTTATTGACCGTCTCATCTGGGGAGTATTGACGAGATAAGGCATCTGGCTTGGTATTCTTAATACCTGGGCGAAAAGTGATATGTAGGTTGAAGCGTGAAAAGAACAGGGACCAACGGGATTGCCTGGAATTTAGACGTTTGGCAGATGATATGTAAGATAAATTTTTATGATCAGTCCAAATCTGAACCGGGATCACCGTACCCTCCAGCCAATGGCGCCACTCTTCAAAGGCCAGCTTGATCGCCAACAGTTCACGATCTCCAACGTCATAGTTTCTCTCTGTGGAAGACAGTTTACAAGAGAAAAAGGCACAGGGGTGGAGCTTACCATCTTGATCAGAGTGCTGAGAAAGAACTGCTCCCACCCCGGTGTCCGAGGCATCCACTTCTAGAATAAATTGTTTCTCCGGAGCTGGGTGAGTGAGGATGGGAGCCTGGGAGAACCTGTTCTTGAGAATTTGGAATGCCGTATCAGCCTCTGGTGTCCAGGTAAAGGTTCTCTTAGTAGATGTGAGTGCAGTTAAGGGTGCGGCTACTTGGCTATAGTTCCGAATAAAACGGCGGTAAAAATTAGCAAAGCCCAAGAAGCGCTGGAGCTGCTTACGATTGTCTGGGATGGGCCAGTCCAGAACCGCCTTGATCTTGTCAGGATCCGAACCCACCTTCCCACTCTCTAGAATGTAACCCAGAAACGTAACTGAAGGCTTGTGGAAGACACATTTCTCGGCCTTTACAAACAGTCTTTTTTCTAGGAGACGTTGAAGCACCAAACATACATGACGGCGATGTTCTGAGAGTGTCTTTGAGTAGATGAGGATGTCATCCAAGTAGACAAAAACAAAGACGTTCAAAAAAATCCCAAAGGACATCATTTATCAGTGCTTGGAATACGGCCGGGGCATTACACAATCCAAAGGGCATCACAAGATATTCAAAGTGTCCTATAGGGGTCTTAAAGGCCGTTTTCCACTCATCACCCTGGCGAATACGAACGAGATGATAAGCGTTGCGAAGATCTAACTTGGTGAAGATGGTGGAATCTTGAACGGGTTCGAAAGCAGATGAGATGAGTGGTAATGAATATTTGTTCTTTACAGTGATCTGATTTAACCCACGATAGTCTATGCAGGGGCGTAGTGAACCATCCTTCCCAACAAAAAAGAATCCTGCACCTAGTGGCGAAGTAGAGTGACGTATGATTCCAGCTGCTAGGGATTCATTAATATAAGTCTCCATGGTAATTCTTTCTGAACGAGACAGGTTGTAGAGCCTGCTAGAGGGAAGTGGAGCACCGGACAGCAGTTCAATGGTGGAGTCATAAGGACGGTGAGGTGGTAAAGACAGGGCCTTAGTCTTGATAAAGACAGATCTCAGATCATGATATTCCTTAGGAACAAGGGACAGGTCTAATGGATCTGGTTCTTGGGATGACAATGATGGTTGACTTGTCGGGACAGCAGATAATAAGCAAGAGGAGAGACACTTAGTAGACCAGGCAACAATGCTTAACTTGGACCAATCTAGGTGAGGGTTATGTTGTCTTAGCCAATCAAACCCCAGAACTAAGTCCGACTTCTTAATAGGGAAAACGAAAAGGGTGGTTAGCTCCTTATGGTTACCAGAAATAATCACTTCCAGGGGCCTAGTTTGATGTGTAACCATGGGCAGGGTTCTTCCATCCAATGCTGTTACATGAAGCGGAGAGTTAAGAGGTTCTATGGCTATCTTAGCTCGAGTGACGAAATATTGGTCGATCAAATTCTTATCACAACCAGTCAATTAAGGCAGAAAGGTTGTAACGGTGGCGATTAGTTAAAATGGCTGCTGGCAAACTTAAGCGTGAGGAACCAGACTCCTGAGTATGGTCCACCGGTCTCCCCACTACAATCGGCGGACCCCCCCTTTTTGCCGAATCGGACATTTAAGTAAATAATGCTCGGAAGAACCACAGTAGAAACACTGGTTCTGTTCCCTGCGTTGCTACCTTTCTTCTTGACTTAGCGATGTGCGACCAATCTGCATAGGTTCGGGCTCGGAGACAGGTGAGTTACAGTAAGGCCGCGACATGGTAACAGGTGGAGACAGAAAAAAGGCTCTGGAAACCGGCCTTTCTAATTTAGCTCGTCTTCTCTCTGATTCGGTTGTCGATTCTATTAGCTAAAGAGAAACTCGTCCAACGTCTTGGGTTCCTCTAATCTAGATAATTCATCCTTTAAAGATTCATCCAGAGCTTGGTAAAAGACTGCTTTCAAAGCCTTAGCGTCCCAACCAGAAGCGGCTGCCAACGTGTGGAATTCTATGGCGAACTCAGTGATAGGTCTACCCTTCTGCCTAAGTGCCCATAATCTACGTGACTCACTGACCCCATCTATCTCTGGCGAAAAAGTATGTTTAAATTCAGCAATGAAATTATTAAAAGAACAACCAAAGTTATTTATGTCAGTAAACCGGGCCTCCGCCCATTTCAATGCTTCGCCAGTTAGTAAATTTATCATAAATGAAATCTTAGCCTGGTCATGGGGAAAGGACCAAGGTGACCAATAGAGAGAGCAATGGAGCAGAAAACCCCCACAACTACCGGTCTCACCAGAAAATCTTTCAGGAATGGGGGAGGTGACGTCACAGGGAGGTGGAGTCTGCTGTTGGGGGCTGGCAAGCGAGCCCCCTGGCGGCCCAGAGGAATCTCCAGACTGATTCTGCTGGCGGAGTCCTGCGATGTGCTGTAGCTGCTGAGAGTCGCTTTGCTGTTGATCCATGAGACGTTTGAGAATGGCTTCATGAGACTGAAGTCGCTGTTGCTGGTCCGAGATCGCTCTTCTGAGTGCGTCTGCTGGGTCTGATTGGTCACAGTATTCTGTCATGATCTTCGCGAGAGTTTGAGCCCACGTGCAGATTACACTCAGAAGACGGGAGAAGGTTAACAGTCTTTATTAGCAAAAACCTGGAAGCAGGAATAACAGGCGTCCTGATGACTTGGAGGTAGAACCTGGCTGGCGTCCTGATGATTTGGAGGTAGAGCCGGGCTTGGCGTCTTGGTGGATAACAAAGCGAGCGTCTGAAAGGTTTCCCTCTTGGTGTGCAAGGATCACCTGGAACAAGGTAAGTAACAAAAGTTTGATTTTAAGGAGGTTAGAGTTTAGCCTAGAGGTAACGAACGTACCATAGTAGTCAACCCTCTGACGGTGAGTTCCTGGCAGCAGCTTCTCCTTTATGCTTTCCACTGATGAGCTCTGATGGAGAACACCTGCCCAGGAACCCAGCAGGAGACCAGACGCCATCTTCAGGGGAGACAAGGAAGCAGCAGCCAAGGACAAAACAGAACACAGCCAGAACCCTGACAGGTCTTTACCAGTTGTACCTCTGTTCCACTCTTGAATCTCTGGATTTTACTTTTTGGGGTACCCGCATGTGAAGTGCTTTTAGTTTGTTTATCAAAGGTTTTGTATGTTTGCTTGTTTCTTCATTTTAATGCCTTCTCTGTTTGACTCCTCATTTGGATCCTCCATTTCTACCAGACATTTCCTGTTCTTTATAGTGTTGCACATAACTCAGGGTTTTATTTATGCTACCACACTCCACTCCCTGTATGGATCAATCAAACAGAAAGAGCTTTTCAGTGAGTGTAAGCGTCTGGAAAACAAGCAAAAATCTTGTGAAGTGGACACTAGAAATCTCAGAAGCTGTGCAGTTAAGAATTTTGTACTTTTACGTGGTGATAAAAATTTGCTCTCCTTCAGTATAGTGGCACTGATGCATTCAAAAGCTGCAGATATAAACATAATGATATTGATCTTCTCAAGTTTGAAAGGACACATCTATTTATTAAAAGTTATTATCCACGCTCGATTTTCCATGCAAAGTAAAAAGATGGCACCAACAAGAAAAATGGTAATCTGATTTGCTTTCCCCGGGGTATGATTTGTATTGCAAATATAGCAGCCCTCTGAAGCGAAGCTGCTGAGTCACAGTTGTTCCCACACCCCCCGGAAAGTGACCTCTCTTGAGGAGAAGACAGGTGTCTGCCCCTTCCCTCAATGGCAAGACCCTCAACCACAGTGTCACACACACACACAAAATACACAGGCATGAATCTAAACACTCAAGCCAGCTTCCAGGTTATGAGGTCACTCTGACATTCACAGGCCAAGCTGTCATGTCAGGCTTTATTAAGAGCCTGAGTGTCTGGGAGATTTAATTAGCGTGGCCTGGTGGAGGCAAGTCCCTTGTGCAGGTTTGAGCTGGGGTCTAATAGTTTTTCTCTGACTGGAGCTGGACCATGTGCAGTTAAGGCTGAAAGCTACATGTGACACGCCATTCTAGCTTTCCCAGTGTGGATTGTCATATTTATTAGTGATAGGCCCTGGGTTCTGAGTTCATGTAAATCAAACAGAGGGAAGGAATCAGGCATTGTGTCTAGTACCATAAAAGATTAGATTCAGATGTTCTGAACAAGAGAAACAAGCCACAAAAACCAAAATAACAACCTATTGTGCATACCTTCATTTAGAATGTCATAGTTACTTCAATACTACAAGATGTCTGCTCATAGGGGTACATACATACAAGTCCTATCCGTCATGTTTGTCAAGGCCAGAATTATATTTCCTTTTAGATGCCGACATGAACAACTGCAAATATCATAATGACTCTTAATTTTACTTTCTTTTATTCTGCTTTCAAACCATTTGGAGGATGTATTCAGGATGCTCTCTGCCAACTACAGCCAAATGTATAACACTACATTGTGCATGCTGTATAAAGCAATACTAATTTAAATAATTTACCAAAATGCTGATTGTTGCCAACTTTTTAGAAATTTCTTTATGCAATACCTCTTGCACAGCAACGCAGAATTTGCAGCTGTGAATTTTATGCTGAAAAATGACATTTTAAATCATCAATATTTCAAAGAGAATTAGATTATTCATCTGGATGGTCAGCAGACCTGATTGTGGTTTTCAGTTGTTGAAGTTGTTTTGGCATGGTGGAGATTTCCCAAAACTGAAGTTTGTATCTTTAAAGGACTGTAACTGC
This sequence comes from Odontesthes bonariensis, assembly GCF_027942865.1. Classification (NCBI taxonomy): domain Eukaryota; kingdom Metazoa; phylum Chordata; class Actinopteri; order Atheriniformes; family Atherinopsidae; genus Odontesthes; species Odontesthes bonariensis. The sequence goes on along the minus strand of NC_134506.1, from coordinate 14,650,207 downwards.
CATTAAATCTTTCTAGTTTTAGAAAAACTAAAAGTTCAGCTAAGTTCGTTATGTCACTGTGGTTATTTGTAAATTCTAAATGTTAGAAATCAAAATAAATGGTTATGTCATTTTAAAACTAGCAACTAAATTTTATCAATAACAATATGTCTAATTTATATGTCAAAAGATTGAGGGAATATCACTTAGTGTCTCTACTTCAAAAAGTAGAATAGGCCACACATACTGTCACACAAACACTCAAAGCACTTATCATATACAGTTTTTGCACTCACGGCATTTTTTTATGTTGTTTTTATTTTTTATCACACACCTCTGAGCACACTGGGGGCAATGTGGGGTTTCAGTGACTTGTTCAGGGACACTTCAAAACTTGGAGGGGTATTGGATCAAACTATCAATCTATCAATCTTCCAACTGGAAGGCAACTACTTTATTGCCCGAGCCACAGCCGCTAAATCTCAGTGTAGTTTTACTACTTCCACTGTGCTTTAACCACTGTGACTATATTGTCAAGGCAGTCTCACACCCGAATGTGCAATGGCTACATTGGTCCACAGCACAAAATGTTAAAGTGTCACAAAAAGGGCTCAAAAATGGTAAAATTACACAAAATTGTTACAAGCCTATGTCTGCCTTTCCAAGTTTTGCATTGTGCAAGAAAATGTACCTTTGCGCACATTTTCTTGAGAGACTGGGCTGATATTATAAAAGTGAATGTGTTACTATAAGTGATGTGTTTGAGTGTATAGCACGTGGCTCTCCAGAGACAACTTTGCCTTTGATGTAGGTGCCAGCCAGCCGGTTGGATGACTGCTCAGCTGTTTCTGAAATGGGAAGAGAGGCTATCAGGGATTTCAGCTCCAGACCCACAAGCAGATGGTATTGTGTACATACACAAACATTAACGTACAGGGATGGATGCACAGTTTTAGAGACTGTAGAGCATACGTATACTCTCACATGCCAATACAGAGACATACAGTTATTCTAATCCACGCTTGCACGGATCCAGCTACACAACTTCTCTCTTAAGTAACAGCAGGTCCAACATGACTAATCAAATATTGACAACAAGAAAACCAGAGGCTTCTTAGACACTGTAAATTACTGTGGCAATAATTGTATTAGTGTAGTGAATGAATTTAGTGGCTGTATGCTTGCAGGCTCTGCAGCAGGACAGAGCAGAGGTCTGCTCTGCTGCAGGTTGCTCTCACAGACCCTGTCGTGTTGTCAGCTGTTCAATGTCACACACCATTACCTGCAACAAGTTTCACAGACAGACCTGCACATGCAAAATCATGCAGTCCTTTGTAGTTAGTATCAAGGGTTTATTGTACATTTTAACTCTGTCAAAATGTGGTTCAACAGCAGGTGCATCATTCACAGCTCTTTGACCCATGTTGTTTGTTCTGTAGCTACATGTAGCTTACCATTGAACACCTGAGGATACTGTGCAGGCAGTCAGGCAGATACAGTGCAGATGGATAACACTAACAAACTTGCCTGCTTGTCACCATATTGATGCACACATGCACTGCAGGACAGTGGCAGTAAGCACAGCCAGCCAGGTGTAGGTGTTGTAAGCTTCATCTCTGTCAGTATCAAAAGTCACATCACATCAGAGATGCTTCTGGTCACAAGCTAAGGGGCTTAGCCAGCTGCTCGCCTGTGACCTGTTAAGCAGCTGAAAAGCCTTCTGAGCACATCACCTGGTGAGTTTTGCATGTTAGATAGAATATTAATAAGTTAGAAATGTTTTTAGCTTTCGAAAATCTTTGAAAAGTCTTAAAAGGCAGATAGCCTGTGGCGATACCACAAAAAACAGCAAGCTTCTTCATTCTTTTCTCTGACTTGTGTGTAAAGAAATCATTCTTCACTTCAGTCTGTTAGGCTTTCCTTATTGGTTACCAGGGTCACTTGAGAAGTCCTCCTATAAGAGAGAGCATACAGATTGTTTGTTGTTATCTTAAATATGACCTTTAACAGCATCTTGTAAAATAACACCCCTACATGAGGCAGGAGAGAGAAGGACTCACATGAGCATTTCCTTATTAGAGCAGAAGTCCTTGTCAAGCCTTTATTTCAAGAAGCCACACAGTACTCGTAACAGAAAGGAAGGAGGGTGGATATTACAGTTACACACAGCACCTTAAAACACGCGTCTCATGTGTGACGTCAGATCAAAACCAACATATGACAACAGCTTTTTCACTTCTCAGTTCAGGAAATACAGCAAAAACACGAAATGCAAACTATTTCACACATTCTGCTTGGGTTTAGACAACAACAATATTTGGGTACGGCTAAAAAATTACATTGATTAGAGCTAAAATACACGCCAAAATGGATGTCATTTCGCTGGTTGTCATGCTTATATGTGAACACTTGTGTTGCTTGGCTTTATGCAGTAACATCTCTAGGTTAAAAAAATTCTTGGTAAAGTAAGAAAAAAAATCATGGTTGAGGTTGAAATATATTATTTTTGTAACATGACGGTAACCCTAATGGATCTGAATTTTTTTACACTTAGCAAAATACTCTTCTCACGACTACGAAAGGTCAGATGTACTTAAGCTGTTTCTGTCTGCATAAATGTATGACCCGTGGGCGTGTTTCAGGGAGGACAGTCTTGTGATATGAGCTCCCCGTTTGGGAAAATTAGTTTTTGTCTGACTTTAAATCAAACCTGAATGTAGCAAAGCAATCAACCAAAGACAGACTAACAGCAAAAAGAAAAACAAGACGCTATGACCTAACCAAACATCAACACACTGGAAAAGTTCAAGTAAAATATCCTCTTTTACAAAAAAATTTATAATGAGGAAATCTACCCCATTTCCAGGTTTCAAACCAGGAACTCTTAACTGATCACTCCACCTTCTTTCGATCAAGAGTGGATTTTTATGGGTCTTTAAATTTCTTCAAATGACCAAGGTAATCACTTGGTCAAACAAAAGTTGAATGTCAAACTTGATCGGAGTGAATTTGTGTGTCCACTGCAACAAATCTGGAAACAGACTTTCTGTTGTTCCAGTGGTGGCAGCACATAGTTTAAAATCATCACGTGCCACAATAACAAAAGACGCTGTAAAAACTTGTCAACTTGTATCTGTTTTGCCAGCAGACAGACCTTGGTAAAGATATTGATTTTAAAATGGAGGAAATGGTTTGGACTAATCAGACAAACGGAAGCTTTCATTGTGGTGGAGGTTTAGGTCAATACCGCAAAATGAAATGAATCCATATTTAAGGAAAAATCCATAAAGTAAGAAACCTAATTGGAGCACATTGACAGCCATCCAGCCATATTTCTGCAATCAATCTAAGCTGAGCAGAGTTCACGACACCAGAATTGTCCAATCTAATTTAGACACGGGGATCTAGGCAAGACACGGTGTCAACGCCCATGAGCTGGAATAAGATCAAACCAAGGAAACAGCCACAATTACCACCACAGCCTGAGCTGGCATCCCTCCGAATGATTATGTTACCATATGATGAAGCTTGAGCACAAATGGGGAATCTTATTTTGTGGGGATAGCAGTTAACATGGCACGAATCCAAAGACTACTGACTGAATAAGGTTGTCCTTTGGGGTGTTGCAGCTGGGACTATCATGCATTATTTCCAAAGTATTAAATAAATACAGGAGAGATTTCTAGAAAAAAATACCTCAGTCTATACAGTGAAGGGCAATGGACATTAGATTTCACTGAAAACTGTTCTTTCCTTCCAAGCTCATTTACATTTGTCTCCTCAGGTTTTGAACTGAATATGCTATTGTGGCAAGAGTCGTTTCCCAATATTGCGAGTGTGTGTGTGTGTGTGTGTGTGTGTGTGTGTGTGTGTATGTGAAGCTGAAGCATCTGAAGGTGTCTTAATGCCTGCGGCAAACTGGCACACTCAGCAGATGGGAGAGACTGATCCCCTGGTTGTTGACTGTGCACTTTAACGTGGATGTTTGTGTGGGAAACCTCACATCATAAACCATCTCCGATGAGTGGTAAATAAATCATAAACAATTCGCTCCAACCCAAAGACCAGTCAGATCCTCTCTTCTTTATATGTGCTTGTGTGTGCGACAGCGAGAGAGAGAGCGATGGGGAATATCTACGGGCTTTGTGCTTTATAAGTATTGAGGTTAATACATGCATGAATTATTAACTTCTATGGGCAGCATTCAATCTGTGGGGGTCAGGAGTAAAAATGTGAATCTGATTGGCTCTAAGGGAAGAAACACCAAAGACAAACACAGGAGTTATTTTAGATCTGATAAAAAAAGACATATTAAGTCAAGCAGACAAAGAGATGGAAACAGTGACAGAGAAATAGAAAGGAATGACGTCCATCATAAATGTTTCATAAGCCTCTCAGAACTGTGAAGGATTCATCGGACCCAGAGGGAGGTCTCTGGACCTTGTACCACTCCCTCCTCTTCAGTTCCTGGCATCTATTTTCTTCCTCTCGCTCTGTCTATTTTACACACACACATACAGGAGCTTTATATATGAGCATAGATAGAATCAGCTGCAGACTTATCATCATCTGGCTTTTCATTTACCAGCTCTATTAGCCCCATTACCCTCTCAGCCAGACCCTCTGCTTGCCCTTCTGCTCCCTTCTCACAGCAAAACCATGATTATCCTTATTATTATCCTCTTAAACCCATCTATTTTCAAAGTATTCAGCTGCTTCCTGCAACTTGGCTGAATACGTAATAAGCTGGCTGAAACACCTGTTTGCTTGCTTCCTCGCTGGTTGACTACCTAGCTCAGTGGTGACTACCTGGCCTGTTGTCATTTAAGGCCAGAGTCCAGACTAAACATGGAGAAGCAGCATTTAGCTGTTATGCTGCTAACAAGTGGAACAAACTGCCAGTGGAGATTAAACTTTCAGCAAATGTAGACATTTTTAAATCCAGGTTAAAGACATTTCTGTTCTCATGTGTCTATGCATGAAATATCTTTTAACTTATCTAGACTGTTGCCTGTTTTTAAATTCATTTAAATGATTTTATTTGTTTCTTTTTATATTCTTTTATGTATTTTTAATGCTTCTTGCACTCCCTGCTGCAATGCTTTTATTTTATGTAAAGCACTTTGAACTGTTTGTACATGAAATGTGCTATATAAATAAATTTGATTTGATTTGATTTGATTTGAAGGTGCCTGAATGAGGAATTCTGCAGTGGGTGAGGAGCAGGCAAGATGGCTTGGCCTCCAAATTCCCCTCCATGTGTATGTGAGGGAAGGTGGTGGTGGGGGGTGTCAACTGATGGAGGGGCTCTGTCACACAACGCACCAGAACTCAGAGCAGCATGTAGCGGACCATGATCCAAATCCCACAGCATACCCATACACACAATAAAAATGATGAATAATTATGATCAGAGATCCCTCGTGCAGATCAAAGCGAGTTGGCACCAACGTGGTCACATTCATTAACAGCCATGTTTAATGCATGACAGAGTTTCTGAAAAAGGGTGGTGTGTTAATGAAGTGAGAGGAGTTCAGCTAATTAAAAGTCAAATGCATGAGTGTGTGATTATGTTTGTTTAGTGTTATACATTGTAATGAAGTATCTCTAATGTGGCTCACTTCATATTATTGTGAAAAACAGCTCCACAAAGACAACCTGAGTCCTTAAGTGGAAGTGACAAACAACAATGAGACCTTTCATATCTGTAATAAAACTGATGTCTCTCCTGATAACTCTTAGCCTAATCAGTTATCATGCTCATATTTTGTTATACTTTTAGTGTATTTACAGAGAATTTACCAAAAGCTTGAATTATACCTCTACATAGTACCTACTCAGAGTCTGAGACCGGATGTGCATTTGTGATTCTTGAAGAAAAAGCTCTCTCCGTTTTTTCTCATTTGGATGTCAACTACAGTTGTTCTATTTCTCTTCTTCAAGATTTGTCTCTGGTTAGGACAACTATTTCTTCTTCCATATTAAAACCACTAACAGCATTGACCACAATGCCACTCGTCCACGCTATGCAGCCTAGAGTATTTGCTTCAAACAAGTCAATGGGAACATGTCAAATTCATCTTCCTTTTTTTTGTTTTTTAATATATTACTTCAGAGCGCACCACTAGTGAATAAAGCCCAGCTGCTGTCTCGCCCACATCTTTTGGACTTTTTTTTTTCGGGAATCGGGTGGAAAAGACTCTAGAGCAAAAGCTGCAAACATTTGCGTTTCTGAATGCTACCGCCCCTTCAGAACAATTCTACAACATTACAATACTGCAAAGGATGTGTGAAAATATCTTGACTATAATGTATTCCTAAAGAGACAAAAGAGTCAAAATGAGCATTTTAATGAATTCTGTATTTTTCTTTATCTAATCAAACATTGGCACTGAATGCAAAAAAATGCACTAGCTCTTAGTATAACCCACACTTTGGCAGATTCATCTAATGTAAACTTTTACATCCAGCAATAGAGGAGTCAATTTTCAGGAGAGCCATATGTGGACATGTGTTAACCTGTGGCAGATAAAGGCAGTAAGACACAAGAACAGAGAGGTTAAAATGCAGTGAAAACAGTAAAGGACATATTTTCAAAACACACGTGACACTCTGCTTTTTATTTTCCTTTGCAGAGCAGCTGTGTTAAACGTCTGTTTCACCGGTTGAGGCTCAGCTGCATGTATAGTGTGAATCAGCCCAAGGCAAGATGGCATTTCAAGGTAGACAAGTCATCAGAATGACTGACAAGTATTAATACAAGCACTTTAACATCAAATGGAGAGACCAGGCCTATAAATACATAATTATGGCCTTAAGGCACAAGGTTGTATATCTACTTGCACATTTCCGTAAGAGCTCCTGAAGATCTAAAGTTTACCTCCATTATGCTGCAAAAATTATCAATTTTCTTAGAATTAATCAAGTATTATTCATTTCAGTGCAATTATATTCAATGATAGAAGGTATTGGACAATTAGTACACAGGTCAAAAAAAAAAAAAAACATGACAACACCTCGGTCCTGCAAATAATTAGGATTCTGTTTTAAAAGCAAACAAACACGGTTTGTTAAATGTTTCACAGAAACAAGTGTAGTACTGTTGCTATGACAAAGCAATTATTCAGACCTAGCTAAATATTTATTCAGCAAAAAAATCTCCCGCATAACCTGAGGTTGGAAATATATCCAACAGAGTGATAAAATAAGCTGAACACCTTTCATGACAGGAGACGCTTTGAATGACAGTAATAGGCCTCTTTAATGTACAAAAAGGCAAGTCTGATGGAACCTAGAGATCAATAATAAATTAAAGACTGCTCCAGCCACTTCACACTAAAATTACTTCCCAAGAGATAAAGCCAGCAAAGTGTCTTTATCTCTCCTGATTTTATCTTCCTTTTTTCAACAAGCAACATTATTCTGTAAAATAACATACTTATTGGAAAATTTTACATAATGTTTCTCTCATATACTTTCAAAAGCAAAGTGATAGGCATTGCTCATACTGAACATGATCACTAAATTGGCTTTTCCACTTACCTGCTCTGCACTAAAAAGTCTTGCATATGTGGCTTTGTTATTGCTGCGTTTTTCTTCTGGAGCCTTTTCACTATCTCCCCAAGTACCTATTCAGATTTTGCTCCCTGGAGACAAAAGTGGTAGAAAGCACTAGTAAATGACAAACAATGGGAGAAAAGTGGTGCGCTGTCCCTTTGGACTGAACGAACGCACAGGAAGAGGGGAGAATTTCCCAAAAGAGGGAATGAAACATAACGTAATGACATGAAGGTCATTCTTTGGAGAGTTTCGAGTGAAACACAATAACAAGAACATTTTATTCAGCTCATGGTGATTCAGGTCGGCCTGTTTGCACTAACTGAGTTCTTATTCAGATGACTGCTGGAATTAAATTATCCATGTTTACTCATCTAGTTAGTGCCACTTAAAAAAAGTTTTAAACTAAATATTTCCTGAAGTAGAAGATAATTAGGTCATAGGTTCTCCTCTCTTTCAAATGTTTGAATTAAACAAAAATAGCAATTGCAGAGAGTGCTCAATATTGTGTGATTAAAGGATAAATGGGGAAGCACATGTCTCATAGAGTAGCTTAATGTTGACTCTACTCAGTCACTCAAAATAAATCCCAAGACTGACTCACTTTCCTGTTTGTTTCCGTTTTCTCTACTGACCAATCTGTTTACTTCAATTTGTTTCCTCTCCTTTAGTGGCCTGCCTGCTTTCTACACTGGCAGAATGTGTTTACTTTGAGGTCCATGTGTAACTTGTCTGGGCTGTTGGCCTTCTCTCAGGTCATGTCACTCCCTAAAGATGACAGCAGGCTTGCAGGGTGAGGTGGATGTGGCCAGGTGGCCAAATATGCAGGGACAACCACCTCTGTTCATACGTAAGACAAGGGCTTGCTCCATTATTTGCCAAATGTTTGACGCTAGTGTTTGGCATGCAATCAGGCCACAGCTTAATGTTCACATCGGTCAAACAGCTCATCCCAGCCCAGCCATGTCCCTGCAGCTACAGCTGACAGAGGAGCTTATTAAAACAAGAACAACATCACTGCTCACGCATGCAGCCAACTTGGATATGAGAATGTGCAGACATGTGGCTCTCAAGAGAGGTAGTCTTTGCCTGCTGCTTGGCACTTTGGCTCTTCGTTTTCTGGCAGGAACCATTGAAATGCAGACCGAGTGGTATGGATAATGGACTGTCCCACAGTGGCACAGTGCTCGGCACATTCTGCCATCCCCTCAGACAGACACTCCTGCTGTAGTCTGCACTACACATCCCCTCTTTTCAACCCCAGGGGGGTGCTGGCAAGAGGCCAACCATCACTAAACGTGTGAGCAGCTAAATATGTGCTTGTGTGTGACTTTTGTGTGAGAATGTAGGAAGCACTTGCTTGCCAAGAGCTATGCTTATTAATGCCCTACAGACCAAGTGCTCTCCTGGCGCTCTGCTCTACACCTACCCAACTCTGCCAATCTCCCTTGCTTTCTAAGTGGTCATTGCAGAGAGAGACATCGGGAGGTGTTTCTGGGGGACAGGGTGGGGTGCAGGAGGAAAGTAGACGAACAAAGAAGAAGATAAGAGGTAGTACACCAGCCGGTTTCGACAATGCTGCATTCTCCTGCTGTCTCCCAGCTGCCTGTCCTGTTTGATGCTGTGAGCGATCAATATACTTAACTCAGAGCTGCGCCTCAGATCGTCTCACACTGTTCGCACTCACCACATACATAGCTCATCAACTCTCACCATGTTCACAATAATAGAATACAGTACTACTGCCAAGCACACCTGATTACTTCTGTTCATACGCTTATTAAACACACAGCAACACGAATGAGTCATAAATCTTCAGGCAGTCAGCAAATGCCTTCTTTGTGCATTAGCAGGACCCGAAGAAGCCCACAGTTTTTTACTTGTAGCTATAAATCCGTGTCATTCACTCACACAGAAATGTCTCTGGTTTTCTGTGTGCAACTTTGTGTGGTTACCCATGTGCTTGGACCTAATATTATTCTAATAGTTCAGCTTACACAGGCTGAGATGGCCATAACTATATGAGTCTGTTCTCGGAGTGTGTATGAAGGTGGCTGTGTAATGAGGCACCTGGGACGAGGCGTAAAAAGGCCCATTGCTCCGGTCTGAGCGAGGCAGGGAAAAGAAACCACAGCTAGTTTAAGCATATTTAAGGGCACTATAAAGATAGCATTGCCACTTCCATCTACTTGAAATACGGTTCAGGCTGAGACTTGTTGTTGCTTTCCCTGGCTGCACATCCATCCTCTAATAAGCCGCCCTTTTGCCGCATCTATTCATAGCTATCTCTTCTTTTCCCAATGTTCTTCTCTTTTTCCAGTGGGTATGAATGGCGGTGTGCCACTTTGCCCTCGGGGCACCCTCGTCTGATTAAGAAGAAGAGGTTTTTGTGGCCATGACATCTGGCTGGGTCAGTCCGCATATAAGGAACAATCCTGTATGCATTCTCCAGCACAGAGCTAACAGAGAGAAACGCTCCTACTGGACCTTCCTGAAAGAACCACATGAATGCAAACAGACCCCAGCACTGTAGAGTGGACCCCTGAATGAGGGGTCCTGTTTGATTTAATCCCAGCAATGCGCCCTGAACCCCACGCACACACAGATTTCACAGGCATTACGTGGGGCCGCTGTTTGCACTGAGGCTATAGCGCAACGCAGAGAGGTAACCCACTGAGGATGCCAAAGGTTTGGATTTTCCCATGATAGCAACCCCTCTCACTGGATAGAGGGTGAGTAACCAGGAAGGAATCTGTCCCTTTTCAATGGCCACTGAAAGAGGAGCTGTGAAATTGTCCAAAATTTCTCTGTGTGTAAACAGAGGACTGAGGGGGGAACCCAGGGACCCCGCCTGGGCCAGACTGCTTGCTTCCCTGGACTCTTTCTGTCTGTCTTTGCCCTTCCTCTCTTTTTCACTACATGCTTCTGTCTCAAATTAATTTTCTGTCTGTTCATCCCCTTCCCCACTGTGAACAAGTCCCACACTGTGAGGACATGGGAGCATTTTTGTACGCTGTTCTCAGATGGTATTAATTAGTTTTGAGCTTCTCTTATCGAGAGACAGATGCTAAATAACTTAAATAACAAGCAGAGTACAGACTGTTTATCTCCCAAAGCAGAATGTTGTCTCATAAATAGAGACCATGGAAGACAGAGGGAAAAAAGAACACCTGTCACATCTTTATTTGTTTAAGCCTCATCTGACAGTGTCCAAAAGTGCAAAAGTATTTTTCTACTTCAACAGTTTAAATCGTCTTCTGCTTTGAGTGAGCGTGACCACACAGAGGAATTTCCCTAAACTTTCTGCTGGTTGCTAGGTGATGGCTTCAGTTGCCGTGAGCATGCTGTGTGAATAAGGAGGGGGTAACTAATGTCCTCACCCAATGACCACACTCTCAACAGACTGCTCTTGTCCAGTGAAAAAAAAACATTATGCTACTTCCACAATGTAATCAAACACACTGCAATGGGCAGGCTGAAAAGCACTAATACTCAACATGTGCTGTCTGATGTGTTCCAAAGTGAAAAACAAACTAACAATGCAAAGGCACTTAAACGTGGGGATATTACTCGAAAGGTGGTGAACATCATTTTTCATTCATTTCTGTTGAGCACGTTATTTCACCTGTTTCCTATGCAAGAGCACAATCATGTTTTGTTTTCAATGAACAGATGGGAAAATTAATTTGTCTAATTTGCAAATATTTTCCAATGTTAAGATGATTTTCTGATTCTTTTAAAAGAATGTGATGACTATAGTGATAAACTTTTCTGATGTTGTGGTGTCTTAAGCAATTTTTGTTTTAACTTGTGATGTTTTACAGTTAACATTTATGACATCTATGTGTATATATTATTCATTTTGTGTTCAGTGTATGCGCATTGTGGTGAATGTGCTGACATTTTGGTCTGGATCCTTTCCTTGGTTAATTTACTGTTGTTCTAAATAAGCCTTTGCTGAGTATTCACAACCAACTAAACTCTTCCTCATTCCATACCTCCAAGTAACAAGTGGTTGTATTTGATAGATTTATTCTAATAAAGTTTGAAATTAATAAAAACTAAAATCATAATACGGGTGTGTTGTGGTCAAGTGGCCCTTTCTCATTGGGAAATGCAATGAATAGTATTTACCACTTAAGTGTTGGTTCATCTTAAGGAACAAGTATTCAACTATTGTGACACGACAGTCTTGAATTAAAGATTGGATATACAATCAACAAGTTGAGATTTCCTTCTGACATGAAAGGGTCATGCAGTTTATCTAGGTTTATCTCTTGATATGCCACTTTTGCTGTGGCCCAACCTCTGTGGAGATAAATGTATCACTTTCTCACAAACTTAGCTAAACTTTCCAGAAACACAAACATTGACACACTGACAAACTGCGGCCCCATCTGCAGCATTTTGAAGTCTATAGAGGAGACTAAAAGGACAAAATTCATCATGGTGATAAACAGCATGGCTTTACTGATGATGCCATTCAATTCACGTTAAACAAGGTGACTCTTTTATGATAAAAACTACAGAAAAACTAAAACAATATGCAATACCAAAAGCCAGTAAGAGCTACTTCAGATGTCCTCTCACTGTGGGAAATATGAAGGAGAGCATACAGGAGGCAGGGCATGTTGCAAAAAGTGCAGAGATGAAATGGCTGGGTTTTCTTTACAGAGTTTAGAGAATAGTTGAATAGGTGCCTTGATGATTTTTTTATGTTCATTTTCACCACATGTATCTACATGTGTCCACAACAAGTGGAAAATCATATACAGGTTAGAAGAAAATATTATGAAGCAGCAAATCTTACCAGCACATGCACTTGCACTCTCACTCTCACTCACTCAGATGTAAACGTTCGAGAGGATTTCGCACATCCTCTCATCTGCTGATCCCCATTTTTTAGGAGGGATGTTGGGTGGAAAACACCAGAGAGTCCAGAGCAAATGATGCAGACATTGTATCCTCACATGCCACCTCGCCATTATCTCTCTCGAACATTTCAGGACTGCAGTGCATGTGTGGAAATGGCTACAGATAAATAGATAGAAGCAACAGCTATGTGATATCACAGCAAACTGCCTCTTGCCCAAAGTCAGCTGTGATAGTTTTCAACCTCTCCAAAGGATAAAGTGAGAACAGCTGTTAATGGATGAATTTTAGAATATGTTTTCAAGGCTTAATGACAATATGCTCGTGCCTTATTCTTTCTTTAGACGGGCTGAAGTCTGTGAAATGAGTTTCAGTACTGTACTACCAGAATCCCCTCAATGACGAGCATCAGTTTTTCAGGCACGCTTCTTGTACACGCACAAACTGACACATGCATGCCAGAAGAGCATGCCCACACATACTGCACACCAGAAGTAAAAACAATTGGATCTCAGTGAGTGGAATAACAATACCTCCCAGTCGTTGAGCTTTAAATCTGCCACCTCTGCTTCCTCATCTATATATTCCTGACAGGCCTGACGTTTAACTAATTTGCTTTAAAACATATTTGTGTCAAATGAATGATCCTATAATCAATCTCTCTGCCAATGTCAGAGCCAATGACAAACCCATCCAGTTGCTCTTTCAGGCTTTCCTTTTTACTATGAGAAAAACAGCCTGCTGAATAACCTATTGATCTCAAAATGTGTCCATGTTCAGGCTTCCCACTGCTCAGTTTACTCTGTTTCAATGCTTTTAATTCATCAAATCAACATAGATACAGTCAGAAAAATATGAGACTTGAGTAAAAAAATAAGAGCTGTGCACCACAGGTAAATCATATTTTAGTGCACTTATAAAACCACTAGAAGCCTGGGAGATGTCCTCACTGCACGGGTGATGGTTAAGGGGACTCTGAGGTACCGCTGGTCAGAAGCCTTTCAACCAACACGGGCTACCAGATGCTCACTCTAAAATGTTCCCTTAAAGTGCTACTCCATCACACGTTTTTTTGTGCCATATGCTCAGAGGTCTGTGTCTGAGAAATGTAATATCCATATTCTTCAGTTAAAATTCAAAAAGTGAATGCAGTCATCTCTTTAAGGTTCAGGGCACATGATGTAAGTGAATTTAATATTGTCCACGTGGAAGTTTCCTGTCTGTGTGTGTAAAATATATACTTCAGTATGTACTTTAGACACACAGGAAATAGTACTCAAACCCTTATCAAGAACTGAACCATTTATTGTCCACACCAGCCCATGTGCATTATTCTCCTGCTATTGCTATTTAGGTTGATCAAGGTTTATTGAAAATCCAGTCTCACATATTCAGCCACTGGACAACATAATTTTCTATTCACAATTCGACACACATTCCACACTTTTTGCTGAAGGCGCAAAAACCTATAGGAGTTGTTTTTTAAATGCATAAAGAAATGTTGGAAAATTTTATCAAGATATGTGTTGTTTTATTTATTTACAGAATACATGGGTTGTTTTTAATGATGTTTTCTTGGTTATTTTGGAACCAAAATCATGTGTGTTTCAAGCAAACTAACCTATAGAGGCAGCTGTAAACCAACAACTCCTATGTTTTGCAAAGTAAAATCACTCTTTTTGTCATTGGAGCCTGGTGACTTTGATGAGAGCATAGGTGGATATAGTGACTTCATTTGAAGTGTCACAGGACAAGATAAAGTAGGTCAAATATTCTAAACTGACCTCTTATAGCTGATGTCTGAAATAGGTTTTGCTCCTGATATCGTTCAGAACTGTTCATGGTTCAGATTGTGTTTATAGAATTGTTCTAAGAGTTAATAATTTCTAATATCGTGAATATTCTTTCCATTGTTTCTGCCTGTTGCCATAGGATCATTATTTTATGTAACATCTAGAAAACTATAAAATAGAACTAGATATTATGAATCTCTTGCAATTAAGATAGGAACAGACATTCACATACACACATTCAGACAGTTGGAGGAAACTTTCATGTGGGCAATGATAATGCAATGGTGAAAAATGCAAGACTTTTAATTTAAGTTCAACACAGAAACAGAATAGAAAACTTGACAAGAAGAAATTTTTTTTTACATCAAACAGATCGGACCATTACAAACAGAATAACATCCTCACAGCCGTGATAGAGCTGCATTGTTAGAAAACAGCTGTTTCATCACAAATAAATTAACCAGAAACCTGTGAAAGCTTGTGTTATTGAGATGGAGTGAAGTAGAGACAGTGTTTAGCTGTTAGATAAAGACTGATCTATGTTTGGAACAATGACTACTCATGAATACTACTGTTGTGATAAATGTGTACACGTCTCAATGTTCCATTTGGGAACAGTGTTGTCAGTAACTCTGAAGCTGAATGTATTTTATCAACTCAAATCAAACTCCTGAAAACAAATGCCCAACTTAATCTTAGACGGTGTGTCTCATTAATAACCTGTACAAACCTGTCCCTGGCTTCTGGGAGTCTTGGCCCGAGAACATACTTGCTTTTAAACCTTGTGCTCACATAGGCAGTCATCTCTTATTTCAGCATAATTGTCCACAAACTTGCCTGTGCTCTGTAACTAGAGGGCACACTAGTGAACCGAGAACTTAGAGTACTTCAGGTTGTGCAGGATATAAAGAAGGAACTTGAACTCATTAAGGAGGTTAGTATTTGGTTTATGTTAAGATGACAGAAACATTTAAAAAAAAAAGTGAAAGCTGTCAATGGTGTGATGATATTTAAAGCCATCAAATCAAGGAAGTTGGATCCGTGCTCACATTTGCCTTAACACTGTCTCTCCATTTAGTGTTTTGTGTGTGCACACTGTTCATTTAGGAGGTGCACAACAGATACTCCAAACAAACACAGGATACATAAGGTAGTTCTCATACACAGGAATGCACATAGTCAAAAGAAAGTATACTTCTAGCCTTAGCAAGTAAACTGGTCGCCTTTTGTATTTGCTGTAATGTTTGTGGACCACTGTTGAAGCTATACAGGAAAACCTAATGTGAAAACTTTATCCTGCAGAAATGACAGTTTAACCTGCTTAACTCTTATGTCATAGAAAAGTTTGTCAGCTTCTTTACTCTGGAATTTATTGAGGCAACGTAAGAGCATCTCACACCAGCAGCTTTAGAGTTGGAACATGTGTTAATACACTCCTATAATATGGGACATTTCTTTGGAGAGGTACAGAAAAGGACTCGCCACCCAAAACTGGAGCTGTCTGGTATGTGGCCAGCGGTAATTAGGGTGGTCACCCTAATCACCCCTTCCTTTTTTAATGTCCACACCACAGGAACTGTGTATGATCACATGTAGCTCATATAACCTTGTTTGCTCTTGTTGTGCTCATAAGTCAGAGTGGGTACTCTTCCCAAAAATTACAAAAAAAGAAAGAAAGAGACATTTGTAAAAACACTTCTCACATAAAGAACATTTCTCAAACTGAGTCTTAAAAACTTAAAACACAGAGGAATAGACAGACGTTGAAGCCCAAAATTTATTGAATGATAGAGGTTTAACAATGTGATTGTAACCCATCCTCTACCCACTGGCTGGCTGTTACTGTACGTCACTTCAGAGTTTTTATATGCCGTGCGAATGCAACAAGTAAAAAAACTCTGCGGTATATAGTCCTTTGGGGAACTCCCCAGTCCCTCTTAACTTCAGCAAGTTGTAAAACAGTTTGATCCAAAAGCACCTATTGGTAGTGAGATGGTGTATCTGGCAATTCTTTACACTACACACTTCACCATTGTTATGCAGCAGCACAGAAGAAAATAGCTATGCCTCAGGGTGACATGCAATCCATCATGCAATCTCTTACGATGCTTGCATCTGCAATATCATGGTAGACTTGTCAGCACCCTAAATCATTGTATATGAGGATGTGCCCATCAGCGTGGTTATGGTTGAAGAATGTACTCAATGTGTAGAACAATAGAACAGTGTCTGTGTGAATGGATAAATGTAACTTACAAGTTTAAAAATCCTAAACAAATACAGCCAACTCACTATTTGTCTGAATATCATCTAACTAAGATAAGTGGTACTGTAATAATACTCTTATAAGGATAGCCTGTCTTATTTATTAGTACTGTATTTGCAACATCCACTTGATTTTTGGGTTAAATAAATTACTAAATTCACACAAAATTTAAAAAAAATAATAATAATAATAATAATGTCCTCTCTGATTTTGACATTGTCCAATATGTAGACTGGTCAAACAGATGATGATGAAGCTAAACTTTTCAACAACTAATGCGGAAGTGAGTTATAATATTCATTCTCTTTTATCAACGCTACTCATCCTTTTAAGTCCTTTTGGGAAAAAAAAAATGTAAATACCTAATCAAGAGAGAACAAGTACATTTTGAGCATTTTCTGAATATTTACGATGTATTTGCCCTTTCCCTTGTGACAATAGTTTTAATGTTCTGGTGACATGTAAATCCTTCTTGTTTGTTTTGACTTGCACTTAGAAATGCTAATAAGGTTTATGAGTATCATTCTAACTTTTGATTTGGTTATTTAACACTATGATCAATCCTCATTTCTGCATTGAAACTTATCCTCTGGGGTCTCGTATGGTGGCAACATCAGTCTGACATTAATCCAGTCTCCGCCTCTAACTTGTGATATGGTTATTTTCTCTGCTCTTATCTAAAGAGTTGTTCTCTATAACAAATTTTTTTATGGCAGGCATTAAGAGGCTTAGTAGCACCAGTGCTTTAGCAGGCAAAAGGTCACTTTTGCAAATTGGGTTCATTAATCTTCAAGAGTATGGCAGCCCTAGTGGGACACTCTTCACACGAAGACGCAGATTAAAGTGGGAAAAGTGCTCATAGATTAGCCATAAAAAAAGAAACTCTCGGAACGATAAAGAGTCTTCTGATCAAGTTGAGACTTGGCTCTCTAAAGTCTGATTGCCAGTTTTACTCATATCAGAGGGCGCGCTGCTCAGCTGTAAAAGAAGCGGGGTATAGGAACCTGGAGTAAAGTTTGACTGAGCTATGATAACACCATCACAGATGATCATAGTCAGACATTCCTCTGACCCAGTCCATAATAGGATCTCTCAGTTTCCCCTCTCAAGATCTCAAGTTAGGTGCCAACTTTCTCAAAAATACCTGCTCGAGACATAACCCCTAGCTTGCAAAGAAGTAAGGCTTTCTAAATGTATTACTTCAGGCTCACTGACCTTGTTAAAACCAAGGAGAAAAAAGTATTTTGCCATATTCACCACCAGAAACTAGTTATATAGATGAGGCTATCAATCATATCAGTAGAGTGAGCCCAAATCATAACACCATCAATCACGTCCCAAATGTTTTCAATTTGACTAAATTCAAAGCTTAAGTAATATATTTATTTTAGCTGCTACTCGGTCTATTTAGCATTAATTACTTCTATGCAAAATCCAAAGATGGGTTTGCTTGAAGTTATTCTAACCTATTATTGTTACCTAATCATACCAAAACTCATTGAAATCCATATCAGAGAGAGTGGAGTTAATCAGCTTCTCATCTTAGCTTTCTATGAGAAAATATACATAACCTAAGCAAGAAAGACTGCACATTTAGCTATTTTTCAGTTACGGATCTTCCCAAAACATCAGTCCTGAAACAACAGCTGAAATAAGTTGCGATCAAATGAACCAGACTCTGACTTTTGAATTCTTTATAATCATCGAGTGATCCTGAGAAAACAAACTGTTGATTTGAAAGATGAGGTTAGTTGATCTTGTCTCCAGGAGACAAAATGCTACGTTTTCGAGATAATAAGATAAATGAACCTGCTATCATGACAAAAAAAAAAAAACATTGTCTCCAATTATCTTTCTTTCAACAATTTCAGGTTCTTTGCTCCTCTACTCGATAATCACCTTTTACTATCAGCATTGCTGTAAAGTTCTACTGTGTAATAGCATAGTAAGTCAATTATGAATGAATAAATCATAAATAAATATTATAATAATCTAGTGACTGAAATGCAATATTACATTCATAAGTGTTTTATTAGTACTTTAGAATCACATGAAACTGTCCCCCACTGTGCACCCACAATACTTCTTAGCGATGCAAGGTGTGCAATTATTGTGTAATTATTGTGCTTTCGCTTTAATGATTCCTTTCAAGCTGTTGTAAGCTATAGACTGGTGTTTGGCATGCCTCTTTTCATTAGTCATTCATTAGCACAGATGAAGCACCTGGCAATTTTTTTATTTATTTTTTCGTTTGAGTTGAAACTAACAAGTTGTTTAGCTTTCATCACCTTTGAACGAGCAGCTTCAAAGGTCCCTTCTTCCAAGCCATGTCGCAACGCAGTGTAACTACAGTAACCAAGAAGGGACAAACAAAACAGTCATTAAGTTTACATGCACAGTTAAATCAAGCTACAGTTGCAGCTCGACTTGGCCAGTCAACAAAACTCCCCTCCTCAGTCCTAGGGATGTCGAAATTTAAAAAAAGTCTTGACCGACCACTGAGCCTCATTAGTCGATTAAAGTCGGTCACCGAAAATTCTATAAGTGCCATTTATGATATCTGTGTCCTGTCGTGCGTCTTTCTCTGCCGCGTGGAACAAGTTATGCCCCCATTTTAGACTGGTTAGGCTCCCACCACACAATCAATGTTAGTTCGTGTCCTTGGTATTATACATTTTCCCCAATCATTGACCACTAGTTCTAGGCGTACTTGTGGAGGAATAAGGGTTTTGGGTAGAAAAATAATTGCTGTGCCTGCGCAGACACGCACAGCCACACATTACGCGCAACGGCGCCCTTCCAGTCACTGTACTTTTTAAACACGAATCAAACGCGGCACCGAACTCGGGCTGTTAAAAGCCCCCGTTACAAAGTCACACACAGAGAACGGTGCATTTGGCGGTGTTACAGGAAAGTAGGTTAACCAATGACTTCGTTAAAAAAAAAAAACTTACCGAATGCCAACAGCCTCTGTGGCGTAGCCTATGCTGCACAAAATCCTTTGCAATAAGTTCCTGTCGTCATGCCATTTAAGTACATATGAATATATCACAACAAGTAGGCTAAGTTAGTCTTGTGTCTTTTGCCATTACAATGTTACAATTATCATTATGTTGTAGTCCACACGCAGCCACATTGGCTTTATTTAGGTTAATAGTGGCGATTTTTTTTTTAACTGCGCAGACAGGACCCGTCATGTACGGCGTGGCCTACAAGTTGCAACCGGTGTAAGAGAGGACCTCTGAGGAGGGCGCTACGTGAGCTCTGCTGCGGTTGTTCTTCCATCGTGGGATGGCTCATGCTCACATAACATTTCTAAAGATATAGTGATTTTTTATTTTTTTTTATTTTTTTTTTTTAAACCGACGGCAGAAAAATTCTAACCGGATGACGTTGATTCGGTCAACCATCGGTCATACGGTTATCGGTTAACATCCCTACTCAGTCCAAGTATGCATACAAGAGAGGGGAATCGATTTAGTGACCTAAGTGTGTCTGACGTCACGACACTAGACTGAGACATTTAACTTCTGCTGCTTCAAATTTATTCTGTGGAAGGTCAAAGTGTATAAAAATTTCCAAGATTCATTGCACAGACATTGTCTTTAACTTACTTAAATGGTGATTTTTTTCAGATGAAACTAATTTCTTCTCTTCCTGTTTGATATATTTATGTAATAAGAAGACCAACTTGGATATGGGCAAGGTTGGATAATTCAACAGGTCACAGGGAAAGGATGCTCACTTATTAGAAACATGGGCATAATAATATACACTTACACTTTACTATTCTTATTAAAAAGGTGCACAGTACCCCTATCCTTGGCTATTCTTTGCTAAAGCTTCTTCTTCTGCGTCTTGGATGGGAACTGTGGAACATGTGTAGCACCCATAGGCCAGTTTGTGAAGTGGAGCTGTTTCTTGTTATGTGGGTACATTAATCCGGCTTTTTGAACTTCAATTTTGTGCGCTTTTAGTTGGACTTACATGATTAAAGTGGCCTAATTCTAAAAAGATGGATTTTAACACAATAATTGTTTGGGGGGGTTTCCAAGTGTAATCTAAACACACTGACTTCCTCTAGACGAGGTATTTGATGTTTGCCATGGTCACTGTTGGGCTAAGGGAAGCTGGGAGACTTTCAATTGGTTTAAGATATATACTGAACTGACTCACGGGCCAGATCTTCCCATATTGCACCAAGATGGAAGATCAGCAAAGATGGCCATCATTTCATTGTTCTTGTAAAACTAATCCAAATCTTTACTATGTAATAAAAGTGAAGCACGTCTGCATAATGATTACACTCTGAAAACAGCAGCTATAAAAGTTAAGACGCCTATAACTGTACCATATTTTCAGCATGATTATCAACGTCTTGACCCCAAATATTCTCTTGAAAAAAATGCAACTAATGAAGGTGAATTAGATCTACATCCATAAATAAACATACTCTAAGTTTCATTTATCCATTTTATCTTTTAAAACCATCCTTATAGTCCAGATGGCATTGTGTCTTTTCACTCTGCTCTACCATCAGGATGTTTATCAATAATGTATGTCTCATAAATGACTTATCGCTTCCTTCTCCATCTCTCAGTTCCTTTTCCTCACTTATGTTTTGGCTCTTTACACACTAAATGGATGGTCAGTGTTGGTCCACAAGGCCAATGAAAATGCATAACCTGCTCTGGGAGCTCTAAAATTTCAACCTGGTAATGAATGCTTTGTTCAGTTACTTGTGGTAATACTTCCGTTAGAGCTGCTGTGGTCTCAACAGCTGGATTTTATGTCAAGCCACATTTTATATAGTTGGCTGATGTCCGTTCTGTGCATATATTAAAATATGAGATTCAGGCCATGACGGACAAGTTATAGCTCATAAAGGGAACAGTATTCTATCCCAAACATCATCATTAAGGAGAACTTTAAAGACTAATTAAACTATACTCATAAAGACTTCCTGTAATAATCAGCACAAATGCAGATGGGATTTGATGCTGCTCACACTCCCACATACAGGGCACACACACACGTCCAGAATTCGCATTTCATATTCTATCCACTGGGTGTGTAATGACGCCCGTTATTAAAGCGGGTAATTGTCTTACAGCGGTGCTGTGTTATTGGATCTGGGGGCTGTTCTGCAGACACAGTCAGGGGCAGCTGGATGTAAAGTCGCTGAGCAGTGAAATAGGGAGCAGGGCTGAGCAGATACACAGAAGATGGTATCAGCATCAAAGGGAGATGCTCACATTGTGCTGTCTGACCCTTGTGAATGGCACTCAGCCCACCTGTTACCTTATCCCCCCTGAGACTCTCACTAACTCAGTCCCCTTGCCTCCTGGAACCAGACACTCAGCTCACGAGAAAATCTGATAAAGAGTCTGCACAGTGAGATTCAGCCATCAAAGACTTCAGATACAGAACCACAGAGACATTGTATCTTGAAGCAAACTGGCCCAGGCGATTACAGCAGGGGGTTCTAACAGACTGTATATATACAAGGGCATTAAAAGATAAGTAACTTATTCTGCCTCTGTCATTATTTAAGAATATATTTGTCCTCATTCTGGTCAGACATTTAAATCTCAAACTACTGGCCATGCAAATACAATGTCATTTTATGTTTCTGGAGACAAAAAATAGTTCAAATGTCTGCGTTCCATACATGCTGTAGGTAATCTACAGTTATTTCAAGTATGTGCGCAATGCGTCTATGAGGCATCCTCTGTAGGTGTTATCAGTTTTGGGTTTATTTTTCATTTTTATTCATTGTACATGCATTACGAGTGCTTTAAGCATAAGCGTATTGCGATTTTTTTAGGACTTAGAACCAAAGTAAATAAGTACAGCTCACTTTTATTATTTGGTTTTCCAGAGTAGGTAGCAACCTCGAAACAGATACTTTCTTTTGGAACTACGTCAGCCGAGGTTCCAAGTAAGCCAAGCAGATAGTATATGGTGAGATAGAAAGGCTGCTGACTGGTAAGATAGAATCATCTCAGGTAACAACTCACACACTTTATTGTTCTGTGAAGTAGTTTGAAAAGCCAGACACAATTTAATCACTAATACATTGCATATTGACCAGAGTTTAGCTCTGTTGTACTCAGTCGTTTTTATCTCTTCCAAAAGATATTCCAACCCTTCTGTACAAGAAACCTGTTGCAAACTTATTAGGTGCAATAACCACTCTATACCCCTTACTTGGAAGACTCTTTGGATTCAAATGTCTGCTAAATCATTGTGATTTAATAAACACAGACAGAGAAATTGCCTTTGTGTTTCCACAATTTCACACTTGCTGTGAAGATAAGCAGCTGATCCTGCCCATATTGAGGGGATGCTGTCTGCAATGGAAATAGAAGCATTGGGGGGAAAAAACTTTCCTTCACTCAGAGGAAGACAGGTAGCAGAAATGCATGTTTGGGTCATTATTCCTTTACATATGTAACTGGTGCTTTCAGTGAATTGAGAAAACACAAATATTTTACCACTGTGCTACTAGTCTTTGGACCAATAAGACATACACATTATTTTTGTCAGATTTATAAAGGCATGCACATGTGTTCTATTTCATCCTTACTGACCGCCAGAGGCGGTGCTTTCAAGCACTGGATGATACATCTTGCGCATGCGCAGGTCGAGTGTTAATACCAACAACGTCACTCGTGACCCCCTGCTGACCCCGGAGAGCCTATATACTTCCGGCAACATCAGCAGGTCAGTCCTTTTTCATCTTCTCGCTGCGCAAGGTAAGTACTGCGTCTGCATATGAGACGATTTCTGAAACCAATTCTACTTCATCGTTCGCTGCTGGTGGTCTCGCGACGTCCCGTCGAGGCTGCGAGCTGCTCGCCCTTCAGAGACCGCGGCGAACTGCCGAGAGGTATGTAACCTTTTTTTCCCTCGGCTGATGAAGTTTACTGCCAGCTGTTACAAGCGCCGGTCTAGGTAGCATGCTCGCTCCTTCTCCCGGTGCTGTGCGCTGCACGTGAGTAACAGTCTGTTTACAGTTGCATTGTCGGTGAAGCTACATTGCTAGCCCTCTCCCGGCATCTGTAACCTACTTAAGCTAAACGGCCAACTCGGTTGTGCCGGTTCTTTGATTTTGTTGCTGCTATTGTTCTGCCCCTCTCCTGGTGCACGGCGGCGTGTGCGCCCCCCGCTCCCAGAACAGGTGGCCTATAGTGGTTGTCGGTGAAGGCACCGTTTGCGGCTCCCGCTCCCGGCATCCAGCTATAACTAATAGAACTTGCACTAGCCCCTCTCCTGGTGCACGGCGGCGTGTGCGCCCCCCGCTCCCAGAACAGGTGGCCTATAGTGGTTGTCGGCGAAGGCACCGTTTGCGGCTCCCGCTCCCGACATCCACCTATAGACGGTGTATAAATACAGCAATAGCCCCTCTCCTGGTGTATGGCGGCGTGTGCGCCCCCCGCTCCCAGAACAGGTGGCCTATAGTTGATTGTCGGTGAAGGCACCGTTTGCGGCTCCCGCTCCCAGCATTCAGCTATAAGTAAAGAATTTTCTTCTAAAAAAAAAAAAAAAAAAAAAAGAAAGAAGAATTAGTACATACGTACTATCGGCAAATATACTGTGTGTATATATATATATATATATTTATATATTGGAACCAGAGGTGGTCCCGACATGGATCACAACCACTCCTGCTCGGCCTGTATGACTCCTCTACAACTTGAGGATGGCCATGATCTGTGTCCTTCGTGCCTCGGCCTCGGACATCTGAGGCAGGGTCTCTCAGACGAGTCCTGCATGAATTGTGGCATCCTGCCTCACGCTGTCAGGGCTGCAAGGCTGGCCGAGGTAGAGCGCCTGTTGGGCCCTCCCTTGTCTCCCCAGTTGACCCCTGACCAGCGGCTGGCCCCGTCTCGGTCTAGCCGACCACGGCGTCGGCCTGCTGAGACTGCAGGCCCCACCTCCGGGAAGAGGGCCAAGGGGTCCGGGCTTACCTCTAGAGTGGATCAGCTGACAGCAGAGCTTGACAGCATGAAGTCCCTCCTCCTGGCTCTCCAGCCTGGGGCTGGAGCAACCCAGCCGGGTGCCCTTGTTCCTCCAACGGCCTCCTTCGGTCCGGAGGAGGATGCGTTTTCCATAGCAGCTTCAGCTACTATGTTTCAGGACTACGCTTCGGACATGCTCCTGGGAGACGAAGCCTCCCGTCCCTCTGCAGCGGGCTCCCTTTCTTCAGCCCGTAGCCCGGCGGGTGGCAGTGAGGAAGGCTCTGTGGGAGCCGCCATTCGTACGGCTCTAGCCAGGCTGCAGCTGGACGTGCCGCAGGCTCAGCCAGCTTCGGCCAGTGCCTTTTTCAGGCGCTCCTCAACCCCCGCTGAACTAACTGTACCTCCATCAGAGGAGTATCTGAGGGAATTACAGACGTTCTGGAGGGACCCTAGGGCCCCTGCCCGTCCGACAGCCGATGCTCGGACCCTGGCAGCCATGCAGGACGCATCCAAGTTCGGCCTGGACCGCATGCCAGCGGTTGAGCCCACTATAGCCGCCCTGATCGTGTCACCCGATGAGGCTCTGAGACGGGAGGCGAGGTGTCCTCGCCCCCAGTGCCGGGTAACGGATGACTTGCTGTCGAAGGCCTATGAGGCGGCAGCACGCATGGCTCGCATGGGTAATTCCATGTCCCACCTGCTGCTCGCCCTGTCATCATCCCTGCAGGAGACCGAACTGGACACTTCTGTCCACAGTGTTACTGACGCCTCTCTACAGGCCTTTGCATTGATGTCTAGAGAGTTGGGACGGGTAATGGCAACTCTCGTTCAGGCTCGCCGCCAGGTTTGGTTGGCGCAGTCCCCTCTCTCGGAGGCCTGCAGGAGAGCCCTCCGCAGTGTTCCGGTGGAACCGGGGGAGCTGTTTGGCTCCGCGGCTCTGGAAGCCCTCGAGCGCACGGTCCAGGCTGGGAAGACCCGACAGCAGCTGTCTGAGCTTCACAGAAGCGCGCCGCCGCCTGGCGACCCTAGGGGCCGTCCAGCTGCCTCGCAGCGCGGCACCCACTCACGGGCCAGGGGCCTCCCTCGGCCCCAGTACTCACGCCCACAGCCTGCTCAGCGGCAGGCACAGTCCTTTCGGGCGCCTGAGCGACTGCCCCCTGGGCAACCTCAGGTCTCACATACTACCCGTCGTGCCCCTGGAGCCCCTAGAGGTCGGGGGGCCCGACGCTGAGGCCACGGGGCCGACCGTCGGCCTTTTTTCCCAGCAGCAGCTCAGCTACTGGGCTGCTTCCACCAGGGACCCGTGGGTTCTTTCCACCTTGACCCACGGGTACAAACTTCAGTTCCGACGTCGGCCCCCGACCCATGGCCGAGTCAGGATGACTGTCATCCGCGACCCGGCGAAAGCCCGAGCCCTCGCCCAGGGGCTGTTCGTCCTCCTGGGCAAGGGTGCCATCGAACCGGTAGACCCCCTGTTGCACCCCGGGGGGTTCTACTCGACTTACTTTCTGGTAGCAAAGAAAGATGGCGGATTTCGACCTATCCTCGACCTCAGGAACCTCAGCAGGTTCCTGAAGGTCTTGAGGTTCCATATGTTGACCACTGCAGAGGTTCTGCGTACGGTCTCCAGAGGGGAGTGGTTTACCTCCATAGACCTGGAGGATGCCTACTTTCACGTTCCTGTGGCGCCACACCATCGGCAGTTTCTGCGATTCGCCTTTCAGGGGCGTCATTTCCAGTTCAGGGTGCTCCCGTTTGGTCTCTCCCTCTCCCCACGGGTGTTCACCAGATGTGTGACGGCAGCCCTCTCGCACCTACAGTCGCGGGGCATGAAGATCTTGCCATATCTGGACGACTGGCTCGTCTGTGCGCCATCCCAGTCTCAGGTGGCCCTCGACACGACGTGTCTTCTTTCCCATGTGGCCCGTTTGGGCCTCAGGGTGAATTCTACAAAGAGTGGCCTGGTCCCATCACAGAGCACAGTTTTTCTTGGGGTGACCCTCGATGCGGTCACCATGATGGCCTGCCCGTCGCCACGGCGGGTGAGCGACATCCTCCGCCACCTCCTCCCGTTTCGGGAAGGCAGGCGGTTCCACTACATGGAGTTCTTACGCGTCCTGGGGAAACTGACAGCTGCGGCTGCTGTGGTCCCCTTAGGATTGCTGTCGCTGCGTCCCCTCCAGAGGTGGTTGCACAGCTTTCACCTGGACGCCAGGAGACACCGGCACAGGAGGCTTGCGGTGTCACACCGTTGCCTTCTTGCTCTGGCCCCGTGGAGGAAGCGTTCGTTTCTCCTCCAGGGCATGCCCATGGGCTCCATTGCATCCCGTCGCGAGGCAGTCACGACGGACGCCTCCCTCTCGGGGTGGGGCGCCGTGTGGCAGAACCGGACGGCTCAGGGGCTGTGGCCGGCGCGGGACCGCTCACAGCACATCAACGCACTAGAGCTGCGGGCTGTACACAGAGCGTTGCAGGCTTTCCTCCCTTTCTTGAGGGGCCGACATGTACTCGTGCGGTCGGACAATGTTTCGGCCGTCTCCCACATAAACCACCAAGGTGGCACCAGGTCTGCACTGCTACTGCAGGCATCCCGGGACCTCCTGCTGTGGGCAGCACCACGCTTAGCCAGCCTAAAGGCAATGTATTTGCCCGGGGAACGCAACCAGACGGCGGACTTGCTCTCCCGTGGCAAGCCTCCGCCGGGGGATTGGCAGCTCCATCCGGAGGTGGTGCTCAATATCTGGGCCACCTTCGGCAGAGCAAACGTGGACCTCTTTGCCTCAGAAGAGTCGACCCATTGCCCCCTCTGGTTCTCCCTGACAGAGGAGAGCAGTCCCCTGGGACAGGATGCTCTGGCCCACGACTGGCCAGAGGTTCTCCTCTATGCTTTCCCGCCGATCCCTCTGATAGCCCCTACGCTACAGAGGGTCCTCCAGCAGGGCCACAGGCTGCTGTTGGTAGCCCCCTTTTGGCCAGGGAGGACGTGGTTTCCACTGCTGCACAGGCTCTGCAGCGGTTCCCCATGGCGCCTCCCCGACAGGAGGGATCTCCTGTCTCAGTGGCAGGGTCAGATCTGGCATCCCGACCCGTCCCGCCTGCAGCTGTGGGTCTGGCCACTGCAGGGCCCGACCCGATGCTGACTGAGTGCTCTGGCGAGGTATGCCATACCATCCTAAACGCGAGGGCGCCTTCTACCCGGGCGCTTTATGAACAGAGGTGGCGGCTGTTCACTACATGGTGCTTGGACAGGGGTGAGGACCCTGTGCACTGTCCTGTCCCTAGGATTCTGGAGTTCCTCCAGTCACTCCTGGATGACGGCCGGTCCCCCGCTACCCTGAGGGTGTATGTGGCGGCCATTTCCTCCCGGCATGCTCGAGTGGATAACGGCACGGTGGGAAGCCACAGGTTGGTGTCCCTTTTCCTGAAAGGTGCGCGGCGGCTGCGCCCCCCACGAGTGCGGCGCACCCCGCCATGGGATCTGCACCTGGTGCTCAGCGCCTTGTGCGCGCCTCCCTTTGAACCCCTTGCTCAGGCAGGGCTGAGGTGGGTCTCCGCTAAGACCGCCTTTCTACTCGCTATCGCGTCAGCGAAGCGCGTCGGGGAGCTGCATGCTCTGTCGGTGAGCGACTCCTGCATGAGGTGGAACTCGGATGGCTCAGGGGTTTCCCTATGGCCGAACCCCGCTTTTCTCCCGAAGGTGCTGTCTTCATCTAACAGACCTATCCACCTGGCACAGTTTGTTCCCCCGGAGGGGGAGGACAGGTTACACCTACTGTGCCCTGTGCGGGCTCTGAGAGCCTACGTGGCCGCGACTGCCGGTATCAGGCAGTCGGACCAGCTCTTCCTCTGCTACGGTGGCCCTCGAAGAGGCTGTGCGCTCTCCAAACAGCGACTGTCTCACTGGGTGGTGGACGCCATCACCCAGGCATATGAGGGAAGTGGGCGCCCCCAGCCAGCTGGGGTGAGCTGCCACTCCACCAGAGCTGTCTCGACCTCATGGGCAGCCCTACGGGGCGTTCCCCTGGAAGACATCTGTGAGGCAGCGTCATGGGCGTCACCAAGTACCTTCTCCAAGTTCTATCGGGTGAATGTTGCCACTCCCAACCCGTTGGCTGTGGTCCTGCTGCCCGACTCGGCTGCTTCCTCTCAATAAAGTGAGTAAGGGCCGGATTCCTCGTGACTCTTCTGGTATTAGTCATCCAGTGCTTGAAAGCACCGCCTCTGGCGGTCAGTAAGGATGAAATAGAACGAAAGTTACGTATGTAACTACGGTTCTATGAATCCTGGATGACCGCCAGAGCGTTCTGTCACTCAGAATCCTCGTATACTCGCGAGAAGATTCTGTAAGGACTGACCTGCTGATGTTGCCGGAAGTATATAGGCTCTCCGGGGTCAGCAGGGGGTCACGAGTGACGTTGTTGGTATTAACACTCGACCTGCGCATGCGCAAGATGTATCATCCAGTGCTTGAAAGCACCGCCTCTGGCGGTCATCCAGGATTCATAGAACCGTAGTTACATACGTAACTTTCGTTTTCTATTTTATAAATATCGCTGTTTTTTCTTCTGAAAATGTCTGCACAACAAAAACTATTAAATGGAAAATAAGTAACAGAAGCCATCATCTCCATAAGTTCAGAGCAAACAACCCTGTCGATATATTTAAAAGAAATAGTCAGACATGGGGATATAAAAAAGTGTACACATGCAGAATTAGCTCACACACAGACAACATCACAGAGGCATTGACTCAACTCGTCAAAATATGAGAGGATATTTAATCGTGACTACTGTTTTGATAACAGATTATAAACTGTAATATATTCATAAGGACCTCTGTAGTTGTCAGGGGAGAAAGCATCTCTGGAAGTGAGCATTAGAGTTCTAATTAACCAGCAATGACCCCTGACAAAAACCAACAGTCTCATTCAGATGTGGCCTTTCATTGACTCTTTGGATCAACAACAACAAACCCATCCTCCTTCACAGCACCCCTGAATTCTAATTTAAAGCTGGCCACACAAAAAAAACATAAATCTTATTCCTGTCCAGCTGTGCACAGTATGAGGCCAAGCTGGCAGGAGAAGAAGGAAATGGACAGCCCCAATACCCTGTGGTCCGCACTCTAGCCAGCCAGCTGATTCCACTGGAGCTTTCCTGACTTGGACTGAAAAGGTGATTTCTCAGCAGGAGCGGCTGTGGTTTTAGCATATTAAATACAGTTCTTTAGTGGGATTGTTTTATCAGCAAGGCACTCCCTGAAACAGTCAATAGTCAAATTGTTACATGAACCATTTTCCCATTCACTTAAAATAGCTAAAGCTTTAGCTAACCTATATAATTAGACCCAGGAAACTTTGTCAGGGGTCATTGAGGCCAATAATCCAGCAGAGTGCCTGATGGTGTCACATTTTTACTTTGGAGCGGACATGGGGCAGGAAGTCATTATGTCTAGGTTTAGCTAGCAGACACTTTTAAAACACTACCCTTCCTAAAGTGTAAAAAAGTCTGTCCCCAGAGGTAAGACAATACAGCATCCAACAGCACCGCAATTTTCAAATTTATAATCCAGCACAAAGTGTTTAATTCTTTGTGAGGCCAAAACTACTTTGTGGATTACCATAGCTGTATCTGCTCATGAAGTTAAGTATGACCTGTAAAAACACCATGCAGTTTTTTTGCAAAAGCACAGTGGCACACTTCTTCTTGTATTTACACAGGGACTGGAAAAGCCAAGCTATTTCCTCCTTTGCTAGACCAAAGGCAGCCAAAAAAGAAAAAAAACAGACATTTCAGCCCATCCTGTGGGAATTGCTTTCCTTTTACCAACAACCACATGCATTTTAACATTAAAGGGTCAAAGCCAAGATTTTTTTTTTTTAGCAAAATACCAAAGTTAAGTTTGCCTGCTGTCTTAATGTATTCAAAATTCTATGAGAAAGGAACAGGGAGAAACAAGGGTAGTAATAAAATATGGAATATTCCATTTGAAATATGTATGCTACATGAGCTGTCAGTATGAAAACACATGCGTGATATGTTGCACCTACTATACCTATATAAACGTACATCGTATGCATCCTGTGTATCAAGTTTTGAAGCATCAGTGAGATTTGCTCTCAAAGTGTCTTCCCATCTACTCCATTCACCTCAGTCACATCCTTCACGTCAACGTCTCGTCTCTTGTCTCATGAAAGGCAGTCCATTACTGCATATTAGCAGCAGAGTGCGGCAGGGAGATAAGGGAGGCTGCTGATCAAACAGACAGACAAATCGCCAGTGACAGAAACACACATTTGTTGCTCAGCATTTAGCTTTGATCTCTGACTCTACCGAGAGCCAAAGAGAAGCAAATCTCAGCCTTTGAACTGGAGCTTTTCAGCTGAGGTATTCCTCCGCTCTCTTATGGAGATCTGCGTGTACACCTCACTCAGTCATCAAATGCAATCCTGCTTCTCAGCTGAAGTCGTCTACATATTCAGCAGGACATTGTGAGTGTGGATACTGTGCAGGGCGGAGAAAAATATTCACATCACTGACAGAGAACATGACACGGTTTATGTTGATACATATAATTCAAGACACTGGGCCTCTGGTGGGCTGACAGAGACCAATTACAGTGAAAATTATTGTTCAAGCTTTAACAGCAGCACCAAAACCTCCATATGCTCCCAAAGCACCATGAAAAACCAAGTGACATCAACAAGTTGTGACGGAAACACTGAGCTTAGATTATGTTTCAGTCTTGTGCATGTAGTCAATAAGTGGATGTAGACAAAGATCTGATTAGCTTTTAGTGCTAATCTTCTGATCTCTAATCTGATCTGACTGCATTTGTATTCTTACAAACACACGCACAAATGTGCATACATTCTCAAACTCAGGGGAGAGTGAAACTGTGGGTTTATTTTTTGGGGGCGGGTTTTTGTTGTTTGTGGCGTAGTACTAACAGATAAGTAGCGGCTGTGTCTAAGCTGTCAGCCATGGATCATCTCATTTCCTGACCGGACCAGTCCAAGCCCCATGTGTGTTATTACAAACAGCCCAGATCATGTGACAGGGGAGAGAGATTACCGGAGAAACTAATTGAGGCTGCTCTGTGTGTTCTCTGCTGGAGAACAGAGGGGTGACTGTTTGGTCAGACAGCATGATATTCGACCCTCTCATGTCCCCCACAACCAAAAAAATGGCCATTACAAACAAAGACCCTGTCAAAGCCAACCAACCTGGCCTGGCTGTTGTGAGCCAAATCATTCTTTTGAAGCTTGGGGATTCCCCCTTATCCTGAAGGGGGTGTAGGTTTTATGGGCCTAATGCATCCACACACCTGGCTCTGCATGTCATTTTATTATTTTGGCTTCATCCTCAAACACCAACTATGCAGAATTATGTATCTTGCTAATTTGGTTCTACATATGAACTGATGGGACGTCAGCATTGAATATACCACTCTCTACTGCACATTTTTCCCAGTGCCTTGACCCAGCTACATTATTGATGGCAAATGTTGCTCTGGCTGTTGTGTGCACCAACTGCACTGGCTGGAGCATCACTAGACCTGGAACAGTGGTATTATTACATACAGTACAACAGAGGTGTAGAAAGGCCAACAGAGCGCCTGCTAGCCCTTACACAAGAACAACTGTCAGCTAGCATTTGTTCTGAGTGGACCAGTATGGCTGTCACACAAAGCTATTATTATGATACAGCCCAGGGTCAGGCTGGGGCTCCCGGGTGAAACAAAGTGATCCTGTGTCATCACTTTCAGCACTGCTTTTCCACATATCAGCATACTGTAAGGCCATAGCAAAGACGCCTTCACATCAAGAGCTACATGAAATACCTTTTGACAGGTGCTACATCGAGAAAACTCACACAAATAAGAACGCAGTCATATGTTTAATCAGGAGGAATGGAAGGGAAGCGGGCGCAAGAGATCCATTTTCAACAGCATTTGCAGATTGACCCCTAAAATCTGCTGCCTTCATGTAGCATAAACAATCAAATACATGCAACTCACGAGAGAAGATCCAGGCCCTAGCCTGTACAGCAGATTGTGGGGGGCTGCAGTATTGTATTTCCACAGGATATAGTCCCTTGTGTTTTATGTGCAGTCGCCACAGGCATGGCCCAGCTCCAGCTTAGTGCCAGTGCCAAGGCTTGTGCAGGCGCAGAAGCTGGTTGGTCAAGTTAAATAGAACTTTTACAAGTGGGAATCTGAGAGCCACTGTGCTTTTAAAGCTTGGCTACTTGTGCTACATCTCAAATGACATCCTCTTGCCACGAATAAAGCAATAATCTTGACCACTCCTGTGTCAAGTGGCTCTCTGGTCATAAGTAATGCACGATCTGTGAGTCTGGGTGATTTGATATGGACTCTTGGGAGTGATTGCCCTTCCTGGATGTGATTCTAGTTTTTGGAAAAGTTGAAATGACAAACGAAGCACAGGTCATCATCATTTTAAGAATTTGCTGTGCAGTTGTCCTATGAATGGTGACCTAAAAGCGGAAACAACCCAGTAACCTCAGATAGATGTTAGATCTTGTGGGAATCTCGCTTGGATTGGATATTTTATAATAAGGCTGTTTGATTTAATAACTTCAGAATGTACACAGGCTCAAATGATGCTGATAGAAACTAAACTGAAGTGAAAAAAAGTGGTTAAGCTACATACTACGCTGTTAATTTTCTTCTATCTTCAATTTTAGTTTGTGTGCACCAAATTTCATGCGCAACAACATGCTCACGAGCTCACATTACTCTTGATTTATCAATTTTGTGACTAGTCTCATTTGAGAAATGACTCTAGCAAAATAGAAAGTAATTTTCAGAGCAGACATACGCTAATTTGTTATGCTCACTTTTGCTCCAGAGCCCCTGATGATGATTATACAAGTTGAAAGATCTAGGCTCAGTAGACCAAACAGTAATGTATCTGAAACATGAATCCATGTCTATGCCAGTATCACCCTTCCAACACACTGTTATGACTGCACTTCCCTACACTCATACATTATTAGGACTACACTACGCTGATCCCAGCTCGTAAGTTACCTACAGTGATTTGTTATTGCACCTCCGTGATGTTGGGGGACCAGAGAGAGAAAAATATCCATAATGAATTGTCAAAACTTATCTGGTAGAGGCAGAGATATACGCAGAGGTTTAGTTACTGGCATAAATCAAAAAGCCTTGGAACATGGCCTTTTATGATATCCTTCTTGCCTAGTAAACAAACCTTAATATACATTTCTCTTGTAATGCAAAATACTTCCTGTTTAATGTAACAAGATGTAATTATGTATTCAATAACATTTAGCTCTACATTTTTGGAGGATCAATCTGCTTTACACTAAAAAACTGCCCCTTGTGCCATTGTAAGTAATGTTCTGATGCATACAGCCAATACCGCACCCACAACAAAATCTTAACACACTCCTTTACAGGTTGTACGAGAGTGACTCTTTTAGCACGAAACACCTCACTGATAATGTGTGTAAAAAACTAAGTACATCCCATGACACACGGCTCAGTTGAACCAGCTTTAGCTGCATGATGTTATCAGGCCTTGACACTGTTGTGGAGGGATTTCTGCTGCCCTTTATAAAAATGTGAGAGTATTTGTTTATGCACAGCTCTCTTAATAAGCTGCCACAGCATTTCAATCAGGTTGAGGTCTGAGGTTTAAACAGGTATCAGACAGATGGCTTCATATTTGACTCTAAAATACTTACATACAGAGGACCCCATGGCTGACTCAATGACTGCAAGGTGTCGACATCCTGTAACTGCAAAACAAGCCCAAATAATCAGCCCTGCACCACCGAGCTAGACAGTCGAGTTCAGGTGTTTGTGCTGAAATTCTGTGTTTTTGGGCCAAATGTGTCGCTGTGCATTATCATTATCATGCATTATCATTATCATGTGCATCTCAACTTGGTCTTGTCTGTCCAAAAGACATTGTTTCGCAAAATCTTGTGTCAACTTTCCAAACCTGAGCTTTGCTGACAGGTTCTTTATAAACAGAAGATTTCCTCTGGAAACCTTTCCAAAGAAACCATGCTTGTTCAGTCTTGTGAATAATTTCCCTCAGTGTAGAATGACGGACCCAATATTGTTTGGAAATGGCCTTATAACCCTTCTCAGATTGCAGCAATTGCTTTGCCAAGATTAATGATAATGTCTGGTATCTTTGGCATTGTGTTAATACACACCAGACCAGCAAGCTGCTAAAACTTCTGCTTTTATAGAGGTGCTCACATTTGCTGTTGATCACTAAATCAACTGCATTCAATTTGCAGCAGCTGACTGCTACTTATTCCTATGGGGGTAGTAAAATTGTAATTACCTTTTCACACACTGTTTCTGCATTTTGGCAAAGTTTTTGTGGAATAAATAATGGGATAATGTTTATTTGTCAGGCGGTGTAGTACATATGAGGTGAGATTTTCCTAATTTTAAGAGTTAGTAAGGACTAGCTGTGTTTTATTCTGTTCTGATATATAAAACCTTGGAATTTAAATGGGGCTATTTTTAAGGTGTTGAAAAACTGGACTTTCTTGCAACATGTTTATCACCAGATCACGTGAAGTTGTCTCTCAGCTGCTTCAGCTTCAAAGAAAACTGATGGCTTTAACACCACTTAAGTTACCCATCCAATAGCTTCTCTAAATTGGTAAATTGGTAAATCAAATCATTAAATTTAAGAGGCTCAACAGACACATTCACCTGCGTCATTGGGTAGTGTTGCACTCTTACAGGGACGTTAATGCACCACTACCTCCGTCTGACCTCTAACCGTTGCTCCCAGAGGCACTTTCATTATCTAACTGATGTGATATGAACTGGGTGGTATTTTACACAGATTGGACATATTAAAGCTAACCTGCTCACAGATGTGGTGGATAAGTGACAAAATCAGTTAGAGCAAATTCATAGGTACATTTCTAATTCGTTTCAGAATTATCATTATCGTTGACCATTCGGCGGCACCATAAAAAGAATCATGCCCCATTCTGAATAACACTGTGGTAAAAAGTGGTTGGCATGCCACGGGGTAGAGAAGTGCATTTGTGTATTTCCAGATGACTAACTGTTGATTACTAACAGTTGCCAACATCAAATTTACAGTTGTGCTAATTTTCTTCCAAGTCATTCAGCATGATAAAGACAACAGGGCTGTGGTTAATTCTCTCGGGGGACTGATCGTGTCAGACAGATAAAAGACACCTACCATTTCTTTTGAACACATTTGATTAGCTTCGTAAATTACTTACATTCCTTGTGGAGTTGCCTTCAGGATACAGAATAACTTGACATGCAAATAGAAATCGGATTGTGATTTCATCTTTGCAAGCAATTACAGTGACTTGCACATCTCCTTACTGTTGACTTAAAAGAAATCGTGCATTACTTCTAGATACATAAGTGTCTTATAATACTGACAAATAACCAACAGCAAAATAAAGGCAAGGCTTGCTGCCTTAATGGAAGAATCATACAGCCTTGATGTATTATGACCATATAGCATATGAATCAGGCAGGGAAATAGAGAGTGAATTAGCATCGGGACAGGTCTCCTTCCCCAGCCTTCCGCCAGCTTCCCATCATTCATTATGATGATCTATGGCTGCTCTTTATGGCCTGACTTGATATTTCAGACTCATGTGAGGTGTGGATCATTAGGGAAAGCTCTTACCATTAATAAGCAGACGTTGTTTACATGACTAATACTCCAAGAGGCAACGAGGTTGAAGCATTTAGAGCAGGGCATCCATCTTCCCCACGCCAGTAAATATCATCTAGATGCTATGCTATTTCTTCTATAAGCCAGTAAATATCAATAGCATCTAGGTGATATTTACTGGCTTATAGAAAAAAAGGCTGGAGTGGACAGAGCTCATCATGTAAGGCAGTGATACTCACTATTTTTTTCACAAGAGCCACATTGGCAGAGCAAAATCAAGGGAAGAGACACTTTTATGACAACATACTAAGTCCCCTTTTGCAAATATGCATTTTTACATATAAAACATCCCACAAAAAAAAGAAACAACACAGCCAATACATTTTCAATTAAGACCACATTTACCTTAATGAGTGGAAGCTGGCATGCATGTCCTTGACTTTCTTCATGTTGTATTTGTAGTTTGTTGTTGTAATCATAGTGAGACATTCAAGATGAGCATGGTTTTTGTGCTGGTTTTTGCCCTTTTTTAATTAAAAACCGATCCATGGTGCCTGCATCTCGCGCTGGCTAAAGGAGCTATCGTGCACTGCGCTGAAGTGTGACGGTGGTTTAAGCGGGCTGCGTTGCCAGGTTTGACAGAGCCCCCTTTAGGAAACACCATTAAGCCTTAATTAATACTTAATAAAAATACTTAATACTGTGCAGTATTCGCTCTATGTTATTTGAAAAAATGTATTGTTATTGTTACCATATTGTTATAAGCTACTATGCGAGTGTGAGCCACCAATTAAAGCTTGAGGAGCCGCATGTGGCTCGCAAGCCGCGCAATGAGTATCTCTGACGTAGCCTAAGGCAATGTTTGAGGAAGAAGGGGACTGAAGAAAGGAATGAAGATAAGAATGAAAGTAAGAAGCAATGGAAGGAAGGACCCTAATCAAAAACAATAAAAATAGGGCATTAAGAAATAGACTTTGTGCAGGTTTCCTCAAACTCAACCAAGATACATGACAGAACCAAGGGTTTCAGTACTATATCACTGTATTTGTATCTGAGTATGTTAGACAAAATAAGTCATTTGGCTTGGGCTGTTTTCTCAAGGAGTTTATCTTTGCTGTTCTTATCACATAAATTAATAACCAACCAATGGTAAACAGGCTGCAGCACTCCATAGCTGGTGCCAGATGATAAGGCAATCTGTTGACCTCTGTCCATATAAAAAAAAAAAAAACTTGTGCATGTGGAAGAACATCCATGCTCACAAGGTTGTTATCTGGAGTTTAATCAAAAATGATTTTACTTACATGCAGAAGCACAGGGACAACTGTGGGCACCATAAAGGCTTACGTGTTCTTACTATAGTATCCGCTTGGAGTCTGCATAGAGACTAAGGTATACCTTCATGATGACATTTGAGGTCACTTGAGGGTAAAAAGGAAAAACTGAAGTGAGCGGATATTGTATTGCAAGACTTTTTATGTTTAGAAAAACAAACAGAATATATGGAACATTGGACTGATTTTCATTCAAGCTTGATTGCTTCCATATAGGGCTGTAGCCATTTCTGACCGTCACTACAGAACATTTTAGGGGTTTAGCTATTACACTAATTCATCTTTGTTTGTTCAGAATTGTACTGTTTGTTCAGAATTTTTTTTTTTGGCAATTGAATTACACTAAATAGGGGCTTCAACTCCCGGCTGGGGCCTTTCTGTGTGGAGTTTGCATGTTCTCCCCGTGTGTGCGTGGGTTCTCTCCGGGTACTCCGGCTTCCTCCCACCTTCCAAAAACATGCATGTTAGGTTAATTGGTGTCTCTAAAATTGTCCTTAGGAGTGAGTGTGAGCGTGTATGGTTGTTTGTCTCGTTTGTGGCCCTGTGATGGACTGGCAGCCTGTTCAGGGTGTACCCTGCCTCTCGCCCATTGACAGCTGGGATAGGCTCCAGCCCCCCCGCAACCTGACGCAACCGGATTCAGCGGGTATAGAAAATGGATGGATGGATGGAATTACACTAAATATAGAATGTAATGAAAATTGGTCGAAAAATCACCTCATTACATGTGAAATATCAACACGATATTGATGATTTATTCTTTTAATATCACAAATATCAGTAATATTGGCATATTGCAACATCATTACTTCAGTGTTCAACGTAGAGCTAATGTTGTTCAGTTACATGCACCTCCACGCCGCCGGCTGGTTTGCTTGCTTCGCTCAAAGATGATGCTGCTATATAAAATATAAATATAAAATGTTGTAGTCTGTAGTTGTATCAGTTTTGCTCTAATGACTCAATGACCTGTACTCTGCCTGTGCACCTATATGCCCCTTTCTTATCTTCATTGCTCTGCCAATCCATCACTTCAGTGGTCACTTACAGTAAATAAAATACTTATATAGTAAATATCTTTTGTATTTTCTGGGTTGTGTTAGTTTTAAGTTACATCCAGTAAATTCAGTCTTTAGTGGTCATGGTTTGAAGTATATTAAGAAACTACTCATAGAAGCGTATAAACCCTGTTCGCAGTTAAGACCGGTGCACACCATGTACAAGTATAAACGCTCCCAACTTAGTAGGCTATGACCCAAGATAAACACAGATTAAATGGAAAAGATATTCCTTTATCACCTGACAGAAAGCTAGGGAATACATGATCTGACAAATCAAAAGGGGGGCATGTCAGGACTTTCTAGCTGCCAGCGATGGTAAAGGTATGTCTTTGTCTGCTGTGGATGATACTATTCTGATGGATTTTTTATTTTTTTTGTATTGATCTGTAGGAATAGAACAGCACCAACAAACACTCTAGGTATTTCTATTACAAAACGCTGTCCATCCCTCTTGACATTTCACATTTTTGTGTTTGTTTTTTTAGTTGGAAGAGATGTGGGTACAAACTGTCCGGTTCACCCTTGCTGCATCAAGCTTGGTCCAAGCTGACATAGTTTAACTCTTTTTAAAATCAGTTTACAAAGCTGTAACTTCTTGGAATGATTTCAGTCACTGACATTACAGGTTGCAACCTGCACAATGACCTAATCTGAACCCAGTTGAAAACTTTGAAGAACATATTAAAATTGAGAAAGACTCTTCTTCACTTTTTGACCAAAACACCAAATGAGGGTTTATCTTACAAAAGAATGGTATTTCATTCTTCCATCAGAGTGCCAAAGACTTGTAGAATCAATTTCACGTAAAACATTTTCAAATTTGTACTGCATTGGCTCTTCCTCTCAGTCAATGCATGCACACGTGCACCGAATGAGCGATGATGGCACAAATTAAAAAAACTAAACTAAAAAGGTGCGAGCAAGCAGAAGCAGATCTATCGCTCGTTCTTTTTCTAACATCACCTTAAAAGGACAATAAAAACTGACTTTGAGTAAATAGCAATATTTATGACAGCTCACAAGGATTAGATGGAGCACTGCTCATAAAAGAATGGGTAATAGACATACCTTTGTGCAGCTCAAACACCAACAAAGCATATTCCAAAAAGCTCTTTATCAATAGTGTGATACTCGGGCCATGGTTTAGCTCACTGGGATGAGCGGGAGCCCACGTACAGGGGCTCTTTGCCCTGTTGCAGCCATGCTGGGTTTGAGTCTGGCCTGTGGTCCTTGGCTGCATGTCTTTCCCTCTCTCTCTCTGTACCCAATTTCCTGTTGATACTTTCAAATGAAGGCTACTACAGCCAACAAAACCTGAAAAAAAATTAAAAAATGTGATACCAGATATCAGTGTCATCAGAACAATTTGTTGTACTTGTCAGGGTTGTCTTCTTTGTCTGAGACTGTGTTAAATTGCATTTATGTTCTTGTTCAAGCTGTAATAGAGCAGCTGACACAGTTACACTTCCTCCTGTCTTGGCTTAAGATTGAGACCGTTATTTGCCACTAGCCAAGAGCTGGAATCACACGACTAATGACAGCACAGAAGTATGACACCACCCAACGGGTTATTGAGATTAGCTTTAAGGTCTTCCCCCGTGTCTCAGACCTAACCAGGAAAAGAAAGTGGTTTAACTTGTCATTCCTTTAGAAACGATGTAATTAAAGGGCTCTGATGAGCAGCTCAATCTCCACAGACAGGAGGAGATTGGCCTGGTTTTTAGATGAGCTGCAGACTGCAGAGGCACACACCTGTGTCAGCAAGAGTGAAGCAGGAGAAAGACGAAGAGAGACACACCTGACAAATAAGTGCAACATCCCTGGAGCTGACTTGTCCTAAAAATGAAATCTTGATAGTTTTCCTCTCATTTCAAACATATTTCTCGTTGATTTAACCGTTTTAGTTGACATTTCACGAATATAAAAACCTCATTTGCAAATAAGTTTGGATTTAATTTTAAACTTTGGCAGGAAAGCCCCATGTATAACTCCAGTGGTGCCAGAAAGCCAGGCAGCACTTCTTCCTGCGTCCTCTGAGGATTTATAACTGAATCTGATTGTGTGTGTTATTTCTGTCTCTGCCAGTGACGTCGGCTCTCAGCATCAGAGGAAATGCTTTCGCACAGAGGATACATGGTTGCTCAGGACAAACTGTAACTCAAAAGAAACCGCGTCATCATTCCAATACGCAAGAATAATTCTATCACCCTAAAATGCTTACTGTGTGTGTGTGCTGTTGAGAATAATTCATTATTCTTATCTACGTCATTTGAACAATGACTATTATTATCTCTCTGAGCTTCAAATGGTCTCTAGACATTTTTTTTAACTCCTGACACAATTTTCACTCACTCTAGGCTTATTTTGCACTGTGACAAAGTCCTGCGCT
This sequence comes from Odontesthes bonariensis, assembly GCF_027942865.1. Taxonomy (NCBI): domain Eukaryota; kingdom Metazoa; phylum Chordata; class Actinopteri; order Atheriniformes; family Atherinopsidae; genus Odontesthes; species Odontesthes bonariensis. The sequence continues at coordinate 14,609,306 of NC_134506.1, read as the reverse complement.
TCAATGTTTACTTCAAAGTACAAAGAACTCAACCGCAAAAGTCAGTTTGAGTATCAACTCATTGCTCAACCATTTTTTAAGAGATGCTTCATTTGTTTCTTGCGAAAGCATAACTTTTTTTTATTGTGTTGTGTTTTTTATTATGGTCTTTTTTTTTACATCGCCTCATAAAAAGTTAATTGAGCCTATCATGACTTCTAAGATGCCCTTAGAAGCCAAAAAAGTGTTGTTTTTTACTGCAATTGATCATTTGATTGTGTAATGGAGAAATTTGAATTAAAACCTGCTTTAAAAAAAAGTTTAAATGTGAGATATTCATTGAATTACTTTTTTGTCTATTTCCACAGTCTCTGGATATAATAAATGGTGCAGTTTTGGCATTTTTTGAATGAATGCATGCCTTTCACACATACAAGCAAGAATGGGGATTCAGAAGTTTAAGTTGAACAGTGTTGTAATATTTATATCAGAATGAATAAATGGACCATTCACATTCAAATACAGGCAGAAACTATTTCTGTACTGGGATTCATAGCATTCTTTAAAAAAAACTGTGATGTGGTGATCGTCCCCATAAAACTGTTTACGGTGTCAAAGTAAAATGTTTATTGAATGTCAATAAAACGATTATTGATTTGATCCAGAAATAACTGGGTCTATGTTTCTGGAAAGAGTCCATTCTTAAATGATACTTGAACTATACTTTAAAAGAAAATATCATTAAAAGAGCATATAAAAGAAAATGAACTCATTCATCTCACCTAATGCTGCCTTTCAGAATGACCATGAAACTGTTTAGCCAGCTCATATTCAGTCTTCTGATGACATCATAATTCCAACTTCATTTGGGTAAGTGGACCATTCCCCTTAGTAATCTGTCAATATCGGGACGCTGTGAGCACTTAGAGGTAGACACAGTTGGGAAAACACAACAGAAAGCAGAACCTTGTTTAAAGGAAAGTCAAGGCTTCCGGTCATGGGGGTTTTTAACCAAACCTATGTCATGGCTCATTACTCGCATGACTTTAGGATTACAAGCTGCTGTTAAAATTGCTTCAGTTTTGGTGCAATGCAATGCACAAACTTCCCCTCTGTGACAGCGACCCAGAGTCTGAAGCAGCTGAACAGCAGCTGCCAGATAACTGCGTCTAAGCCACACATCCAAAAATATACCACACAATGAAACCTTTACAGATTAGTATGAACTAATCTACACTTGAGTGTTCACAAATCTAATATTCATTCCAGTGTATTTCTGTCTTTCTATATTCACGTGGATGAGATCTGAACCAGCAAGTTGGAGGACACAACCCCCATAAAACCAGGGCAGAAGTGATGAAGATGATGCTCGGTCAATACGATTAGTACTTAATCTTTTTAAACGCAGTCCCAAACAGTCCTATAAGTCACATATGACATAATTAGTTTCTCATAATGTGTGGGAGTTTGCTTATCTCTACTTTTTGTGTTTCTCTTTGTAGATGGAGAGTTCTGTCCATTAGAAAGGTCAGGCTTAAGCAATAACTCTACACCAAAAACAGATGGACGGGTGAACGCTTTATTGCTGGGTGCTGTGTTTTCATGACTTAAACTGTGGGGGGGGTACAAACTCTTGAACTAGGAGCTGAACATTGTGTCAACACTGAACTATAGGATTCAGGATGTTGTGAAATAGGAAAACAACTTTTATTATATAACTATAGGATTGCTGTTTTTCTATTCATTAATCAACTAAGGTGTCCTCTGTTAGTGAAAAAACACTAACCTAAATGTTTTTCAATAATGCCAACTGAGAAAGACACTGGGAAAGACACTGGAACACATTGATATAGAGTCCCAGCCTCAAACTTGCTCTTTCCCCCTCGCTTTTCCTATTTAACATAACTCTGTACTTGTCATGTATTTTCAAAGAGGTTAACGTCCGACTTTCACATGCTGCTAGGTCTTTTTTCACAATCATCGTGCTGTACATACAGCTGCCAATGAAAGGGAAGAAAAGTTAAGTGAGAAAGGACAGTGTGCAAAGAGTGGCACAATGAGAGGGATCGATTCCCCTAACCTTCATAGATGGAGTGAAAGTCATGAGCAAGCAGCATGTGTCCTTTCAAAATCTGAAGGCCACAAAAGTGTAAAGACAACCTTCGCTTTTATTGATGAAAACTTATATATAAGTGCTGCCTGAAAGAGAATATCTTCACAACCCTCAAACATCAAACATACAGTATGTTCCATCAGTGTCAATTACACGCTTTCTCTTTTTGTTCCATGGATTTTGGACATGATCATATTTGCCTTTTTTGGTTATAACCTAATCTTTGCTCATTAACAATGTTCAAAGAAAGCAAACAATATGAAGCGACCGCAGTACATACACTCTTTCTTTGAGATGATATTTTTATTTTTTCGCTCTTTGTTTGTATTACATTACATTCTGTTTTGTTTGTTTTTTTCCAATATTTTATTTAGTGTCCCAACTTTTTTGGAATCGGGGTTGTAGAACAGATGTGGGCGTAGATTCTCAGTCATTCAAGTCATGGTAATCCTAAGAGCCTTAATATGCTGAACTACCAATTTCAACATCTTTATAGAGCAATATCAAATATAGAGCAGATGCTAAAATAAAAAAAATAAGTCACTCATTTATCTCTTTCTTTTATCTTTTATTAAGTTTTACCCTACTCAGCAGATTAAGTGGGTGACACTGAACCAAGTTTCAGGTCACGTGTGATAGTACGCCTTAATCATGACATCATCCATTCTGGAGTGAGGCACGTAATGGACCGTCTGTCTTCAGACATTACATCATACCTCTTATCTCCCCTCCAGTACAAATCCCTAAGAAATTGAATAATATTAAGTGAGCAACACAAGGACACTATTCGAAGTGAAGCCGTAAGAGCATGTTTTGTATATTTGTAGGGTTGTTTCAGTGCTGTGACCTTGATCTATGGTTGTGTTGCCATGTATTGCTTGTAATATTGATGAAGAGTTTGAGACTGTCAATAGTGTAGCTACACTTGAATGTTTCCAGGGTTGAGACAGGGTGTTGTTCGTGTTGGGCAAAAACACTTTTTGTGGAGAGGTTAGAAGTTCCTCTCTGTATGGCTTTGTAACATCAATACATGATGCTGTGGGCTCAAATTAGATTTTTTTCTTTAGCAAAAAAGAGAACTCTTTCAGAAAGAGCCAGAGAAGCCCCTTCAATTAACCTCCTTCCACAGACATATACACACATTTCGAATAACAAGCTTCACTTACAATGCTGCCAATTTCTATTGTTTTTGATAGTGTTTACGTCACACACACACACACACACATACATGAACACACGTACACAAAACTGTCCTCATTAGTCATTCTGTCATAAAAGCAGTGTCAGCATGAACAATACACATAGCTCATCCAAAACAAGGCTTTTGTCTGTCTAAAAGAAATAGTGTTGGCACTCAGTGCCTCTAACAATGCAATAACCATACAGGCCACACACACTCAAACACACACATACCTACATGTAATACAGCAGAATACAGCTCCCTTCTGCCTGTCTGTTTATAGCAGGTGATAAAGTAGCAAGGAATTATCCTGCAGACCATCTGAGGCTAAAACAAAATAAGTAGATGTAGGACAAAGACAAAGGAGAGGAGGGGAGTGGATAAAGCCCAGAGAAGACCATTTAAATAGAGATGAGGCAGGATTATGAGGAGAAGGAGAGTGATGAGGAGGGGAGCAGATAAAGTGATAAAAACATCAATAGTCCCTTAAAAAAGAAAGAAAGAAAAGAAAAGTGCCAAACAGGAAGATATTGTGATCAGTTGGCTCACACTGCTCAACCATGAAATCCTAACTTGGGGAAATATGGAAATTTCACACGCCTATGCACAATAGTTAAGTATCCCCTTCTCTGATGTTCGCACAGAGCACAGAGAGACAGCTCAGCCTGAGACCATATGGTCCAAAATTCTTCCACACAAGCCTTTGCACACATGCCTGTGCACACATGCCTGTGCACACACGCGTACCGATAGACTGGTGAATGCTGGTGAATTTCTAAGGTTGCGCATGTCTAGACGCCGCACAGGCGGTGGCAGGATGCTTCCAGCAGCAGACGAGTGTCCGGATGCATAATTAACAGGCTGGTTTGGCACCTGACAGCCTCAGAGGTCACGGTGTCCTCTCCATTAGCTGGGCGCCAATCAGCCTCTGGATCACCTGAGCACGTCCTTGTCCCTGCAGCAGATTGCCCAGAGGACATCAGTCACATTATACAGCCCAATCAGCGGCTGGGAATCACACAAAAGGCCTGGGTAGAGACAGCTAGAGATAGAGTACAGTGTAGATGTTTTCCAAATGAAGCTGAGCTGCCACTCACTGCAGATGGAGGACATGACAAAAACACACCCCTGCACAAGGATACGACCTTGCAGATGCAGGAGTTTTCCAATGGCACAGATCAACGAAAGAGCAGACTGTTGGACACAAACTGATTTAGCTTCACTGTTGTGGAAATCAAATTGGTTTCTTTACTCATTGCTGGTGATATTAGTTGCGTGTCTGTATATGTCTATTTAACTGGATTTGTTGCAATAATCCCACTGATGGGTGCAAATGTGTTTCTTTTAAATGTCAGTCCCGTCCAGGTCAGTATAATTGTGTTTCTGAAAATGCCACAGTAGTTGTCACCGGCATTAATTTATCTTAGACATTTGGTGACATTTTGTTGAGACGTGTTGAATGAGTTTTGTTATATCAATAAGAAATATGTGAACTTTTGGTAGAGGACCTACATCCAACCTCTGCTTGCGACGAAGACAGAATTTAAAGCAGAAAACCGACACCTCCATCATCACAGTCATGTTAGTTCTGGTGCGGTAACACTAAACACTTAAGTCAGCAATACCTTTGGTCTGATGGAAGTTCTAAAGCTACTTCAGACCGCTCACCAAACAAACCATTTGTTCCCTCTGAGACTGCAACTCTAAATCTCTGGGCTCCCATTGACCCGGAACCAGGCCTCAACACAATACTGAAAGGCTCCTTTGAGAGGGGCCAGTGCGGCAGGCAGGACTAGGAGGGGTTTGAGGGCAGGGAAGCCAGGCTGGGGTTCTGTGAGTTGAGGGTCCCTTAGCTCCTGTTTCCCAGCTTAGAGTGATTGTCCCAGGGAGATGAAAGACTCTCAGACTCTGTGAATTGAACTCTAGACAGGTCTCACAAAACTTGATGTGTTAACACAGGGTCTCCTTCAAAACTACAGAATGACTGCTTTGAATTGGTCAGCCTATTGTTTTTCTTCAGAAAGCCAATGGTTGCCTTCTGATGGTCAACAATGCACTGGACACATGGTGTTGTTCTTGCTAAGTTTAAGGCTTCATTTGGGAGGTTTTAGGTTTTAATGAGGTTACAAACTCAACTTTTGCTTCTTTAATATAGCAACTTTGGTTTGGCAATGAACTGATGTCGGACTGAAATTTAAAACTTCCCTTACTGGATTTAATAAAGAGGCGTATTTTTTCTAAACAAAAGCAGGTGCTACAGAGGCTCCATTTGATGATCTGAGTGTTACAATCAAAGGTAAAATGTTTGAACCTTAGCCATGTATGAAATGTATGTAAAAATAGTTGGCTTGGGTTATGTTTTTCCTGTATCTTGGCAGGCCTCTCTTGCTACAGGGAATAAGTAACCAGGCTAAAATCTCTCTATTCTTTAAGTCAAACTGCTGTCTGAAGCCTGATCAAACAGCATGTTGAATCACTGTGTGAGATTTGGAAAACCCCTTTGCTTTTTCTGGTGTTTTCTGGAATTGTCTCTGTAACTTTCCAAAGGGAGTGATCAAAGGTGTGACAAGTGATCTCTCACACCTTTATTAGCTGACTAGGTTGTGCAGAGTGGTGCATCTTTCTAGCTTTTTTTGCTCCATTTGTCATTTGTTGTCAACTATTTGTGAAACGTTTTATGTTCACAACTGAGTAGAGCACAATCAATATCTTCCTGAATAGATCGTCCCAAATTGTTTCATTATGTTACTGAGATTTATGTGTGAAATTTACTTTGTGCATTAACATCCCTTCCTTCTCTTGACATTTATCGATATCAAGAAGGATATATTTAAAGCAATTGTATACACATGGCTGAAATGTTCCTATTTCATGTTGAGAGCATAAAACACTTTATATCTTACCATAGGCTGTTAGTCGTTATCGACCTTGGTAGAGCAAGACAACTTGAACTGATGCTTTGGTTATGCTTGAACAGTACTGAGGTGACATCCAGTGAATCAGGTTTAACTGTTCCAAACGACCACCCTGGAAGGCAAAGTGAAAAGTCAGCCATCATAGAGAAGAGGGCTATAATACAATAAAATACGGGGCCAACAGCGCATATTTTGAACCTGCTTTTTCTTTTTTAAATAGCTGTTACAGTTATAATCTGATAGCAGAAAGAAAATGTTAGATGTCAGATTGCTGGTTTTAGAGGGTCTTGGTTGTTTTTTAAATTTCCAGGGAGGTTTTCGAAGCTCCTCTGACATGAAATGGCTTCTATATTTGTTGTTAGAATGCTGTTAAACTGGTAACCCATTTCTCCCTAAAACTCATTGTTTTGGGCCAAGCTGTATTTCTTTGTGTTTCCTAGCAAGGTACATTCACTGAAAAAGCATCCTAGTATCAGTGACATAGTATTTGTTTTTCTTTATTGCTTCATTTTTGTTGCAAGTAATTTGTTAGATCTACAGGTGATAATCAGTTTTCACTTAGTTTATTTTTCCAGGATATTTATTCTCTATTTCAACACGTCTCTTGTCTAAAGGCAAAGCTTAGTTATAAGTTATTGTCAGACATTGATTGCCATCACTGCAGCAATAGTAAGCAGTAACAGTACCAATGAAAACTGACCAGACCATCAAACTCAGTCAACTTTAAGCAAAACTGATTTAATTTGGTGTCACAAAACAATAAAAAAACAAAAGGAATATAAGATGTAGAGGACAGGTGCTCAAGCAGAACAACAAAAGAGAACATAAAGATATGAACAATTTGAGGGAAGGTGTGAAATGTTGCTGTGAGTGTGTTGTATGAGTGTGTTGAGTTTAGACAACTTGCAAAATAATACCAATGAAAATAACATGAATTATATGAATAATGTTATTAACACCTTAATTAATATAAGGGAGATACTGAAAGTAATATGAACAATAACTGACTAAAAGTGTAAGAGGAATAAAATATATACAAGATAGGAGGTAAATATATAGATAAATGTATGTATATTATAGATGAGACTAAGATGTATACAAGAATAAGAATAAGACATTATGTGCCAAGAGTTCATGCTTATTCAACGTATTTTCGTGAAACCAGTCTGGTAGTTTGGTAAAGTCACAGAATACATTTTTTTTTTCCCTGACAGATTTTCAATATTTGTCTTTATCTGTTTATTTAGTTATTTGGAACATTTTCAGCTCACCCATAAATTTGACAGAAGCTTTAAAGGGAAAATGTCTGTCTTCCACGTTTCATGGAACGCATACAACAAATGTGAGAAACTGAATTATGTCTGCTCATACAAAGGTGCTATGTTGTAATAAAAGCAAGACCAAACATCATCCACTGACACCCACCTCAGTGCACTAGATACTGATTAACTAAATTAACAGTTAACAAACATGTGCCGGGAAGACAAATTGGGTAAAGATTAAACCAGTATATTCTTTACTATTTGATGATGGTAATATAAACTGTCGTGAGAAAAGAAAGTATAACCTCTTCCTGGTTTACAGTTACAGAAAAAAAAAAATCTTCTTGTCCTTATCAGGTCTTAAGATTAGGAAAATACAACCTCAGATAAACACCAACATGACATATTAAACTTTGTTTATTATTAATTTATTAATTTAACAAAAACTAAGCCAACATGCAGAAGCAGTAAAATCAAAACTTTATTTATATAGCACCTTTCATACTAAAAAGCAGCACAAAATGCTTTACATAATAAAATCAATAATCAAATCAATTCATACATAAACTCACACACAACATCACACCGAAAACCACACTGCACACATACCACCCCCTCCACCACCCCACCACGCACAACATGAGCAACATCAATATCAACAACAATCAACATTAAAATCAACATTAAAATCTGGCTTGACGCTGAAGTGAGGAAACGGTATCTTGGGGATCCGTCCACACCGGGAGCCAGCCCACCAATGACCACAGAGGCCGCCACCACGGGGAACCGCCCAGATCAGGGCAGGCCGGCATCCACACCACAGCCAGGGCTGCAGTGCAGGATCCCCCAGCCACCCCGAACCAGGGCGATCCCCACAGCAATGACCCCACAGACCGAGTGGGCATAGTCCCCATGAGGAAAAACACTGGATAAATCAGTGTATAATATAATAATATATAATAAAATAATTTAAAAATAATAATAATAATAAATAAAAAAGAGATATTTTAAATAATGGATGAATAGATAAAAGTAAACTAAAACAAAACAAAAAAATTAAATAAACAAATAAAATAATAATATATATATGTATATATAAAATAATAAATAAATAAATAAATGAAATAAAATTCAGCTGTACATGTATATGCCATGATTCAGTAGCTTGTAGAACCACCTTTAGCACCATAATTTGAAGTAATCATTTTCTGTATGATCTCGTGAGTTTTTCATATGATGGAACAATTTTGACCCAGTTTTCTTTACACATTACTTCAGTCCATTGAGGTTTGTGGGTGTTTCTGTGCTGCTCCCTTAAGGTCCTGCCACACCGTTTTATTCAGGTTGAGATCTGGACTTTGACTAGGCCATTGCAACACCTTAATTGTTTTCTTTTTCAGCCATTCTGTTGTCTGGTGTGTTTGGATCATTGTCCTGTTGCAAACAACACTACTGATAATAACGATAAAATTAGAAAATAATATTACAATATGTAATTGTTACATAGTTGTTTTGATATGTAAAATCCAAAGAAAAATTTAGTTTTATGATTATACTGATACTAAAAAAATCTCCATCAACAATGTATCATCTAAAAATATTTCTACTGAGCAATAACTGATCATTGTATCTCTTTTGATGTGACAAAGTTAATCCCTATTTACCCCATTTCAAATATCACCAATGATGGGCTCGTGTCTGCAGATGGAAGGAATTGTCCAATAGCCTACTGAGACTGTACTTCTGACACGTCGCACATTGCACCTGAAGTCTAGTTACAATTTAACCAATTTTTTTTTACTTCCACAACATATTCATCTTCGAGTGAAGCTTGATCAGCTTCTTGTTGTTTAATCTTTTCCTCTTGTGTTGGATTTGTCTTTTAATTGCCACCTCTTCACCCTGCTGTAAGCAGTAATTGGTCACACGTTGATTATCAATTTTTCCAGCAATGCATGCATTTTCATAGATGGCAAACCTGAGAACTCCCATCTGTCTTCTCAAACTCACTTAACTGATGTGAGTCAACGTGTGCGACTTGGTCAGGTGACACTGCAGTGCACAAAACTCTTGCATTTGTGCAACAAATGGGGCCCCGTTGCATCAGAAGGGCCCAACGCTCAGGGTGTGTCATGCATTTAAGGTGGGGTGACCCTTAATTCTGATGGCAGCAGGAGGGGTGTACTTCATTATTCACACATGTTGGCTTAGTTTTTGTTAAATAAAGGACAGTTTTATGTGAAATGTGAAGTGTTGTTGTTAATCTGAGATTGCATGTTCTTAACTTTAAGACCTGGTCAGGATCAGATTATTTTTTTTCAATCATGTCCTGATAGGAAAAATGAAAAAAACAGATATTTTCTTTTCCCTTGACTGTAAGTTAAATGTTTGTCACTCAGACGGAAAAGATATTTTGTTGTTTACTTGTAATTTTGGCTTTTTGGAGTATCTTTCAAAAAATTACTTTAATTTTGACATAAAAGTAATTTTTAAAGTTGTCCGTTTTGTTTAAAATTGCAACCACCTGTCTGGGTGCATTCGTTTTTGACAGTTTACATAAGCCAGAGATCATTTTTCAGTGAGTACAAGTAAATCCCAAACAACATTATGTGGCATTTTGTATCCACACATTTGTTGTTGCTGACTAATCCATTCCTGACTTGTCAATAGAAAAATATGCAAAATAAAACATCGGCTCTTTTAGTAACAAAGGGGAGTGAACTGCATTGCCCCTCTGGCCTCTAACGGCATAGTTTGCCTTTCTTTCCTGGCCATGAGTTCACAAAGCTCTTTGAAAGTGCCTTTAATCCTCTCAGAAGTCTGAAAGCGTTTGGCTGGTCAGTCTTGATCATGTGATAAACGGCCTTTTGTTTTGAAGATATAGATGTGGATTGATGGTATCTGCCAACCCATAAAAAGTTTGGCAGAGTTTACATTGAGAGACCATGGAGGGGGATGGATATCCTTAGGCTACCTTTACACGGAAACGATCTGAAACCAAAACGCAAAAGTGGCGTTTCGTTTTCACTTTTAAATCTGCGTTTAGACGAGCGTTTTAGGGTGAAACTCTGCGTGCATACGGAAACGCAAAAGTGCGTAACGTTTCATTATCGATGCAGTAAACACGCCAGATTGCTAGGTGGCAACACTACCAAGACCAAGTCTTTTTACCACTCCATTCATGAAGTTATCCCACCACTGAGAAGTCCTCACAGGTCTCACCCACAGCTGGCTAGGTCGCCTGCTCTCTCTATGAACTTCAAGAATTTCGAGAACGTAGTTCATATTTTTGGTCTGTTCTTTACTACTCTTGCTCATCATTGCTGTTATGTAATGAAATGACTCTTGAACGTCAATTACCGCGAGTTGAAAGTCCGCAGGGACGGACATGTTGATGGCCTACTGATGTGTTTCCCACGGTTTCCTGGCTTGTCACGTCATTTCTATGTGATGAGAAACGCAGTTTTGCGTTTTCATCGTTTACACGGTGGCGCGACAGTGGAGCGTTTTCAAGAATTCCACTCTGGAGGGCGTTTTCACTTTTTTGCGTTTTCATGCCCCCAAACGCCGTTTCCATCTAACAACATCAAACGCAAAACAAGGTTTTGAGTTTTTAACCCGTTTTCGTTTCCGTGTAAACGGACGTTTAGTCATAAAAAGCTAAACAAACATTTCGCACAGAGGAGTTTTGACCTGTTGGAGATGTGAATATAAGGAAGACACGCTCAAGGTTTCTGAGTGAGCTGGTGTTCTCTCTTTTAAATTCAATTTTAAATCTCTTCTTTTCACCAACTGGCCATGTTTAGATATCTTCACTTATTCACACATTTTACCACAGACACAGAAACTGAACAACGTATTAGTTCCAGTGCTATTTGCCATTATTATTCCAGTACTCCAATGAAGGGAGCTGTCAGCCTATGATAAGCAGAGAAAGCAAAACCACTGAGAAACACCAAGCCATAATTCATCAACAAATGATATATAAAAAACCACAATGCAAAGAGAAAGAAATATCTAGCCCTGTGGTCTTATCAATACTTGACATCACACCATCTCATTAGTGCAAAGCACATATCAAGCCAATAAAAAAGCCTCCTGTGACGTACCGCCCCTACAAACAGCAGGAAAGTAATACAACTCCCGTTAACATTTCCACATCAGAGCAGACGTTATTCTCTTGTCATTCATTCAAAAAGCCACAAAGTCCTTATAAGGAGTAAGTAGGAGGGGTGGGTAGCACGTCACAATAAAACTTTGTCTTTGGGCCGGCTGTTGCTCAGGAGAAAAAGCAGTCGTCCGTTTGCCGTCTGTCTGCGGTTCGAGTCCCGGCTTCCTCAAACCATGTATCAAAGTGTGCCTGGGCAAGACACTTAGCCCCTCATTGCCTCCCCACGTTGGTGTGTGAATGTGTGTGATAGAAGACATGATGCACAAGTGTGTGTGTGTGTGTGTGTATGTGTGTGTGTGTGTGTGTGTGTGTGTGTGTGTGTGTGTGCGTGTGTGTGTGTGTGTGTGTGTGTGTGTGTGTGTGAATAGATGAATGTGGCTTGTAGTGTAAAAGCGCTATATGAGCACAGTCCATTTAACGTTCACCATTTACTTCCTGGTTGTCTTTAGGCAATAACATCACTTGGTTAGGACTAGAAATCAAAACTTCTTGGTTACAGATGGAAAAGAATCCCAGTAAGGGCTAAAATGCACTCAGCCTTGCATGCATTATGTTTATACTCCAGATACAGTTACTTCAATGACCACAACAGATTGAATATTCTTGAAATAGAATTATAGATTGTACCTGTCTGCATGAACAGACGTCCCATGGGCACGTTCTAAGGAGGTAGACAGTCTCTTCATATGATACTGAAGCAGAAGCTATATAAAATAAAGATAAAGAAATATTTTTGCCTCAGTAATTTAGCTGAATTATGATTAAAAAACAAAAAGTGAAAAGATGAAGAAGATTTACTTTTTACAATGCTGTCAGAAAGTTTTCCAACCCCTTCAAGTTTTCTGATTTTTTTCTGTTTCAAACTCATCTTAAAGTGGGTTGAATTCACATTTTTCCTCATTAATCTACAGCAACACTCCACAGTAACAAAGCAAACAGCTGTCGGAGTAAATATTTTAAAGATGAAAGACTGAAGTACCCTATTTTCATAAGTAACCCATTAAGATCAGATCCTCCACTTGGTACCTGGGGAAAGAACTTTTGGAAGCAATGGCAGCCTCCCGTCTTCTTGAGAATGATCTGACAAGCTTGGGACAACTTTTTTAGGAAGGTTATCACAGTCTTCAAAGCAGAAACATTTACACTAAAATGTTACATAGCATCACAAAGATATTTGCAAGTGTCTTTAGAGATTTTCCACGAAGTTCAGTTCCAGGCTCTGGCTGGGTCTGTCACAGAGTTTTTCCTGAAGCCCTTCCTGTGTTTTTCTTCACAGCTTATTTTGGTGTTGAAGGCTTGTTGAAATGTAAACATCTGCCCCGATCCGAGAGTCTGAGGACTCTCGAAAATGTTTTAATTCATCATTGCTCTATATTTTCCTGCATCCGTCTTTCCCTCTATTCCCAGGCTATCATTTTTTCAAGCTACTACACTCCAATAATTTTAAATTAATTTCAAAAGTAAAACTTGCATCCACAGTCTAATTTCAGTAGCTTGCTTTAAAAGGTCCCCGACTGTCTAAAGTGTTGGCTAATACTGTTATTTGTCAGTTTAGTTGCACATGTCCAAAAAGACAGATGTTGTCATTAAATGGTAAGTGATAGGAAGACAAAGGGCTTCACCGCTTTTAATATGTAATATCAATAGAGGTACTTAATGAAGTTTCCTTTGGTGTGCCATTGCTGCAAGTTGTGTCAAAATCCTACCCTTTCTGGGAGTCATTAGATTGTAAAATATCAAGAGACATTAGGACTTACCCTTACTAAGGATGGCATTATCTATGATGTCTGCTGTGTATAATAGTCCATAATTCTGCTAAGAAATCTCACAAAAACGATGGTCTTTGAGTCCAGAGTTTGCTTGTGAGTCACTACATTTTTATCTTAGGGCTATGAGGGTAACAAATGAACAGTTTTTTTTTTCAAATCCAGCATCATTTTCATTGTTTCTGTTTGCAAAGAAAGAAGGAACAGAGCTAACAATGTAGCTTTCAACAACGAATATTCATGATTACATTATACTTCCGGTTGATGCTCTTCTCTGCACCACTGAAGCTACGCGCTTTCAAACTAATGTGTTTACATTTTCTGAGCAAGTGCCTTGAATTATGCCCCTGGCAGATAAACAGTCTTTGGGTGGTACATTGGCTTCAGTGCGTTAATTGTCTTAAATGGCTGCACCTGCGTATGGTGTTGATGAAAGGCATTCCTCGTGAGGCTCACAGGAGATTTTACTGTTCTTGCTGCAAGAGTTAAGACTTTTCTGTTGATTCAATTTCTATTCAAATAGAAGGTTGAGGTATAAATTGAGGTTATTGTTAACTGTATACTGTCAGTCGTTCACATCATTATGGATGAATATTGACCCAGTCCTCTTTATAACGTTTCTTCAGTTCGTTGAGATTTGTGGGCATTCATTGATTTGTCTTAAGGTCCCACCACAGCATTTCAGTCTGGTTGAGGTCCAGAATTTGACTGGGTAATTGCAAAACCTTGACTCTTTTCTTTTTCAGTCATTCTGTTGTACATTCGTTGCTGTGTTTAGCATCATGACCCTCCAATGACCCACTTTCAGCCAAGTTTTAGCATTCAGACAGAGTGTTATTTGATTGCAGTGGAGTTCATGATCAAATCTGCGACTGCAAGGTCCCCAGGTCCTATGGATGCAAAACAAGCCCAAATCATCAGTCTTCCATCACTGTCTGTGGAAGGAAGACATTTGTGCTGATATGCTGTGTCTAAAGCAAACTGCCACGACTTCTGCTTTTATAGAGGTTCACACACTTTCTGGTGATTAGTTAATCGAGTACAGTTGATTAGCAGCACCTGGCTGCTACTTATTCTCTTGATTCTTATGGAAGCAGCAAGGGTGTACTTAGTTTTTCACACACTGCATTTTGGCAAAGTCTTTATTAGATAAAGAATGACACAGTGTAAGATGCCATGTGTTGTTGTTCATTTGAGGTTCAAATTTCCTGATTTTAAGTCCTGTCGAGGACCAGATAAGGCGTACGTAGACACACAAAAGCTTGGAACTGAAAGAGAGTGTACTCTCTTTTTAACATAAGAATATGTGCCATGATAAAGATCCTGTTTTGATAATAAACACAGTTGTATTACTATCAAGTTAATCAGTAGCTATTAATTTTATTTTGATAGAGTTAAGCTGTTAATGGAAAGCACGCTAAAATGTCTTGGTAAGTAAATGTGCACAGTGGAATAATTAATCATCAGTCATAGAACAGTGACTTTCTTGGCTTCTTCGTCCTCTCAAAATCCCCTCCTCCCCTGCAATAAAAAGGATGCGTGCTGTAAAATAAACATCATCATTATCAGTTGCATCGTGTTACATAGTAGCACTCATGGACTCTCACTCCAACAACATTGCACCAGCTAATGGCTACATTTTGGCTCTGTGATATGACTATAAAGTTCCTCCTTCAAAACTCTGTGTGTGCGTGGGTGTGTGTGTGTGTGTGTGTGTGTGTCTCGACTGAATATATGTTGTGTCACAGGATGGCCTCCTGAGCCACAGTTTTATTTACTGGCTGGGTTTTGGTGTGTAGTGGGAACACAGCTGCCACAGATCACTACACGACCTTAATTATGTTATCAGTCAACTCTGGGTGTAAATATCCCAGAGAATGTATTGGGCCCAGTGGAAAACATGCACACATCGCACAAACACACACACACAAACAAGTCACAAACTCTGTTAAATGCATCCAGTACCTTGGTCATCATCAGTTACAATCTATTTCTGTCTTGTGACTGATGTGTGTGTGTGTGTGTGATCAGTATATCTGAGGTTGCCAGTGTACTTCTTATTTACAATAAGGATGCCAAACCAGCTTTCAAACAAGGTGAGAGGGAAAAAGTAGAGGGAATGGGGAGACACAGGGGGAGAAAAAAGATCGTTCATCACTGAACAAAGTAGCAGCTTTTCAAGGACGGCTCGAGGCAAAACTGTCCTATCACAGATTTAAATCACGCATTCAGTATATTCACACAAATAGAGTCAGAGTCAGTGCATCTACAGTGAAAATGTTAAATAAAAACCACGACTGTGTCAGTCAGCCCCTGAGCAACAGAGCCTGCATTTGCGGGATAAATAAGCATCCCGTGCCAGAGAGAGTTCAGGTTTGTTTTCAAAGGACGTTCAAGCCAAGTCTGTTGTTTTGGCTCTGAGGGGCTGCCTGGACCCATACTGCAATAATAACTCACTCTGGAGATAACTTACAATATTTTCACCTTCCCCAGTGAATAGCAAACAACAGAGGGAGCTGGATATATGGTATCACAGAGCATGCGATATTCACTGTTCCCGTGGAAGTCAAGAGTTTAAACCAATTTTGGTTAAATTCAAGCCCTCCATCCATCCATCCATTATCTATACCGCTGAATCCGTCGGTCGGGTCGCGGGGGGGCTGGAGCCTATCCCAGCAGTCAATGGGCGAGAGGCGGGGTACACCCTGGACAGGCCGCCAGTCCATCACAGAAATTCAAGCCATTTATCATTTATTTCTGAGGTCAATCAGTAAATCCTCGGCAGCTTAATGATAAAAATGTGTAGATTTTCTGTAAAACGTTGCAGATTCTTAGTAAGTAAACACACCTTCGGCTTCAGATACCTGACACAGCTCCCTCTGACTGTCTCAGTGTAGACTCTTTGTCTTAATAATGCGTATTTGTCTCAGCAGTGTGTCTCTGTGAGCTGCAGCGTGTATTTTTGTGCTACTGGCCTCACCGCAGTGTCTGCGTAATTACAATGTGTGAGACCCTCTCCCATCCTGTGCTGTCCCACCTAATTGTGGTTGTCACTACGACTTCCATTTTGCTCCAGATAAGAAACCGCTGGATGCCGGTACATGCAGACTTAAGAACCCTTTCACACAGGGCACATCAGGAAGATAAATCTGTTTTCTAATAACTCTTTCACAGCCTCTATTCAGACTGTTCATTGCACGCTGGCTGGTGACTCATTCTCATCAGCACAGGGCCGGCTGAGGTGTGACATTACAGTGCTGTGTATAGCTTAAGAAAAAAAGACAGCGATGTGGATATTTAGTGATATGTTTAACAGAGACAAATTTAGCAGACAATTAGGCAGCCATTAAAAAAATAAAATAAAATACTTTATTACTGTGTTAGCCTCACACACATCTGAGAACATACATCATGTTGATAAGAGGTCCAAGCTACTGTATGCATACATTTGCATGTGTCTGCCACAATGTGATGGATAAAGTGCCTATAACTGCTCATCATGACAGAGGTCTAACAGAAAAATGTGCCATTAAATGTTGTGATTATATAAAGAGCCTTACATAAAGCCTGAAGTGAGCTAAAAATACTGAGCCCAGCAGTGTATCCCCATATATAGGTCTGCCAGTGAATTATTCAATACAAGTGAGGTCTGACAAAAAAAATACACAAATTTACGCAACTCAACTCAAGTACGCTGCTTGCCTGCCTGCCTGCTGAGATTTGAGGTTGCCACTGTAAAGTGGTTTGAGCGAGGTATGCAGCCGCAGTTTTAGTAGGTAGTAAAAGGCAGGAAGAGGTGAAACTGAGCTGGAGATGAGCACAAAGTCTGACTGTAGAAAAACATATCAAAGACAGATTCATGTTTTGTTTGCATTTTTCACCTTGGTTTTCGTTTGCTCACTTTGTGTTTGTCTGATTCTGCTGAAGAAACTGAGCTTTTCACATCACCCGGTTGTTCCTTCCCTGTCGTCGGAACAATATGCAACTGAAAATCTAAATTTCTATCCTTTAAGAAATGGACAACGTGAGAGAGAGATGTGTGTTCTCAAAGTAACTGCTTGACCTTGCTGTAGCAGGAAAGAATTAATCAGCTGTTGGCATTTTCTCAGCATGAGCTTTCTTTTATGCAAACATGAAGCTCTGCCCAGAGGCCACTGTTCCACATAATAGAGTTTTCTCATAAACGCATACAGCCACACTTGAATTTTATCATTACATATTAACATGAACATATAAAAACTTAAACATTCTCACCTAAGTTACATTTCAATAATTTTATTTATGACTTGGTTTGTTTAATACAAAATTAATAACACAGCTAGTACTAACAATGATACAACAAGTGCTATCTGTCATGTTATCCTGATGACGAGCCTATGATCTGAGATGCACTGGTACATCTTTACAGTTTGACAGAGAGTGCCTCGGATTCCTTTTGGACTGCCAATCAATACCAAAGACCTCAATTAATAATGAGCACAACAGGTTTTGTTATTTTTTTAATTTCTACTTGGCCACAGGCGTTATCCTTGAGATGTAGCTCATTTTGCACTTCCATACTTGTATTCTAACACTATTGTTCTGACCCAGAGAGGCATTCTCTCATTATCTCCGTCTCGTTCACAGTCACACTCAGTGTGAATTGTGAGCTGGTGACAGGTTGATAAGAAGTAAACAGAACTATATTCCTAAATCCCAAAACAAACTAAAGCCAACAGTGTGGCAGGAAGTCCAGAAATTAAAAAAAAAACATGAACTGTAATAGGCAAGAAACAGGTGTTGACATGACATGGCATGGCAGTGAAACCTTGATATTGTATACGCACTAAGTTAACAAACAACTGAACAGGAGGTGTGGAGCAATTAGCATGTGGTCAAATGGTCCACTCCTTCACTATATAGCCTATTATGTCGTGAGCCAGCCATTGTGTCACTACTGCCATTGTAGTGCTGTTTGAAATTACACCTTTTCATTGGTCGACATCGTGCACTTCATGTCCGAAATGCATCAGTAGCAAGTTACCGTTATCTCAGAGTAAGTTGTCTCTATTGTGAACACTATACGGTGGGTGGGTTAATAAGTTCAACAAGATGTAATGCTAAAACATGAACATCCAAAGGACAAAAACTAGACCAAAGAGACAAACAGAACGAAACCTATAGGCCATGACATTCAACAGAAACACACAAATATCACATAAGGACAAAAACATTTATCTTTTTTTTCTATTTTGAGTTATTTAGCACTTTTTGTTCTGACCTGTGCACGTCTTCCTTGTCTGGTGCTGCAGTATCTATGCAGGAAAGGCGAACACAATTAATCCCAACAAGGAAGCCAGGACAAAAAATAGGAAGAAATCTGTCTCCACACTATTCGGCCAGCATCTTGAGCTGGTGTTGTGTATAGGTTTCCGTGAATAGTTAGTTGACCCTGGAATGGTTTCACATACCCAGAGGGGAGCTGATAGATGGGATGAATGGTGGACCACTTGGCCAGACATAAAAGCTCTCTTGCTTGGACCTTGATGGTTCTGTTTGTCATAGCTCAAAATACTCTGTTTGACTCTATTTGCATGTACAAAGTGGGAGTGCATGTTCCTGTGTGGATGAGTGTTTAAAAGCATCCTGGAATGAGTTTCTTACAACCCATTCTTTTGATCTGGTTTGTGGTGATGCAAATGAGACATCTAGGGGAGAGTCTGGAAAGAAACAGTTTTTTCTTTATTCTCTCGAAGTCATTGAATACAGGTGGTTTTTGAAGTTGGTCTTGATCAGTTGGGCATAATGAGCGAATACAGCTAAATGAAATCAGTTTGTAGATTTTGCTTTTTAACAGTAGTGTTGAAAGATTAAATAAATAGCTAAATTGAATCATCCTAAAACTGTCCTTTGGAGTATTGAACTATCTTAAGGCACAGAAGACGTTGGAAGGAAGACTAAAACATTCCGGTAACATTTCATGAACTATAATGGTTAGCAGAGGCAATTCGCTGAAAATTTCCATCTGGATCTCATCACAGGGAGGCAGAAAGTGGCTTGCTCTTGCTGCGGTGACTGGACTCACTACAAACACATACACACACACAACATGACTCATCCTCAGCAGGAAAGGGAAGTGGTGTGCAGCTAAAACATGTATAACAGTACCTAAAATGAATTGTTGCATCCTATAGTTCAAAAATTCGGACTAACCACTCTTGGATATTCCTTTGGAGGGCATGGCCCATTGACATAAAGTGTATTACCCTGTAGCACATTATGAGAAAAGAACAGATTTTTACCATAAATAAATGACAACAGGGGGCTAGTTTTTAGGCCTGATAAAGACTGCTAAAATCAGTATCTCACTCGCTGAGGTTTAATTCACAAGAAAAGCTGAACTGGAGCAATCTTTAGAAAAGTAAAAAAAAGAGTGATATGAATCAGATGTTTTCATAGACTTGTTTGACGCCAATAAACTAGGCTGTATAGTGTCACCAGAGGGTGGCGCTTGTAGGGTGTGCTGCTAGTGGATTTAAATCAATACATGAAGTATGGATGTACAGATCACTCTTTGTAGCATTTAGTCATTATGATATCTCTCGAAAGACATTCAAACCCTTCTAAACTAAAAGCATGTCGCAAATTGACTCAGTGCAATATCTACTCTATATTCCTCACTTGTAAGTCCCTATGGATATAAGCATCTGCTAAATAAATGTTATATAATAAACACAGAAATGCAGCAGAGTTGTGTGCCTTGTCTGTGTCGCCGTAGCTTCACACACACAGCGCTGATAAAGAGCTGATCCGACCCACAGGGAGACGATACTGTCTGTAATGGAACATTTAGGAAGCAGGAAAGAGCTGCGGTGAGCTGAACTGTATGGTACATCACCATACCCTGTAATGGAAAAACACTATTGTCATAACATATTGTGTTTCCACATAACCAAGGTGACACGCAAAAGTTGTAAAAATAAATTGACACAGTGTTGTGGTAAAGTATTGTGTTATTAACTGAGCATAAATCAGAAACAAAAAGCTGTTGTCACAATTGGTCTTAGACCTGCAACATGAACACATGAATGATTAGAAGCACTATGTGTTACCCTACTACCCAACACCCCCTACCACACACATCCATATAAAAATTTAGTGGCTTCTTAAAGGAAAGACTTACAAACAGCGTCTGCTCTGGTAGTTGAATTAATTGTATTTCCCTCCTGTAGCTTGTGGGGGCAGTTCTTTCCAGGATGCCATTTTTACTATTTCAATTCATCTTTTCTTATTCACATTGTCTGACTGCCAATCACAAACAGGAAATAAAGCCCAACTACTGTAGCCTTCAAACTTCCCCCCTTTATCCCTTTGACAAGTTTAGTACCCCCTGATCCCTCTTAAAAATGTATCAACATTGGCAAAGATTTAGAAAATCAAAAACACACTTCAGTTTCTATTTTATCCCTATAGCCACCATTCACCAGCTGAGGCAATGGAACCGAATGGCTCTCTAACCCTCTGGTTAATTATAGACCACCTGCAAGACCCTCCCTCAACTCAACAAGCAGACTGTATTTGTTTGGAGAAAAAAAAACAAAAAAAACTTTATTGACGGTTAAAGCCATGGCATTTTAATGCATCACAGACACAGTATACATACATGCATGTACATATGCAAATTACATACAGAGTAGCTAAATATAGATTCCACTATACATTTCTCTGTAATCTTTAACAGAAATGTTTGTGCCCGCTCAGAGGCTGTTAGCTGCGGCCACACAGAGAACTGGCTGGTGTAAGTGGACATTTCTCAAGCAGAAATGAAAGAACAGAGATCAAGACAGGTGGAAAACATCAGCTCCGTTTGCTCTTTACCCAGCCACTTGACTTCAAACAGCGCACTCTGCTCTCCGTTTTTTATAAAAAGCCCTAAGAGAAAGATAAGAAGGGAGATAGTGGGGAAAACACTGAATTAAGTCTGCACAGAGGGCAGAGTCCTTGCAATATGTGCAGACTTAGACATGGAATAGACATGGGTATGGGAAGGAGGATAGATACTTCCCTCCTCAGAAGAGTACCTCCCTGACAGAGTAATAATTGTATGTATCATCAAAGAGCTTCTTTCCATTTACTTGCTGCTTGCTATAATTAGACTTGGGCTCTCTCTGGCAACCACCACCTACTCTGGGCGCTCTCTGCCTTGAGCCACCACAGACATACGTTCAGATTTGGAGCTCCTCCTCTAAAGGAAGAGTGTGGGACAGGCTTGTTGATGGGAACCTGGTGAACTCCAGATTAGCTCTGTTCAGCAGTCATTAGGATGGAAAAAGGTTGAAAAACACTCAACAGCAACAGTTAACAGCCACATAGACCCAGTCACACAGACTCGATCGAGCAGCCCTATCTGACCCCTCATAACTCATGCATCCACACACACACGCACACACACACGTGCACTTACAGGCACATTTCCGATCTTTAAAGAGGGCGTAACAGCCAGTTTCTAAAACCAACTGTTGGAGCTGCAGCAGAGAAAATTCCCATGTATCTAGAGTGAGTCTGTGCTTGTGTTTGTGCATGTGTGTGTATACATGCACGCACTTGTGTGCAAGAAAGAGGGGTGGAGTCGAGGCTTTTCCATAGAGCAAAAGCAAACAGTCCATAAAGAGGCCCTGCCACTCTCCCATTTCAATGTAAATGAGTCTGACTCTGTTAGGAGGTTAAAGAACTCTCTAGGGGCCTGGCGACTACCACCGCTGGGGTCATGCATGCACATTATCGCACGCACACACATATACATGCACCCACGCGGAAACACACTAGGCACAAACACGCACACATACACACATATTCTGAGGCAAGAGGCCCAGATAAAGAGCTCAGAGAGCCTGTCAGAGTGTCAGCTCCCATTAGGCCAAAGGCTGTTGTGTGTGTGTGCAGGCAGGCGTACTGCTTTTTACATTTCATTCAGCACGCACACTCTCTTTTTCTCACACACACATCCTCCCTGAGCTGCCCTGCCTGCTTGACATGCTGTTTCAGACAAGACACACAAAAGACAACGGAACCCGCCTGAAAAGACAAACATCTCGTACATTTCCTACATCACACACGACTGGAAAGAAGAGAGAAAGAAAAACAAGCGCTAAATGATTTTCGATGAGCAGAGGTTGCGCTGAAAAGCGTGGAAGCTCTTGAGGATTCCCTACAAGATTAACGTCTCTTTCCTGGAAGAAATTGTTTTTGTGACCATTTAAAGTGTGACTTCATGCGTTATTACAGCAGAGAGAGGAGAAAGACTTGAGACATGACTAGTGCCATGCTGCCCTGACTTCCTGTGGCCAGCAGGCTTTGAGGTTGTTAGGACACGAACACAGAGAAGAGAGCTGATTTCCTCCCACAGAGTCTTTAAAAGCGTAGGCCATTACAACACAAGGAGAAGGGGAGGCACAACAACAACCAAGAGAGGGAGAAAGACAAAGAAAGAGTACGCAAGCAAGAAGGACAAAACTCTTCTAATCCCATATTCTGTCCTAAGCCCCATAAATGGGGATGCACACACCCATATTACTCCAGTCACACATGCCCTGACTCAGCTGACTCAGACAGGTGTGTCAGTGATGCAGCCTAAAGCAGTGGCATGCTGAGGCAGCAATGTCATTTCACAATCAAAAGACTGGTAAACAGAATGATCTCAATCATCGACATCTTTTATTTTTTTGTTTGCATCCAGGTCTTTAGATCTTGTCCTTCTCGCTTTCCATCTTTGCCTTTCATGTCCGGAGCGCAGGCTGACAGCTGTTGCTAAAAACAGTCATCTAAAAAACAGCATATGCTTGATCTAGGGGAACTCCAGCCACCACAGAGCATTCATCCTATACTCACACAAGGCTAGTCATGCTACTGACACACAGCTCAGTCTGCCTCTGCTGCCGAATCACTCCTTCAGTTCAAAAGATTGAAACCACAGCCCAGACCCCCTTCGGCAAGAGAGCGGTTCGCAAACACACTCTCAGGATGGTTTCTATACACAAGCTCAGAATTCACTTTTCACCCACATAAGTCTTCCTGAGGTTTATGGATTTGCCACATATCAGTCATGCCCCTACGTGTACAAACAGGCAGAACGACAGACAAACAGAGGCACAAACATAAAAACAGACAAACTGCTCATTACAAAATTATTGTTGATGACATGTTCATAAAGGCTGAGAAATTGGCACGAGATGCGTTCACTTATCAGGAACCCACCGGTCTATCAGGGATGTACCCAAATGTTTAGGAGAGTGTCAAAGGGGCCAAGTTTGTCCATTCTTTGTCGAACTAATACGCAAATGGAGTTGGTATTTGAAAGCATTAAAATACTTTCCTTATATAGCTTTTTTCAAACTTTAAGTAACAGCAAACATTTTTTGGTTGTTTAACAAAACATTATACTTACATATAGAAAAAGGAATTTTGTAATTTAGTTTGAAAAGTGTATTCTCCAAAGAATTAAAATATATTGACGGATGTTCTTGCCTAATATTCTTCTAAAATACGTAGATGTACTAGCAGTTGGACAACTGACAACATTAAATACTACTTGGCTGACAAAATTATGCCAGTTTTTAATCAACTGACTGTTCTTCAAGAGGCAAATGCCAAATTCATGTTAGGATCTGTAACTATCAGCATAAAAAAAACATTTATTGTGCACATTCCATATGTAACAAGTGTTTGGTTAATGAACTGCACTTTTTAAGCTTTTTTTTAGCTCATCTTGAACATTTGAGTCAGAAGTGACCACATTTGGAGAAAAAAAAATGATTGCTGCTAAAAAGGTTGCTGCTATATAATGATATCTGAAATCTCATTAAGGCTTGATTCTTTTATTCAACTTTGGAAATTTTTCAAAAGAACCACCAGAACACTTACTGGAAGGATGAAATGTGTGAAAGATGGTGTTTATCTATTTATTTATTAACGGGAGTCTATTGGATTCCAACTGAGATAAAATACAAGTCTAGCCATTACAATTAACTTGTTAAACATGCCAGCAATCCACACGCTTTGAACAGATCATTTTTCTTTCCTTTTTTTCACTCATCCAGTCTTCTAGTTTCATCTCTCTGCTCAGCGAAACCAACTCAAACACTGCTACTGTCACACATAACCTGTTGTTGTAGCTATTGAACTCTAAACACAAGGTACAACAAAAAAAAAAGCTTCTATTCAGCTCTGATCCGAATAAGGGCTGGGCTGGTGCTGAGAGAAAGTAGTAAGTCAGCAACATTTACCTCTTAGAGAAATGAGAAAGCCCAGGGCATCGGCCAGCAGCATCCCTGCCTATGACATACAGATAACTGTTTTGAGAGCCCCTATTGAGAGCTGCTGTCACATTTCCAGATCTCCGTAGCATGATATAGTACTGCTGATACCATGATCTACTAAGAAAATAAATGGCCAAGCGCACAACACCACCCTGACAGGAACATACGGCTCAGCTCTTCTCTATGAAGAAATGGATGTGCCACTTAGAGGGATTTCAGAGATAATAAAAAAGGGTAGAGACTCAAAAGTAAAGAGGTAAAAATTCACACAGACAAAAACAAGGAAACCAGAAAAGAAAATGGTGAAAAGGGCAGAATCTCTGACCACAAAACATGATGATAAGCCATATTTGTATGAGTTATTACCTTCTGGTATCAATGATTCCATCTGTAACCTTTGGCCAATGACTCTACTAGGTCCACGACATAGCCAGTAACCCAACAGGAGATTAGATTAATATTCTGCAGCAGCAGTGTACTGACACACAAAGATAAAGACGCACATATAGACTACAATATATAGATAGAATATTGAACTACTTTTAATTTCTTTTCTCACATTCAAAGAATAACCTCCAATGATCTTGAGAGCAACTGCATGTGAAGTGTAAAAATGGTGCTGATGAAGAAGACGGTTGCATGGAAGAATGTATCTTCATCCAGAGCATTGTAGTTTTGATTTCCAATACTAACCAAGTGATGTTACTGCCTAAACCCAACCAGCAAGTGTAAGAGTGTCACCATAACGTGCTGTGCTGACATGTTACCAACAAGCAAAATGGTGTCCAGTGTGGGGATATTTTTTATGTAAAAAGAATGTATTTTAGCCCTGTTATTGAATAAACCAAAACAGGAAATGACAAATGTGTTTTAGTAAAGTCTTATTGGCTGTTGGTGTCAAACTGGCATCCTGTGGTTGAAAGTGTGGCACATAATGGTTGAAAGCGCAATGTGTAATGGCACCATCAACCTCTCTCCTTTTATTTTAAGAGGACTTTGTGGCCTGTGAAAGAAAGAGTTTGCTGCAATGTGGAAATGAGTTGATTTGAAGGAGAAAGAAGCATCCTCTATGTGTGAGATGTGCAACATGCACTGCAGCTTGTAAGGAAAGTTTTTCAAATAACACCCAATGGATCGTACTTCAAGAAATTGACAAATAACCCAAAGGTTATATAGATTGGAGGGCTTGTTGTTTCATTGTGTACACAATATTCACTCATCTCTTACTCAACAAACTGGAAGAAAATGTGGTATGATTAAGAGTAGAGAAAGAAGGATCCCATAAACAATGCCTCTTTGTACAAAGAGAGAGGTATGAGGAGCAGAAGAAAGACTGGACTTAAGTTGAGGAATGGGGACCACAGATGCGGTGGCGTCTTAATTCAATATGCAGGAGACCACTTGTCTACAGCCCTAGGTAGGACAAAAACGCAAATCTAAGCTACTTCCGCACTCCATCCAGCAGGAAAAGTGCAGAGAAAGGATTTTCCTTTTAATGGAAGCCATTAATTATCATATATCCTTACACTTTCCTGTCATCACTATCTGAAGTCGAATCCCTCGAAAGGAAGTGTATACTGTCACAGAGAGGGATTTTCTTGACTGTAGGGAGTCTTTCTGTCCATCTCTCTTGATGGCTTGTACATGCTCTGGAGCCATTTTTTGGAACTTGCTGATGTTATCAACAGATGAATGGTCATGCAGGCCAAATGTCAAGTTCAGTCCTGTTGTTTTGACTCTGAAACCCCATGTGAACACTCTGCTTCTTCTTCTCTAATCCTGGCCAGCTGGATCTGCATGCTTACCTGTACTTTTGTGAGTGAGGCTAATAGAGGGAGGGGGGGGGGGGGGGGGTAGCTGAAGTCAAGGTGTATTGTGTGAGTGTTTTGTGGGGCACGACTTCACAAAAGAAAAAAAATAGATAAGTTTACCGCATTTGAATACAATCTACCTGTGGGAGACATAAGACCTTATTTTTATACAGCAGCAGCTGGCATCCAGCAGGAGCACAGAAATCTATCGAAATATTCATTTGGCGCAACAGGAAGGAGAAATCAATCCCATAAAAACAGAGCACTTAATAGAGTTCCATTAAACTGACTCTTTGAGCTAAACAGAAATGGCCACTCTACTGCAGGGAGGGCACTGAGAGGACACACTGTTTTCACCAGGATATAATTTAGGCTGAATAAAGCCATGCTCCATTTTCAGCCAGCCCTGACAACTGCTTTTTTAAATGACACCTGATACCATCACGCTGCCAACACCAACCCCCCTTCCATCATTCAGCATGAGACATACTGAAAGAGAGGCATGCGTGGGAGGGCGACGAAAAATGGAGTGTGCGAAGGGTCAGGCGCCAAGGCAGCAACATCCCTGTCCCGCCACAACACACAACTGTTTCTAAGTGTGTGTGTTAGTGCGTTTTACACTCCACCTGGTATGTGACAATCAGAATGAAAGTCTCAAACAGACAAAATATAGCGGTCGCATAGGAGAGGTGCGGCAGTGGTCAGTGATATATTTCATAAAGTTGTCTACATTCATTTAACTCTTGTAAATATCCATCACAGTTTAGCGGGTGACCACACGAGTGATCTGTGATGGGGGTTACAAGATTTTTGTCAGACTTTACCCTCAACCTGTCTGACTGACTCTTTATCAAGCAGTTACAGCTGTTGTGAAAGTATTTTGCAAACAAGCTGGCAGTTTATTTTCCCCACGCTTTCTCATGATATGCATGCTAGAAACATCAAAGAGGCATGGGTGCTCTCACCAACTTTTCACTTAATTCTGAAATTCGGCTTCAAACCTTGCAGTGTAAATCTGACATCACCTCTAGCTGTTGTGGATATGCTCAGATACATGCGGTATTGACATCATTAAACAACAATGGTCATTAAGGAGCTACACCCGCTGTTTTCAACCAGAAAGAAAGAAAACACAGCGATTTCAACGTTGTAGTTTTTGCATCACATTTTGCCTCCTCTGAGCTCCAAACAGACAATCAACTCCAGCCCCTCCCTTGCATTTCCAGAGCACTTCTCCATCAGAAAGTCTCCCACTGTGAAGTGTTTGTGTGAACTGCAACAGGGAAAGAGGCTGAACCAAATTGTCCTCCCGCTCCATCTCTGGTGTTGATGAGTGAAAACAGCTTTAGTGACATTTCTAAAGTTCACATAAAATTTGCTCAAAATTTAAATAGAAAAGCAGCTACTACCCTTTAAACTAACCAATTTTCAACTGAACTTTCACCTGAAAGAACATTATTTTAGAATATGTTCGTGTGTTTATGCTTTTATGAACTTGTTGAACGGACCGTTTAATCCATGTGGATTTGATTTCAGTTTGGTAATGACATAAGACACATATCTGAGGAAATGCCAGTCTTTTTCATGGTTAAGCATCCTATCTACGTCATCTACTCATCTATTTCTTGATTCCCAGAGGATGTGTGACACAGAAGCTGGGAAGCAGGAGCTGAAGCATGTTGGAGCTGGTCAAACCCCAAGTGTGGAAGCAGGAAAGCATTAACCCTGAAACGGCTGGTTGAAGAACTGGGTGTGTGGTGAAATAGGAAAGATTTCCCTGATGGTGTGTGTTAATTAGGCTTGAGTTGGTGGGGCCTGCTACAGCTTGTCTGATGGCTGACCTGGAGAGATTACCTTCTCCAGCTGCTCCCGTTCCCGCTACCTCTCCTAATGCCACCTTTATTAAAGGAACAGGTGTCGCTGGCACTATGTCTCACTTGTCATGGTTGGGGCAAAAGGTTTGTCAGCATCAACGTGACGTAGAGAAGGATCAATTCCAGATAATTCAAGCAGCGATAAAAGGATGTATTACTCAGCTTATTTACGCAACATTCCTGGAAATGGTGATACTCCGTGTCTGTCATCCTGTATTTCACAAATTCCCTAGATTCTGTCTACGCACGCAGGATCAGGCAAGAAGGTATAGTGGAACTGATTAAACAGTAAATGGAGCTGATAAAGTGGGCACAGTTCATGGTAAGGGATGGTGTGGCTGGCATTGGAAGCATGGTATGATGTGGGTGTGCATATAAACATTTGTTCTGCAGCTGAAAGAATCTGCATTCATACGAACAGTTGATGTAAATATGATAAGAGCTATGGACGGTCCAGTGAATTCTTGCATACTGGTCCTCCTTGTTAAACCAACCATTTGCCACTGTCATGCAGGCAAGGCCGCTTTTTGTCATTTGAACTCACAAACAACCACACAAACACCCTTGGAACACACCCTGCTGAGTGTGTGCGGACACCTGGTCTGGATCAAGAAGCTCACAGCATTCCTGAGATTTGGAAACTTAATTCCCTAGATTAGCCTTTACAGTCCAACTAAGGGTTAATCAGCATGTAGCATCACATCCCACCAGTGCAGTTTTTATGTGCACCCACACAAGCAAAAGTACCTGCGGGGATATGATTATCCTTTAAAAAAAAATACATATATTAGCAACAAGCTGCTCCACAGCTCTTCTGGTTTGTGTTGCTAATAAAAATATATTTCACATGTTTTTCTTCTCAAAAAGGTTTTTTGCCACCTCTGAGAGGCAGAAAAAATGCCATTTGCAGCATTTATGGTGTTTTGCTGACATGTAACACTGCTCACCCCGGCCTGTGGAGAAAGTCCTGGATAAAAGGCTTTTCCTTTAAATCCCAGATGGTCTTAGAGTGCCAAGGAGGACTTAACTGGTGAATGACAGCAAGAATGGGAGGCGGAACAGGGTTGGGGCTTATGACTGGTAGTAGGGTTGGGCATGGGGTAGGTAAATATTTGGGCCAGCAGATGGACTTAGCAGTTGTTTGTTGGAACTCTGGCAGAGGAGTTACAGGTATACTAATGCGCGATATTCTTTGGTGTTACGGTTGTTCAGCAGGGGAAGACGGGGGATGGGTGGGTGCAGTTGGCTTTGGGGCCCTCGAATGGCACCTTGCAGCTGCCCTCTATGTGAGTCTGTGTCAAATTCTGCGCCTGGTGGTAAGGTCAGAGAACGCAACAGTTACCTCCCAGCATGCCCAGCACAGGCTCCAACACACAGCTGCTCACTGTACAGCCAGTATCACACACAGCACCTGTCTACATGTGTGCATATGTGTGCATGTCTGTGTATGTATGTGTCCCCACCAGATGAGGAACAGATCATTTCATCAGAGTGTGTGAATGGAGCAAAACTTAACCTCTGCGCCTCTTCCTTTCCTGTTCACACTTCAATCTCAGCCTGTTAAATCCTCTTCGTGTATTCTCTTCCCTGCTAAATAAAGTAATTTCCTTCCTTCCGTCCTTCCCAAAAAACTTCCCTGTAACTTCATTACTGTGAACGTGAGAAGGTCTTCGGTCACCTGAATGGTTCACTGCTATGTTTGGAGCATTCATTAGCGAACCACAGTGATGGATTTTAACTGAGATGTTAGGAGATCAATGCTGTAATGATGGGCGTAGTGTGTGGGAGGAAGCATTTATTATCATTATTAGAAGCAATAAAATTTTTGCCCGTGAACATTAAGCTCCCTCCCACCCACAGTGAATATCAGCATTAGGCGTGGGCCATCTTAATTGGTATAAACATTGTCCTAATGGTGTGAAGGTGATATTGCATTAAAAGCACCTTGCTATTCATATTATACACAAGATATCGGGTAACTGTCGCCATCAGCTCAAGTCCAGAAATACTTCATATTAGCTCTCCCACATGAGTGCTTCGATGGTCAACCAGATTAAAACATTTAGTTGGGAAATGATGTGGGATCAATAAATAATGACTCGAAAATGTCATGTGTGCCACTCAATCATCAGCATTTCATTGATATAGCTGCAGCTTATCGGCGGCTGTAAATTACTCACAGCATGAGCCATGAATATGATTTGCATTCTAATTTTCTCCAAGAAAATTCTGATAAACACAATTACATTATATCTGAATTCATTTCATACCTTTCCTGAATAAATGTGACAGTCATCATGATTGCATCAAGGTAAGCCAGATATTGTAATTTCCTTAAATTTTGAGCAGAAAACAAGTTATGACAAAACTGATTTGCTTTCCCCTCTCCCTCAATATAATCTTGTGGAATAGCTGAAGGAGCACTATGGGCAAAGAGAGCACAAAGAGAGCACAGGTCATTTCACTGCAAATTACAGATATATGTTTCAATTCCACCTCCAGTCGGAGCATTAAATCGTTGGCTATAAACCTTGCCACCTCTGTGTGACCTTTGGTAAAGATGAATTTTCTATAAAAGCAGGTGATGAAGTTAATTTGATGGCATTGTTATCAATTCTACAATCTCATTCACACTTCATCTCAAGACTCAAAATAACTCTGAAAAAGTAATGAACTACTGACTCAAAGTCAGGCTGAAATTGTTTAATTTCAGATCAATTTTGGTGTTAGTAAGAATAAATAATATCAATATATTAAAGGTACAGCTGTTCTGCATATTTCTTCTTTGTGTCTGAAAGGGAATATATGGTCAAATTTGAGGGGAAAGCATTACAGCTTCATAGCTCTGGGAGGTCATTTCCCTCAACAGAGGGCCGTGAGAGCCAGTATTGCTCTAAAAGTAAACTGTTGTGGTGCAGTACTGACGTGTGTGTGTTGTAGTCTACTAAAATCTCTGATCTGATGATAGATTATATTTGCTTGCCTGTTCAACAAGCCAACATAGCATTGGTTGTATATCATTAGAAATTCAAGACACAATGGTGGATGAAACTCTTTACACGGGAACCATTCCACATCTGCACTCCTAAACTTAAAGGAACGAATGGTGCAAAATAAATGCAAGTAAATGCAGTCTAATTACAATTGCTAGAGACATTATTGAGTTCAGCGCTTTTTGTCTGTTTATCTCTCAGCAAGATAACCCATTATTTACCAGGCTAGTTTTCGATAAATGTCTAGTGTCTTAGATATAGTGACATCTTGTGACACAAATGGCTAACTGCAACCAGCTGAATACTGGTGAAAGTAATTAAAGTCTGGTGTCTGTGCTTTAAGCACTTCAGGACAAACCTGACATCACTGATGGTATGTTATACAGAAGCTTCTGGAAACTTGAAAATAAATAAAACTGGAACTTTCGAAAACTACAGGTGCAGGCGATTAGATGGGTCACCTGACTATCACATGTATTACAGGTGAACTTGCAAGAATGCAGATGCCTGGAAAGGTAGCTGTGGTACCAAAAATAGGTCCAAGTTAATAGTGCCTTATGCACTGGACTTTTAAGAAATATGAAAATGTATACCAAATTTTCCAAAAGCTAACATCAATCCACCTGTAGTGGTGATTTCCACCATATTGGAATTTTCATATAAATTTGCTTTTGAAAGACATTTCCTTCCCACTAAAACTACTAAATTGGAAGTTGAAAAAAAATTGATACATTATAGACTCAGGACCCCATTTTGAGGCACAAAAAAATGTAACATCTGACCCTTAGGGGTCACTCTACTAAGCAACATTGCATCTTGTTTTGTTGGATGTTTTTGCCTCAGACAAGCAATACTTATCTTAGTATGTTATGAACACAATTTAGAGTATTGACTTTTATGGAGAGCTCCATTCTCAGAGTAACCCTCTACTTATCACTTTAACACTGTGAAAAGTTATTGCTTTGTATGTATACGATTATAAGTCCATATATCATTTAAGTACATTCTGATTCAGTATATCTTGGAACTCCATTTGGCATGTAAATATCAATAGAATAAGTACTTGAACTTAGTTTTTGATTGATACAAAAAAGTACATTACTCACTGATCTGGTTCAGCAACAATGTGCTCTGATTGGTATTTTGAATTTTCATATATAAATGTTTTATGTCCCTAAAAGTCTATGTTATATGCTGATTAGATATCACATGCTCAAAAATTAGTAGTTTTTTCGTATGGCTAACTTTGGTAGTTCCAAATGACACACCTGTCAAAACTCAGAATAACAGTCGTTTGGTAACCAGTCTGCACATTACTTTTTGGTCTTTTTTTGTCAACTTTTTGTTCACTCTTGGTACATTTGTGAGAACATACAAAAGTGGTATACAGTAGCCTACATAATGTTCAGTCCTCTTACAAAAACAAACCTTAAATCAGCTTTTAGTAATGTTGCTACCTAAAATAAATTTGGTGAGATATTTCTTGCAGAGAACATGTTCTAAGGCTTGCATGTCTCTCTGTGTTATAATGCAGCTTTTGGAGTTTACTCTAATCCAAAAGGCTGAGCACCAGAGTGAGTGAACAGATTTTTGACATGGGTGGCCCTGATGGATCAGGCTGTGCTGGGGATTTAGAGAAAAGGTCTGCATGTATATTGGAGGACTCGAAGCTTCTCAACAGGACTGCACAGTCAGGTGACAAATGGTGCCCCAGGCCAGTCAAGAGCCAGAAATGGCCTCTTAATCAATCAGGGGTCACCATGTAGTCTCAGTCCAGACTGCCTCCACAGTGAGAGGCAGCCATCTGACAGATCACTTAATGCCAAGAAGCACACAAGCCTTTGTTCTAGTCAGTAGCACACTGGCTGATGTATTTTGTTTTCATTTTGTTTTCAGCTTTTAATCATGGAGATGTTATTATTTGTCCATTTAACTTGTTGTGGGGGGTTTTTATATTCTTAGGGCCTTTAATTTGATGGTGGGAAATGAAAATGGTTGCAGTAAAACATCTTCTCTCCCTCTAGCCTCAGCCCTGACATTAAGTCTGCAGCCCCCATCCTTGACACATGGCCATCTGTACCACCATTTCAGGCAGTAAATAACGGACCGGAGGGTAGTGCACCTCTCTTGTACGGCCAGCCTAAGGCCAAGCCCACACATTCTCCTGTGCACCCTTGGGCTCACCCGTGCACACCCCTTAGGGTTGACCTACACACTGCGGTGTCCCTAAGGGAGCTTATCAGGCTTTGGGAATAGCACAGGCCTTCTGTCTTCTGTCCACCCCTCCACCCTCCATGAACATAACTCTACTCTCCCACCATCCATCTCTCAACATCAACACATTCATCCCTCCATTCTCACTATCAGTCTAAACCTCCCGGACTAGAAGGCCTTTGTCATTCACCCATCTGCTTCACTTTTATCACTCCAATGTTTATAATTGGCTCTCCATTTAATCATCCTCTCACCAATAATTAAGAAAACCATTGCTTTGCGTGGTTTTAAACAAAAGAAAGACTCATATTTTAAAGACCAGTTAAAATTGTCATGCACCTTTGTGATTGTTTTCAAACCTTATTCAAATAATCAGGCAATAAAGTATATGTATATTGCAGTTGTATTAATCTTAGAGGGTTGGTAAAAATGTATATCAAGTTGCGAAAAATACACCGCAAGAAGATTGAGACAATCAGATGTCTGATAAAGATGACAGTCATGGAGCAACAGCCATCAAAACCAACTGAAATGCTATCATATGTCATTACACAACCAATAAAGAAGTCCATTGGCTCGAAAGAAAAAGACAAGTCAATAAGGCCACCAATCACCACACCCCCACAGATCCATACAGTTATTCATCCGCTCTGACAGTCAAGACTTGCACCTGGCAAACTGGAGACACATTGATCTACCCATCAGATATATCATCTCCTATGTAGAATCTCATGCTGATTCAGTCCCCACAGGATACAAGGACACGCATAAGTAACCCAGGACTGACATAGTGGTTAGATTGAACAGGGAAAGACGAGACGATGAGGGCTGAAAGCAACAAAATTAAGTGTGTCAGTTGAGATAACCTGAGGGAGATCGGACATAAATAACATAGCGCCAAAAGAAAAGGAAAGATTCTTCAAAATGAAAACAAGACAGGATATTGAGAAGTCGAAAAAAAAAAACAAGGAAGAGGGTGGGACAAGCTTGGACAAAGACATGCAAGAAGTGCCAAACCAGGATCAGGCAGATCAGCAGTGTTTCCTATCCAAGTAGTATTGAGATGCAGATCGCACTTTCGCAGCTCATAATGGGGGCTGTCAGGAGCATGGGTGAGGCGGGTGAGGATGTTCATGAGGGGGAGATTCTCACACATCTGCTAACCTGCTTCCTTAATGGGGCTAGAATGGGCCTTCCTTTGTCCGGCTTCGCAGACCTGGCCGGAATGACCTGTCACACTCAATGACTACTTCAGCTTTGCATGCAAACGGGAAGATGCTCACACTGATACACTGATGTTTACATGCACATGCAGAATGACTAATGCCTACGTATAGATCGAGCTTAAAAAAAGAAGACAATTTACATTCCAATGGAGGGTTGTTGTGTTAATGCTAGGCAACAACGTTGGTTAATTTACAGTAAAAGTGTTTGTTGCTTGTATTTCTCTGTTCAAAAATAAAATCAATGCAAACAGCTTGACATGGTGTGACATTAAATCAGGTAAACCTTTCAGTTTACACTCTTTAAATGATCCTAAATGAATAACTAGTGCAGTTTCAATATTAAAAATAAGTTGCACAACACTGCCCTGAATAATAAAAAAAAGATTTATGCCAAATCTCCTCCTCAAAACCAAACATGTCCAGAGTTGTGCTTAACTAAGCAGCAGACCTGCCACAACTCAGCTGAAATGATTTTAACTAGGCACTCTTTCTGATTTGGTGTTGGGGGGATGGGGTTTAACATAGGGAAAAGAGGGGGGTATGGGGTCACACACATGAGGAGAACTGGGGGGGGGGGGCTTTTTCTTTCTCTCCAGGCTCTAGGAAGGAAAGGAAGGAAGCCCGAGCAAAGCAGAGAGAAACCAAACTAACAGAGGAGAGATGGATGATGGGGGAGGGACTGGAGCAAGAGCGCTGCTTATTGGTAGGCTGTGGTCCTGGCACTGGATGGATTGACTTAGCACGGGTCGTATTACACCATTTGCCGTGCATTAGTTTGTTTTTTTCCTCCCAGCCAGGAGAAGTTGATTCACTACGACCAGCGAGATATATCTTTTGGAATTACAGCAACGCACAAGGATACAAACAAATACATTCAGATGAGGTGAGTTCTCTGCAGCTACGTGGATTTACTTTGTTGCGCCGCATTTTGCAGTAAAAGTCGAGTGGGAAACTAGAAAGGAGAAGTCTTTGCTGGGAAACGTAATATTTCTTCGGACCACGTCGCTATGCTGCTCTGCAAAACTGATGGTTGCAGGACAGAAATAGTTCCGAGTCTGGAGTATTTTATACTTTGACGGCGATTCAGTCCTGTGTACAATTCATTAATTTTTCTTCTAAGCTGACACAATGAATATCTCCCAGCGTCTGTAAGAGAGGATAGAGTAAACTGAAAATCATTTCTTCGATCTCCATTTGTGAGTCAGTTTTCACTCATTGAAAAACTGTCAGAAATATCTTGGTTACCACGTGTGTGTGTGTTTTTCTCTCGTATTATTAAACTATGTATAAAGCCAGTCCACTCCAAGTTATGTGAATGAAATAAACAAGCACAGAGAAGTTTTTTGTAAATTTGGTCAATTATATTCTGCTGGTTCTGGGCTGTGTCTAAGCCCTGCGCGCGGACCTTCTGATATTTTTTTAAATAAGCGCCGTAGTGGGGAGAGCGCATCGTCAATGTGTATTCCTTTTTCTCTCTTGCTTTATAAAGTTAATCGTAGTGGAAGGGGCTGGTGTGTTGGTGTGTGAGGGAGGGGGTTGTGTGGTCGTGGCAGAGCTTTGAAGATTACTCATCAGAGCGCAAGGGGCCCAGGGACGGAGACAGTCAGAGTCAGAACGCTCCCGTGTGCCGAGCGGAGCAGAAATCTGTGCGCAACTGGATAAAAGAGAAAGTGGGGTCCGGATGGAGCTTAAAATAAGAGGAATATTGCACGCTGGGGTTTTTATCGCAAATGGATTATCGAAGGAATATGAAATCAAGTCGGACTGCCTCATTCATGTGTGAATTTGGACACTTAAGGTAGGTATCCCGAATGTTGTTGTGTTGTTTTTTTTTTTTTTTAAATGATCGATAAAGTGTTGAATTTTCAGTATTTAGGGTCCAGCCACTGTGTTGAATTGTGGTAGACCTTGGATTTCGACATATTACTACTGTACTCCATATCCGAGGGGCTACTTTATGAACAGAAGCTACACATGAGAATCAAGTATATTTCTAACCAAAACGTAAACCATTTTCAAATCGTAGGCAACCTGATAAACGAAGAAGATTATACTGTTTATCTGCTGGGATCTTTCATGGTGAGAATTATCCTAATTTTCCAACAGTCCCCATTAGAAAAGCCCGTCTTTTCTATATTATTACCACTGAGTTTTGCAAGAAACCCCATGGGGTGAATTTAAGTGTTTTTTTTTGTTTGTTTTTTTTTTTGTCATTTTGACTTAACAAAAAAAAAAACTTGGATTAAAGGTAACTTGCATATTGTTGGACGGACGGGACAACGGGCTGTTAAACAAAAGGAGGAGTAGGGCGGACAGTCAACATGGAGGTTGTTGTGTGTTCTTTTTCTCATCTAATCTTTTTAATGGATCCCAAATTTCTTTACGCCGTCCTTACATTTGGATCGTCAACTGCAGAAGCGCTCGTAACCTTTTTTTGGAGGCAGAGCAGTCAGAAGCCCATCCCTGTGCATCCATTAAGTGCTGTGGAGGCAGTTAAACGCAGCCCCATCACTGTTGTCACTCCACCGCTGTCCCCCGCGTCTTTGTTGTCTATTGTATCAGTCCTACATGTGGACTAAAGGGATGTGAAAAGATTCACCACGGACGAAACTTGAATGCCTTCACGCTCCGGTCCACACAATGCATGCATTAGAGCCATGGCATGTGCATGGATTTATTCTGCGCAAAACAGGGGTGTACCATCCACATGCAAAACTTGCAACAAAAAAAAATATCACAGCAAATGAATAAATGGATCCAGAATTACCAGAAAATAAAAGGAGGCATATGTAAGTATGTTAGTAGTGATGAGAAGAAGCTGATGTGACCAAATGAAGTAGATGAAAAGGATGTGAAAAGCATCCAAATGAGTTATTCTTAAACTACCCTGATGTGGTTTAATTTTTTATGGTAAATGACACAAATGTTCACTCAATTTTAATTGCACTGTGATTAAAATGTTAATGCTAAGTCCTAAGACCAGTGTGATCGTTTGACAGAAAGAAAGCAATCTGGACATGCACATCTTCCCAAAAATCCCCCAAAAAGTGTCTGACCTCTCCCACAGAGATCACAGAGCTTTTCTTATACTGTAATTACAAACTACATATTGGCAAAAACACCACACTGTGGCCAGCTCAAGCATCAGAACAAGCCTTAGCTTCTTTTTTTTTTTCCGACAGCACAGCTGGCTGGTGTGTCACACTTCGCGTCACTGGCCACAGGGTCAGAACTCGGTGACCAGAACGACCACCGTTAACCTCCACTACAGCTGGCTGTAACCCCGGAACAACCACCATTAAACCATACAGTGATCAGCGTTAACCCTTTACTGATGGTTTCCCTAAACCGCTCTTCACAAATTAGATGGTTTTCTGTTAAATTGGTGAAGTGATAAAAGTTTGACCATGTGTGCAGCATTTGGAGTCAGCGTGTTTGTTTAGATTGCTTTGTTCCCTCAGAAGTCCCCTTTAGGAGACCCAACGCAGCTCTACTGAACGCAGGTCCACTGAACGCAGGTCCACTGATCGGGGGTGGGGCTCTATTGTGTGGAGCTGCCCAAAGCCCCTTTTGTTTCTTGGTCACACCTGCAGCTTACGGCTTTTGTGCTCTACTATAGCAGAACTACTGCTGAGAACAGCCTTTCTCCTGTTTCACTCCACTGTTCGTCGAGGTAGAGAGAAAAAGGAGGGAGATACGGTTTAGAGTGGCACAGCCTCCCCCTTTTCTGCCAAATCTCCAAAGCAACAAGTCCAACCAAGCCCCTGAGAAGTGATCCTTACAGAAATAGCATGCAATTAGGGGTTCTGCATATTATTGAAGTGGGAGAAGGGATGGTTATCATTTCTGGGACTGTGTGGTAGCTGCTCTAATCATCTGGCTGATTCACTCTCTAATGTCACTGCATCTGGATTAATTTATCAGAGCCACATAAGAGAGCTGGGACAACCGTTTTACAAGATGTATACAGCTCTGGGCAGACAGTTGTGCATGCTAACATGTGCATTTAGACATACTCAAAGTGGGACAAACAAAGTGCCTGAAACTGAACTCTTTGGCTAGCCTATCTGATTTCCTGTGTTATTGGGTTTACAGTTCAGCATCGTGCAAGATGACAAGTAAAGCAGCCTCAAGCAGCATCAGCCATTGTTCTGCCGGAATTACATCCACCCATCACATTCACACACAATTTATGAAACCTCACGCAATGCTGTTGTTTGCCATCCTTTTTATTATCGCCAATTCCTCCCAGTAGGACCTCCCTGCAAAAACACATCCATTCAGTGGAACAGTGGAAGAGACGTTATGACTTACATTTGCCAATGAAAGCACAGCTAAGAGGAGAATAAGTGTTAATCTGTCATTTTTAAGCCTGGAACATTAAAGCTCGAACTGTAACTACCAGAATGTGGCAACAGACCCCTTCACCCACTATCAGCAGAAATAGAAATCCACCAGATCCCCCTTCCCCCTCTCTCTGTTTAACACCATGGGCATGAGCCAACAACATCAGCAGTGAAAGTGTGTGGTTGTTGGACACTGAAAAGCCTGTAATAACAGAGGTAGAGTGAGGCAAGACTGAATAGCACTGAGTTGCGTGACAAGCCCAGTGTCTCTAGACTTGTTGAGGCCATTATGTGCATGCATGCACACACATACATGCTTGAGGGCAGCAACCGGAGTTCAAAGGAATAGTCAGTAAAAAACAAAAACAAATAAACTAGGCCCACAAGAGATTGAAAAGTCATTTTTTGATCATTGACCTCTGGACGTATTTTGTTTCTCCTTTACATTTAAGTTTCTAAGGGAAGACCATGTCTGTGCTCTGCTGTATGGCTGCTTACCATGCAAGGGATCGTGGGAGATCGAAGCTGAGCCTCTGCCTCTGCTTGGAGTGTTTTTCTCCTGAAATTGTTAAGTGAGGGAGAAGGGAGCAAAAATTGGTGTGAATGTGAGTGCTTTTGAAGAGTGGACATAGAAGACTGTAAATTCTGACAAGTAAGGAGATTATTTACCTGTGAACGCAGCCAAGTTTGGGCTACGAGTACAGCCTCTAGCTTGCCGAATAGCACCATACAATAGAACGGTTGTTTTGTTGGTTTTTTTCCGTTGTCAAGCATTTGGTATCTATTCCAGTCCTCAGCTTTTTCTCGAAACTCAACAGTTTACTGCTTCTGTTTTAAAATAGCACACCTACCAGTCTAAGAGCATCCAGACTAGGTAGTAAAAAATAGCTGCAATGCTTTTAAGGAACCCCACCGCCTCTCTTTTCAGAGCAATGTTATCAGTCCTCATTTAGATTAAGTTCCTGACAGGTGCTCTGTATAGATCAAGGAGCCTGTGTGTATAGATCTGTGGATTGTTTGTGTCCACAGATTAATTTGTATCCTGATTAGAATTAGTGACGGCATATAATTTGTGATTGAACATAGGAAGACAGAACCTTTAGGCCCTCATAATCCTCCCATTTTGTCAAGACATCAAACCCCTAATTTAACTAATATGCGGACTGATGGAGCTGAAGTGCCATCTCATGCAGGCCTTGCATTACTCTGTCCTAATGACACTGCTCTTTAAAGAGCCTCAGTATCCCACAGAGTGCTGAATAGACATGATTACACACTGTTGATGACCAAAAACACATTATTAGTCAGTGAAATTAGTCAGAGCTCACCTTAAAAGCACTTCCTTTTATCGTCAAACGGTAACTGTTTAGACTAACAGTGGATTATTAGTGCTTTGGGTAAAAACGGCAGCATGTTTAATATAAACATGTTGGCATAAAGGTTGTCTTTATATAACTTATGTGCTGACAAAAAGCTCAAATTCTAACAGAGATTTTTGCCGTCAGGTGCTGTGAGTTTTACAATTAATTCACTTGACAGCCATATGCTTTGTTGTTTTTTCAGTGATTTGAGCTAAGAAATATTCCAGATATGTATGAGAAGATGAAAAAATCCCATTTTGATTTAAAAAGGACACACGTTGCAACAGTGATATGGTAAAGTCCATAGATTGTGTAGACAATTGTTTTTTCTGGCTGCTGATCAGCCATGTTTCCTGTGTGGATCAATCAAATCGCTAATGGCTTGGCAGGCCGGGCTCAAAGACAGCAGTGGAGCAGGTGTGCTTTGGGGCTAATTGAAAAATGAGTCGATACTTTGTGTGTGTGTCTGTGTATATGTGCTCTTATTCCCCCCCTCACACACACATACATACACACTAGTCTTTGCATTATACCATTTGAAAGACCGATTATGTATGTGCAGCCTTGTGTGTGTGAACATCCCACAGTGTGCTCCCAGCTAATCCATCCCACTGCCTGTGTGACGTCTCCCAGTAAATTGTTTATATCCGTTCGGGCTTTGCCTGCATGAATAATTTGTTTGCCTTATAAATATTTGAATGTACACCGATCATTAATATGCACAGACATAGTCTGTCTCTAAAGTACTCCATCACACACTAACATACTCACTAAACTCCTGCCACTCCCACAATAAATTATTACCAATGCAGCTGTTGGTGTATCTTGTCTGTAATCAGACGATGTACAAACCATTATCCTGAAAAATTACCACTATGTCAAAACAACTGCACACAAGTAGGAAGTCGTAATGCAAATATGAGTGAATCACTGTGCTGCAATAAAGCACACCGGCTCGATAGAAAACCTGGAGCAAATCCAGCCAACAGAGCGCCAATAGACGTCTGCTAAGGTCAGGGCAGAGGCTACGCTTCTGATGGCGATGAAGCTGCAATGGGCTGATTAGTGTTGGGTCTGGCCCAGTAAAACCAATCAGAGCACAGATGTACTGAGACAGCAGGCCTGCCACGTTCCTTACAGGGCGGACTTCCGCTGCATCCAACACACACGGCGACACCCCACCGGTCAGTTGGCTGACCTTCCCGCAGACAGCAGATGCTGGGAGAGGTAGAGGGGAAGCACTGCCACTAAGAGCTCAGTCATCAATAAATCAGAAAAAAATATTACGAGTGTATCATCGCATTACTGTTCAACTGCTCTTTTTTTTTTTAACACAGTTTTCAAACTTGGATAACGGGATTACAATCAACACTAGTGTGATGAATATACCATAAAATTTATTACGCACCAAGCAACAAAAGCATGCATTTTGTGTGTCTCCAGGTAACATCTCCAGCAGTGTGAAACAGGAAGTGTCGTCTGTGAGCAGCCATGGGCCAGAGAGCTGCGCTTCTGCTCAGTGAGCTTCTGCTGCTGTTGCTGACAGCCTCTCGCACTATCCTCGCAGTCAGCTTCCCAGAGGACACTGTACCCCTTGATGTCGTTGATGCACACTGTGAGTATGGAAATGAGCCCAACAGGGTTGGGATTACTGACAGCAACGATCCCCCACCTAAAAAAAATTACATCTTTTAGACACTAGTCATCACATTCTTTCCCACGGAGCTAAGAAAAAAAATACTCGTAGTCTCGGTTCTTGACGCGTCAGCAGTCCAGACACCAGCGCGCTACATTCATACTCATAGAGTCATCTGCTGTATGGTCAGTTGTAGCATTAGGTGGATTTTATTTCCATTTCTGCGATGTACTGGGACAACAGAGAGAAATACGCTGACATAAGCAGTCATTACTGAACACACAACCAAAACACAGTGACACACAGGCCAGGTTGCAGAGAATATGTAGAACTATATGTAATCATACTGTATCACTACTTTAACTGCAGTAGGATGTATAGCATATTCATGTTTAATTATCACAGCTGAGTTAATTGAAGTAACAAGTGAGTCAGATTTATCCATGCAAGAGTGTCTGCTTCTATCATTAGTTTTTATTAAAAGCATGTGCGTGTGTGTGATGTCTTTGCAGTTTCACGGAGGTACCCGGTGTTCAGAGGCAGGCTCTCTGGCAACGAGTCACAGCATCGCCTCGACTTTCAGCTGATGACTAAGATACAGGACACTCTGTTCATCGCGGGCAGGTACATTTAACGCACCCACATTTGCTATCTCTACCTGTCGCCTTTGTCTTTTACACATCCCCCACACCAATATAGCAACTCAGTCACTCTTTGGCAGGTAAACAGAGGCATACGGGCGAAAAAGCTCTTAGTGTTATTGGATCTGTGGCTTCTAGGCCTGCATCTGATGCATATGGCCAGTATTGATCCAGTAAAGGCGTCTATCATGCCGACCTGACGCGCCGTCAGGGATTTCTTGGCATCTTTACATGTCTTTTTTTGTATTTATGGGCAGTGGGAGTAATCTGACTGCTAGCACTTACACTGTAGCAGGAAATCACTTCGACATCAACAGTATAAAACTTGCTCCTCTGGATACCCTTGCAGTCAATACTCACCAGCACATGCATCTCTGTCGTCAGGTGAATGCTATTCTTGCCAATTAAAAAAAAAAAAAAAAATTCTCTTAATAAATTAGGAGTAATCTAAACAATTACAGTGTCATTTAAAATGAATTTTAGATGGAGACCTCTGATAACGTGCAAATGACAAAATATTCTCATAATGGCAATTGATAGAAGAATTGTGAAGTAATACCAATTAGTTGCTTATTATGAATCATACATACATTCTGCATGGTAAGTCGCTTGAATATATATATATTTTTTAAATCTAAAACACAAAAATAAACCCCAGAACTGTGTTTCTTGTTGAGTGTATCACTGAGCTGTATATTTTACTCTCGTCTCTCCTCAGAGATCAGGTGTACCTTGTCAGTCTGAGAGAATCCTACAGGAATGAGATCATTCCTTACCGGGTAAGATTCTTGCCACAAGCTGCTCTCTCAATCCACAAACTCTAAAAGGGCTCCATAGAAAATACAGAGCCATTCATCACAAACTGGGCAGGTTGTAAAATGAGAGAGTGGAAAAATGGAGGACTATGTGTGCGTGTGCACGTGTGTGTATTTTTGTCTGCACGTCTCTAATGCTTCGTGTGGGTTTTTACAGAAGTTAACATGGCGATCGGGCCAAGCTGACAGAGAGATGTGTGCAGTAAAGGGAAAACACAGAGTATGTATTAAAATAGAAATTTGAAAGAAATTTTCACTGTGAGCAGCACAGCTCAACACCTCTCAAAACATCCTATGTTGTGTGTATGTTTCCAGGACGAGTGCCACAACTTCATTAAAGTGCTGGTTCCCAGAAATGACGACCTAGTGTTTATCTGTGGTACCAATGGCTTCAACCCAATGTGCAGATACTACAGGGTCAGTATCCGGGGTCAAAGCCCGCCATCTTAGGGCAAACCATAGAGAAAGATGCCCAAAACCTGGACTAGAGTTAATCATAGTTTTGTTTCAGTTTATGATGCCCTTCAATGTGGGTTTGCATTTGCTTTATCTCTTGACAAAATTCCTCTAATGTGTGGGTGATTGCTGTGTTCCCTACAGCTGGATAACCTCGAGTTTGATGGGGAAGAGATCAATGGTCTGGCACGGTGCCCATTTGACTCCAGGCAAACCAACGTTGCCCTTTTCGCTGGTACGGGTCAAACACACACCCGCCCACACACATAGTTAGCCTTGCTGAAGAACAACTAATGTGTTCCTACTTACGCTCTCATTATCACCTCGGTGTCTTTGCCACAGTATAACTGTGCCTGCAGTGATAACAACTCAGCTAATTAAGCCTTATAAAAGAAGAGAAACAAACCATCGAAGAGCAGCGTTCCCACGTCTTTTTGTAACTGTGTTCCTTTTTTTTTTTTTTTTTTTACCTTTTTAGAAGGGAAGCTGTATTCTGCAACTGTAGCAGACTTCCAGGCCAGTGATTCTGT
Organism: Odontesthes bonariensis; assembly: GCF_027942865.1. NCBI lineage: Eukaryota > Metazoa > Chordata > Actinopteri > Atheriniformes > Atherinopsidae > Odontesthes > Odontesthes bonariensis. Next base: position 14,564,723 of record NC_134506.1, on the reverse strand, counting down.
CATCTATCGTAGTATGGGTGATGGATCAGCCTTGAGAACCATCAAATATGACTCCAAATGGTTGAAAGGTAAGCAAATGCTTCTTACTCACTCAGAATCTTTGTTTCTCTAGCCCCTCCTAAAAATACATGTGCCAACCTGCCAGAAAGCTAAATGCCCATGGTGCCTTAGTGTATATGTACGGGGAGTCAGAGCTGTTTTTGGAGTGATAGAGAGCTCTCCTGTCTTTCCAAGCTCCACGGGAATATGGTCTGTTCTCTCCCAGGCAATCTAGGTCACCCCTGTCATATACTGCCTTTTACAAATCTCTGAAATATTCAACATGCACACTGGTGGTGACAGTGCAGAAATACACTTTAACTCTTTGCCTCTGTCTCTCCCTCAGAACCCCATTTCCTGCATGCAGCAGAGTATGGGAATTACGTGTACTTTTTCTACCGGGAGATCGCAGTGGAGCACAGCAATCTGGGAAAGGTAAGACAGTACACACGCTGTTTGTAAAGGAATAACGTATTCCACACAAATGGAGCACACAGGCCTTTAACCAAAAAACGGCTTACATCTCCCTCAGAGCATGTGTTTCCGCTACAAATGGTAAACAGGGACCACTCAGTCGATGGCTCTAAATCACATCAGAATGCTCGAGAAATTTTAACAACCAGTGTTTTCCAGGAATGCTTGACTAATGTAAAACCATTACACAGTTAGAGGATTTGTCTCCTCGAGACTGCCTGCCTTGGGTTTTCCTCTCGCTCTGACACACACAGTCTGTAGATTATCGTAGGATGTTTCAACTTCACATTTGACCATGTCTCATCCTGGGCTGGTCTGACCGAGCCACAGAAAGCCAGCATCCTCCATCAGCTACTAAATATTTCAACCCTACTATTGCTGGGGCGACACCTGGCCTCTGATGGAGGTTTGCTCTGGTAAATTATTAAAACTGTCTTGGCCAACTGCTTTATCTACCCCATTTATGCTCTGTGCTTTGGTAATATGTGCAATCAAACACATTTTTTTATTTTTAAAGTTTGCTTCAGTCCCAGCGAACAATCTCCTCATGATAAGTTGAATTTGAGAGGGTGTGTTTGTTAGGTCATTTGTGCTGAGTTGCTACAGTATGGAGTTATTCATTATTCAGCATGTTGAAGTGTTTTTAGTGACACTCACTGAGCTGTGCCTTCCTCTTCCACCCACCTCACTCCCATCCTCTGCTTCTTGCAGGTTGTGTATTCTCGCGTGGCCCGAATCTGTAAAAATGATGTTGGCGGGTCACAGCGGGTGCTGGAGAAGCACTGGACATCTTTTGTGAAGGCCAGGCTGAACTGCTCCGTGCCAGGGGAGTCCTTCTTCTACTTTGATGTGCTTCAATCCATCACTGACATCATCGACATTAATGGAGTTCCCTCTGTGGTGGGTGTGTTCACCACACAGATGAACAGGTGAGCCAAAGCTGCTGTCAGTTTAGTTCAGCTGATCAAGATGGAAATTTAGACGTCAAATGCGTGTGTTACTTCGATGTATTTGATTCTCCACAGTATCCCAGGGTCAGCAGTGTGCGCCTTCTCCATGGCTGACATAGAGAAAGTATTCTGGGGCCGGTTCAAAGAGCAGAAGACCGCCGACTCCGTCTGGACTCCATTTTCAGAGGACAAGCTGCCTAAACCCCGGTGAGAATTGTTATTTTCTACTTAGACTATTTTCACATTTAAAATCATTCAATGCACACTGGATCCAAGAGTCAAAACGAAAGAGCGATGCTTAAGAAATATTTTCAAATGTTAAACATGACATTTCTTTGGGCAGCAGGTGTTTAACACAGCAGCTGTTCACCACCTGTCATTTTTCTCCCTTTTTTTCTCCCTCTTTGTCCACATTAAACGCTGTGAAATCAAATCTTTTTCACGAGTAAAGGACCAGGTTATTAGCTTTGACCCAGCACACGCATTCACCATCTGCTGATAGTTAAATAATTAATTTGGCATAATTAGATGCGTTGAATATTTAACCTGTTTACAGTCAGCACATATAGCTGTTGCCCTGCCCTAAGTCCAAAATACAAAGTCCACGAAGCACCTCATTACCCCAATAAATCATTGATGGACGATAATCATGCATATGTATATTTTATGTCTCCAGCTGAGGCCTTTTTGTGATCTTCAAAAGCACCTGCCACTCTCCCCCACACTCTTGCTGCACTTTTCCATCCATATCATTGCACTGAAAATGCATCATACACCAGGGAGTATTATTACTCTCTGGTGTGTGATGGTATAGGCTGATCTTTTACCTGTGTCCCTCTGTGCCTGTACACTCTCTGTCCTAGACCCGGGAGCTGTGCAGGTCACGGTTCAGCTGCATCCTTTAAGAGCTCCATCGAGTTCCCGGACGATACCCTGCAGTTCATCAAGTCCCACCCCCTTATGGACACAGCTGTGCCTTCCATTGGAGATGAGCCTTGGTTCACCAAGACACGTGTCCGGTAAATCTATGAAGAATACATTTCTGCGCTTGTGTCTTTGTTTGAGGGATATGAACTGTACCACCGTCCTCTTTTTATGCAAACATCTTCAGTCACATAAGTATTTCAAAACCGAAATAAAATCCGAGAGGGAGACTGTCCCCTAGTGAAATCTGATTGGCCCCTGAAGTGCTCCTTTTTCAGCCAATGGTGGCTTGACTCTTTTTGTTACAAACTGTGCCACTTCTTTCAACTATAAAGATAACATTTAAATGTTTGGTAGAAAATGATAAAGAAAAAAATCAAAATTTATTAATATACCGGATGTTAATAAAAGGGTATGTATGAACGCTAAACTAACTCGAAGGCACCATGATAGCGTGCTCCATCTCAGTTTCCAGTCAGAAAAGCTTTTGATTCAAACGTTCAATCCTTAAATCTACAAACATCTAAGATAATAGTATTTACTGGCATTTTAAATTATGATTTTTGAAGTATGTTTCTAAGCGTACAATGTTGAAGGCAAATATTTAGCAAAGCAGACTATGTTTGGTAAGTCAGTGGCTCAAATGGTCTTTCCTAGTAAAATTGTAATTAACTCAAATAATGTATCCTTCTGCTGTTTATGAAGATACAGGCTGACAGCGCTGGCTGTGGACAATGAAGCAGGACCCCACAAAAACTACACAGTGGTGTTCGTTGGTGCTGAGTCAGGGGTCGTCCTCAAGGTTTTAGCCAAGACCTCCTCTGTATCTCTGAATGACAGCCTGCTCCTGGAAGAGATGGATGTCTTTAACAGAGCCAAGTAAGAATGCGCTCACTTTTTACTTCCCCACTGTCTGGCTTGCTTCTCTCTTTCTTTTCCTTTTCTGTCCTCTAGCTAAAGAGTCAGCAAGCTCTGTTGGGCAGATGGCAGTGTCTTCCTGCTCTTTGTGTATGCACAATATGAGTGCATGCTTCTTCTTTTTGCTTTAATTTGTGATTATTTGTGGAAACACACTGCAGCACACTGCCCTGAGTCAGAGGTTAAAATCCAGTTAAACTGTGAGAGAAAGCTTGATGTGACTCATTCACCTAACAAGTGATTAAATCTGCTGAGACTGAAATAGAAGACAGACTTATCTGACAGACCTCTGATTAGGTTTCTCTCTTCCCTTCCCAGGTGCCTGTCTAATCGTGAGGATGACAAGCGTGTCCTCTCACTGCATGTGGACAAAGACGCACACAGCCTTTATGTCGCCTTTTCCAGCTGTGTCATCCGTGTTCCCCTGAGCCGCTGCGAAAGGCACTCTTCCTGCCACAAGTAAGTGATGCCCTGCCGCGCACATAGAGGGCTGTATGCTGAGTCACAGGTTTGGGAATTGTTTTGTTTTTCAAGTAAAAGTCATAAAGGGGATGATAACGGCTTCACCTTATGTCTTGTGGTTAATGTTCAGTCAGTCACAAATCATTATGGTGCCCTTTCCACAATGGTTAAACCTGGTGTGATTGTCTTTGTGTACTTTTGTGGTGCCAGGTCCTGCATTGCATCAAGGGATCCTTATTGTGGCTGGAAGCCGAGTGGAGCTTGTGAGAGGATACAGTCGGGTGTTTTGTGAGTTCAGGCCCCCGCTGCAATATGAACCACAAATAATAAAAAAACGAGACTACAGGCATTTGTTGCAGCTTTTTGATTAATATCCAAGTCTGTCTCCTTTCTGGTTTCAGGACTGGATATGAGCAAGACATCGAATTTGGAAACACTGCCCACCTAGGAGACTGTCAAGGTATGAATCTCATCTCCATACCATGCCATCTATCCTGAGACATGTACAAACATACAAAGTTTCACACACAAACACTGTATGCAAATGCAACACAAACTCATCTTCACATACACCATGAGCCTGCGCACTCACACCAGTAACCACTTCCGTAAATCGCGCCTACATGAGTCTATGTGCAGTATTAACACACACATCTACACACAGTACATGGTCACCTGTAACTAATACTGCCTGTGAGAACAAACATGGACATGTGCAATTACAGGTCATGTTTAGCTGGTGCAAAGGACAGATGTCTTATTATATTTCATGGCCAGAAATGTTTCTTTTTGCAACGATCACTTTAATGTAAATTTCCCTTCATGTGCATCAGCTAAACATAACCCGGGCTGAACATCAGTACTGATCAGAACCAGAGGGCCTCCAGAGAAAATGACACTGCTTCCGAGTGCTACATATCTATATTGTTAAACTGCACTCTTATTATCTCTAAGGGGTTTTATTTTTTATTTTTATTTTTTACTTCTGAATTCCCTTATAATGATTTCTTGTCCTTTTAATTCTTTTAGCATTTTTGGGCACTACTTCAGCGCCAGATTACAAATCATTTGGCGACCCTACCTCTGGTTAGTTTGATCTTTTACTCAAATGGTTTCTTTCCTTGAGTTTAGCATTTCCAGTCCTTTCTTTCCACCACTGCTACCATTCATCTTCAGTAACAAACACCTCCTGAATGCAAATGCTTCATTTTCATCCTTTCAAATAGCTTAACTACTAGGCTACATCAGTGCTCTAGCTCAGCACAGATTCACTGCCTTTTTTCTGATCCATCCTACCTCATGCATGCCCACTCACCATCCCTTGGCATCCTCACTGTTGTGTACCAACTCCTCCTCCCCAGTGTCCTCTTTTTTTCCCTTTTCCCTAACCAAGAAACAAAAATGTACTGTCATTTGTCCTTAAATGTGAGAGAACTATCTTAAATTTGTTTCAATAAGTTTTACACTTTATTATTTTCTCACACTCTGCTCACGCCTACTAACCGGGATGATAACAGTTTGCTTTACACTCATCTGCACAGTTTGTTAACCGTTTGTTTGTCACCACAGACATGGAGTTTTCATCAGCGCCAGTCACTGTCCAGCCCAGTGGGCCCATACACCCCCCAGTACTCATACCCACTCAGACCCCCAGCTCTGAGCCAGGTCCAGAGCTCTACGGCTCAGGCTTTGTGCTGCAGGATGACCCATCCACCTCCCATTCTTTAGACTCTATCCCAGGGGGGCAAGAGGGTAAGGCCCACAGGGAGGCAGCGAGCATGCTGCATTGAGCCTGATCTCAAAGCTGCCAGCAACTGTCAGAAATGTGAACCAGCATATATGCATACTATAAATGCACATGTAGCTAGCAAAGTTTCCATTAGCTAACATGACCTTAATTTAGTCTCTGTATTTATCAAACTGACATTTTTCTATACATATTGTTTTCACTCCTTTTCTTTCATTTTTATAATTTCCTTTTGTTCTTTCTTACTTTCCTTGTTTCAAATGATTTATTACCTTGGATCTTATCACTGAACGTACATTCTTTGTTCTCATAACATTTCTTTAAAATCTTTCGTTAAGCTTTTGTCTCTACCACTATAGATTTTTAACTAGCTCTAGTGACAGTTTACCCTGGCTGGTAGATCATTGACTGGGCCTGCAATGCCACATCACTGCTGTGGCAGCACGTGGATGACTAACTCTTTCAGTGTCTGTGGTTACTAACAAACTCTTGCAGAGCAGCAGTTATCTGAAAACTTAGAACGCAAACACCGCTTTTCTGTCCTCTGAGCAATTTTCGGCTAGTTGGTCACTTTTGCGAACACTTTGATTTGGCTCACAATCTCAGATAAGAGTGTACTCCTTACCCTTTGGTACTGGATGCATGAGACAGCCTCTTGTGGAATGTGAGTCAACACAACACTCTTAAGTTTCCTTGCTGAACTAACAAAGCGGCGCTTCCTGTAGATGGTGAAATGGATGTGGGTACATAACGGTGTCCACCAGTTTTAACCATATTTCTCCTTCATCTGTGTTTAGATGACTAGTTCATGGAATTTAGCTGTGGTTGACCTTGTGGGTACCTTGTATGGGGAGGTGTAAAAGCAGAAAATCACGCATGGTTGTTTTCACACACAAACATGCACATTTCTTCAGTGTGGAAATGGAGACATACGCATTATTTAGCAGTTCAAATCATGCCAGGGTGTTAAGCAATGCCTCGTTGTTTTGTAGGTGTATGGGATAACCATACAGGTGATACCAACCAGATGGTCCACATGAACATCCTCATCACTTGCGTCTTTGCTGCTTTTCTCATGGGTGCTCTTCTGGCTGGTCTGATTGTTTTCTGCTACCGAGACTCTTTCCTCCGCAAACCGAGACACGTCCACAAGGATGCAGAGTCTGCACCATCCTGCTCTGACTCCACGGAACTCGACAAGCTCCATGGCCTCTTTGACAGCCCTGTAAAGGTACAGCCATAAACACAGTTCCTGTGCTACATTATATGTGGAAAACAGTGACTGAACAAGATGAAAAACTGTCTAATCTTACTTTTTTATATTTTATTCTCATCTTTTAGGAGTACCAAACCAATGCTGATTTTTCCAAACTGTATACCAATCTGCTGAGCAATGGCAAAGACTTGAATACACCCAACGGTGATACCAAAACCATGATCCTGCGGGATGGTTGTCAGCCCCCAGAGCTGGTGGCTCTGCCCACGCCCGAGTCCACCCCTGTACTTCAGCAGAAAGGCCTGCAGCCCATCAAGAACCAGTGGGATAGGGCACATGGTAAGGTCAGTGGACCCCGAAAAGAATCCAATTCATCAGCCATGAGTCCACAGTTCCTTCCCTCTTCTCCTGCTCCAACCAATGCAAACTCCCAACACCCGCACCTTCCCCTCGGACACTCCCACATCCCTAGTGCAGTTGTTTTGCCCAATGCCACACACGATGACCCTAACCTGGAAGATGAAGATGAGACTCTGCCTAATTCATCTGAAAAGAGGCTAATGAACCCAGACTCAAAGGGATGTAAGAAAGATCAGAAAAGATCTGTGGATGCTCGGAATACCCTAAATGACCTTTTAAAGCACCTCAATGACTCTGTGGCCACCAACCCAAAGGCCATTCTTCAAGAGGGATCAGGGCCTCGCCCAAGGCCACAACTCACACTGGATCCAATGGAGGAACTGACTGAAGTACCCCCCAAGGTACCTAGTCGAGAGGCTTCCTTGTACTCTCCCTCCTCCTCCCTGCCAAGGCACAGCCCCACCAAGAGGGTTGACGTGCCCTTGCCCAGCACTCCCACAACACCAACGGGAAGCCTGAGCATGGGGGGTACGCTAGAGAGGCAAAGAGGGGGATACCAACTCCACCGGAGCGCCTCTCATAGGCACTCCTTATCCACCTCCCCAAATGGAGTTGCCATGGGGGTGTCTGTGTCTCGCCAGCACAGTATGAACAGAGGGGGTTACATGCCCCCAACACCTCCCTCCAGACTTGACTCACATGGTGCAGTGTTGGCACCAGGAATGCACTCACCCCACCCATCTTCTGTGCCCCGACAGAGCAGCTACAGTGGGCATGGCTCACTCCCTCGCACGGGGCTTAAACGGACCCCATCCTTAAAGCCAGATGTGCCCCCTAAACCCAATGGGTTTTCTCCACAAACTTCACAAATGCGAGTGGTCAACAAGTACAGTTATTAAAACACCATGGGCACTTGTGAGTGAACTCTTGGCCTATAGAGCACTGCACCCTAAGGATGGGTTATGGCCTACTGTGTGTAAGTGTATCAACTTGAAGTGTGTTCCCCCTTTAAATGATATGCACAGTCACGCATAAAAAAGGGAAAACCACACATGTGGCCAAAGATACTCATTGGGGCTCCCTTTGACCCCATCTCCCTCCCTGTGCCCGGTAGCTGCAGGATACGAACGGCAAACGGTGGTGAATCTGCTGCTCCCCACTGTATCCGGGCCTGGGTGTCACTCGTTCCCATATTAGGAACAAGGTTTAGAACACCTGTGGGGTCCACTAGGGTGTACGTGCACGTGGTACCAGATCAAAAACAGTGGAATACTTGAAGAATGGGTCTCAATTGTTGCTGCCCTTGAGCACTGTCTTCCCACTAATGTGAACTGGACAGAGAGAAGAGGTAGGCCCAGCCTTTGTTCGTAGGATGGCAGATGGGAGAAAGATTAATAATCAAGGTGTGTGAGTTGCTTTAGATACATATGACTACAGCCAGCTGAATCAAGCAGCAAGCAAAGAGAGTACAAATGAATGTTTAAATGTGTTTTTAGTTGACTGGAAAGCAAATTTATGTAAAAAGAGTTCACATAATAGGCCTTTGAGAGTTGTACCAGAGGAAGCACCTCAAGACCTGTTGAAGACCTAAGTCACTGTCTTTCATTTCAACAATATTATCTGTTCATTACTTTTTAATTCATCTGAACCAAGCCTGAACCATATATCTGTGTCACTTTGTAATGGTAATTAGGGTGGGCTGCAGTGAAGTTGATCATGCCGGGCGTATTCTGAAACAGGGACTGTGAATGTCACTGGAAAATTTGACTCAACATTTGCTGCTATTGGTTTTAGACAAATGTTTGTCTTTGATGCATTTTTGTTCCCGCAACCATGCTTGGATAGCCTCCGATAGGGGTGTGCACATCCATTTGTGTGTGAGTATATATGTTATATTACAGACGGAGGCCAAGAAGTACAGGTTTAGGCAAACAAACACACTCTTTAAACTGATTCATCAGATAAAGTGTTTCTTTGCAGGACTGAAACTTCCCCTAATCTCCACTCTCAGTTGTAGAAATTATAATAGTGGTTCAACAGTCTTCTGTCTTCGTGTAGCAGTGGAATTAAGAAAAAACATTGTTCAACTCATTCTATAAGTTGCTTTTTGACATTCTAACTTTCTTTTTTATCTTATTTAAAGAATTCACCATGTGAAAACAAGGCAACCCCAACAATTATGCCCAGTTGTCATTTTAGAAAGCTTCTATTCTCTTAAACTTGTCCCCTAAAAGAGCCACAAACAATAATCCTATTAATGATATAGAACAACACATGGATGTAACATCTTTGTCACATGTTCTGCTGGTTCTGCAGCCTGTGTCCCCTGTGCAGTCTCACTGCAAGTGGCCAGTGTACAATCAACGCAACATTTACCAATGTGTCAAATTGAGTCATGCTGGGAATGACGAGGTCCTGTATATACTTAAATACTATAAATAAGGAATATAAATATTTTTAGGCAAGCAAACCTGAATCTGTGCATTGTGTGCCTTATTCAAAAAATGAACAAGTACATTATTTAATATTGGTAATGTCAATTGGTCCTCTGTATGTTATTGTCATATGTTCTATAAACATTTTCTATACAAGCGATTTGAAATTCAGCAGGATGTGTGTTGTAAATTCACTACCTACTTCATTCCACTCGGGAATACCAGTCATACATAAAGACATTTAAGATAAACACTAATTCGGATTTGAATAAATTATTCTCTTTTGCTGCCAGTGTGTGAAAGAATTGTGTTATTCCAGAACACAGTGGTGCCATGTAGTGAATGTATTTCCATGACCATGGGATGTAGGGTGGTCAGACCTTGCACTGTGGAGCGGTCGGCTCAACGCAGCACATCCTGCCCACAGCCAATGTATTAACACAGTGTTCACATGAAAGCCGTCTCTTGGCATGGCAGGCAGTTGCGCAGAATTCATAATACCCAAGGATTGCAGTGAGAGGAACTGTTTTGTCGTTTTTTTTTTGTTTGGCCAGAAGGGACGACCGAGGGATCATTTCTCGTAGCAGTGTGTACATGATTTGGGTTACTTCTGCAATCCTGAGCGTCAGTTGCCTGTTAAGCCCAAAGCCACATTTTGTTTACAAGTGATGATTGTATGTAAAGACTTTTCTGCCTGTCATCTAACCAGTATTTGGGCTCTCCTTTTTTTACTCAGCATATGCACACTGACATGACAAACATACACTCATCATACACTGCTCAACTGCCTTGTATATTGCAATATGACCTGGGTCTTTCTGTTGCAATCTAAACTGAAGCCTTTATATTTCAGTCAGAGCTTGGTGTATGTGCAGATGAACCATTTTTTGTCATGTAATCTTGATTTAAAAACAGCTGTATATTTGATCTCCAGAGTATTTGAGCGTGTAGATATGTTATAAAGTTGTACTGTGAATGTGTAAATAATTTTTTTTCATGTTTTTTTGTTGATTTTTTTTTAACACGGCATGTATAGTTGAAATAAAACATTACTGCACAGACAGTGTGGTCCTGTGGGTTTTTTGCCTTGTTGGATTTCATATGGCATCTTAGAATTAAATTGTATGATGTGGCTAAGATGGTGAATAACTAAAAATCTGATTGTTAGAGCCTTGAGAATTCTACATACGAGCTATGAGATATAGAAAATGTTTGCAGTGCGACAGGGAGGGAGTAACACTGTCCTAGCTGGGCTCTGTGCGCCGACTATTAGAGACGTTATGAGTGCGGAATGATTGAGGCTATTTTTAGAGCTGGGTTGTTTTGATGTTTGAGACCAACGCAGAGTCAACCACACCAGATAGCAAGTGGGAAAGTTTCCAAAGTAGTATGTTCCTCTGCACACCAAACATCTGGACATACTACTGCTTGGGGCCTTAAGATCTAAGCCTCAAATGAGCTGTGGAGGAATGCACACACCACAGCACTTACATGCATTGACATGCATTGCAGCATAAATATCCATAACATGATGTTACGCACAGATAAGGCTCTGACAAGATTATATGTAAAGAATGAAGGGGTGATGGTTGGACAAGGGTAATTATTCATCACACATTCAAGCTGGTTGAATGGAAAATAATCAGTCCTTTGAGGAATGTCCACTCATTTGCCTTAAACACGCACATGTAATCTCAAACTTCAGATGTGCATTCAGGCCCAGTTCTTACAAATAAAGACACACTTTTTAACTTTTTAAAGATTTAGGGTAAGAATATGTTTAACAATGTGTCAATAATCTTTTCCAACAGTCGGATGTTGAAGTCACTTAGTGATCGAAATCGTAACAGCAACTTTTCTTTTTCTTTATAAATAACCTAAATCTGAACGCTACTCTTTGTGGATGCTAAAGTTTAAAGTGAAAATGTTTAAAGCTAAACAAAAGTTGTGCATCAGATAAAGTTTAAGGAAATAGAAAAAATCTGACTAAATTGACTTAATTTGACACTCCTTTGGTTGTGCTGGTTTGCTGTACAGAAGGACCTCATGCAGCTGACATGAGTTTCAAGTCCTGATCTCTGGCTCTTTGCTGCATGTCACCCCTATCTCCCTGCCCTAGTTCCTCTTAAAGGCCACAAGAGCCAAAATAATCTTTAAAAAAAAGAGAAAAAAGGATTTGCTTTAGGTTGTTTCTGCTTCATCAAAAAAAGAAAAAAATTGCAAAAAAGTTGGGACGGCTCTGTTTATCACTTTATAATCCTGTCTTCTTTTAACAACAGAACCTGAGGAGAAAAGTTGCTGGTCCTTTGGGAGAGAAGTTTAGTCCCAATCCTGTCTGATATGAGATTTTAGCTGCTAATCAGTCCTGGGTAAGAAATGCCGGCTTTTGAACTAAGCGCTGATTACAAGCCGGATGGTCTCCCTCTTTTTTCATCTGGAGGACAGTGTCCATGGTTTCCGAAAAGAGTTGTCCGACCAACGGTTTTACAGTCCATTTTAAAGGAGTTTTGGCCTGGACATGACACCAGTCTTCCTGGACTATGTTCACAGGTCTTCTTCCTTGCATGATAGAGGTTTAACCTGCATTTGTAGATGGCAAAGTGAACTGTGTTTACAGACAACAAAGTGTTCCTGAGCCCATGCAGTAATTTCCATGACAGAATCATGTTTGTTTTTAATGCAGAGTTGCCCTGAGCGCCCTAAGATCATGAGCAACCAATGTTGATATTTGGCTGTGTTCCAAGTGCACAGACATGTTTTCAAATTTTCAGAATATATTGGCAATATAATGCAAGGTAGACGATAGAATAATCATAGTCTTTGCAAATTTACATTTTAAGGACCATCATTCTGACACTGACTTACAATTTATAGATGCATCATTTTTGCAGATTGCTGAACCTCTGCTTGTCCAAACTTTGTTGAGACATATTACAACCATCAAATTCAAGATGAGTTCATATTATTTAGGAAACAGTCAAATGCGTCACTTTCAACATTTGATATGTTTTCTAGGTTTTATTGCAAACAAACTATTGGTTTATGGGATCTGAAAATAATTCCATTCTTTTTTTACATCAATTTTAACCAATCTCCTTTCCCAACTTAATTGGAATTGGGGTTGTACAAGGAAACAAAGTTACTGATGTGCACATAAAGAAGAAGAGGCCAATTATACTTGATTGAAGATGTGCACACAGACTATGTTGGGCAGAAAAACTTGCTCCAATTATAGTTTCTGTGTCATGGTGGCTAAAGCCAAAACGAGAAATGGACTCAAAAGCAACATATCACCAGGGCAACACAGGTTTATTTAGTGAGAAAAGAAGAACTGGGAGAACGGCCGGAAAAACGCTGGGCAAGAATAAACCTTGGCTGGATAACTGTATGGAGAGATAATTAAGGGAAGAATGAGTTCAGGTAAGTAAAGTCCAGAAAAATCCAAAATTGGGTGTTAAGAGGTCTTACAGTCCAAGCAGGGAAAACATCCACAGGAGGCAGAAAGAACCAGGTGAGTGAGTTACTTCTGTAGGAATGGAGACTGAAGAGGTAAAGGGTCCAAGCTTGGAACGGAGAGAAGAGTCCAGGTGGGTACTGATCTCAAGGATCAGAGAACTGGGCGCAGGAATCAAACTCTGGGAAGTGAAAAAGGGGATCAGAACAACTACAGGTTAAACAAGACTCGAGGAAAAGTATCTAGGCCTGATTTCCACTGAAAATGGTTCCAAGATCAAGACTGGTGCTCCTGCTGCTCCTTAAAGGACAAGACCGTTTTTTTGACATTGGGCCCTTGATTTCACATTATAACATGATGTTCTACTCACCCCTGCTTGTTGTTGGTAATTTGGAGCTGTTCCGAAGATATTTGAGAGGCGTCTGGCTGCTCTCTTGAGATATTCGGCCATGAAACGGTTTCCTATGGGCAACGTTATACAGGCACAAACTATGCTGTTTATAATTTATTAATTACTATACACTAGCACTGATAACGTGGAGGTGCGTCGCTTACTTAAAAAAATCCGGGTTACTGTAATTTTGAATTTTTGTCTTAAAGTGGGTGTTACTGACGTCATCATCGTGCTACTACCACAGACAGCCCACAGACCCACTTTACGACAAAAATTAAAAATTACAGTAACCCAGTAAATCAAGCTTGTGAACAAGTCTGCAGGTTCACAAATAATTTCGATTTCAAGGTCGTCCACAAAAGCTCGTTCGCACACCTTGCAGATGACATTTATAATATTTCCACCCACCAAAGCCTTGTGCACTCATTGACGTGCATAGTATTACATCTCTGCAAGTGTAGGAGTACAGAGAGAGCACAGCTTCTGCTTTTTTACGGGGGGGGGGCAGCCTTTTGGATGTTTGGCCAGGGGGCTTTGTGGCTCATCACTGCCGTCTTGATGTTGACATAAGCACTCCTTCATTTGCTTTCAGCAGGACCTCCCGAAAACTCACACATCTTAGCAACGAGGCTCTCTCGCTCACACACACATAAGGAAAACACTCTCCCTTACAGGGTATTCTGGCGGGGGTTGGGGTGTAATTTGGTTGCGAATAGCGAACAACAAAGAGGCGCTTCTTGCCATTCTGATGTACATTCCATCCTCTCAATTTATCAGATGGTCTCTTTGAATTAGTGGCAAATCAAACACAGCCAATGATTCTGTAGCCGATTCATTCATTTGTCTGTCCGCCTGGCCACACTTAGTCTCATTACTAGCACCGACTGTTCCCAGACAAAAAGCATGCGTTTGTTGTTATAAAGACATGTCTGTGTGTATGTGTTTGTTCATTTCTCAAGGGACAGAGGAAACAGATGCTTAGAAAATAATAATGAAAACACATCTCTTCGTTAAGTATAAGTGGAACACAGCAAGGTCACTCATTTAGATTCAGGCAGATGAAATTAAGTTGCCTAAGTTAGAAACATACATTAAAATGTGCCTTTATTTCAAACATAAGATGCACACACTCCACACACAAAGCACATATAATTAAAGTGAATTGTTATCTCTACTTCTCTGCTTTTTGGTTCTATCGGCAGCGTCTCCTTTGAAATTTAAGGATAATGATTAAACCAAAAATCCTCCATCTGTACCCTTCCGTCCTCTTACATAAAAAGCAAAGAAATAGAACCTGCAATTACTTTGGCAAGTCACTGTCATGGAAAGGTGCTGCTTAAAGGGTTTCTTTGTGAGCTTTAGCAAGTACACGCACTCACTATGAGTCATCATACTTTGACAGAGTGTCCAGGAAGTGGTTCATTTGAAAGCACAACTAAATGACAGGGAAGAAGCCGAAAGTCCTCTGAGTTGGATTGAAAAAAAGGGTTCAAACACTTTTGCAGTACAGTTTCCACAGTTGAAGAAAGACCCATCAAAATCGAATCCAACTTTCGATGACAGTCGGTTAATGGCACCCACTGCTTTGAAAGTTTACTTTAAAGGGAGGCAGGCAAAAGCCGTGAGGAGGGGGGTGTTGTTGAAATACAAGGAATGGAAGAACAGATGAAAAGACAATTCAAGCATTTCAGCTGTAGACAAACAAACAAAAATAAAGATCTCTGCAATCAAAACCACTGACTTCACAGAGAAAGACAAGAATGTAGTACTCTTCCACAGAGTTTTTGAAATACTATTTGATGGTTATTTAGATTTTTTTACTGAATGGCTGTAATAGTATCATCAAGTAACCCTTAAATATGTAACATAAAAAAATAACGTGTTTCTAAATGTTTAATCATAAGGCATGTAATTATTATTATTAACAAAGAGTACGGGATGGAAAGGTATTGATTTAATTATGCTGGGAGTCCATAAAGAAAATGCAGAATGAAGTTAAATCCAGAAGAGGCATCAATAGCATCATACAACAGCAGGAAAGGAAAGAGTGCTCCAAGTACTTTATTGTAATTTCACTTCACCTTCCCGTGTGTAACTTTTAGGATTATCTTTATTCAGGAATGCCATTCGAGTTAGGTTTTTTAAATGTATGTTTTTATTCTTGTTGAATTGTTAAAAAAAAAAAAAACATCATTGCCGTGTTTTTCATAGAAGAAGCCATTTGTGATATGAAGTTGCATAACACATAATCCTTTTTATAGAATATCAGCATAAACAGGGTATTGCCCCAAATTCTAATTTCTAATGTCACAGTAAAATTTTTGATTCGATTGAATACCATTGCGGCACAATGCAGCGCTTTTTCACTCCTCTGGACAATGAGTAACATCAGTTAATATGTTTACCGGGCACGAGAAAAAAATAAAAAAGTTATTGTGTTTGACCTGTCTGATCAAAAATTAACTTTAAAAAGAGTGTAAACACATTTGTTGACCTAAATTGTACAAAACCGAGCTTCTCAAAACAAGGCTAAAAGCTCCACACCTAGATAATGTGGTTGTAGCTTGATTTACTGCTACATATTTACGGTCAACTAGACTTAAATGGGCCAAGGCGCTCTACACATGCACCAAAGCTCCATTTTTGGCATCTTTTGGTAGATAGAGTAAAGTGCAAAATTCCTATCAAAGCAATCTCATACACATATTTTTCTGTTTTATTAGTTAGAAAGCTAACCACATCTAGCCTGGGAATTCCCATGCTGCTTTGCGCGAGATTTCATTCACACTGCAAAGGCAGCCTGGAAACCACCGCCCTTATTTTTGCCTGAGTTAGGGAACCAATCACAGAACGAGGGGGGGGGGGGGGGGGGGGCAGCAAGACGATGACGACGTCTATGCACGACACCGAAGCTTGTAGAGTGTTAATCCAACATGGCAGCGGACACAACGTTACCGTTCGATGCAGCCTTAGAAAGTGTTTTAAGTAGCTTAGAACGCAAGTTTACTTTTATTTGACTTTTTTTTCTTCTTCTTCCTCATCGAATTTCTGTCGCTCTACAAACGTCATCTGGTATAAGTGATACAATTGGCTATGAATCGCGCGCAAAGCAGCTTGGGAAGAACCAGACGCCATTTGATAGACATTCGTAGCGCCCAATAAACGGCTCTAGGCATTCGTAAACCACGCCTCAAACACGAGAAAATGCACACCTAGTTCCCAGACCACCATCTCATCGAGATTGTGGACGCGTCAGCCAGGCTAAACCACATCAGAAATTATGACTGGAAATCAGGACAGTAGGACTATGTGTCATCTCATGATCATTTAAAGCATCTCCAGCCGTTCTGCTCTAGTAACATTTTGAATTTATAACTGCAGCATCATCTGATAAAATCCCCATTCAAGTAACGTCAGGACAACATCTATGCAATGTTATATGTATGATTATGACAGAAAGTTAGACGCAGCAGAATGTTTTCTCACACAGTCCATTGTGTTCAACATGCTTCAGTCAATGACTTCATTCAGCTCCCATTAATTTATGTTATATAAACTGTTGTTCAGTTAAATGGCCCAGTCCATATCCATAACCATAGATTGACTGTGCATGTAAACGTGCTGACTAAGAGAACTTAAAATGCCGATTCCCATCAACGTCAAGTAGCTATCGTAAAAGTTGGCCTCTATGACATTTCATCTTATGTAGACTTTTTTTCTGTTTTACACTGTAACAAAGACAATTCATACAGCACCAAAGTCAGGTACAGCGAAATAAACACTAAAGTCAAAAATACCCAAAAAAGTGCACAGTATTTGTTACGTCAAAGCTGATCCATGAGAATTTTTATGTTTCTGAAGACTGAAGCTCTATAGTCACAAACCATGTACAATAAGGACAATCCATTTTTTGTTTTCTCTCAGTTTTTCTAGCAACACTTGGACACACTGATATACTAAATTGTTTTTTGTTTTATCTAAATCACACCTGGACAATGGAATTAAGTTTTATTCAGTGTGATGGAGAGCCTTACAGTAATAAAGAGTCACAAAAAGCAACTCAGGACCAAAACAGTCAAGTGTTTGTAAAATGGGTTAAACTAGATCCAATGAAGATAAGATAAGAGCGAGGACGGATTGGATTTGAATCCTTTTCAATCATCAATACATAGTAATGATTTATGGAGCAATTTGCCGTATATAAACCTTGTCTTCCCTAAAGTTCCTATCATATTTAGCCTGTTAATAAGTGAAAACTACCACGACAAGGTAACAAATCTAGATTTATGTCATTTGGTGTTACCATACAAAGCATCAACCTTAGATATTGGCCAGTTTGAGTGAAAGAACCAGAGGACGCAGACTGAGAGCAATGCAAGCACAGGGTCAGAAAGTGAGATGCATATCTGTTCAATATGGTCCTTTAAGATTCACAGACCCTGCTCCAGCACCTGCGAGTAAAGGTGCCTATCTGTCAGATTTAATCTGTTCACCAGGCTGTGTGTGTGATGAAAGAGTGCGTTTTAAAATAGAGTTGGGTGAGAAGAGCAAGTTACAGCAGGCCTATCAAGCCCACATTCACTGACTGAGACCCATTTCTGAGTTTGACTCTTGTGGTGAGGTTATCATGTGTGGATTTTATTAGGATTGTCACAACAAAGCATCCATCTGATAGCTACATAACTGTCAAATTGTTGTTTTTTCCTCTCTTTTCTTAAAGGAAGATACAAAAACAGACAAACATTTCTCCTCTTTCCTCCTTTCTGGTTCTCTCCCCTCTCCTCCTCTGCCCCCATTTGGAGTCTGGCTCAGATCCTTTACAGTGTGGGTGTTCTGGGAGCTTTGCTGGTAAACCAGCAGATTATCCCAATTGCTTTATGACTAAAGCCTACCCTACCATTACAGCACTTTGTCACAGCGAAATCACATATTCCCCGACACACACCCTTATCCCCGAGGGGTGACAAGAAGACACACATGCAGGCAACGGGACCTTCATCACCTGTAAAACCCTGAGCATGGGAAAGCCCCTGATGTAGAAATACATGCAAACACACATAAACACCCTGTAATGTCGACCCTCCCGCGGGCGAATTGTTTAGCTGAATGAGCAGGATGCTGTGATAATGATAAATGGCTTACACCATAACGCAGCAACGTTTCTTCCCAAAACAAAGAGGACTTTAATTTCTGCTCTGACCAGAAATCAAATTTTAGACAAACAGAGCACCCCTGCACCCATGAATGGCAAAAAAACCAAGATATAATTATGTCCCATGGAAGCGATTATGCAAGGCGCTTGTAAGTGCAACTCTCTGCTTTTGTTAACAGGCTTAATTGAACATACACAATATTGCCAAAAGTATTCACTCACTCATCCAAATAATTACTAGGCAAGCAGACTGCTTCTACAAACATTTGTGAAAGAATGGCTCGCTCTTTGATTTTGATTCTGATAACCAATTGACACATGAGTTCAACAAGTTTTACCTTTGACTGCCTTGATCTTAGCAATGAGATTTTAAATCTGAAAAAGAAACTTTTCTGTTCTGGTAATACTCCTTTTGATGTCGTATCTGTGGCCAAATCTTTAAATTATTCTAAAGTTGGAAAAAGCCCAGGTCCTGATAATGTAAGTGGTCAACTGCTCTCCTCCTGTGTGGAACAGTTAGCTTCCATTTTGTATCATATCTTTCAGCTGTCATTTAACCAACAGAAGGTGCCATGGTGCTGGAAGCAGTCCGTGGTGATACCTGTGGCTAAGACCAACCACCCTAAAGCTTTTAATGATTTTAGACCTGTGGCACTGACTTCTCTTGTCATGAAATCTTTTGAAAAATTGATAAAGAAAGATCTTCTTATTAAGACTGAACACCTACTTGACCCTTTACAGTTTGCCTACAGGGCCAATTGTGGAGCTGAGGATGCTACTGCCACCTTATTAAACTGGCTTTTTAAACGTCTTGAAGGTAACAAAAACCATGCTAAGCTGTTATTTGCGGATTTTTCATCTGCTTTTAACACAATCCAGCCACACATTCTGATCGATAAGCTTATTAACATTTTTCATTTAGATTGTAATGCCGTGGGCTGGATTCTTGGCATTTTAACATCCAGAACACAGAGAGTGAGGGTGAATGGATGCATGTCGGAAGAGATGACATTATCCACTGGGTCTCCCCAAGGCTGTGTCCTCTCCCCTCTCCTCTATATTCTCTACACCGACGATTGCCACAGTCGGCATGAGAATAGATTAATTTTCAAATTTGCTGACGATTCGGTAATAGTCGTGATGACGAATATGCCCATGGTCCTGTGGTCAATGAATTTGAATTCTGGTGTGACAATGCTTTTCTCCAGTTAAATGTACAGAAAACTAAGGACGTGTGCATTGATTTCAGACAAAAGCCCTATTACACCAATCTAAAAACAGTAATCAAAGGTCAGACAGTAGACATCGTCAAAAATTACAAATATCTTGGGACTATTCTGGATAATAAGTTAAATTTAAATTGCCATTCAGAGAACCTGCAAAAAAAGGGCCAGCAACGACTGTCTTGTGTGAGAAAACTCTCCAAGTTTCAGTCCCTGAAAGTCCCCGATGATCTTATTTTACAGATCATATATTGAATCTGTGCTGACCTTCTCTCTCCTCTGCTGGTTTGGCAACCTTAAAACAAGGTCCAAAAATGCACTGAACAGAGTGATGAAGACAAGCAACAAGATTCTGGGAGTTGAACAATGCACACTTACGGATCTCAGACTTCCTCGTATGAAGAGCAACAGGTACAAGCACTCCTTCGTCCCTACAGCTATTTCCCTTTTGAATTCAGGACAGGGTAGGAGGAGTCGTACCTGATTGGTTGATATTGTTTTTGTTTCTTCTTTCCATATGGTGTTATTGATGTTGGCAGAAATTGATGATATGCACTGTTCGCACTTTCGCTACTTTGCAGGGGCTGCTACTGATGTTTCAGCACACTGTATTATCCCTCCCACTTAGACTTTTAATTATATGTCTTTTATGTTTTATGTCCTTTTTACTTGCTGCAACACTAATTGCCCTACGGGCACACAAATAAAATTGAATCTGAATCTGAATCTGAATCAGTGAATTCTAGCATGGTGCTATGCATGATAGGACCTCCAAACTTCATGTGGACTTCAGGTTAGCTCAAAAATAGTGCGTAGGAGCTTCATGGAATGGGTTCCCATGGCCAAGCAGCTGCATCCAAGCCATACATCACCAAGTGCAATGCAAAGTGTTGGATGCAGTGATTACTCGCCGCCACTGGATTCTAGAGCAGTGGAGACGGGTTCTCTGTAGAGACGAATCACGCTTCTCCATCTGGCAATCTGATGGATGAGTTTAGGTTTGGCGCTTGCCAGGAGAACGGTACTTGTCTGACTGCATTGTGCCAAGTGTCAAGTTTGGTGGAGGGGGGGTTACGGCGTGGGGTTGTTTTTCAGGAACTGGGGTTGGCCCCTTTGTTCCAGTGAAAGGAACTCTGAATGCTTCAGCATACCAAGAGATTTTGGACTATTTCATGCTCCCAACTTTGTGGAAATAGTTTAGGCATGGCCCTTTCCTGTTCCAACATGACTGCGCACCAGTGCACAAAGCAAGGTCCATAAAGACATGGATGAGCGAGTTTGGTGTGGAAGAACTGGCCTGCACAGAGTCCTGACCTCAACCCGATAGAACACCTTTGGGAAGAATTAGAGCGGAGACTGCGAGCCAGGCCTTCCCCTCCAACATCAGTGTCTGACCTCACAAATGCGCTTCTGGATGAAAATCCCCATAAAGACACTCCTAAACCTCGTGGAAAGCTTTCCTAGAAGAGTTGAAAAGCTGTTATAGCTTCAAACGGCTGACGTCACATTAAACCCTATGGATTAAGAATGGGATGTCACATATGCATGTAAAGGCAGATGAGCGAATACTTTTGGCAATAAAGTGTAGCTTGGATCTGATGCTGGCGAATAACATGAATTTTGCTCTCTCCTGCATTACTGCCAGAGCAAATTAATTCTCCCCCTCAGATCAGTGGGCTTATGGTCTATACGTATCAGCACAGAAAGATTTCACAAGCAGGCTGCTGTAGCTGCTGCCGAAATTTCTGCTCTTACTCCACGGCCATCCCCCCAACTAACCTTGTTTAACATTGAGAAGAAATCAAATCGACATGCCGAGGCCACTACACAGCCAACTTCCCCCTGTTGTGTCCTTTTTTCATCTATTTAGGTGCAAACATAAACTTGCCCTCACTGCCCTACCCAGAGTCCAGATCAATACGTAATGGGCGTCACACTGAGCAGATGAGCTCTTTCTCACTCTTCCCACCCCAACTGAACACTGTGTCTTTGTGCTGTTAAGGCACATCGAAGGTCTCCGAGAGCACGAAGAAGGAGAGTAGCTTGAAGGAAAAAGAGAAGTGAGGACAGAGAGTGGCGGAGGGGAGAAGATGGCACGAAAAGGAGGGAAGAGCTGAGTGCCAAGATGTTGCACAACAACCTCTAGTCTTTCCAACAGGCAGAATTATCATTCAGGGCAAAAACACATCGACAAAGATCCAAAACCCTGGGCGCACAGGATACAGCTTAACGCCACCCCCATCCCCAATGACACATGCCCACACATAACCTAAAAGAAGCTTCCAATCATTTTCATGTCTATAGCTGTAGCTAGGAAAAATCTTTTTCTACACTTTTCAGCACCCTTGTCCTAACTCCAGCAATAATACATAAGTAAGTACATAATAGTACATAAATAAGACATTTTGAAATAATTGAAAAAGTATTCCTTCAAATAATGTCACAAATACATAATTAGATTTTCTGAAACAAAAAGATAATGATTTCATAAAACAGATAGGCACTGCAGTGTCTTCTTACAGGGATTAATATCATACAGTTATCCACAGTGGGATAGACTCGTGATAAATTACAGTGGCTAAATTCATGATAAAGATAAAGTAATGCCAGACAGTGAGCTTGTGATGCTAACTGTGTTGCTCATATTTTTTGGGAAAAAAAGTACACTTCCAACAGAGGCTTACTACATCAGAAATGCATCACAGACTGTAGTAAATGATTGGCGTAGCTACAGTGAAGCCAACGCTTAGAAGGATGTGGCTCAAACATCCATCGCCCCTGTTGAAAAACTCCAAATGAAAAAAAAAATCTCATTAAAGAGTAAATCAATGGAATTTTTCCTACAAGTCACTGTATTGTATATCAATATCTTAATTTGTGCCAATTGTCATTTTGAGAACAATTCAATTTATAAATGGATGTTAGAGATAATATTTTTCTTTTTCCAATCACTTTTCAAGAATTATCCACCTGTTCCATATTCTCTTCCAAACACTCTATGGCCCCCTCTTTCTCTAAAAGGACCAAGACAGAGATTTTCCAACAAGTGCTTTCATCAAAACAATGAAATAAGTTATTTGTTTACAACCTTAGTACAGCCCAAAGGACAGCTACAAAATATCACACCTAAAGGCGGCTGAAAGGAAATACAATTCAAGAGCATTTCCACATCGGAGCAAAATAAATATCATTCCTAAAAATGTTTCCTTTAACAAGCCACAGAGTCATCTTAAATATGCTGGAGGGAAGGTGGAAGGCTTTCAACCATGGAAAACCAGTTCAACACCCTGAACTGTTTTATCACTTCTGGATTACTTTCAGTCACATCAACGCATCACTTAAACATTTTTGTCACTTCCTGGTTTGGATTCGGCAAATATGTTATTTGCTTAGGGCTAGAAATCAAAACTTCTTGGTTGGTGTTAAAAAACAACATCATTTTTATGGGCCCACCGTCAACATAACAGACAGAATTTTGACAATTCATATGAAGTTACTCTCATGACTCTCTTGCATATTTGTTTAACATTATGATAGGTCACTATTGCCAGGATGAACAAATAACCAGTGAAGTCATTTTTGGGATGAGGACTGTCTCGTGCCAAAATCATCAGTTCACAAACTAGTAGGTGACAACAACACCACATGTAAATAACATCAGCTCACTGGTGACTTTATGGTTTTTTAGGAGTTTAATGAAAATAATAAACAGGTGATCAATAATCTTCTTCTTAACAACAAATTCAAAACTACTGTCCCAGGTTCTCCTCCAATAACAATAGAGACACTGATAGAACTGTTTGGATTTCATTTAGGAATTCGATTTTTTTTTTAATATTCCAGAGGAAAAAATAAAGTTCTAACATTGAGTAAAGGTAACCAGATATTTGGTAAATGGTATATTCATCAGGCTGCACGGTGGTGAGCACCGTCACCTCACAGCAAGAAGGTTCCAGGTTCAACTGCCGGCTGGGGCCTTTCTGTGTGGAGTTTGCATGTTCTCCCTGTGTGTGTGTAGGTTCTCTCTGGGTACTCCGGCTTCCTCCCACTGTCCAAAAACATGCATGTCAGGTTAATTGGTGATTCTAAATTGTCCCTAGGAGTGACTGTGAGCATATGTGTGGTTGTTTGTCTCTGTGTGGCCCTGTGATGAACTAGCTGCCTGTCCAGGGTGTACCCTGCCTCTCGCCCCTGATGACTGCTGGGATAGGCTCCAGCCCCCCCGCGATCTGACCGACAGATTCAGCGGGTATAGAAAATGGATGGATGGTATATGCACCTATAGATGTATCTTGCAACCTTTTTGCTTCATTAAGTACTTTACAATTTTCCCTTGAAAAACTTTGTGTTCAGCATATTCACAGGAACGCTTCATCATTTGGAACCAGCGGAAATGGATTGACAGGCCCGAGTCTAGTGTGGACAAAACTTTCTTCCACTTGAGCTACAGCTGTTCTTGAAAAGTAAATAAATGCAATGAAATGGGAGGTGATCTGCAAAAGCTTTTTCAAATGATTTATTTTATTCCAAAAATTACTTCAAAGACAATAACCACACAGAAACTGCATCCTGCCCAAACCACCTGATTTTAAAACACACTTTATACCAAATCTTTACGTCTCAAGTCCTGTAAAAAAAAAGAAGAAAATTGTGAGGAAAATGCCCTAGAGTCTTTAGTCCCCTATTGTCTGGCCTTGGTTGCTGCTCTTACAATCCCGGGCGAGTTGAGTAGTAGATCTAGCTTAGTGGTTGCTCCTCTGCATGATGCAGAAAGTAAAAAGGCTTTCGTCTGGGCTTAAGAACACTTTAAAAGGCCCAAAGCAGTGTGAGCTAAGCACCAGTGACACTCACAGGGGGTCACAGGCTTGTGTGTGTCTGTGAGTGACGTGTACTGTATGCGTGTTCTGCTGCACAGGTGCATGTGTGTTAGCGTGTGGCTGTTAATGTGCGTTTGTGTGTGTGTAAAGAGGGAGGGAGGGAGGAGAAGCCTATTAAAAAGCTGCCTGAGGAGAGGACTTTCAGTTGGGAGTCTGTGGGGGGCAGAGAGGATGGCAGGGCCATTGTGTGTCACAGTTCCATCCAGAGAGCTGGAATTAGAGCCTTTCTCCTCTGCTCGGCTGGAAGATCGTGTACCACCGCCGACTCCATATTTAATTAGAGCAGCTCTGGAGAGACAGCCGAGAAGGAAGACGAGTAAAGAGTAACAGAAGAGTAAAAAAACAGTGGGGAAAAAAATCATAAAATCAGATTCACACCTTTTGGCAGTGCAGAGCAGGTCTGATTGGAGGTGTAATGAAGCGAATTATAAAAACATGACATGAAATCTGATAAAGGTTAGCTCTAATGTGATCACAAGAATCTAAACAGCAGCGTATAATAGCAGCGTTCAATTCAGTTAGTTTCCTCATTTTCAATGTTACTCACACAAACACTGTTGAGAAGTGCATGTGTGGATGTTACAGTCCAATCAAATCAGGTAAACAAACATTAATGGATGGTAATGAATGTGGGCATTATCTCAAAAAAGGGTGTCCATTAATATTGATGACTGTTTTTATACCAATGCATTAAATCCAAAGCAACATCAATATTTGTTGGAGCAAATGAGCATGAGGTTGTACATTTTTCAGAGATTGGATGACTAAATGGATAGATGGAGGAGATAAACACAGGCTGTTTTCTCCTCTCCCGATGATCTATCCATTTAGGCCTGTTAGGTTCATTCATGTTCAATGGGTTGACTGTCATGGTAAACAACTTTGTTGGGCTTTACTCCAGTGTAGCTCCTTCTGCTTAACAGTTAATACCATTAAGGCCAGCTGGTGAAATAATTGGTCTTTGAAATACTAGCTTGCTTCTCACCTGGCAGAGCAATCATAAGGCTTAACCCCGTTTGAAAGGCACGCACGTTTCTGTAAAGGCTGTTGCTGATTTGTAAGAGTGTTTTTATGCCCTTTAAACCTAAGGTCTTCACAAAAAAGAAAACAAGGTTTAGTTTTGTTTATGATTAATTTTCTTTTACCACAATAAGGCAATTTAAAAAAAAAAAAAAAGACCTATCATGGAACATTACATGACTGGTAAACCTACACTTCACACACACACTCATAGCATGATGTGTGTCTTGATCCTGCCTATATTTGGGCTTTCCCTCTTCCAGTACGTCTTAATCCTGCCGTCTGCTGCGTTCGACCTGATTAGTCTGATCATTCACTTCTGACAGGCTCATTTCTTAACCCTCCACAAGTGTACACGCAAACAAGCACACACACACACATTCAGACTGACTCGAAGAGCAAGAAAGCCTGATGAGTTACCCCAGTCACTGACTCACAAGAAAAATGCCCCATTATAGCCTGCTGTTACCTGGGTCACACACCACTTGACAAGGCCAGTCACAAAAGCCGGGTCGTTTAATATTTTTGGCACACACGCGCACACACACACACACACACACACACACACACACACGGTCATAATTAAAGCTTATCCAAGTGTATGAACCCCTCAGGAGAAGTTTTCCAAACCAAAATATAAATAATGAAACTACATACAATCTACTGGGGTGGATTCAGCGCAGAGATATAGAGAGCTATGAGCTCACAAGGAAGGATACAAATGCAAATTAAAGGTGCAGCTGTGGGTTTGAAGCTGGGTTTCCCATACAATGCCTGAACAATATTGTCCTTCACCTGCTGAGATCTAAAGCAGTAATCAAGAGGTGCGGAGAGCCATGGCGACTATTTCTGTGCGGGGGAGCTCGCTGACTCTGACTGACTCCCTCAGGCTGTAGATAAGAGTCAGAATATGCATGTGTGTGTGGGTGGGTGTGTGTGTGTGTGTATATGTACCTTCATGCATGTAACTGAAGGACGTGTATCCCTACCCCCCTGGGATAAGCCGTCTCCCTTCTCTGTTGCTTCCCCCCTCTCATTGATCTTGAATTCCAAACAGTTCCTCGATGACCAGCCTGCTGTTAGAGTTGTTGTCGCTGAAGTTGATTTAGTTCAGCTGGCTGTGCCTGAACCCAGAGGGACTTTTGTTTTCAGTGGCTGCAAATGAAATTACATTTATTTACAGAGATCAAAAGAGGGAGAAAAATGTGTGGGTGACATATGTTGTGTATATCCAAACCAAGTTGGTACCTCTTTCAAATATGTCACTTTCTGTAAAGAGCATGAAAGTCAAACTAGTAGATATTTTACAAAACAACAATTCAACAATTTTGGGGTTGCCAGGTTGGAAAAATCGATGTTTTGCCGATTTGTGCTCCTGTTTGTCCTCCTTCAGCCTCACTTGTTTTGCAATAAAAAAAACTAAAAAAAAGAACCTTTGGAGAAAGGATTTGTTTACTGCTTGTATGTTAGGTACGAAGACTGATTCTACTTTAATATCTTTAGGATAGATTTGTAGCTGCAGCCAGTTAGCTTAGCATAAAAACTGAAAGTACAAATATAAAGACACACACCTGTCCCAGCATTGTCTGTTTAGTTTGTTTAAGCACCAGAGAATAAGAGGTGGGTGAACCAAGCTACCAGGCTTGTAATCTTCCTCTATTTGTGGCCTTTGTGCTTTGTATGAGCAGGAATTCAATACTGATATCAGGAACTGGTCCAATAAGGACTCTGAGCCTTTAACTCAATTCTGCAGCTGCAGAAACCTTTTCTAATCTTTTCAAGTTTCAAGCAGATATGACATAAGATGGTGAGGCAGTGCATTAATGATTTTTTTTGTTTGTTCGTTATATTTTTCCTTTTAACACCACCTTCTTTTTTTTTTTTGCAAATCTCACAAATTGTTATCATTTTTAATTTAGTTTCAAGCTAGAATGAGTCCACCATGAAGTGATGCTTTGGTGTTTGCTTTTGTAAAATAATCCATGACACTAATGCTTTAATGTGGTCTTTCAAATAAAGAAAATAGGAACCTAAAGATTAATAATGGCTATAACTCTACACTCAAATGCAGTTATACCTTTGCAGAAAAAGGTGACACAACAGCAAGACATGAATTTCAAACTGTGCAAAAGGATTTGGAAACTGAGACAAAACGATCACGTTTCTATTTATGCGCACGTGAAGGGAAATGATTCTGACAATTATGCAAAATGATTTGGGTTTGCTTAAAAAATGCAGGGAGGAGATCGTGTAATAACTGTAACAGACCTGCTTACATATAAGAGAATGATTCTCTGTCTCTTCCTTACGATGAGTTTGTTGATAGCTTATTAGTAATGCACAGGTGGAGCCATGACTTGGTGGGTCATGATCAAAGTGACATGTATTAATGTGCAGTCACAAAGGACCAAGAGGTTCACAGACACGCTGCAGCCTGTCAATTCTTTATTATTTCTGTGATCTTTCAGTAGCATCTGCATTACAGAAAACAGCCAACAACTCAGACCAAGCCACCTTTATGGCAATTATTCTAGGGTAGTCGTGACAACAGATACAGTTTTTACTGTTAACATTTGGTGTAAACAAGAAGAGAGCCTTCTTATCCACCACTGGTTAGTTGCTGTCAAGAAAAATCCAAAATCCATTTATAAACACCAATTAAACTTTGAAATTGACTGTTATCTCACATGTCATCCTTTACTAAGCTACCAAGCTTGTAATTATACGTGTTAAAACTGATAAATAAATGGAAAAATTCAAGTCTGAGTCATTTCTTGCTATAAAATGGACTGTGGTCTAGATGCTCTACAGCATTTTGGAGAAACTAAGTGATCAAGTGGTCTAAGTGGTCTTTCAGAAGAATTAGAATAAAGCTTCTGGAGCCTGGCAAACCTAATACTACTTTCATTAACTGTCTTATAAGGAGAATTATAGGCCTGTTAGCCAATTATAAATGCATTATTGAAAACCTATAAACCATTTCTGATAAGATGTTGACGCACAGATTTCATGGTAATCCCCAGTTTGCATTCTACCCTCACCTAAACCACAAATCCCAGTTCAGTCTAGACCACACACAATGAGATGTGGCTGCGGTTTGGAGAAGGTAAACACAAACAAACTTTGCCAAAGCGGCTCTCTCTTTGTCTCTCACTGGTGTAATAATCCTCTTCCAGCCTGAGGCCAAGATCCTTTTTGTTTATGCAACATCATATGGTGTTTTAGATGACCCTACCTGAAGCTATCCATCTTCAAGATCTTCCTCCACATCCCTCTCCCTGCTCGGGCATCAGCTTAGCCACAGACCAGATATACGGTTTCTTGGACAAAAGCTTCACTGGGATGTAACTCATGCCTGCACATATGGAAAGTCACGACAAAGCCTGCTATTCTCCTCTTGCAACAACAACACCTTTTGTCCTCTCTTACAAAAGAAAACACACTGTGAGAACCAGCCAGTGAGATAGCACTGAATGACACATAAATCCAAAAAGAACTATTAAACCCAATTCAGAAGATGCCCTCCTCATTTGTCAGATTGGCACTTTGAAAAGAGCAACGTAGAAAAAAGCCACTGCTGGAATGCTGCAACCAGGCTCTTGTCTCAGATTTTACTTTTCTGTCTGCTGCTTATCTGATTGGCTTGTGATTGCTAATGTGTGCAAAATGGTATTGCACCACATAAATATTAAAGGTCACAAAGAAACAGCATGATGATAATTTTGTTTCCATAAACAAGATAAGGACCTGCAATGAAATCCAGTGAGATGTTATTTAGATATGTGCAAACATCATAAATAACTATTGGCTGATTCTGCTAAATGAACAGATTCCAGTCAGGACCCCAGCTGTGTGTATTATTAAAACTGCGATTTAAAGGTAGGAAATTGTGTGTTTCCTATCAAAGAGGACCAACAGAAGTAATTTGTCAAAAGACTTTTTGCACGTTTGAATGTTTATAGGAAACACCTGCTATGGAAGTAATAAACCTGTCTCTCATAAGTGAAAATATCAGGTGATGGTACAGAGAAATAGGCATCATAACAGTAAATGAAACATACTCAAAATATATAATTACAACACACCGAAAACACTAATCCCAGTGACACTATCAACCCCCAAATTTATTTAAAGATCCCGTATCCATGAATAAGGCGGTATAGTGGGGACCACACATTCCAGAAAATACTTCATTTGTGTTTGGTGCATCAGTCTCAGAGTATTGTTATGTCTAAATTGTCCCCCTACCAAAGCTAAAGTGTCCTTTCCATTCTACCCCTTCTCTTTCCCCTCACGTTTTACATATCGTTTCACAATGTGAAAGCTTCTGCTTCTGCTAAAGCCAGAGGACAGAGCCCGGCTTGGCATGGTGACTTGGAGCTAATATCAGTGCAGAGGAACCTGATATTGCTCAAAGATACAAATGGCAGACACAGAACACAGACAGGAATTCAGAAAACACACAAGCAAAGTGTATCACACCTCACCTGTAGCTATATCACACTAGCACATGACAGCACGTGATCTTGTGTGTCCAAGATGTGTAGCTTCCAAAGTCATACTGCAACAAAGTTACAGAACACCAAAGCACAACAACTCAAGAAAATTCACAAGATGAAGTGTCAAGATTGTACAAAGAAGTACCTGAAGACAGTTAAAATGAGATTTTCTCCTGGTGGAGAAGATGGATGGGCCTGGCTGAACACATGGCACAACATGGCTAGATGGAGGGATAGCATTGGTAAGCGATCCTATTGAAGGGGCAGCTTAAGCTTGGGGAAAGAGTCTTCCCCGGGTCCATGGGCATCACACCGAACCCTACGTTGCGTATGACTGCATAGAATTAAGCACTGACTAAGACGTGCTGTATGAGTGTGTGAGTGAATGGGTAAATGTGGCATGTAGTGTTAAAGCACTTTGAGTGGTCAACTAGACTAGAAAAATGCGATAGGAGTACAGCCCATTTACCATTATTAAAGATGAGTTAATTTGACCTTTTCAGGTAAAAGATGGAACAGAGAACCAGAGAAGTAGCCTGAAACAAAACTTGGAGGAAAAAGACGGAAACAAAACCAACCACCTTGGCCACGTGAGAGAGAGATAAAAATGTTGAGTTCTTGAGTTTTTCAAGAAATCTGTTTGGCTTGGTATGTCGTGTTTTTGTGTCCAAGTACAGGCCATATTTGTTTTTCAACAATCAGACAATCAGAAACAGCAACTTTAAAAAAAAAAAAAGGCTAAACGACCTTAAAATTTGTTGTTTCAGCAACTTTTTCAGAAGATTTTGCATCAAAAGCGGTTGATGAAAACCTGAGAAATGATATGAATCCTGAGAATGGCAACTTGTCAAATTATGTTGCAAGCTGTGTGGCTGAAGTAATTACTTTGACACAATTTTTTTTGCTATTCTAAATAGAGCTAAAGATCAATTACTTTACATCAAATGTATTCATTATTTTGTTCCTCTTACTGTGTATGACAAAACATGGAATCTACAACTAACAATATTACATGAGGCAAAGAGAAAAAAAAGTTGCCTATCATTACTTATAACAAGGTTATAATATGGTTTCTTCAAAAATTAAACCAAGCACTGATCCTTGCTGAACAAAAATGAGGACAAACCCTCAAGTGACTTTTTATTGGTGAACCAAATGGCAGCCACAGCTTGTGGACAAACTGTGTAGGGAAGCCCAGGCAGGCCTGTGACAGATGGTCAGAGTGAACTGGCGACTTCTGACAACGTGTGCCGCATTCGGGAAAGCACGTTCGGCGCAATGACACCCAGATGGACAGTGAAGAACCTTAAGCTTCTGTGGTGTCACAGCAGACATGCAAACCTACCCTCAGGATGGATGGAGACACACAGAGACTCAAACAAACACACTGTGACAGAAAAATACTCTATCATGCAATCAAGAGGGACACAGCAGCCTGCAGTCAATTTGCTACTAACACCCTAGGAATCATGCATGGTAAATTTTTTAAGTTAATTTTAGTCCCCCCTCCCAAACTCATTCTCACCTGCTCTCCTCCTTACAGCCAAATCCAAAGACAAACATTACCCTTCCAATCCCCACATAATCAGTCTTTTTCTTTTCTTTTTGTCCTGCTGGCTCTTTGCAATTAAGCAAATGGGTCATTAATTAATCGCTGCAGGGAACAGGACACGCGGGAAGTTAATCAGACTGGATGGATGGACTGCTGGGAAAGATCGTGACACACATACACTCCCACACAACGCAAGTCCATTTTCAATAACTATTGACATTTCTGAAAAGTGAGCCTCCAGTAAGACATGCATGAATAGAAATTACAGAAAATAGTAAGAGCTGATGAAAAGCGGTTTGATCATTGATTCATGTAGCCAAACTGTGCTGAGTGGCAGTTTCTACCAGGAGGAAACTTTGCTTGAATCCTTGCCTCAGGCCATCAACATTCAGAGTGGGAGACGGATCATATTTTTCCAGCTTCTGATGGTACACAACTCAGTTGTTGAGTATTAGGGCCAAACACTGCTGACAAATCATTTTCATGAAGTGTGTACAAATGAGGCTATTGATGGGAAAGCCAAATGGAATTTACATGGGATGGATTTATATTGGAGCAAACTGGAATGATAAGTACAGATACAGATCTAAACAGGTGCATGCTCAGTGCTGAGGCATCGCTTTGTGTGTGGAGACAGAAGTTAATTGTGAATGCAGACATTTAGTGCTTTAAAGACAGTTTCTCCAAAGGCACACAGAGCTTTTATTCTTTTTCTCCATTCCAAATGTGTGCGTGTTTGTGCAATTTATGTGAGCGATGGAACTGTGGTAATAAAAGCAAATGGGGGAAATGTTTGGAATCTACAACAGAAAGAGATTTTTAAAAAAAATCAGATGTTTCCCACATCACACAGCAAAAAAGAAAGAGAAGCTTTGATTACCATTGATTTTAATGATCATAACGTTTAGGCAGGGCTACAGCTACAACCATTAATTTATTTATTTTTATCAGAGCAAACTGAAAAATACTTTAACAGTTTCCATGTTGTGACAACAAACTGGCACAAGTAGCACATTTGCATATCTAAAAAGCTATAATAATACCTGGTACTTTGGCTTGGAATTATCAAAGTGAATAATCATCAGTTGTTGATTTATTTGTTCTCGATCAACTAGTCAATTATAAAGTAATAATAATTCTCTACAACAAACTAAAAGTCACCACTGTCCCCTCCTCCTAAACATCAAGCATACAGTGGTGCTTAAAAGTTGACCCTTTGAAATATATTTGATATATTACATATAAAATACATTTCTTCTTCCAAAGAAGTCCTGAAAATGAAAAACATAAACTACACTTGGTTATTTATTTGCTGTGCGAACTTATCTAATATTGCAAGTCAGTGAGTTGAAAAGCAAACCTCCAAAAGTCACAATTATGTTTAAAAACCGAGGAGGAGTCAGGTGTTTTCAATAAAATTAAGAGATATTCAGGTTTGAGAGGACATTCAATCTTTAACGAAGTGGGGGTCTGATCTTCAAAGCGTCTGCTTGTGGAAGTACAAGACAGCAGAAACAAAGGGGATTTCTGAAGAGTTTTGGCTTCCATAAATCTACAGTCAGATGGATTATGCTCAAATAGAGGAAATTCGTGACCAATTTTGCCTTACCTTTGAGGAGCTGAAGAACAAAGATCAATCCAAGATTAAGGTATATGAAAGGCTACAAGGTCACAAAACAGCAAAGAGTAATGTCTGAGTATCTGAAAGTTTTCTCACACTGGGTAATATTAATGGGCATGAGTGCAATGAACAGTAATGGTCGCGCAATGCTGTAAGGACACAGTCACCACTCTCCAAGAGAAACACTGATGACCATGTGAACATGCGAGAAGGCTGGTGGAAAAATTTTCTTTGGACAGACGTGACTAAAAGAGAACTTTCTCATTTGAATAAGAAGAAATATGCTTAAAGAAAGGAAGGCTCTGCAATTCAGTATAGGAACATTATCCCGTCAGTGAAACCTCGTAGCGGTGGAATTGTGGTGTGGCTTTTTACGGCAAGTGGTCCATAAAAGGCTGCCATAATTGATGGAACAATGATTTCATAATGAGAACAGCAAACTCTCACGGAAAATGTGAGGACGTCCATGCAGGACCCGTATCCTAAGAGAAAGATGAATAAGATAATGCTTTGGACTGCCCAAATCCAAGTTCTGACCTTAATCCAATACAAATGTTCCAGAGGAACCAGAAGTGAGGACAGCATGTGAGGAAATATCCCTTGGCAGAAGCTGTTCTATTTGAAGGAATTAGCTAATATCCCTAAAAGCCAATAAGCAGAACGGATCGATACTTACATGAAATCTCCCTCAACCCACTCAAATACTGATGAGCCAGGGGGCGAGGGGAGGGGGTCTTTCTACAACCCTGTTGTCTGGGTGCTGCCTGGGGCCGGAGGGGCCAGGAGGAGGAGTCGGTCTGCTGATTTGGGGTCTGTGGTGGCTGGGGTGCTCCTGGCCCCAGACGTGCCCGCCACGCTACACCTTGGGGGAGATTTGGGGAGGGGGGTTGGGGCTGGGAGGGGGACCATGAGCGGATGTGTGTGCTGTGCGAGTGTGTGCATGTGTGTGAGTGGGTGCGTGGGTATTTATCTAGTTTTTCTCTTTATTTTTTTCTGATTTGTGTGGCAGTGTGGGTGTAACCTGGTTGGCTGTGGCTGTGGTTGGGTCTGGGTCTGAGTCTTACTGTCCTCTGGCCTGCTTGTGCTGTTCCTGGCGGGAGGGGGGCATTGCCCCGCCTCGCCCCTTCCCACTGCTTGCAGCTGCACCCACATGTGGGCACGTCTTGACTCTCGGGACACTTTGCCGGGGGGCATTTGGGCGAGCGCTGGCCCACTATTTTCGGCTGTCTGGGCTGCCTGGCCCTCTCGGGTATTGGACGGGGCCCCTGCTGGGGGGTTTGCTGGCGCTCAGGCTCATGGGGCCCGGATCCAGCACTCGACTCGTGTCAGGGTGGCAGGGACCGGGCGTGGCCGATGGGATGTTTGCTTACAGGTGCTCCTGGTGGTTCTCCAACTGGATTCCCCACAGAGGCCGTGGGATGTCTTCTGTTTGGTTTCTGCAGGTGTAGCGGCTGGTTGTCTGGGTTTGTCTTGTTTTTCATTGTTTTCTCAGATTGTTTCTTTTATATTTATTTTTCTTTATGACAGAACAAGAGGAATAAAAATAAATAAAATACCTACATGAAATTTTCAGTTGCGGTTATTGTTGTACAAGGGGGTCACACGAGATACAGAAAGCAAAGGTTCACAGTTTTGACACTGATAGTTAATAATTGATCTTCATTTAGGACTTGTATGTAAATCTGAATGTGAAGGGTTCTTAAAGTTTGAAGTAGTATTATCTGCTTAAAGACTCAAATGTGCTCAGCAGTAAAGACATTCCACAACTTCTCCAGAACATCAAAGCAAGTAAATTTAGTTGCAATCATATTTTTCCAGCAGATGGCAGACTTGTAAGCCTTGAAGCCTATTTGATAACCTCTACCAAACCTGATTCAGATTTTTAAAGAAAAGATGAGTTCAAATTTGAAGAAGCGATGCACTAATAACAAATGAGGCCTGTTTTTTTCCACCTACAATGCAGTCATAAAATCAGGTGACAGCACTTCCTTCCATTGAGTCAAAGGGGAAGAGGTGTCTCTTCCTCAGACATCCGCTATCTTGCTTTAACCTCGGAAGCTTGCCCTGTCAGCTTGCCCTGTCTCTGCTGCCCTTGTCAGCAGAGAAAAAAAGAGCAATGTTTCCAGCCAACATGACAAAGGACAGGACAAGAGGGGGAAGTAACAACAATGACACAGGATGAGGTTTGTGTTGTCCGGTGCACTCAGCAGTATCTGATCTGCTGGAGGGACAACAATGAGAAGGAAGGGTTCACAACATAAAGTAGAGGCAAACCTGAAATGCTACTGCTATGCTGGGGACTTTAAATGTATGCATAAAGTGTAAAGTAGACTCTTGCTGGTTAGATGTTGCTTGCAGCAAACACTGCTGCAGGTGAGATATAAACCAGATAAACCACCAATAGAAAGGCAGCTGATTTTCTTTAAGAGAAAAAGATGAGTCAGCCTAACAATGCTAGTATAAACCTAGTTCGTGTAATAATAACCCCGATTCACAAAAAGTTGGGACACTGTAAAATGTGGAAAACACAATGTGATGATTTGTAAATCTCATGAGCCAACATTCTACTCACAAAGAACATATAAAATGTATAAAATGTTCAAAGTGTAACATTTTACTATTACATGAAAAATGTAATGTAAAAAAAAAAACACTTATTGCATTTGATAGTAGCAACACATCTAGAAAAAGTTGCGACAAAAGTTGTCACTGTGTGACATTATTTCTTCGTTTAACAACAGTATTTTTATTCTGATGCCCAAATGTTTTCAGTTGGTGGAAGGTCTGGACTGCAGGCAGAACAGTCCAACACCTGGACTCTTCTACTATGAAGCCATGCTGTTGTAATAGATGCAGTATGCTCCCTGAATAAGACATCTGGATAGGAGACATGTGGGTCTAAAAGCCTGCATACACCTTCAACGGTGTTGGTGATTTTCCAGTTGTGCAAGTGGCCTGTTCCAGAAGAACTAATGCACCCCCACACGAACGTGTATGATGCAGGTTTCTACACTGAGTGCTGATAGAAAGCCCGATAGTCGCTGGATGAGGATGGGGTGTCCGTGATTTCAAGAAGAATTTTAAAACTTTGTTTTGTCAGACCAAAGAACAGTTTTCCATTTTGCCAAAGTCGATTTTAAATAAGCTCTGACCCAGAAAAGATGGCAGTGTTTCTAGATCATGTTCACATATGGCTTCTTCTTTCAAGACACAGCTTTAACCTAAATTTATGGATGGCACAGTGAACTGTGTTCACAGAAGATGACTTCTGGAAGCGTTTCTGAGCCCATGCAGTGATTTCATGACAGAATTATGCCTGTTTTTATTGCAGTGCTGCCTGAATGCCCAGAGATCACAGGAAAAAAAATGATTTCTGGCCACTTGTCCACTTGTGCACAGAGATGTTTCCATATTCTCTGAATCTCTTGATGACATTATTAGCTGTAGATGTACTGTAGATGATGGAATATTCAAAGTCTCATTTTGGAAATTGCTGAACCTCTGCACATCTTTACTCGTGAGAGACTCTCGCTCTCTAAGGTGCTCGTTTTATAGACGATCATGTTACTGACCTGCTACCAATCAAACTAATTAGTTGCAACATGTTGATCCAGCCATTTCTTTTTAGTACCACCTACTCTTCCAGCCTTTTGTTCCGACCCTCCCAACATTTCGAAACATGCAACTGCCATCAAATTCAACATGAGGTCAAATTTGATATTAAATTGTCTCACTTTCAACAATTGATAGTTGTTTATGAGATTTGCAAACCATTGCATTCTGTTTTTGTTTACATTTTACACAGAATCCAAACTTTTGGGAATTAGGTTGCTGTGGTTGCACTTCATTACTGAGTGAATGAAACACAGCGGGAAAGGGAAGTTTGTACAGTACACTCAAGAGCTTGTGATCTATTTTTCCATATAAGCAGAACATAAGAAATGCTTTATGCTGTAGCTTACTCAATAGCTAAATGGA
Source organism: Odontesthes bonariensis (assembly GCF_027942865.1). NCBI lineage: Eukaryota > Metazoa > Chordata > Actinopteri > Atheriniformes > Atherinopsidae > Odontesthes > Odontesthes bonariensis. The sequence goes on along the minus strand of NC_134506.1, from coordinate 14,527,428 downwards.
CTAATTTGTTTCTTACTGTACTTTTGTAATCTAATTTTTCTCCTTCATTAGGATAATTACTCAGACAGTCTGGGACAAGAGAGGCTGAGACGAGACCCACTGTAATTTAATTAGAAAGACTCTCTTTCACTCTGCTGAAGCTGCACAGCGGAGAAGAGAGACCACACGGAAAGATGGATAGAGCGTGTAAGAGAGAGAAGTGATTTACAAGGGACCAAAGATGAAGAAGACAAGTAGGACTCCTCAGCTGGATCATTAAAGTATACAGCACGTGAAGTACTCCGTTTTATTATGCCAGGATTTATTACTGTGTGCATTCCATTCATGCAAGAAATTCCCTTGAAGCACCTGAAGATGAAAAATAAAACGACAGGCCTGGTTTGTGACCATGCCATGATCCCATCTGAACTCATCATCAGTGGTAAACTTATCCACCAGGTGGTGCTGCAGGACAGCCATAGAGAGACACTCATAAGAGTACGGGCCTTTTAGTCAGGGCATTTAGCAATGTTTACCAGGTTTAATTAACCACAAACACAGGCTTATGTGTAAAGTTTACTGTTCAGTCCCAAATGTTGCCCAAGACGAGCACGAGGCTTTTACTGCTATTACTGTGCTGGAGAAGATAAGGTCTCAGGCCTCTATATTGGTTAATTGCGCTGTTTGGTTCTTATCTGAAACCGAAGGTCAAGTGTGGCATTAGAGTACAGCCACCGACTAGAATGCCATTAAATGAAAACCTTCTGACTCAATTTTCTCCTTAACAACTGCAATAAATCAGAGGAGCGCCACCGCTGAGCAGAGCGCGCCTCTAAACACGGGACTTGCCAGTTGTTCCCATCCCAGCCGGTTAGTTCAGTATTGATTCTCTGTCTTACCGTTATACCACTATAACCATCTGACCTATGAATGCTGAGCTCACAGCACAGGTCTGAAATTCAGTGGAAGCTGGCCTCAGAGGGAAGAGCCAGTAACCCTTTCACTGGAAACCTCACACCTTGATAATCTACCTGTTGTAACGTCAACACATTTCATCCTGACTCACTGCATCATAGTATTACTCTCATCTTAAAATATTTCAGTCAGTCTTTGACTTATGGGGAAACTGAGACTTTCAGGTATCATATCAAATAAGCACAATGTTCTGTTTTATTTTTTTAAAGAGGGAGAAAAAAGATCAATTAACGTGGATACCAAGTGAGCTAAAAGGGGGTGTTGGAGCAAGGCAAGGCCTGAAGACACAGAATTTACTATCTGAGAAAATAAACATGTACAGTGAAGTGCGTGTGAGAGGATGCTTTAGATCTGTGACCGCTGCCATGCATCTGTTTGTTGCTTTCTTGTAAGAATACCTGATATTTACAAGATTCACCTGTTTCAGCTCCTAAAACAGTCCCTGTGGGAAGAAAAAAACAAGTCTGATTTAACTGCTTCCTCACTTCATGTTAACACCATAGTCTGTGCTATAGAATAATATGTGGACATTAATTCAGTTTAAGAGGTTACTAGTTACAAAAATTGGAGAGCATCAGACCTAAAAAAAAAAAAATATGGTTAAAAGTCTTTACAGTGGCTATACTTCTGAAGCAATGCAAAAAGATCATGAAATAATACTTCCATTCCACTGCTGTACAGCTGCATATCTCTGCCTGCTCAGTCAGGCCCTCCTACTTATGTGGTATGATGATTATCCAGCTCCAGCCACTGTGCGTGCGTATCAGCTCCCACCTGTGCAGAGGTAATTATCCTCCCCAACAGTCTTTGGGAATAAGACTAGAACTCTGAAAGTGAGAGGTGACTTAACCACACACACCTGTCTAATGCAAACAGCCCAACTGTACAGTCACACTCATACATTCCCTTCCCACGCACACATCCACAAACACATTCTTACAAACATGCATGCTTGAAAAGTTTGCCTCATTTTGAGGGATTTATTGCATTCTAATAAGCATCAATGTGATTTCATACAGAAAGGGATATCTATTTTTACAGTACAATTTTAAGACTCCTTGAATCTGTAAAGCAGGAAGGAAAATGATTCAACAATAGAAAAATATATTAAGTATCATAATCAGTATATCCCCACCAGCAAACATAGAAGTGAAACAGTTCTTTAGCTTTATCATTTACTGAGGAACACACGTAATCTCATGATTGCTAGAATCATAAACACGCTAAAGTCCATAAACCATATTAAAGTTCAGAGGTAGACAAGGACTGAATAAACTCCATTCAAAATAATTCAAAGGCAAAACCTGGAAGACATGTTCATATACAACCATTTGTGTTCGCTGTTTAACCCGAAATCAGCTGTTTAGGCATGGAAAGGACCAAACGAATATCCCTTATTATCTTCATATCAACAAATTCATGGCTGATAAACAAATCTAAATGTATGTCATTTCAAGAACCATAAAGATGATTTCCCCTTATCTCAAGCTTAAGAAAACATTTTCAGAAGAGGACGTACAATTCTCCTTTCAATCATCTTACGGCTGTGTCACTGCAAGACTCAGGTCGTAAAATGTAGATAGTGTTTCAACATGTTTCTTCGAAAAATGTTTCTGAAAAGCCTCCGGTGATTTTCTTTTGCTCATGGTAGTAAAATGTGCGTCATGCTGAATTTGCAGTGAAGGGCGTGTACATAAGGGTGTGTTCGCAAATTCGGCCTGACAAGCTGACTAAACCCAATGAAAATGGAAAAAAAAACCACCACTGCTGCTTAAAAACAGAAAGCAAGTGAAATAAACACCAACTGTATGAAGAAAAATAAATTGATTTAATTTGAAAGGCGGTGGTTAAATTTCTATGACAATGCAAGGTACAGAGGGAAATTTGGCCCCAGTTTCAAACAGACATTCAAATTGTCTCCTGCACTTCCTTCCTAACCTGTGTCAGCTGTGTTGCCTTTGCAAAACAGAAAAGTGACACCAGTCTCACTGCACGATTTCCTACTTTTCAGAATGCATCTGAACCATCTCAAGCTAACTTTATGAGCACACCCATCGTTTTCACACTTTTACCAAGATCAAACAATGACAGCCACCTAATCAAATAAAGTCCATTAAGTCCAATCCTTGGATTATTTTCTTTTTTAATGTATTTATTGAAGCAGGTCTGTAATAATGTTTTCTCCTACTGGAGCATGACAGTGGGATTCCATTTTGTTGTTTCAACATATATCGGGGGGAAAAATCTACCTCAAACAAGAAATTTAACGTCCTGGTTTGTTTTTGTTTTGTTTCCAGCTGTTGCTCATTCCCTTGCTGCCTCCAAGTCTCCCTCAAAGGCCCTGTTGTCATAGCGATGCTGGTGTTGGTCTGGGCCGGGGCGCACTGGGCCATTCAGTGGGACTTCATACAAGGTGTCGTCTCCTGTGACTGAGACCACGGCGACCTCTGGTGGTGATTCTGTAGAGACGTTCTCTTTGGTCTCCTCCTCAACTCCAAGAGCCTTCAAAATGTCGCACTTACACATGGGGCAGGTTCTCCTCTCCAGCAGCCAGGGTTCGATGCAGGTTTTATGGAAGATGTGGTCACATGTAAGCACCGTCACCACATCGCCTGCCTTGTAGGATTCAATACAGACAGCGCACAAATGGGTGTCAGAGGTAGTTTCCTCATCCCCTCTTTTCAGCGTGCGTACTTGAAGGCGCTTAATTGCTTTCTTGGCCTCAGTTTTGAGCCTATTCTCACTGATTCTGTGCCTGCTCAAACCATAGAGACGATTGGCAGAGATAAACACAAAGTAGGCGATCGAGGCTGCCGTGACAATGAAGAAGGCTATGGACAAAAAGTACAGCCAGTAGGTGTCCATCCAGGGTCCGTGGGGGGTGCCCACATCAATAAGCATCTGAACATCTGTTCCGTTTTTCATCAACCTGACAATCTCTAGGCCCTGACTGTTGCCAATCATGATGGCCACAATACCATCTCCATCTTTATGTGCCATGTGAGAGGTGCTGTTTCCACTGCCATCCATATTATACACGACCACACCAGCAGCTCCTTGACGTTTTGCAGCATTGATCTTTTCACTGAAGGTGCAGTTTCCCCTTTTCACCAGGGCTATCCAAGGCGGAGAGCTGGAGTTTCGGTTGTAAACAGGATCTGGGCCACAGCCTTTAGGGTCCCCTTTAGGGAGTGTAACTATGCCTGAGGCTTTGTCCAGGGGAGAGTTACGACCATACACCCCACACTCACAATATTTGTCCACAGTCTCATTGTTGCTGTTAGCGTAGTTGATTTCCACCATGGCTGTCCAAAACATGTAGGCACCTGAGCGGTGAACAAGCCCAGGCAAACACAGCAAAAGCAGCAGAAAGTCTTGTGTCTTCATACCCATGGTAACGCTCTTCGTCAAAAAAAATAAAAAATCAGGAAGCTCTTTGTTTGCTTCTTTAGTTTCTTTTTAAACACCTCTGTTAATCCAAGTTCCTGGTTTGTTCCGAGCCACAGCGATCTGAACACAGCTATGGTTTCACCTAACCTGCTGTCTTTGGTAATATGATCCTTCGGTAACACGAGCTATGCGTCAGCCACTCACCTCTCGTTATCTTCCTGAACCTTGAACACAGAGCAATCCACACAAGGAAAGGGTGCTGCTATTCAACAAGTTGAAGTCCACAAAACACACAGACACGTTCTGTTTCGAGAGCCAAGGAACAGTGTTCTTGAAGGAATAAAAGAGATAAGCAGATGATAAGAACAATTTCTGTATATCAGTAAAACCCAATTGCTGTCAGTAACAGCAGTACAGTGACACTAATAAAAGCTGCTGACTTGCTTGTGTAATGACGAGAAAAGCAATTCATCCAGTTTGTCTGGCTTGACTTGTTTCCTTCCTCATTCTCCAGATCGTTGGTGCTTTAAGCAAACTGACAAGTATTTCTACTCTACCAAGTGGTTATCCCCTAAAGACAAATAAAACCTGCTTCTACCAGAGATTATTTATTATTTGTACAAAACATGCAGAAACAGATAAACTAATCACTGTCCTTTAAATCACACAAGATATATACACTATGACGAGTGTTTTGCCTCCATGGTTTGGAGGCACAACATACGGGGGACAGCTGAGATGGAACAGGGCATTGTAAAGTTTCCATTGTATCCTCTTACATACAAGTGAAAGCGCAAACACTGAGAGGAACAGAGAGGCTTCGAATGACAAATAAGGTGGAGAGGTTTCTTGCCAAGCTGCCTCTTTACTTTAGTCAAAACTATTGTACAAAAACCTCTGAATAATATGTCATCAAATAATTCAGAGGCACAAAAAAAAGCAAATAAAAAAGAGCTTGATATTTGCTCTTTGCACAGCTGCAGCTCACGGTTCTTGATAACAGGAACAATGGCAATATTATGAGCCTACATTCCTGAAATAATCATCGGACAGAAAGTCAGGAGCAACGTGAAATGACTGGCTACAGCGTTCTCAGTTAATTATCCCATTTTTGATACATCTGGCAAACTATGCAGAAATACTGGTTTCTTCTGGGTGTTTAACAATATATATAACAAACTGCAGCACCATAAGAGGGTTATGGTATTCACTGAGAACAATATGAATAAGAATGCCAGCAGTTTATTTGTCAATGAAAGGAATTTCAGCAGTACGCAATTCTGTGAATGATTTTTTATTTTTTTATTTTTTTTAAACCAAAACATCCACTTCAACAATACTTGGATGGCCCCAATGGCTGGGCACTATGACCATCCAAATCCAGTAACCAGAACACAGAGAGAAAAAAAAAATCGAGGATGGTATGAAGGATGCTCCACAAGTAGCCCATCCACAGTTTTCCAGAGCTGAACCATGTTTGTTTCTTGCTCAAATGCAGGTCACTACACATTGTCCACTATTGGTCTAAATGGAGCTAAAGGCACCCAAGTGCCAAAAAAAAAAAAAATAATAAAATAACCAGTACTGGTAACTAGAGCAACTAGAGCACAGCCGACACTGAGCCTGGGTTGGTCCAGTTTAAAAGGCTGCCATGAAAAACATTAAAAAATAAATTAAACTGACCCAAAGTCCTATAGGCAGGACTATCCACACTGACATCAATCAACCAATAAATAAGACAAGTATGGATCTAGAATTGAAAAAAAAAAATCTCAGCTCAAACACTGAGTCTGCTGAAATGTGGTGATAATAATGGAGCTGAGACGCAGTAAAGGGTCAAACCCTGTTCTTGTGAGTCTATCAACAGGCTGTCTAAACAAACCATGAGCAGCCAACACCACAAAGGGGCGCCATTAACTCACTCATGCGTGTGGATTGTCATGATACACAAACATATTGGGCCTCATGCAACAACCGTTTGTACGTCCAGTTTTGTTCTTAAGTCGTGCGTACGAGTGATTTAAGAGATTGATACGCTTGAGTGATGCGCATTCGCCAATTTTTTTGTATTTTACGTTTTCTTTCAGGTATGAACAGAATTTACGAGTGATCCAGACCTGTTGTAGGAGTTTTGTAAAATAGTCCGCTGTTATTTCAAAGTAAGTTTGCATGACTAATGGATTGTATATTTAATTACTTTGAAGAAAACATATATATATATATATATATACCCCATAATTATGCTGACATTGTTCTGTTTGACTTAGATTATGCACTAATTAAAGGTTAATTTGGCTCGGTATACAGTATAACAAGGTCAATGGGAAGTGTAACCAGCGGCTGACTTGCTACTTTTGGATGCCTTAGCGCTTCAGGCTCTTGGAAGAGAGCGTGTGTTCCGAGACCGTGTAGATATCCTTGCGGAGACAGACGAATGGCTGACATCGCGATTTAGATTGCCAAGGACTGTGCTGCTGCAAATATGCAGCTTGTTAGAGCCACAACTCCAGAGAGAAACACGTCGATCAAACCCAATTCCACCACACGTCCAGGTCCAAGGGTGGTGAGCCCTTGGATTTTTGTCTACAGAAGCCTTTCAGAGGGAGATTGGAGACAGATCGGGGGTGTCCCAGTCCTCTGTGAGTCGTGCGCTCCCCTTAGTCATCAAAGCTCTCATCAGTTTATCACCCATGGTACATCAAATTCTGAAAGCAGAACTTCAATCAAGCCCGTAAGTTGTTCTTTTTGCACCTTGATGCCATTTTCATGACTCAACACTTCCTGGCACAGGAGATAGAAAGCTTAGCCTTATATGGTATTATTTTGGGTGTGGAATATGCACATTTACTGTCCTCGTGCACATGCACTTAAATACGCACGGGTGGCTTTTTCCGAAGTTAAGAGCATTTGTTGAATCTGACGGGGCATGTTCGTACGAGACCTTCGTACAAAAAAAGTAAGAGAAATTTTGAATAAGAATACGAAAATGTTCTTGCATGAGGCCCATTGTTTGAACTCAGTATCACCCATCACAACAACAAAAACATGTGCAGCCGCATTTGACTTGTGTGCACTGTTTGAAAAAAGAAAGTTGAAAAATCCAAAGACAAATAAGTATCTATGTCATTCTTAAAATATTCAGCAGATCTTTATGTAAGCTCCTGTTAAGCAAAGCTTAGCTAATCGTCATTGCAGCACCTCTGAAAACAAACAAAGCAAAGCACCGACTTGGTCTGCAGGTTTCTGTTTGCAGCAAAGTCTGACGCTCCATTTGTTTCATTTCTTCCGAGCATGCAGGTGATGTGAAGAGGCCTCAAAGTGTGACTGCTGGTAAAGTGGAGAAACTTGAGGCATGTCCAAAAAGGCCCGACACCCTGTCTCCTCTCGCTCAGACACACCACATTTTCTGTCACATGTCTGCTAGTATAAGAATATTTATTAGTTTATATATCACGATCATGCATGGGGGTTAAATTGCACACAGGAGTAAGCATTGAGTCTTTGTTGGGCCACTCTGTGATGTCATGTTAATATATGTCAGGACCTGACACCGAGTCGCTAATCATACATAATTATCCTTATTTTTACAGATAGCACCAGCACATCATAAAGATTTTTTTTTTTTGTTCTTTTGGTTGGTGCAAGCATGGTTACTAAAATAAATCTATCTGCAGAGCTTCAGGACTTTACTATAATTTGATTACCACTGTAGAAATAACTAATTTCTCCCTATTTAAGATGTGGTAGAGTTATTTCAAAGTCCGCTAATGATGAATTACACCCCTGATGAGCCTCAGGCTAGAGTAACTTCAAGTCAGCTGGAATGACTCGCAACTCGTGATCCCCCCCCACTCTCGGTAGCGCCAGACCTTAAAAGATGCTTTTCCCCCCCTAATAATCTCTTTGCAGCTTGTAGCTTAGTATAGTGTTAGATGCAGCTTCTATAAGCTGTTACAGCCCGCATTGAATCTCTGCAAGCTAAATGGACTAAATAAGACACATGAGTCCTTAGAAAACTCGTTCGTTTCAATTTGTTTTTATTTAACTTTCAAATTACTATGGGTAAGGCTGCAGCTCTGCAGAAAAAGAGGAGAAAGGATTTTATACCTTACTTTTTGGGCTTTGTCATTTTCTTGTATGCCACTGTTCATCTAGTATCACTGACAGCAAAAACAACTCAGGAAACCCACTCTGTGAGGGTGCGCCGGGCCCTGGGTAAGTTATTATTAATGTTTTGTGCCTGTTAGTTTGAAGCATAAGAGGAGTTTTATTGCATTGAGTCTGTTTAATCCAACAGTGTAAATGTATTTTGTGTTTGATAAAGTATGAATGAGGAGGCTGGAGTTTGTTTGCACACTGTTCACTTATATTCATATACTCGTATTCTAATCAGCTGCAATCAAAGCAGCTGGTTATTATAAACTATCAAATAAATGTTTTAATGTACAATTTCTTAACACTGTTAAGATGATTCTTCATCAAAGGCACCTCCTCAGGTGCAAAATATGGTGTTGGTTGACAACATTTTGAAATATTCTATTCATAACCATTTTCAAAAATGAGATTTGATTTTGAACAAAGTCTTGCTTGCTAAGCTTGCTCACAAAAAGCTTCTTAGTTACAAACGTCCGTCTGTCTGTGTGTATTCATGGTTGTGCATATTATATGTGTATGCCTAGTTGTAAAAAAAAAATATAGGATTATGTAGACCCGTATATGATAACCTACTTCTGTTTATGTGTTTATCACCAACTCACAACTATTGTTTTGACTATTGTCGTTTAGGATTATAAAAGATATGGGGATTATGTTTCTATTGTTGTTTTATTTTTGCCTGTTGGTAAAATCAAATAAATATTTCATTATCAAATAAAAGTAGAAGAACAATGTAACTGTAACACTTCGGCTTACTTTTACCTTGAATTTACAAGAGGGGGGTGACTGGGTAGTAGGCCAGACAGAAACCATAATTTTCTTAAAGGGACCAACAATACATTTGAGTTGTCTGAAGACTGCAAAAGAAAGGTGCAATGTGAAGTAGTTTAGAGGTCAAGCAGACCAGGAGATGTAAAGTTGATGGCAGACCATTTAGAGACAAGACAATCAGGTCAATCTATAATATCGGTTTTGATTTTTGTGGGATTATGCACTTTTTTCAACCAACTAAAACATGATGACAACTCCAAAATGCCACAAAACAATAATTCATTAAATAAGTGTAATGATTTGACTAGTTGTGGACCAAAACATTCACACACTTGATAACATTATAATCATATATTTGACAAATGTGAGTTGAGTTTTGTCAAAGGTCTGTTTGGATTCCTCAAACGCACATTTGTCTCCAGACAGTTCTAACAATTCACATTTTAATCGGGCTAAGCAATATGCAAGTGTTTTGGGGTGATTTTACCCAAGTGATGAGGGCTTCAACAATTTTGTTTACACTGTTCGTTCTTTGGGAAAGCTTGTTCACATGTGTAATAACCATGCAGTGATACATCAATGCATATTACAGCGCAGCGCCGTATGTGCAGCAGGCATTTTTGTACATTGTGAATATAAAACAACATTTTTAATTTACTATTTTAGTTCCCAGTATCCATTCATTCCAGTTATTATTATTTTTTTGCAAATTTAGTAGAGCACTACTCCAAAACAATACAGTATACCTGAATCTGAATATTTCCAGTTAAAAGTCAACCAACTCCAAATGAATCATGCTAATTTAATTCATTTTACAGCTTAGTAATCAAACTTTTCTTATTCATCAGCCATCATTTCCATTTCCATTCAACAACGATTTAGTTTTCAGATTTAATGAACTCATCCCGTTTTTTACAGCTTATTTAAAAAGATGTTAACCCTCACCAAAATGAATGGCTTGTCAGTTGTTTTAATGGTGTTTTAATGAGTGTGAGTCAAGGCTGCTTTGAATAAAAATGAATGTTTTGATGCTACATTTTTTTGAATTATTTCCATGACCTTCAAAATATCTCTGCTCTAACTGACCCCAGCTGCCAACCAGCCAACCTCTAATCAGTTTTGGCTCATCAGCCGTGACAGTGTTTGCTCTTCTTCATTTTGGCATGAATTAGCGTGTAACTACCATTGGGAGTCCAAACCAATCTTGACTGTTCCCTGAAGCTACTTGTCAGCTGTTTTTGGGTGACAGATTATATCAGCGATGATCACTAAGCAGTGTGTATGTGTGGGTTTTCTGCTGTTTTCAGAGAATGAAACAGAATGCATCTCACCACAAGCCTCCGAGTTTCCTGCAGGCTTCTTCACTGTGCAGGAGAGGAAGGATGGGGGGCTGGTCATTTATTTTTTGCTTATTTTCTACATGTTTTTGGCTGTTTCTATAGTCTGCGACGATTACTTTCTGCCATCCCTAGAAGTAATAAGTGAACGTAAGTTGCATGAAATATCTTCTAGCTCATGTCCAGTATCCGTGTGTTCCAGAGGGTAAATTCATATTACCACTCTGTTGTTGATGATGATGAACTAGCTTTTGTTTCATCAGCTTCTGTGTTGTTTTGTCTCTTGGGACCCCCTCAGGTCTGGGATTGTCTCAGGATGTGGCAGGAGCCACGTTTATGGCAGCAGGGAGCTCTGCACCTGAACTGGTCACAGCATTTCTGGGTAATCATGCATAAGAAAACAATAATTATAAACAGCGATGATAATGACACTTTCATCAGCATTCGTATCATTATACCACTTTCTGGCTCACTCAACTGTGCCCTCGTCACCATATGGGGTCTAAAAGGGAGGACATTTCCATTCTCATTCCCATCTCGCATATCTTTTTCAGCAACTTTCACATTGCTGCTGCTTTTAAAACTACAGTGTGCTGTTTATGTGCTTCGTGTCATAGGTGTTTTTGTGACAAAGGGGGACATTGGTGTCAGCACCATTGTAGGATCAGCTGTCTACAACCTGCTCGGAATCTGTGCTGCTTGTGGACTCTTGGCCTCTATGGTAAATTTTAACAACATACTTACATATTGCAAACAAGATTTACCCATTTAGTAACTACTTGTTTTTTAGAGCGGTGCCTTTACTGAGTCAAAGGGAAAGAACTGTTGTGCTCATGGTGTTGTATAAGCTGTAAACCATTTATTTTTGCTTCCTTTAACAGGCAGGGCGTCTCACCTGTTGGCCCCTGTTCAGGGACTGCCTGGCATACGGAATCAGTGTTGCTGCTGTTATTGCCATACTTACTGATAACAAGGTGTACTGGTAAGTGTACTTGTGTATTTGTGTGCAGTGACTCAGCATTATATGGTTACATGATCTTCAGACCTTACAAAACCAATAAGGTGGTTTGTTATAAAAGACAAAGTCAAATAGAACTGCTTATTGCATATTGTGACACTGAAAATATAAAAATAGATCACAAAACAACTGTTCTGTGCAGTTTTATGATTCACTTGTGTTTTTTATATTGACGGTTAAGTGATATCTGTACTGCCAGAACTGTATTGGTCCTGTCATAAAAAAAGTTATCTAAACCAACCTAAATCACAAGCAGCCCACAAAAACATGTGAAAAAAAACTGTAACAAATTTTGGGTAAAAGAACAAGAGAAATATCCCACATTTGGAAAGAATTAAAGTGTATGAAGCTTATTCAAATGATTAGATGCTGTCATAGCTTTACCGTATTCTGTATTCTTTTGCAAGTAGAATTTCATCAGGTTAACCATCTTACACTTTATATAGTTCATTCATAAAAAGTGCCAAAAGAATTTTGGTTTGAAGCTCAAGGAGCAGCTTAAAATGTGAACTTCACATTATATTAGGCATAGTCACAACTTAATATCTCTGATGCTCAATCTTGACAGGTATGAGGCTGCCTGTCTGCTGCTGGTCTACGGCATCTACATTGTGGTTCTGTGCTTTGACCTCCGCATCAGTGAGTTTGTCCTGATGAAGCTGAGCCCTTGCTGCACCTGTCTGAGCTCCGGCTCTGTTGAGAAGATCGAGACACAGCCTCTGATGGGCTGGCACGATGACACCAGTTTGCGTGTCCACGGACGCTCCAGAACGGACAGCGGGATCTTCCAAGATGACTCTGGGTACTCTCACCTCTCCCTCAGCCTGCATGGCCTCAATGAGATTCCTGAAGGTGAAGCATGCTTTTGAAAGCACTTTTTACTAGCGTTTTTGTCATGAAATTGTCCACATGGAGTCAGTTACTTGCTTGTGCCCTGATGCTCTGAATAAATAAATCTTGTTGTCTGCCATTATCCACCAGAGCATAAAAGTGTGTTTTCGGTTCCTGAGAGCGACGTGAAAAGGATCCTCTGGGTTCTGTCGCTGCCTGCCATCACTCTGCTGTTCATGACCATCCCTGACTGCAGGAGAAGGTTCTGGAAGCAGTGGTTCATGATAACCTTCCTCATGTCAGCTGTCTGGATCTCAGCTTTTACATACGTGCTGGTCTGGATGGTCACTGTTGTCGGTAAAATGCCTGTTTTAAAGACATCATAATGTGCTTTTTCAGGTTTTGGCTTTCTTTCAGTTTGCTACACAGATCTGAAAGACAAAAATTGCCAGAAGTCTACATCAAAGAGAGTTACAACAAAATATATTCTCCTGAACTGCATGAAAAGCTTTACTAGTGGTCAAAGCTTTTCTTCTTTTAAAAAACAACATCACCATCTGTCTAAAGAGACAGAGGCTCAAAAGAGGATTCTCAGTTCTAACATGACAAGAGGTGCTGCAACAAATGTAGAATATGAGAAAAAAAAGAATGTTTCTTTGGCATTTAAACATTTAAAACTGTTTCATTCAAAATCAAGAGCCTTTAAATGAGCTTGGTTGGTGTTCTTTCAGCCTTTTCAGTATAGAGACAGGTGTAAATCAGCCCCATCCCTCAGCAAGCCATTGCGAATCACAAGTGTTTGAAACTTGTGAGAAAAACGTCTATATTGCAGTCACATGTTAGTCTGCTGGCTAATTCCTAAGATGCCATTGTTCTAAGGAATGGGGGTCATTATAGTTCCAGTGGGCTGTGTGCCTGGCCAGCCACAGCAGGATTAAAGCAGCTTCACCCCTGAGGAAACACAGTCATGTGAGGACTGGGTGTACATACAGAACCTGGCATGGGTTTAAGAACAGATTCAGCCTCTATCTACAATGGAGATGTAAACTATAAAGTTGACCCAAGAGCAAGCTTAAAGGACAAAGTTATCATGTGACATTAGATCTCTTTAACCCTCTATGGTACGCATTATGATCCCAGTTGGTAAAAAAATGTTTTGGGTGTTTTTTTGTCTTAAAATAGACCAAGTAAACTTAATCAAGAGACATTTTTAAAAAACATTATTTTTTTAGTAGTTTTTAGGGTTTGTTGCCATACGGCAACATGGTACGATAGTGGAAAGTAATGAAAACAAGAGAGTTTTGTTTAAAATTGTAATAACACTTATTTAAAAACTCATGTTATAGTCTCAACAATCCCCAGTAGCCTGAACAGTTAAGAATGCATCTAATTTGAAAGTAAAAACCATTTAAAAAGACATTTATCATAGTTTAATTCAAATTTTTGTGCTATAGCACTGTGTGCTATAGCGACTTGGAGATCTACACTGCTGAACCAGTTATCAAAAAACAGCTTGTGGGACTGGTTGGCTGGGATTATGCTCGCAAGTCGTAAAACGATGTTGCCACTTGCATACTTAATCCTAATTCATCTTCACTACCATCTACTGGGAGGGCTAGTTTTGCTTTCTCCCGTGAGAAACCATAAAACATTGTTGCATTCATTATGTAAATGGAAGAAAGATGTGAAGAAAGATGTGTCAAATATCATCATATGCAATGCCGAAAGGATTCACAAAGTGCATTATTATAGTAGACTATAGAAGATCAGTGTACATCAATGAAATTTCTATTGACTTTACTACAACAGTCAAATGTGTATCTGTCAAATTGATGGTTGATTGATGCTTTTGAACAATATAGGCCTATAACTAAATACAAAAATTATCAACATGCCAGGCTAGCAATCATTAAAACACTTTTTTTTTTAGCTGTTTTTGAGGAGTCAATTGTTGAGGCTCCTCCCTGTGAAGATGTCTGCAGAAAAGGGGTTCAAAATAGCCTCCAGAAAGTCATGTGACAGATTTAAACACTGCTATTGGTTTACTTAGAACCCCACCTCTCTTTTAATGCATTGCATCATAACTGGGTATATATTGTCTATGAGTAGAAGGCTTAAAATGGGTTTGTTGCCAAATGGTAACGTCGTACCATAGAGGGTTAAGTATAATGAGCTTATTATCAAATAGTTGTCAGACGAGCACACAGAGAAAAGAAGATAAATCAAATTAAACTGTCCTGTTTTTTAATTCCTTAATTAACAGAACTTTCAATTGTTGTGAAAAACAAAAAGAAATATCATTCAAAGCGCAATACTTTTACATCTTAAAATTGTCTTGGATTCTGTTTACACAGGTGAGACGCTTGGCATACCCGATACAGTGATGGGACTCACTTTGCTTGCTGCTGGAACCAGTATACCTGACACTTTGGCCAGTGTCATGGTAGCCAGAGAAGGTAAGACTGACATATTTCAACCAAGAGAATTTTTTGGTTGAAAGAGAACTGCAAAATAAGATGGAGTGTAAAAAAAAGACTGCAGTCAAGTAGGCATCTGCTCACTAATGCTCGTGAGCTCACAAAAGGAGTTACCTGCTACAGCAAAGCCTTCGAGAGATAATACTATCAAGACAGTTAAAAGAAAGTTATTAGAATGTGTAAAAATTTTTTTTAAAAAAAGCAGTTTCTTTTCCAGTAACAGTAAATGCAGTAAATCTTGAAGTAAACACTTCTTACAAGCTAAATATCAAAACTCTAGTTTCTGGCTTACTTATGAAAACCAGTAGAAAATCTTCATGCGTCATGTAACAAAAAAAAAGGCAAACTTAAGCCAGTAGACACAATTTCTACATGTAACCATGTTTTCTGTTTATTAGGGAAAGCTGACATGGCCATGTCCAACATTGTGGGCTCTAATGTTTTTGACATGCTGTGCCTGGGTCTGCCTTGGTTCATCAAGACTGCCTTTGTGGACACCAACAACCCCATAGAAGTCAACAGCACAGGGCTGATCTTCATTGCCGCCACACTCCTCCTCTCAATAGTCTTCCTTTTTGTATCAGTGCACATCAATGGATGGAAGTTGGACTGGAAGTTGGGACTCATTTGTCTCTTTTGCTACATCCTTTTTGCCACTCTGTCTATCCTGTACGAGTTGGGGATCATTGGGAATAATCCTATAAGATTTTGCAGCGACTGAAGCCGTATGTTTTAGAGTTGTACGCCAAACTGAAAAATGTTAAGCCTTTAAAACCTCCAAAGGTCATAAAAGCACACCCCCACTTCCAAGTATACTTCACCACGGTGGATGTGTGCTGGTCCCATCACTGGAGGAAGATCTCTTTGTGATAGATTTGAAACAAAGGTGAATACGTGCCAAAGATCATTCTCTTGTATGTGCCGAACGTGATTAAAGCGAAGGCCAATTCTCAAGTGCTTCCCGTCTCAAAGGCCTATAAATAGAAAATGTGTCATCTTATCAATGCCATGCCAAGAAATACACAGGTCAACTGAACTTATTTGGCCCGCTTACGTTTTAATTGGGACAATAAAACAGTTTGACACATTTTATGAGCAGGGAGGAAAGGTGGAAAGAGTTTAAAAAGATAAAAAACGCATGCAACTAAAAGAGATTTACTGACGTGTTTCAGTCCTGTTTACAGCTACCTCTCCTAAGTTTGCATGGATTTCAGACACTTAATGATGCCTAGATAATCAACAGTCGAAATCCTATTTCTTATTCTGGCTTCCCGTTATTAACGCTCTCGAGTCCACTTGATAAAAGCGATCAAATATGTCTACCTTTATGATTAATGTGGAATTTCCCCAACTTCAAAGAGGCCAATATGCAGAGGGATTGAGAAATAAGACCAAAAACAGTGACCCCTTCAGGTTCGGTTTACACAGCAAAGAACAATGTTGAGACTTTGACCTCAGAAAAGTTTACAGCCAGGGTTTAAAAATTAAAAAGTTTATTTCTTCAAATAAACTGCCAGACAAATTATAAAGGGTTTACAAAACAGAGATAAAATAGCTATGAAGTACATATAAACCAAAAAGAAAATAGTCAAACAGTGGACACATGGAGATATGAATTAATTGTGTTTTTAAAACAAAACAAAAGATCATTGGCAAAGGGGCTGAATGAGTGAGTGTGTTACTTTAACTTCTACAAAAACTCTAAGCGTTGCGATCGATGCGGACATCCACCTCTCGGCCGTTGATCTTGGTTCCATTCATCATCCTGCAGGCCTTGTCAGCGCTGTCTGGAGAATCAAATCTCACTGTTCCACATCCTTTTGATTTTCCATTCTCCATCTTGATTTCTGCGAACATTACCTGACCTGCGGGACAGAGAAATTGCTGAATTCTGAAACTAGAATCGTTCACAAAGTTTTGATTAACACTAAGCCTGTAATTGTGGCCTGCTAATCAATTTGTGAGGAAATGCCAGAAGGCTGCGAGTGATTTGTTAGTTAAACAATAAGTGATGTCATTGATACGGAGCAATTAAAACGAAGGGGGGAAAAAAAAAACATACCACAATTACTGAACTTCTCTTTTAGCTTTTGCCATGTCAGGTCGTAGGACAGCTGCAACACAGAAATTTCTCAATTAGTACATCTGAAAGCTTTAAGATAGCTGATGCAAGACTGATCCCACACTTACATTTCGCACAAATATCTGACAGCCTGCTTTGGATCTGTCGGACATGCCTCCACCCATGTGGCCTGATCCACCGCCTCCAAAGCCACCAAAGCCACGGTTCATGTCCATTCCTGACATGCCCACACGGTCAAAACTGGAGCCCATTCTGTCCATCGACATATTGCCCATTCCACCACCTGTAATAAACACACATAGACAGTGAGAAAGCAGTACAACTTACTGTACATCTTTAACAAGTCCCAGCAAACCCTGAACAAAAATGTGCATAAATGAGTTCCTAAGAGCACGACACCTCACTTCACAATGACTTTGACCTCAAACACAACAGAATCACTAAGACACGTTACCGTAAAACATCTATAAAATAGGATAAAACAAATGCTGAAGCATACGCTTGTCGTTCATAGAGACCTAACGTCCAGGTATTTGCACTGAGCTGGGATGGAATTACATTTCTATCATATGATGCCATGTTCTTTAAGTTCCAGGAAAAAAAAAGTTATATTGGTGGCTGCCCACACATGACGGACACAACAATAAAATGTTGAGTTGTTGTGTTCCCAACGTTCTTTTCATATTGGTCCACGGTAGTTTATTTTACAATAAAATAGGGTATCTTTTAGGTGATTCTATGTGCTAAAATAAACTAAATAGACTAAATTAAGGTCCTCCCTCAATGCGTTTTATTAGCGTCGTGCTGCAGGTGCTGCAGCATGCAACCCTCCTCACCAGGGACACTCTTTGCAAGTCACCGGGTATGCAAGAGAAAAGTAGTGGCACCAGCAATTAATTCAGCATTCACACTGCCTCGTTAACTTAAAAAAAAAAAAAAAAAAAACTTTTATCATGTTAGCTGTCATTAATTTACCTTTGACTTAACAGTGGAACAAAATTTAACTTGGCTGCCGTCTGCTTACGGGGCTTTTTTTAATGATCATTTTGGAATATTTGTCTCGATTCCTCAAGACCGAAAACAGTAAGAACATTTAGGACATGCATCATGCCACTAAGTTCCAACAGCCAGGAGAAAACACAACGCAGCAGCAGGGCCAACACTTCTACTAATCACGTCGAGCTTAAGGAAGGTTTCTCGAATCCCGAATCATTACTTGTTGACTATCACATGTTCAGCAAGTCAGCATACTAACATGACTGTTTTCATGATAAATTTTCTTGATCGTTAAAATATTCTTCCCGCTCTCACGCGATTGGCTGCATTAACTGTGAAAAATGCTGTAAAATGTCAACAGCAAACAGAGGCTATTGTTACAGAGCCTGCAGCAGTTTATAAGTACCCAAAGTCTGCCAATGGTGTGTGTGTTTTTTGTTGTTGTTTTAAACACACTTACTCCTTCAGAAAAAGTAGTTTTTCATTTAACTTTACCTAATCCAGTTCCCATGTGCCCCATGCAGCCGCCACCACCACCCATGCCTCCTCCAAAACTTCCACCTAAAGGACAGAATTTAGAGTAATTTGAATTATGTGACCATTTCCCAACAACAAATTCAAATAATTAAAGACCAGAGGAACACATATAATGAAGGCAATCTCATCCTAAACTTCCTAAAAAACTACAAGGAGAAATGTGCATAATCTCTGCGGTGTTTGATGTTAAATATGAAAGGAATGAAGGACTGAACTCTTATCACCTACCCATTCCTCCAAAAGAATCTCCAAATCCTCGATTCATTGGCATGTCACTGTGGCCAAAGTCCCGATCCATTCCACCCATTCCTGACCGGTACATATCTCAACACAGATAAAAAGTAACACTGAACCGGATTTTCCAAAAACCAAAGATGCTCACTATTCACAGCTTAACAATCTTGAAATGACCCTAATCCCTGCAGGGCACTCACTTACCTCCCATTCTACCAACAGGTGCCATGTCTCTGCCTCCAAAGCCACCCATGCCGCCCATGCTGCCCATGCTTTCCATGCCACCAAAGCCTCCACCACCACTCATTCCTATCAAAAGCAGCACCAAGTTGGATCACGACCATCAGAAATAGTTTTTCACACGGAAACGAACAGGTAGCAAGGATCTTACCTGTGAGTCTGTTCATTCCACCATAACCTGAAGCATCCATACCTGCGGCAGAAGAAAATGTTAGTAAGTCCACGTCAAAGTGCAAAATGCATCTACTTTGATTAATCCCATGAAAATCTACCCAGTGATCCAAAACTCGAGCTGGCAAGTGTCCTACTAGCCTCTGCCTCTAAAATGAAGACTGCTGCAGAGCATTTACCACATAAATGTTACCCAGGATTTGATGGTCTATGTATTATCTGATCATTCTTTTAGCTTCTGATTGCATCCATTGCAATAAGGTGCTAATGTGTTGTGCAGCTAGTAATAAGAAGCTGCTTGCACAAACATATGTGTATGATGTTCCATGATGTGGGCATGTGTGAGCCTGTCCTGCTAAACACTACATAAAAATACTCCAGAGGTTACTGACCTCCAGGTCCCACAGAGCCCATCCCTCCACCTCCACTCAGATGGTTTGCATTTATTGGCTGTCCTCCTGGCCCCAGACCCATTCCAATACCACCTAGACCCCCTGTAAGAGCAAAAAAAATAAACACAAACACACCCATTTATGACAAAGATCTGACAACACCAAGCCAAACACGACACACACTATGACGTCACTGCAGCCGTTTTCACACATGAACCCCGCAGATATTCAGGAGAAAGAGTGGACGATTTGCTCTGGTCTTTTTACGCAGTTACTGTTCACACAAACTCGTTTTTCTGCTGGAAATGTGCTCTCCCGGAAGGAAATGCAACGGAGGGGAAACTGCTGTCTCGAGCAGGCAGCAGGGGAGCGCGTGATGCAGAAATTACAACGTGGAAATCGCCATTTTCTTCACAATGCATTGAGAATAGCAGATGAGGCTCCTCGGTGTGTACTGAATGTATTTATTTTGTAAAGGGAGCGAGCGGAAACAGGTCAGCAGAAAGGACAAATGAACCCAAACATTTGCTGACACATTTACACATCGTCTCACCCGCTGATGTCATGGAGAATTTACAGGGGGATGGATGGAAACTCTGCAAAAAGTCTCTTTCAGGGCTCTTTCCAGTGCGTGTGTGAAAGCAGCTGATGTGTGATCGGCTTTGACTATTGAAAATTTCATATGATAGAAACTGACTGTCCCAGTAATAAATTGCCCAAACTTGTGCATAATGGCCCAAAGTGTTACAACTATATATTCTATTTTCCCCTTCAATTCTCTTTCCTACTGCATTGTACCTCTCTTATGACGGTGTGAACATTTTCACTACTACCCAACATATGAATGGTAAAATCCCTAAATGGACTTTACTTGTAAATGCTTTTCTAGTCTGACTGACCACTCAAAGCACTTCCAACACTACATGTCACATTCACCCAATCACTCACACAGCATATCTTAGCACTACGCGCTTTTCTACTTTCTACTACTCATTCACCCACATTCATACATGCATCAGTAGGCCACTGAACCGGAGTCGAACCACCGACCTTCCGATCTTCCTCCTGAGCTACAGCCATCCCATAAAGTAGGGCTGCACAATTAATCGAATTTTAATCAAAATCGCGATTTTGGCCGTGACGATTATGAAAAATGCGAATTTTTTTTACATTTATTTTCTTAATGCGGGTTCAGTTGAATTATACTCTAGCATGCAAGCATTTAACCAATAGTCCGCCAACAACCAGGGGGTGAACATGGACCTATTTGTTACGCCGCCTAACTGATCCACAAGCAAGTTAAGCGCGCAGCTCCTCACTAGTGCAGCCAGCAGTGGTGTCAAGTTCAAGTGGTGAGAGCAGAGTAGTAGTGATATAAGGGAAGACAAAACTGGTGGTGAGGATGATTGAAATGACCGAGAGCCAAGCTGAAGCTGCGGCAGAAGGTAAGCCCACAGCCGGTCTCTCTGGTGAGAAGGACGAGCTCGTTCCTCGAAGGGGCTCAATTTCGGCTGTGTTGAGTTACTTCGGATTCAGGGCTAGCGAAGTCCAACAAAAGCAGGTGTTGTGCAAAGACTGTGCAATAATAATTGCATTTCAGTTTTATTTTGTTTATTCCTTACATAGTACATTCTTAGCTAGATTTAATTTCGTGATTTTAAATTACATTCTGCACTGAAAATTGTTTTTTGTTTGGAAAGAAGTGCAATAAAATTCAGTTGTTTGTTGTTGTTCCATATTCGTGATTAATAATCGTGATTTCAATTATGATTTTTTCCATAATCGTGCAGCCCTACCATAAAGACAAACAGCTTCCTGCTTCAGCAATATATCTGGGATTTTCTAAAACATCACTATAAATACGTATGCAGTTCTATCAACATGTTCTGTTCACATCCCTCTCAGACTGATAACGGTGTACTCACGTGGTAACTGATGTGGTTTTTCTACTTGACGGAAATCATCAGGCGGAAGAGACTTTTCATCCTGCAAACACATACAAAAAACAGACATGTTAACTGGGTTAATTTACACATCCTGTACAGCACCTGACCTCAACAGTACTTAAAAATAACATACCATTTTAACATGCATCTGTCTGTCAAACAGCATCTGTCCATTGAACATGGCTGGGTCCAGAGTCAAGGAGAAGCATACATCCAAATTGTTAACCATTGCTCTATATGCACTCTTTTATTGTAATGTTGAATTTTTTTAAAGGATACATATGGCCTGTACAGCTTCCAGTGGCTGGTCAAAAGTCACTGTTCCCATCCCGCGGCTCTTGCCATCTTTATCCTCCTTTACATCTGCTCGTTTCACCACACCGGCCATGCCGAACACCTCTTTTAACTTCTTCCAGCCCACCTTGAAATCCAGCTGAAGAACACAGAATATAACATCTTTAATCAACGATCATTACCACGCAGATTCAGAAAAGGCTTCGAACTGAGTCCTCACATTAGCCACAAACACCGTGTTGCCCAGTCGACCAGCCTGAAGTGCATGGATGACCTCAGGTGGGATGTTTGGGTTGTTGGCAATGGAGGGTGGGATGTTCATCCCACCGGGCCCCATGTCCTGCCCACGGCCTCCCTGCTGACCTCCTCCCATGCGCTGCAGCGCACGCCGGGCATGTTCCCCATCAGGGTCCTAAAATAAAAATATGGGGGGGGGGGGGGGGGGGGGTATTAAACAAATTAATTTGAGATAAACATTAAGAGCAAGTCAGGTGAAAGTTTAGTTGGGAAAGCTGATGAGATGTCACTATACTACCAAGCTCTACGAAAAGATAAATTAAACAAAACGCTTTTTGTCTTTGTATCAATACAATTTACAGAAAAGAGCAAATGAAATGTATTTGTGCAATGTTAAACAGGAGATCCAGACACAGAATCACTTACAAATAGGTTAACATTACCATGAGAACTGTTTACCTTAAATATTTATTGGAAAAAAACTTGTACTAATGCTAAAATAACACCTTTCATGTGCTGTTGCAAGAGTCTATCACGAAGATCCAATTAATTCGATTCTCACCTCCTTGATGTTGAGTGGCCTTCCACTCAGGTCATGCTTGTTCATAGCCGATACTGCCGCCTTCACAAACTCTTCATCTTTGAACTCCACCACACTGTTGCACGAGGCAAACAAGAGGCACAACGTGAGTCCATGGAAGCACAAGACGAAAACCTTCATAAAAAAATGTTTCATGTATTACTTGAGAAAGAAAGGTCAATTCTTACCCACAGCCCTGATCAACGGGGTATCACAGGAGTCCAGGTGGCACACGGGGAGTGAACAAAATGCATTTTAAATCAAGACCAAAGAACATTATAAAAGTAATCTATCAACATGATTCTATGTTCTAGAGTACACATTGGCCATACTTCTCCCACTGGCTTGAGCCAGCAGGTTTGTGATTGTTTTCATTGTAAACAAGATAAAAGGGATACTTATTTAAATTATTAAAAAAAGTTAACTTTACATTTTAATCGTAAATACATAATAAATAGTATCCAAAAGTTCTAGTTTAAAACGTAACTAATGCAGTGCAATTTACCTTTAACTTTTTACGGGGTTTGAACTGGATTAAAACTGCTGTGGTATCATAAAGAAAAGCCTTGAAATGTTTAGCACATTGTTCAGGCCTAATAGTGTCATTAATGATGTCGTTCACATTTAAATCCAGAATATGCACTTGTGCAATTTAATATAAAACATCAAAGCTGTTTTGCGCCATTGAAGATAAACTTTTTTTTTTTACATGTGAAAGGTAAAAGAATTGTAGAAATAAATATATTTGAGACATGAGGGTTAATCAATCAGGTAAAAAACACACAACTCTGCATTTCCCTTTGGAAAATGGCCAAACAAACAAACGTTTAAACCAATTGAAATGACAACAACAAAAACAAAAATGTACTCTTAGATGAGTTCATTAGGCTACTTTTCCAAAAAAAAATTAAAAAAAACAGGACATCTCCCTTTCAAATGAATATCAATCATTATCTATCTATCAGGCTCTAAACACAACCTACAATATCTCCAGTTCAGTAGACCCAAAGGATCAGAGCCTAGAAGAGCACATGATTAATGAGAGCCTGCTGAGGGCATTTAAAACCTCGTGCAGCAAGTTGGCCACGTCACTTACCCTTGACTTTCCTTCTGCATCCTTAAAGAGCTCCACGTATGTAACCTCACCAACTACATGAGACATACAAAGGAAAAATACCAAAAGAACAAAGTAATTCAAGTCACCAAGTCTTCAAGTCACCCTTGGCCTTGGCAATGCCGCTACGGATGGAGATGTCCCATTAATGATCAACAGTCAGCCCAAACCAACATCCCACCAGACAACAACATTGCCTTGTTGGGCCAGTGACTGAGACACCCAAAGGCCAAGGCCAGAGAGAAACACAGCTACATCAAACCTGGGAAATTCAAAAGACTTCAACATGATCAGTTTGTCAACAGATTCCATTCATAGCAGTAAAGAGTTTGACACTGTCCTTTGAAACCAATAGGCTTCTTTAGATCCCCTTAATTCAGAAAGTAAAATATTACAATATTTTAGTCACGGTTCACCTTGCAGCAGATGCAACAAAAACATTCAACAATCAATTCTACGACTAGTTTGAGGTTACATTTTGGAGCTGACAATGCCATAGAACAAGTGACAATGTAAAACTAAGTTCATCTTCCTTTTCTCACATACATATCAGCCCAAAACTGAAATGGTGTCCATCCAAGAAAGGAGGAAAAAAATAGATTAAAAACACCTTTAACCAATCACACTATGTTGTTTCCTTTGTATCTGCACTTAGTACATCCAAAGAAGACTACAAACTAAAAGACTAGAGCTAGAAGCATGATGTTCCATCTGGTAAACAAACAAAATCAAAAAGTTCTAATCAGATGAGAAGACAGAGAGGAGGGTGAGACACCATCCCCATTACTGGGGACATTACCTTTCTCACGCATTAGATCTTTAATTGCCTGCCACTTCATGTCATAGGGGATGTTGCTGATGAACACTCGGTTCCTGTGAGCGCTCTTCTTTTCTCCACCATGTTTGTCTTTGTAGGGATGATAGCGGTTTCCTCTTCTGCTGCCTGCCGACTTCTCTTTAAGATCATGCTGTTCTTTGGTGGACTTATTTTCATCACTGTCCCTACAAAGCACGCAGAAGCACAGGTCAAAGAACAGCATCAACATCCACTCAATATAACCTCTTGTGATCTATATGTTGGAAATTATTAAGTAACAAATAGTATTTAACAAATAAGATCACGCTTTATCTGACACTTTGTTTAAATGAAACCTAGATTTACAGATTTGTATCTGGGGGCTCAAATTATTATATTTTTTCCAATTACATTGGGCAATCCTGACCTTTAGTAGGCCAGTAAAGCCTATATCCTACCTTAAATCTAATCTTACCAGCTTGGACATCCTACTGATAATTCCACAAATTCCTCATGAGTACACAGATGAAAGGCATTTAATCAGAATTTGAAAAAGCTCTATAAGAGTAACTTTGACATTTGCCCTGCCCGTTTAAAAACGTTATCATAAACCACTTTTACACTACTGAATTATGCATAAATGATATAAAAACTGTTCCTTTAACATGGGTTTATTGTGCAGCATCGCGGAGCCATTAGCTACTAACGTAACGCTCTGCACCTGGTTCAATGAACAACAAGACACTGCGCTCAAATTCACAAAGAGGCTTTAGCTAATAAAGACGTCTAAGTTCAAGTAAAGCCATGTGATTAAATAATCCAATTTTAAAATCTTAAATTGTCGATTTGTCTTGCTTTGAATTTTTCATTTTAGCAAGCTGTAGCTAACATCAGCAACAGACAACAATTAGCATAGCTTAAACCATTGTACCCGTTGCACTAAAGGTTTGGCCAAGACCGTGGTATTTTAAAACTTGTATCAAAATTTGGCGTAGCTTTTGTGTTCTCTTTAAATCCAATATCCACCCAATAGGTATCCAACGGATTAGTTTTTGCAGCAGAGGTAAGAGGCTTCTTGGTTAACAATAGCTAGCATCCCAAGACTCCATTTTAGCTAAGCTAGCTAGCAGTAACACAGACCGGACTAAGAGAAGAGCACATTATTGTTACCCACGTTTTCACGCCATTGGGTGTTTCCTGAGAGGTCTCATCGGTTTCGGACTTGACGGATGCAATAGATTCCTCTTGCTGTGGCTCATCAGCCTCATCAGGAGTTGTAACATCTGCCATGTTGAGCTTACACACAACGCAAGATGCCCCTACGCAGTTGAAAATGTGCAGGGAGGCTTTGTGCCTCCAACGCGAGATTTGGAGCTGTTGCTAGGCAGCCTATGTGAATAGAAAAGAATCGAAAAATGTTGCTCACATTATGCCAGAAATTACAGCATAATTCAAAGACAACTGAATATGAGTGAAGTAATGGTCACTGGTGGATGAGTAAATGGGTTTCTGAACACGGCACAGTTCTGAAAAATCTAATTATGAGAGAAGAGGTGGAGGTGCGGGAGGTCTACAGATACCTGGGTGCTCACCTGTACAAGACGGAAATGTAACACTGACGTCGTTTACGAGGAGTTAAATAACAGACTCTGCTTCTTGTGTAAGCGTAGGGCTTTCCATGTTTGCAGAAATGTTGGATTTTGTCAGTAAGTCTGTGGCAGAAAGTGAAAGCTGCTGGGGCAACATTAATGAGACCAGTGGCTCGCAACTAAACAAAATTATAAAGATGGCTTGTTTTGTAGTGCGGACTCGTCTAGCCTGTGGAACTGTTTATGCAAAGAGGAATGTGCAAAAGCTGCTGAACAATGCTGCATACCGTACCGCATATTTACCAAAGTGATCAAACAACGCCGTTTGTTCAGTCACATTCTTCTCAAGCTCTTCTGCAACAAAGAACATGACAGGAGTTCTGCCCACAGAAATGACTCTGCACAATTACTTTTCATTATGATTAATAAGTGTTAACTGTTTTCATTTTGAATTCAGTCCACCACATCAGTCCATTCAAACTTTCCTGCAAACTTTGCTCTATCAGTACGATAATGCAGCAGCTACATTGTAGGCTAATGTAGACAATCAGGTGTAAATTTTATTAAAATAGAAGACAGTTATTTGCAAATACATCAAACCCTACGTTTGTTTGAAATTAAACGATGACTATACCAAACATTGAAACCAAGAAATGTCATATGCAACACCAAAAAATCTGAAAATGAATTCACTTAATTGTCAACAGCTCAATAACATGAGAGGGTAGAAAAAGAATACAACAGTCTTTTAGCTGAGCATGAATACACTAATTAAAACATTCACATTACAACACAAATAGTTTAAGAATAAAAACAATTGAAGAATACCATTTCCCAATGTAAGGTTGAAAACCACTTATCATTTGTCATGGTTGTAAAATACAGTGGTGCAAATCAATACACTGTGTATATTTTCAGCACATTCACTGCATATATCATAGTACATTCAGTTCATACCTGCGCTGCCCATATGCAGATACTTTGCACTTTACTACTCTGCCCTTCCGGTTAGATGCTAAACTGCATTTCGTTGTTCAAGTACTTGTTACTGTTCAATGACAATTAAGTTGAATCTAACCTAATCTAATCTAATAGGCTGAAGAACCCTTCTGAAAACCATTGCCAGTTAACGCAGGTTATCACTACACACACAAATCTATGTTAAAACTAAAGCACATTACATTTTTCCTCTTGAAGAATAAATACAGCATAGGAGACCCTGACCTGATGAGCGGCTTAAACCCAACATGTAGCATGAATTAGTTGTGCAACATAGTGATAAACATGCCTGTCCTGACTTTTTTAATCATGTAGCATATATTTTTCAAAAAACAATTCAAATTCAGAGTTCCAACACTGTAAAGTGAACATTTACTTTTGCTGTCTTTGCACCATTTTTAGTTAGGTATATTTGGTTTTAGGGCAGAGGCCTCTTCAGCTCTGCTGCAATAATAAACAGTACAGAAGGTCATTCATACAGGCACGTAAGTCTAGCTTTGACCTGCAGCGAGAGACTACTTCCTACAGGAGGTGCCCATACCAATATACTGTACAATGGCACTTTGAGGAGCTGCAGTGCATGATATATCTGCTTTTCTCTTATCGTTTTTGGTTTCAAAGTAAGCTAATCTATTTTATTAATCTATTCCTTTTTCATTTTTGGATGACAATTTATGCAACAGTATCAGTAATACCTTAAGTCTACATTATTCCAGGCAGCACTCTCAGTGTCTGATTAAATGTTCCATCTTAGTGATTATGATAAAGTGCCAAGCCAATTCATCATCATCCCTGAAACTATTGACTTATGCACTTTTACTCCACTAAAGGAATCATTTCAATATCTTTATCCACCACGCTTTGACATTCACAGAGAATCTGCAGAAAGTCTGAGACTACTCCATTGACAAAGAAATACTTTTAAGTCTGACTTTCAAAATCCACAGTTGTTCTTAAGAAAATAACCTTTATTTGTTAACAGTTATAGAGCCAAAATGATGGCACTCAAGCTGTCTATACAAGAAGTATCAAGAACATGTCAACTTGAAGGTATGTGGATGACAATCTTTGCTTTTGCAGCACCGTCAAACTGTCTGATTCAAGATTGCAAATCATTTTTTACATTTGGATCTTTATAAGATCGATTCCCGGCTGGGGCCTTTCTGTGTGGAGTTTGCATGTTCTCCTCGTGTATGCGTGGGTTCTCTCCGGGTACTCCGGCTTCCTCCCACTGTCCAAAAACATGCATGTTAGGTTAATTGGTGTGTCTAAATTGTCCCTTGGAGTGAGTGTGAGTGTGTGTGTGGTCGTTTGTCTCTGTGTGGCCCTGTGATGGACTGGCGACCTGTCCAGGGTGTACCCTGCCTCTCGCCCAATGACAGCTGGGATAGGCTCCAGCCCCCCCGCGACCCGACCGTTGGATTAAGCAGAAACTGGATGGATGAATGGATGGATCTTTATATGAATTTTGAGAAAACTATTCACTGTCAAGCCAGCAAAGTGGTACATATCACAATTAAAATTGTGACGATATGCGTCAGAATGTTAATTACACTGCACAGTAAAACTTGTGCAACCTCACAAGTGGAAAAAAATCACTCTGTCCAATAACAGCCCTGAGGGACGGCTGTGGCAACTTTTCATTACAGCTTGGGACGCTGTTGACCTACAATGCAGCTGGTAGGTTAACCTTTAACATGCAGAATGGAACATGCGTTACCCTGTAAAGAAAAATCAGGTCAATAAACTGATAAAACACTTCCTGGATGACTAAATGTTCTTGCACCATATTTTACGCATTATGAATGCTACACAGTTCATACCTGAACTACTGGAAAGTAACTTAATAACCTGTCAGGCAATGTTATTAAATATAACGTAATAGGCAAGGCAAGGCGAGGCATCTTTATTTATATAGCGCATTTCATACCACAGGCAACTCAATGTGCTTTACATAAAGACAAGGCATTTAAAAGAACAGCATAAAGCAGCAATTTAAAGAGAAAAACACAGTTAAAAGCAATCAAAGAAGAAGGGAAAAAGAAAAATATAAACTCAACGATAAGCACACCAAAAGAGAAATGTTTTTAACCTGGATTTAAAAGTGCTTACAGTTGGGGCTGATTTCAGTTCTGCTGGTAGTTTGTTCCAGTTGTGAGCAGCAAAACATCTAAAAGCTGCTTCACCATGTCTAGTTTGAACTCTGGGCTCCACTATCTGACCTGAGTCAGCAGATCTCAGAGCTCTACTGGGTTTATACTCTGCTAGCATGTATAAACCCTAGCAGAGTATAAACTGTGGAAACTACGGCAGCAATTTTGGATTTTATTTATTTATTTTGTATTTTGTTAACAAAAATAACAAAACAAAACCTTTCTATCAGCTTCCTTAAGAATATGTTGGCAATACCAAATTTGCTATTATGATATTCATAATTCAAAACGTCAACCATTCCCTTCTCAAGAGACCATGTAAATTTGATAGACTTCTGAACCCAGGCAGAATTAATAATGGCTCCACTTAGGTTAATGGAATGACTTGATAAAGTATTCAAAATCTGTGCAACCTCTCGGTGTCTGTCTTTGTACTTTCTTGTAAGACTATACTATCACACAGGGGTCTAGCATAGTGTTTGATAACTTTAAAGGGGATGCTGTTGAGGCAGATATTAAAAACATTGTTTTATAGTTTCCATTATTAGTTTTGCTCCTAACCTGTTGTCTAGCTAAGATAAAGGATAACAATCTTTATCCATATGTCCTCTGGACACTGTATAATATTAGAGTGTGCTTTATGCAACAAGTTCATGTCTCAGCAGGTTCTCTCTAAGAGCCAAAGACATTTTACTGCACCTTGAAACTCAAGTAAAGGCTGCCTGTAACCGGCTCTGCCTGTTGAAAGATATGATAAAGGCAATACAGGGTCATGTGTCTAATATAAGTCATTGAACTCCTGATCTCTGTCAAAATATTGGACCTATAAAACGCTATCTGTAAGCAAAATCACTGTAATGGTTTAAAAAGAAACTATCTATAGCCAAATCGCTAACATTAAAAGTTTACTGAAAGACCTTCCCATCTAACAATGACATGACATGATATCAATGAGGCAAACTGTCTCATGACAGAACAATGTGATAAATACTTTTTAATTCATAGGAATTATCAGTGAAATAAGAGTGAAATAAAAATGCACTTATGAGATCAGCCTCGCTGCTTGTTTCTGTCGTAAATACAGATATGAATCAAAAGCACAGCAAGCCCAGAAATTGAGAATCTGCATGAACTTGAAAGTGAATATTCTCTTCGGGAATTACCAAGTTGTGTACATCTGAAAAATAAATGATGTCACAAATTATTGCACTTCACACACTGGTTGTGACCAGCTCCCTCATGACATGCTTTATCCTTAGTTTTGAGTCTGCATGAATTTGAACTGCATAACAACAAAACCTATGGCCAGACGTATCTCTGCTGCATTCTCTTTCAGTGTTCAATCAACTGACATGCTCGTTGTTTTCTTATGCAACTTGACTAATGTCAAATCTGCTTAAATATCAGTCTTTTCTCCTCTAGCGTCTTTACGCAGTCTGCATTTGTATGCCTTTGAGCAGGGGGGCTAACTAAATTTGTCCAGTGCAAACTGCACCAATTACACACACATCATCAAACCAGGCTCAGAGCATAATGCTGTGGTGTACCAAAAATACCTTTGCAGCAGCATGTGTAGTAGTCAGCAGCAGAGAGAGGCAGTATTTCTCGTGCTGGATAAGCACTGTTATTCCTGTTAGAATTGACTAAATTGAGAAGAGACAAAAAGCCAGGGAGGAGAAAACAAGGGGTGAAGACACAGTAGAGGAAGATTACTTGTTTATGCTGCTGCATCCATCATGGTGTTGCTGAGGGGGGGGACTGTTGTGAATGACTGAGGCAGCAAAGCAGCTGAGTGAGACTAACAAGTGGTTGCCATGCAGCAGGAGCAAGCGTGCGTGCTTCTAGAGGGAGAGATAGAGAAACAGAATGATAATGAGCGGGAGGCAGCAAGTAAAGCAGCACTAGGACAGGAGCTGTATCTTTTAAAAGAGACACGTATAATAGATTGACCCTGCCTCTCCCTTGCTCCTCTGTTTCTCTCTTTACCTCTTGCTTTTTTTGCTTAGATGGACTGTTAGTCTCGCGGATCCACTATGCCAGCAATGGACAGAACAATGGAAATATGTTTGAGAGCTCCAAGGAGGAGTTGTTCACAAGAAACGGCAGCAACAGGTCTGTAAGGATGGCACGATAATGATGGTGAGATGCCTGCCTTTTCTTCTTGAGACATCCTCACTGGAGAATCTGTCAATGCAGTCCTTCTCTTTCACCCTACCTCCCTCCCTCCCTCTCTCGTCTCCCTCAGCATACTTGTGCAGTGTCCTTCTCATCATTCTACTTCCTTCTCCCCTCATCTCTTTCACCATTCTCTCTGTTCATTTTCCAGCCGCTGTCTACATGCATCCTCCCTCTCTCATCCAGCCCCCCTCCTCACTCTCGAGCCACCTGCTGCTGGTGTTCATATGAAAGATTTGGGAGGAAAAGAATGACAGAGGCAGACATCCACTTGTGTGACCGAACCAATTTTGTGATTATGTGTGGTGAATTACTGTCGCTCTTTCACCGCCTCATGGAATTACACTGTCTGGCAGGCATCTGCTCACACGCAACAGGTAGAGATCTCCTTCTTCAAAACCAAAAATATGGAACATTGCATCTTCATGAGATGTGTTGTTTTCATTTAGAAGTTCAAGCTTTGTTTACGTTTAACAGCTGGCCATGCACTGCGACACACTGCAATTCTAACCTGGCTCATTTCCCTGCATCTGTTTTCAGAAAGTCTTTAACACTTATTTGTTTTATGTCTGATTTTTTTTTTTTTTTGCAATTGTCGGTCAAATCTCAGGAGGGACACAGTGGGAGAGATGTCCGAACATCTCTTTTATACCTAATTTCAAAGAGGCTATATTTAGACACCAGTAGCCTTTGGTGTAGCTCCACATTTAAATGTGGAAAATCTGTATTCTTCTTCCTTTCAGCGTGCACGGTGTCTGCATTTACTGTGATTTAATAAGTGGATAAAACAGACTGCCGCACGAGTGACAAAACAGAACTAATCGGAAGCCATCATTTAAACCCTGTCCAGGTAACATGCAGGCTTCGAAATGCCTGACCCCATCAGAGGAGAGATGAGGCACCTAGATGTTGGTTTACCATGAGCAGCGTCCACTACAACCACTCCCTTGCTGCCATGAGCGGAAACGACATGATGGCGCACTCTCTGACACTGGAGCAGAAGACAGCATTTGCTTTTGTGGGGATGCTACTGGTGTTCTTGGGGCTGCTGATAGTAAGATGTTTCAGGATCCTGCTGGACCCCTACAGCAGCATGCCCTCTTCCAACTGGGCTGATGGCATTGAGGGGCTGGAGAAAGGGACGTTTGAGTACGCCCTTACTTAACACAGGAACACACGTCCATACAAGTCCTCACAAACAGAAATATGCGTACATGCGGACCTGAACACACACATGCAAAGACACCCCAAGCCAAAACCCTGCACAACCTGACACTCCATTAACACACCTCTGTGTGATACACCGAACTGAGACACTGAAGCTTGATGTGTACGCATTGTTAGTTCAGAGTCTCTCTGCAGTATGTGACTACATGTTTGTTGTGTGTGTACAGCCAAGTGTGAGGCAGATGCTGTGCAGTATTCTCTGCCCTTCTGCTCGGGGATGTGTATTCAAGCTCATCGACTGACACAGAATTTGGCGTAAGCTCCCTTTAACCGATACCTACAAGTTGAATGTCTTTAGGTGATAAGAGGTGGATGTATTGTGGAACACAGGTGGACAGTGAGGCGCAGCAGGTCTATTTAGATAAAGTTAGAAGACTCAGGGACAAGATTCCTAATGTGAACTCAGAATAGAGGACAGAGTGGTTACACCTCTGCACAGCAGAACCATAAAGCATAAGAATGTACATGGGTGGATACAGGGTACTATGTCGAACTACTGCTTTGTTGACTAATCAAATCCAGTTTGTTGGTGACCAAAAGGAATGCAGCTGCTGGTGTGTGTAGATTGGTTCTTTTTGTGGTGTCTTGTTTTCTGAGGTAATGGAATGAATGGCAACTGAACAAACTGTTATTTATATTACGGTGTTGCTGATTCCAAAATGATGCAAAATCAACTTTCAGAGTACTGCTGCTCTTTTTGAGTGATGGTATATACTGTATGTTGCCAAAATTACATATCTGGGTGACAGAAATGTATGAAAAATGTTGCTTTGTGAGCAGTCAAATGTTCCTTCCGAAAAACACTCTGTCTTAAGGTCGACTGATGAGAAAAACGCTAAGGACTTTCATGGGAGATGTGGATAAAAAACAAAAAAAGACTGTTTTCATTCTCAGTGCTGCTAGTTTACTAATGATTGTGAGAAACTCTCACTCCCTGTCTGCAAAGGAAAAGGTCACAAGGAAAACAGGGGTGGGACGTGTGTCAGCACTACACGTGAACATCTTTTCTCTCTATCCTCAACCATCCTCAACCCTTCTCCCCTGCTCTCTTCCTTCCAGACAGAGGAAGACAGGACAGTCCTATACATAGATTCTGTAAAACAGCAGGCCGCTCAAAGTCTGGAACTGTTCCTTTGCTAATTTTTACGGTCTACGGTTTCTCCTTAGTGCTGTGAATCTGCCTTACTGTGACCTTTAATGGGTTTATGTGCCTTCATCTAGAAACATTAGAGCACCTGTTTGTGGGTGAGTGCGTGTGCGAAGTGTGAGTGTGAGTGTGTCTTATATCATATTGACAGACCTGTTGCTTGCTCCGTTGGTGGTAGAGATTTCTCATTGATTTCATTTGATTTAATGATGTGAAATAAAAGGAATTTACTCACTTTAGAATATTGCTGTTCCAGTCTTTCAATTTGGCTCTCTTTAACATAATCTGTGACAAAGCAGAGATCAGTTTTACGTAATTTTACAGGAAAGAGCAGAGGGTCAAAACTCCAAACATTTTTCTCCACTCCAAATACTGGCAGCAGTTGTCCAACATCAATGCAGCAACAGCCAGGGAGGGTGTAAGTCAGTGCATTAGACTCTTAGAACACGGCTGGAGAAATGGGATCTGCTTTAAAAAACAACAACAATAAGAATAGTCTGAGACTTCATCAAAGTAAAGACGGTAAACTGATAGGAATTCAGAAAACATATGGCAGGTCTTGAGCTTCAGAGCCCACTGGCTATTCCTCCCACGGTCAGTTCACATTCATAGGCCACCGTGCACGCCTCCCTCGACACACATCATTCGTCAGGAATGCAATCGTTATTGCACCATTATCTCTGTCACCTATGTGACATCCTTATCTGAAACTATTCTTAACGGAAAAACACAGTGCTTTTCTTCTTCTTCCTACAAGACAATTTACAAGAAAATCTAAGGCGACAAGTATCAAGTGTCAAGGGTTTCTTATCCAGTTTCAATAATCATGTCTGCTCTGGATTATTTTATCGCATCTTACAGTTAAATCGTATTTTGTTAGGAGTTTTGTTTAAAAGTCAGAGAAAAGTGGAAAGTTATTCATTACATTTTAGTACTTTAAGTACTTTAACTACAAGGTATAACTTCATGGTATTTGTACTTTAACTGAGGCTTTCAATTTTATGCAACTTAACACTCACTCCGATTAATTTCAGACGGTACTATTTGCTTCACAATATTTATTTCACATAGTTTCTTACTAGCTACTTTTAAATAATACATTTTTACGTCCGTTTGAAAAAAAAAAGGACATTGTTAAAGATTAAACCAGTGCTTCTGCAACCTTTTTGGCGTCTTACAAAAAGCAGAATGTATGTCAGCGTCGCATTTAGACGGCTCCACCATTTTTGTCCATAGAGTTTTCATATGGTTTCATTAAAAATGAAAACAAATATTCAAACATCTTATCAAAAATCATGGGGAAAATCATCCAACAACTGAAAAAAGCGTTGTGTGTAAACCCTTTTTTTTCTTCCATAATGTCAATAGTAATAATAATAATAATAATAATAATAGCACAACATATGCAGATAGTACACTGACTGAGATCGTTGTAGTTTGTAATGATTACTTTTACTTTAAACTCTACCTTCCAGGGGCCCCTGAGCTGGCTTTGGCTGGAACATTCTGATGGAAGACCCTCTACAGTATTGGAATTACTTAAATGGATGTATCATTTAGTGTAATTCTTCTTTCCTAAAACTAATCTAATAGACTTGAAGCTTAGAATTTTTTAATAAGACCGAACACTATTATCGTTGACTCATTGTAATGAGACAGTTTTATAAATGTCTATTTTGATTTATTTTGAAACCCCACTCACTCTGAGGGATGAGGAGATTGTTCAGTCTGGAGACACAGTTGTGGAATTTTTTCTTAATGAATTTGAGGGTGTTTTTCAGGTGAAAGTTTCAAAAATAGTTAGGCTTTAAGAGTTCCGTACATTTTACTGCCAATGTTTACATATTTTAGTGAAGAAAAATCTGCAATATATGCCTTTTTTGCCATTGATGAGAAGGCAGAATAATGAACCTTAACTTTGCTGATTATGAATCATTAGTTTGATGACTTGTGGATTTCTGACCTCACACGCTATGTCCTTGATTTGTTGCGATAAGACCACTTGATTTATTAGGTTTTTTATTACCTTAGTTATCCAAAGTAATGTGATACCTTTAATACAGTAATATCCAAAATAGCTTTAGGCAAGCCATTCAGTAAAGTTGAAAATATTGTAGCATTCATGTTTTACTTTATCTTTTTTTTCTTTGAAAAACAAAAACACAGCAGTAGTTGCAAGATGTTAGAGTTGGAGCTGACGTGGGATTAACATAGCGCAGACAGCGCTTCAAGGCATAAATCAAAAATAACTGCGTCGTGTCTGCGACGAGCTCACTGCTGCGAAGTATACAGTGTGTCGCAGTGAGCTCGTCGCAGACACGACGCAGTTATTTTTGATTTATGCCTTGAAGCGCTGTCTGCGCTATGTTAATCCCACGCCACAACGCAAGAGG
Source organism: Odontesthes bonariensis (assembly GCF_027942865.1). NCBI lineage: Eukaryota > Metazoa > Chordata > Actinopteri > Atheriniformes > Atherinopsidae > Odontesthes > Odontesthes bonariensis. Next base: position 14,491,192 of record NC_134506.1, on the reverse strand, counting down.
GACAATCACGAACAAGCTAGGATTGTGGGTGTTACGGTTACGGAGGTCATTCAACAACAATGGCGACTGGACGAATGCACACTTTGATTGAGATGCAGCTGATCGATCTAGAAATAGAAGAAATATTGCTACTACTGGAGCTGGCAGAGGGAAAGAATCGTCACGGTTAGCACGGTTAGCGTCAGCCGGTTAGCAAACTACGCATAGTGTAGAGCGGATGTAGAGTTGACCAATCAGAGGCCTCCTTTCTCTCCTCCCTGCGGCACTGTCCGCGGTGAGTGAAGGGCGAATTATAGTTCTGCGTCTATCGTCTTGACGTGTTGCTTTGCTCTGGTCGCGAACCACTTTTCATGTTATGGTCACAGCCCTTTTACAGACAGCCGTTCCACTTCCTATTCGCCCCATTATAAAAAATTTGGCTGCAGTTCAGTTGATTTTCTCTGGGGGCGCTGGCGAGCGAGTGCAGAATGACCATTTTCCATAGGGCTGGCGCTAATAACTCAAAAAATGTCCCCGCTAGCGACTGAAACCTGAAAATATTACTGTGATTTCTGACAGCGGGATGTAGATTTATATCAAAAGTACAATAACCTGGGAGTTATATCTTTCTGTTTTCTTACAGGTCTGGCATTTGCGAGTCAGTCTCCGCTAGCATTTTGCTAACGGAATCTGATGAACGCACGGCAGATTACGACCGGCTGCTTTACGGCACTCGTCCACTGTGCCAGAGTGCTAACCTGGTGCTGCTAACAACAACCAAAGCTAAACCAGAGGCTAGTCAGAGAGTATGTAAAAGGGATGTGCTGAAATCTGTAACTATTTGAGCTAACACCTCTCTGCTAGCTCAGCGCTAGGACTGACCATGCCGTAAAGTGATGCCACATGCCTGACGTCACTCGTGAGGCAATACTGACAATAAATGTGTATTTTAAAAAGATCTAGCGAGTCTAAAAAAATCAAACCAAGTGCCGTTTGAAAGGATAATTTATCCTTCCTTTAGGAAAATGAAAATAAAAAAATATAAAAAATTCTATCGAAAGCAATGGCTGGATCTAATGTGGATTTCATAGTACCACCATAGAGTTCGGCGTGCTCTGCACTGCTTCGTTGGCGCCCCTAGAGTGCAGTACCACCCGGAAATAGCCGCCAGTTTTCCCTCTCCTCATAATAGAGACTCTCTGTTATGGTTCTGCAACCTCGGTCTGGAATTTGGGACGCACAGCAGTTTCCCCTCGCGAGAATTTCGGTGGGCGGTGACGAGAACTTCGTCGGCGCCGGCAGAAGTGTTTATCTTTCAAAAAAAAAAAAGTGTATGCAAGATATGGATCTGGAGTTGCTCGACATCGAAGAAGACAGCTTCTTTTATTGGAGTTGGCGAAAATGCAAAGGAGGAAGCCACACAGACAACCAGAAAGGCACACCGAGGACCAATCACAGCCGCTTTTGTCTGCGCACTTCCGTTGGTGGTCTGCGTGCGTCTGTCGCGTAGTCAGGATTTTTCTGAGGTGCACGACAACGCGCGCAGAGCCTCTGCGTGGGGGAGTGGTCAAGATTTTGACGCTCGCAGAGGCTCTGCGTCCGAGCGTCAGAGGCTTTGCGTCTGAAGCATAAATCAGGCTTTACAATTTTGAGGAGGTGCACCAGAGTGTCTGCGTAGTGTCTGCGTTAAGGCTCGTGTATACTTCGCAGCAGTGTGTCGCAGTGAGCTTGTCGCAGACACGACGCAGTTATTTTTGATTTATGCCTTGAAGCGCTGTCTGCGCTATGTTAATCCCACGCCACAACGCAAGAGGGACAATCACGAACAAGCTAGGATTGTGGGTGTTACGGTTACGGAGGTCATTCAACAACAATGGCGACTGGACGAATGCGCACTTTGATTGAGATGCAGCTGATCGATCTAGAAATAGAATAAATATTGCTACTACTGGAGCTGGCAGAGAGGCGAAAGAATCGTCATGGTTAGCACGGTTAGCGTCAGCCGGTTAGCAAACCGGAAATACGCATAGTGTAGTGTTGACCAATCTCTCCTCCCTGCGGCGATGTCTGCGGCACTGTCTGCGGTGAGTTAAGCCTGATTTATGCTTCAGACGCAAAGCCTCTGACGCTCAGACGCAGAGCCTCTGCGAGAGTCAAAATCTTGACCACTCCCCCACGCAGAGGCTCTGCGCGCGTCCTCGTGCACCTCAGAAAAATCCTGACTACGCGACAGACGCACGCAGACCACCAACGGAAGTGCGCAGACAAAAGCGGCTGTGATTGGTCCTCGGTGTGAATTTCCGGTTGCCTGTGTGGCTTCCTCCTTTGCATTTTCGCCAACTCCAATAAAATAAGCTGTTCTTCTTCGATGTCGAGCAACTCCAGATCCATATCTTGCATACACTTTTTTTTTTTTTAAAGATAAACACTTCCGCCGGCACCGCTGAAGTTCTCGTCACCGCCCACCGAAATTTTCGCGAGGAGAAACTGCTGTGCGTCCCGAGAAATTCCAGACCGAGGTTGCAGAACCATAACATGAAAAGTGGTTCGCGACCAGAGCAAAGCAACACGTCAAGACGATAGACGCAGAACTTTAATCTGCCCTTTACAATTTTGAGGAGGTGCACCAGAGTGTCTGCGTAGTGTCTGCGTTAACTGCGACACACACGTAGACGACCTGGTTTCCGAGTATAAATCATCTCACGCTGGAGCCCCTGAAGTCTGCTGAATGGCTGTATTTGATCTTAAGACGAGGACTTAACACCTTTGACCACTTCTGGAAGACTTTGTGAACGGCTTAGCGATAAATGAAATATACAGTATTAATGTTTTATAATGGTCATTAATGATTAGAAAGCAATTAAGATTAATTATTTACCTTAAATTGATTGTTTGAGCTCATGCATTTAGTTCTTGGATAACCTTTTCTTGGTTATTTGCAGGTTTGTGTTACTTTCAAACGAAAAAAAATGTTTTATCAAAGCTTGTTCAACTTGAAAATTAACAATTCAAGCAGTGTGGGATTCACCAAACATAGTTGTGCATGTTCATGAGTTCATTTAAAATTAGGATTAGAATGGCTGAACTCTCAGTTGAACCTGAACAAACAGTACCGTTGAGAAAGCAGGCCTCAGTCCTGCAGCTTTCTTAGATTGTTAAGATGTTACTTTTTTCTCTGTTCCAGGCTGTGGGACAGTTGGCAGAGCATGACAATATCTATGCAAAGTTTTACTCTCAGGGTGAGTTAATTAGCCCTTTACTAAAATATATCTATATAATATCTTTGATCTCTGTTTTTTATGTGAACCTCTTTCTTCTATCTTTACCAAGATACCCTTTTGAATAAGGCTTGTTGCTTTGGAAATATCTAATTCTGTTTCTGAATTTTATTTAGAACAAGCAGGGCAATAATGACTATAGGTAAATAGCTGAGCTCTCTTTCATGCTTTATGGGTCATGCTGACCCGTTTAAGATGTAGTATGAAGGATCCTGTTAACATTGCAGTGAGAAGTGCAAAGCTTAATGAGTGCAGCAAAGGGACTTTTTTCTTTCACCTTTAAGCCCTTTGGATATCAACTAGAGTGCAGCTTTACTTACAAATTGACGCATGTGCACCTGGTGCCACAGGCTCCCCATAAAGACTCAACAGATCTCTGAGGAGATCTGTATTCTCTGAAATAACCAAAGCAGAGCAGGTAAAAGTCAAGCAGACCATGGAAGAAACAAGACCCAAGTATGAGACAAAACCACCAAATCATCTCTAAATCTGACAATGAGCTTAAGCAGCAAAGCGGATTAATGCCATCATTACTCGTGAAAATGACCCGTTGTGGTCTGATCAGGAAGCTGAAGGCGAGAGGGGAGTTGCACTTTAGCAGTCTGAGCATTCCATGAGAAAAATGTCTCCGGCAAGGCTTTGTCAGTCACAGTCACATTGTAGTAATTTCAAGTTTGTTTTGAATCTGATGTGCATTTGGTTGTCTTCTTTCAATCTACATAAGAAAACATGTGCTGGAGTCTTTTTGTCAGCAAGCGATACAGTCAAGGTCAGATTTCCAGTCATTAGCCTGCCTTTCACTGCATAATTTTAATGGGAAAAATAAATGACTCAAGTCTACAGGCATTTCATTGTTTTTTAAAAGTAAAAAAATAATACGGAATACTTTCTGTAAAACTGCATTATTTAAAGTACACGTTCCGTAAAATAATATTTTCAATTGTATTTCTGCAGTAATGTACAGTTAAAAAACATGAAATCACTTCAAATAAATGCTAAATAACCTGAAATTTTGTGTAAATAACTATAGATTTCTGTAATTTTATATACATTTCTTGATTCAAATTATTAAGAAAGATCTGTAAAATTACATCACATTTGATGTAAAATTACATTTGAATATGAAAGAAACATGTTAAATTACCTGTAAAAAAAACATAGTAATAATGTAAATTATATTATTGGTCAATACATGTAATTCTAAAGGTAAATATTGAATTTACTACTAGTATCCGTCAATTTACAGTTATTACATTGTTTTAAGGAAAATGGTGATAAACCCGTAAAAACATACAGAAAATTGTATGTAAAATTAAAGTTAAAGATGTACAATTACAATAAATTGTCATTAAAAACATAGTATTAATGTAATCTTACATTACGGATAATTAACTGTAATTTTAAACATAAAACCTAAAATTACTAAAAAAATATCTGTAAATCTACTGGAATTCCATTGTTTTATTGGAAAACAGGAAAAAAAATTACAGAATATTTCCTGTAAAATTACTTTTTTTTTTACAGTGTAGTAAAATGTTGCTGTTATCACACTTGTTTCACTGGTTGTACCCTGTTACAAACATATCTGCAATTAAATGTTGTTGTTTTTTAAATAATGCCATATTAGTTATATATTTTCCCTTCCAAGTCATATACATAATAAAGGCTCTGAAACCTTGAAACTTTTCCAGCTCATATTGGCCTTTTTTTAGTGGGAACCTAAATTGGGATGTTTCCCGGTGATTCATCCAGAGGGCTCATAGGTCTGAGGAAACACTATTCATGGCCCCATAAAATGCAACTGCAGAACAACTTGTGCTGTTACTCTGCACTTCTGACAATAATAGTAGTAATCAATTCTCCTGAACTCTAGCAATGAGCACCTTTATCTCTCTTTTGTGGTTTATGACTTGGTTAATCGTTAAGCAACGCCTTTGTGTCCCCTAGGATGGAGCAAGGACATATCTGACACCCCTTCAGTTCAGTTTTCTGAGGGCTGATCCAGGGAACTAGCCAATAGCTGGTAGCCAGTGTATGACCCGGAGTATAAAAGCTGAAACAAATCAAGTTCATGCTCAAGAAGCTCAGCACAGCAGAAAAAAATACCTATGAGTTCATTCCTAGCCAAGTCATCATATCAATAAACAAGGATAACCGTGCCAGTTGAAGCAGTGTTGTTCTCTTTTAAAACACTTTTGGATGACTGAAGACTTAAGACCTACGCTGCTCTTTTATCCTTGACAGTTTAAAATCAGAGAATCCCCTCCAGCATTCCTGATGGAGAGGCTGAAGTCTAACAGAGGGGCGCACGTTAACTCTGCTTATGATCCCACGCTGGATGAACCCCCGGTCTATGACAACAACTTTTCTAACGAGGAGCATCGGAAAGTCCGACCCTCGGTGATTAGTGCCTTTGGTCATGACACTTTAGACCGACTGCCCCACATTGACTTCTATCGAAATGAAGGCAGCGTTAGTGGTCACCGAGCTGTGAGACCGTCCCTGCAGGAGCTCCACGATGTGTTTCAGAAGGTGAGTGCATAAATAGTGATTTTGGTAAATGCAAATGTCGGTTATGCTTTGTTTCTGTCTGTCTGGAGCCTATGTTCTCCTTTATTATGCATATATAAACATCCCTTCTACAAAAAATAACTTCTTAACAGGCTCCAGACCTTGTTCTGCTCCTGAGATACACCTTTAATTCACTCAGGTTAAAGATAGTGATAGGAGAGATTTTACAGCTGTTCAATTATTCAAAATTCCTCACAACGTCCACAATTGTTAGCTGTTATCTCTTTATCTAAAAACTTGTAAAAACTAAAAAGAATACAGTTAGTATTTATAATAAAGTTAATAAAGTTATTTTTGGAACTCAATGTCATTAAAACACTTGACACACTTTAGAGTGTTTATTCCTATTTATCAAACTGTATAGCAAAAGACATGGGGTCCTAGGTCATTTCAGTTTATAGCTTGGAATAGATCTTATTTTCTGAGTAGATATAAAAATGATAGATTTTTCAGCACTCTTGCCAATAGGAACTTAAGAAAATAACATTCTATCATTGAGACAGTAGAAAGAGGAAAGTATAATTTGAATATGAATGGCCCATCAGCATTTGGTCAAAAGAATGTTTCCATTTTCACAGGGAACTAGTGAGTTATGTCACAGTATTCCAAAAATAACACAGCTATATGTTTCAGAGAAGGCACGAGAAAACCAAACATTAAAGTACAATTTCTGTGTCCTGCAATAGAGCATATAACAGTAAAAATGCTCCTTTAATAACAACTGCTAAAATCAACACGTTCATTTTCCCTTCCTTTAAATTTTTGCTTTTACGTTCTCTCAAAAGAATGGAGCCATCTCTGTGCCAGAGACAGTAAAGGATGATGATGAGACGAGTGATGGGACGACCCCCTCAGATGATCTGGAGTGTGCAATTCCTACTGAACAAAACGGAGGTGCAAAGTTTGGCTGGATAAGGGGTGTCCTGGTGAGTTCTGCTGGCTGCTTTATATAAAATAGTTCACTCAATAATACAGTGACCTGGCTAAAAGTGGCTACAGGTGTCTCAATACATACACAGTGTGCCTCTTTGTGCTATTGTGCCTTTCAAGACCAGAGTCTGGGACTCATTTGAAAAAAATAAATCCACAGAAAACTAAATAAGGAAGAACTGCCTTCATGTACTTGCTGTTACATTACTGTGCTACTTCACAGTAAAAGAACACCATGACCTTCTATGAGGAATTTGTAGTTGAATTGTTCTTCTCTTCCGACAGGTGAGATGCATGCTAACCATCTGGGGTGTGATGCTGTTCATCCGTCTGTCCTGGATTTTTGCTCAGACAGGCTGGGGTGAGTGAAACACGGGTGGTCCAGTGGGACACATCCCAAGCACATAATTGTTTTTTGCAGCCTTATCAAATACTTTTAGTATTTTTCCTTGAAGTTTTTTGTAATTTCTATTTGACACTCACAACTTTCCTTGGCCATTAATGTAGTTATTTGGAGAAGTTTTTTTTTATTGAATTTTTCGGGCTCAGTCTTCTTAAGGGCAGCAGCTGACAGTTCATATCAGTATTCCTTCTCAGGACACTTTAGTTACCTGTAATTGTAAGGACTACAGACAATTATAGCATTGCACAGTGGCCTTTCTAAGTTACCATGTACTTACTGTAAGTCTATTCTGAGAGCCAAACTTCGTTGAGCATGTGTGACAAAGTGCGAGAGAAAAAGGGAATGATTGTGAGAATGACTTCACGAGTATGTCCACTTCTGACGAATCTATCTATCAACAGCGGCTTTTGTTCAGGCAGAATAGCTAAAAGGGTTTGAAAGGCAGTGAACGTCACTGCAGTCGACAGAGCAGGTATTGCATATGACTGTAACGTATGGCCTCCGGGCTCCACAGGGAGTTGAAATCTTACAGTGTTTAAAGGTAAAAGTGGGGAGGAAGCTTCCCTTTCACACACAGGGTGTTTTATGACTGACCTACTGAAAGTAATACCTGAGTAAAATGTAATAAAAATACTAATTTGAGGCTGTAATATTATCGCTTTTCAGGTCTGGGAATTGTGGTCATCGTTCTCAGCTGTGTGGTCACCACCATCACAGGTCTTTCCATGTCTGCCATTTGTACGAATGGTGTGGTAAGAGGAGGTGGGTCAACGCATCAACCAACATGAGACGACTTAATATTCAGAAACGCACAGCGACAGATAATTGAACACAGGTGTTGACTAACCTGTCATGCTGGTATATCATCCATAACTTATAAGTGTATCCAGCCAACCGCAGCAGCTAAAACCTTATTCATAAATGTTCCCTGAGATGACACACACTTATTCTGACACAAACCATTTCAGTCAGAGAACGAAATGACCAGGAGGACAGTGTGTGCAGATAAAGACACAAAGCCCCAAAGCTGCACCTGTCACCTCTTGATGCCTGTTCTCTGTTTTACAGCTTGCCTTGACAGAAAATCAATCAATGAGAAATGCGGTGATTAATCATCCACTTCTCTTTAGATGTACACTGACAAGCTGGCCGTCCATGTATCTGGCCAAACGTGTTATTCTGGTGTAGAAAACCGGTGGTTTCTGTTCAAATATCAAGAGAAGAAAGTCAGTGTGCTCAATATGAAAAAGCTATCTGCAACAGAATCACTAAATGTTAGAATGACGGGTGAGCTCATTTGACAAGTAACAGAAGGAAATGTATTGAGGTACAAGTTTACACTTCACTAAATTGTAAAAGCCATTTTAAAAAGAGATTCTAAACATTTAAGGCAGAGAGTATGGTTGGCATTTAACTACACCTTTTTTGTTTAACATCTGGCCTCAGGAAAACAAATTACACAATTAAATCCACATGGCTTCTCTAGAATTTGGCATTGAAAATCTTGGATAAAAACATGGTCCCATGAGGTCTGTTGCAATCATTACCTAATGGTATATTTACAATTATTTGAGAAGGTCGAGATCATTCTGCATAATCGTCACAACCATTCATTCACCTGAATGAAAACAGCTGGTTGAAACTGGCAACAATGCTCTCTTGCCCATACTATTTGATGTTTGATAGAGCTGACGCCCTTTAAATTATATCTTGTCTTCTGCTGTAAAAATGACATATTCGCCATGGGTTTTTGTTTTAGTCAAACATAAATTTAATATTTGTGTTCCAGAATGTATTGCTAAAACTTTCAAAATTAATATTTTCATACTGACATTGCCGTTAATCATCAAAAAGTGTATAACTAAATGTGTATTACATCAGAAAGTCTTATGCAATAATAGTAGCACAGAACATTAATGCATTATTCACAATCTCTAAAAAGACGATTTGTTGTAAAGAAAGATTTCATAATTATGACAGCCAAACCATTATTGCCATCATTTTAGTTAAATATTGTGAACTTAATTAATATTTAAAGATTGGATTTAAATGCTTTCATGACATTGCTTCTCCATTTTTAAAGAGTGGCAGCAGAATCACCAGAGAAGCTTTATGAGGCAATTGTAAATTTTCTTTCTGTGAGGCATCTTTCTATTCAGGCATCTTTTTCTGTGACATGACCAACGTTTAACTACTCGCTACCTGATCCCTTAAAATTGAACCACATAAACCAATCAAATATAACAATAATATGCAAAAACAAAGATGACGTGTGTGTATGCTTCATGTTGTTATGTCAGGAGGAGCTTACTACTTGATATCTCGGAGTCTGGGACCAGAATTTGGTGGGTCGATCGGTCTCATTTTTGCCTTTGCCAATGCAGTGGCTGTAGCCATGAATGTGGTGGGATTTGCCGAGACCGTGGTTGACTTACTCAAGGTGTGTGATGTTATTGTGATCAGGTGACAGCAAAAAGAATCGTGAAAATGAGTTGACTGTTTACTAACTTCCCTCTTACCTCTTGGGTCTTTTTTGTTGCACTCAGGAGCATAATGCCATCATGGTGGATGAAATCAATGATATCAGAATCGTTGGCTGCATCACGGTTCTGCTGCTCTTGGGCATAGCTCTTGCTGGAATGGAATGGGAGGCCAATGTGAGAAATGACAACTGTGTTTGTTGTTGACTCTGGGCATGTTGTGGTAAAACCTCCAACCTTCATTTTAATTGCTCTCACTAATTTATCCCCACAGGCACAGATTGTTCTACTTATCATCTTGATTATGGCCATAGTGAACGTGTTTGTAGGAACAGCTATTCCTGCAACTGAGTCTAAGAAGTCCCAAGGCTTTTTCAATTATAACGGTAAGACACTTTTCAAATCATTGCACATCTTCATCACAATTTCTATATACATATATAACTAATTCTGAAAACACTGTTAACATATTTTTTTTCTCTTCTTTTCACTTCTTTTCAGCAAAAATCTTCATGGAAAATTTTACGCCAGCTTTTAGGGGTGGGGAGAGCTTTTTCTCAGTGTTTGCTATTTTTTTCCCCGCGGCAACAGGGATCATGGCAGGAGCCAACATCTCTGGAGACTTGCGGGTAATTTTTTTTCATACAGAGGTCATTGCTGCACAAGAGTCAGGCACAGACATCATTTGCTCCAATAGAACAGCAGACGCCTCGAAACAAAAAGGCTGTATTTAATTCAAAATATAGAAATATACTCACATTTAGTTTCAGCTTGAATTATATTTAGTCATGATTATGAAATTCTCTGATGCCAACCGTTTTCATTTTACAGGATGCCCAAGCCGCCATACCCAAAGGAACCTTGTTGGCCATCCTGATCACTGGTGTCACTTACATTGGCGTGGCTGTTTGTGTCTGTAAGTAAACTACAGTAATTGCACCTAATTGAACAGCAATGCAGCCTTTTGCTGCTCATATTGCAAACAAAAATATAAGTCATCCGCTGACTTCCGCAGATTCCGATCTCAGAACATTTGTGTTGATATCTCGTGCAAACATTCAATTGAAAACAAAACTCAGAAGCAATGCATGTTCTTTCCTTTCATTTTCAGCTGCTACCGTTGTCCGAGATGCCACAGGAAACATAACTGACCTCATCACGCCAGGCACACCATGTAACGGTTCAGCAGCGGCTGCCTGTGAACTGGGCTATGATTTTTCTTCCTGCACAGAAAATGCAGACAGTGCATGTAGGTTTGGCTCGATGAACAACTTCCAGGTAATCACCCTTTCAAACAAATCTGCACTGAAAAGGAGCGCTTTATTTTTTTTTGTCCATCTCGAACATCTCCTTTCGTCCCCTCTAACTTAGGTGATGACCATGGTGTCAGGGTTTGGTCCTCTCATCATTGCAGGAACTTTCTCAGCCACTCTGTCATCTGCTTTGGCTTCCCTTGTTAGTGCACCTAAAGTGTTCCAGGTAACCTGACATTCTTTCCTAAATGCAGTGCAATCAAAATGCTAACTCTCAGAATAACTGTTGCAATCCTATTCTCTAATTCAAGTTCTGTTGTTCCACAGGCACTGTGTAAAGACAACATCTACACGGCCCTGCACTTCTTTGCCAAAGGATTTGGCAAGAATAATGAGCCAGTCTATGCCTATATCCTCACATTCATTATTTCTGTGGCCTTCATTCTCGTCGGTCAGTTCAGTGGTCCATTGCTTCAACATAATATTTTAACATCCTTACATCACTTAACATGTTATACCTTGTCCTACAATTCATTTTAAGCTTCACATGAACAAATACAGACTTTTAATTGTTATCAAGTTGAAAGAAAAGGACTCAAACATTTATCTTACATTTGTGTTGGATAAATCACTCTTCATGCACATTTTTTCTTTGAACTTTAACAGTTTCCAAACAGCATTACAGACATTTCACTGTAATCACTGAAAAAACATAAAACAGGGATTTCCCCTTCAATCAGCTGCATTTTAGGCATATTCACAGGCCAATATCAGTGTTGAATAATCTGAAAATTATGTCTGACATATACTCTCTAATGACCAAAACTTGTCAAAGTTCAGACAGATTTTAAGGTTTCTCTTTTCTGTCGAAAGGCAACCTCAATACCATCGCACCTATCAACTCAAATTTCTTCCTGGCATCTTATGCTCTCATCAATTTCTCCTGTTTCCATGCGTCCTATGCCAAGTCTCCAGGTAAGTCTATAAAGTAGTTCATGAATCGTACCCTTAAAGCTATGGTAGGTAATCCTAGAGAGCTAGCAAGAGAGCTAGCAAGATTCGAAAGTGTCCCCTCCTCTAAGCTCCACCCCCCCCTCCCCATTCCGTCAGTGCTTCATCCAAAGCCGGTGGAACCGCATGCGCACATGGAGCAGGGAGCCGGCAGAGGGGGGCGTAGGCAGAAAGCAGAGGCATCTGATTGGTTTTTTGTAGGCGACGCTGATCTCGGATTGGTCAGCTTTTTCTCAGTCCTGCAGCTGCCACAGAGGTCTGATTATTTTCGTCCCTTTTTCTAAATACATCTTGTATAGATTTCTCTCAGGATAGACGGACCATTTCACCCAGTATTACAAAATGTGTTTCTGAACAGGATTACCTACCATGCCTTTAAGGAATTTTACTAGTTCCCATCCAATGAAACCAGGTTTAAATGTAAAAAAAAAAAGTATTTTGATGAGTTTATTGACTGTCTTTTAATTCTATATACATTTTAAGACTCGATAGAACAGCCTCTTTGCCATCACTTTCCAACATATTGCCTCATCTGTCATGCTCCCCCCAGGTTGGAGACCTGCATATAAATACTACAACATGTGGCTATCTCTGTTGGGGGCTCTGCTCTGCTGTGCTGTTATGTTTGTTATCAACTGGTGGGCTGCTCTACTCACATATGGAATTGAAATCCTCCTCTATTTGTATGTCACCGTCAAGAAGCCAGGTGAGCTTGTTTACATGCTTGGAAGTACTTCTTTGGTATTCAGGAGTTAGAAGAACTAACCTGTAGGGATACTTTCTTTATGTCCAGATGTGAACTGGGGTTCATCCACTCAGGCAGTGACATTTGTGAGTGCAGTCAGCAATGCTCTGTCTCTGTCTGGTGTAGAGGACCATGTCAAGAACTTCAGGTGAAATCCTGCACTGCATCCCTCTGGGCACATATATGCAGACTAACATAATAAACCCATTAAAATCGAGGTCAATTTTGATAATAAACACAGAATAACACAAAAACATCCCTGTTTCTTCCTCAGGCCTCAGATCTTAGCCTTGACAGGGTCTGCACGAACCAGGCCAGCTCTCTTGGACCTGGCTCACTCCTTCACCAAGAACTATGGACTCTGTCTCACCTGTGAAGTTTTTGTGGTAGGTCCTAGAGAAATGTACTTAGCAATACCCCCAAATCCAATTAAAGTCTAGGCTCTGATGAGAGCTAAGCAAATTTAATAATCTAAAGAGCTGACTTCACAATCAGTGGATGTTTTGTTGAATATTAGTCACAGATGAGACAAAATGCCAACACTTTAGCCACTAAAGACTAAAATTTTGAATATGAAAGAAGATGGATGTGGGATCTCTTTACTTCTCAAAAAACATGCCCTTAAAGTACGGTCTGATCTTCTCAGGGCCCCAGATCAGAGGTCCTTGAGGAGATGAACGCTGGAATGGAGACTAATCAGCAGTGGCTAAGGAAGACCAAACGCAAGGCATTTTACGCTGCTGTGGCCTGTGAAAACTTCAGAGAAGGAACTGAGAGTCTACTGCAGGTCAGTGTGGGCATGGTTGAAAAAACACCTCTGTGATAGATAAGAAACAGAAAACTAACCTATAATAATTCCCTTGATTAAAGTGTAACCTGTGAGATTTCATCAGAGGGCGATGGCAGATTTATAGAAGCAGCTTTCATTGACCTGTTTCTTCGTCTCGATGCTGAGTAGGCCTATATATTGCTCGGTTATGACTCTGGCTCAGACCTGTCCTAAAGATCTTGCCAGGAAATTGGTGCCGCCAGTAGAAGAGAAGAGAGTTAATGATGAGCAGGAAAACTTCAGTCTTATGGCTCCGGCTATTGCACTTTTGAGATAAGACAGCTGTTTATTGTCAGGGTTGCTGTCTTCAAACAGCCGGGCAGATTAAAGACTATAATTGATTAACACTGCATTGGTTGAGTCCTTGCAGACAAAGCGACTTCTGTTGAATGATTTTGTCTTAACTTCTTGGCAGTAAAAGGGCTACACAGTCTTCTTTTATCTGAATTTTGGAGGTTTTTAGAGAATAGTTTTAGTTTTTCACCGCTCAAGGAATACAGCAGGTTTTAGTAGCCTGAGGTAAGGAGGTGCTCGTGTTCCGAGAGTTTACAGCTCATTCTGATACGTTTTTTTATGGGTGTTGTTCTTTTCCCTGCAGGCTACTGGTCTTGGCCGCATGAAGCCTAATATACTGATGATAGGCTTCAAGAGGAACTGGAAGACAGCAAGCAGAGAGGAAATGCAGGATTATGTGGGAATATTGCAGTGAGTCAGAAAATACAGATGCATATCCAGCAATAACGTGCTCAATACTTAGACATGGAAAAGAGATCTGTGTGTTGAACTAATGTCCTGATTCTCTTCATGACAGCGATGCATTTGACTTTGAGTACGGGACAGTGATGCTGAGGATGAACGCGGGACTGAATGTGTCCCATATTAATGAGGCAGATGGTCAGTATGAATGTTCCTTTTGGTTGTTTGATCTAACAAGCGGGACCTCGTTGGTTTTTGGACAATTTTCCAAGTAAAATAAAAAGTAAAAGAAGTTGTGAAAAAAGCAGATTGCAGTTTTGATGCCGTCTATCAAACTGCAATCTGCTCCTCCCTCCCCCTCCTTCCCCCTGTGCGCAAACCCTGTGTGTGAACGAATTACGCGTCCAGAAGCTTGGCAGGAAGCTAAACTAGAGCCAGCTTGGCTAGCACCTAGCATTATTAAACGTATAGTTATCATATACTAAATACTAAATACGGCAACGATCGATGCTTGCTGTCAGAACAGCGCTCGTGCACCTTCGTGCTCGTGCGCGTTCATGTACTCTAGAGGCGTGCCTTCGGGGGGAAAGTGAAGAAAAGGGTTGGGACTTTTTACCTGTGTATTTTCAAAATGCAGCTTTGCTGGACTCAAAATCCAGGATCTCCTACCCTATCTTTAAAGCAATACAATGTAACTTCTCAAAAAGCCCATTATGGAGCTCCCCCTACAGGCTTGGAGGTAATGTACGGTTACACTGTCATAAATACAACACCCTTTCGCTTTCACGTTTCACGTTTGTTGACGAACCGGTGAGGAGTCAGAAGGTGCAAGCTATGTCAACCGAGAAGGTAAGAGTAATCAAATGTACCTGGGAGCGTGAGAGCGGTCTATTTGTTTTTGCGGTAGGTGTGCCAGAAAACAAGTCGAAGTACTTCCGCTCAGCTCCCGGGCCGCTACCGGGCCGCTCCTGGACTCAGACTCCCGAAGGGCATAGGAGACAGGCCAATCGTAATATTAAAACTCATTCTAGCCGCACAATTTTTTTCAAGCTGTTATTTTATAATAGAAATGTTACATAGTATTGCTTTAACTATTTGCACAAATGCCAGATCATTCATTGAATAGCTTTGTTAGGTTTGAAACATCATTGTGAAGAGGAACATACAATATGAAAGAAAGCCACACACCTCAGATGATTTTAAATAAGCTTGGACTCTTTTAGCCACTAAACTTTAACCGAAAACAAATTTCAGAAACTGCAATTGTTCTCTCAGGACAACCCAGAGTACCTGAAATTGATAGAATAACCCTGATAAGTCAGGGCACTTTGTTCTGTAGATTATGAAGTATTTATAACAGTCGGGTAATTGTTTGATAAGATAATAAAATAAAACATCAGAGTCTCAGAGAGAACTTTGCCCTTACAGAAGGACTCTTTTACTGTAAGTGTTTTCATATATGTAAGTCTCGTGATAGCATCTCAGACACCATAATCTGGTCCATTGATGACGAAAAAATAAGTAGTTCTGCTGGTATTCTTCATGGTAGCATTTTAAAATGTGATAGTGCCTGGAGATCAATTAAAAATGTTACCGACTCATTCTGCACAAAAAATATTGGAAACTACTGAATTTATTTTTAACAATGTATTTTATATTCTAAAATCTCATTTTGTAATTCATTGTCTAAAATAATATGTCTTCGATATAACAAGTAACTTAAGCTGGAAAAGATTGGCAGAAAATAAATTCCAATATTTACTGCTGATATGCAGAAGACAGGATGAATAAAGAGGCATGAAATTAAAATACTCCAGTATTACTATAGTAAACTTATAGTCTAAAACTCTTGTTCAGGCACAACATTTAGGTAAATGTACTGTAATTAGTTACTTTCTATCACTGGATAATTTTAACTAATGAAACAGTTACTCACCCTGAATTTGATTACGAGGTCATAGAAAGTAGATGGATGGAAACAGATACTTGTAGCATCTGACTTGATATCTGCTCGTGTCTTTTAGATGAGATGCTAAAGGCAGCAAAGGAGCAGCAGGCACTGGACAATGACATGCAGAATGGAGGGAAATCAAAAGGACTCTTCAGGAGGTCTAGGAAATCATCTCAAGTGCTCATGACCAGAGGTATCTGTCAAGAGATATTTATCTGTTAACGTTAAAATTTTCCACCGATTTGAAATAACATACATTTAACAAATGAAGTCAATGACTCACATCTCGTCTGGAACTTTCCCCGCTAACATTGAGATATAATTGAATCAGCCACTCCCACTAAAGACATCTCTGCGGGTGTAATCCAATAATATGGCCCCTTTTGTTCCACTTTGAAGAACATTTGAGAAGAGCAGTCCTTTAGCCCAGAGGGCAGAGGGTGCCTGCAGCCTCTCACTCGATCTGTCTCTGTCTCTGCATCACACACACAAACACACACTTACTACTGAGCTGCATCTTGGCGATGCCCGTTAATGTAGATCTGCATCCTACATTAGACCTGAGAAATGGCTGTGTCTGTTGATGTCAAGCCATCTTCTAATGTGGCTTTGCGCTACTTTTCCCATCCAACTTAACTCTCAGAGCTTCCTTGCATTCCCTCCTAGTGTTCCTCTCCCTCATACAGTTCTCAATTCCTGTATCTCGTTTCTCTCCCTCTCAGTGTCGGTGTGCAGCCCTCCACCTCCGCAGGTTGCCAAGATGAATGAGAAGCTGTTGGAGGCCAGTGCTCAGTTTAAGGAGAAACAGCCTAAAGGCACCCTTGATGTGTGGTGGATGTTTGACGATGGAGGTAGGTGTCAGTTCCCCAATGCAGCCTCCTGTTTTGTACTTTGCCTGTAGACTGTGTAACAGAACACGGAAATACTTAACATCCTCCTCTATACTAAAGCAGCCAATAATAGCTAAATAAACCAAACTGCAATCTTCTTGAGGCTTGAAGCTCAAAATGTACAAATCTGTTGCTCTATTAAGTTCCACTGTTGGAGAAAATAGAAATTGGTTCAGTTTTGATTAAAAAAAAAATTCTGTTAAATATTTGTTGAATATCATTCACAATAGCTCTGAACACTTTGTGCATCTATTTTCAACGGAATTTTTTTCCCCCGATCAATCATCAAACAGAGAGAGGCAAGTTTTTTTTGCTGAGGTTTTCCTACGTTTTTTTTCCATTAGAACAATTTAAAGTCGCACTGTCCTAAAGGTGCAACCAAAAACAGATCCAGGAAGTCTCACTCAACACGATAAAGAATGTGAAAAAAGTGTGCCCTCCCATTACCTCTGTTTGCCTGGTTAGAATTTATTATGTTTGGCTTAAAAGGGCCAGACCTTGTAGAGCAGCTTTAAGGTGGAGAAAGGAAAAAAGGAGAGCTTAGATGGACCTTACTGGGTAGAAGATGGACTTTTTTTGTTGGAGCATTAAAAAAAACTATTGCAGAGGTGTTTAGTCAAGTGGCATGTTGTATGAAACATTTGAAGTTGTTCACTTATTTTCCTTGCATTTTTCTCTCACTTTCTAGCTAAGAGAAGCTAAGATGAAAGGAGAAGATTAGAATGACTGAAGCAAGGAGACACATTAGCATAGTGAAAAGTACGTTAGGTCAGTCCGAATTAAACAGCTGCGACTGGCATTACACGCAAAACCTGTATGGCCCTGTATACAAACCCACAGAGGGCACTATGACAAAGACATTAGCTCCATGTGTGCCAAAAGTAAATGTAAATGTAGATAGAGTAAGATATAACATTCAATGGATATAAATGTTATAGAATGAATTACTAACCAAGACATAAGCTCGATATGGAACACTGTAACATACTTGGTTTGATAAAATCAGTTGGATTGGTTTTACAGTTGAAAAACGTGTCCATCTTCTCTCAGGTCTTACCTTGCTGCTCCCCTACATCCTCACCACCAGGAAGAAGTGGAAAGACTGTAAATTAAGGATCTTCATTGCAGGGCAGCCTGGACGCAGTGAGCTGGATAAAGAGGAGTGAGTGAACAAATGAATGTTTCAATATCTGTTCTGACTTCATGTGTGGAATTTGAACTGGGCAGATAAACTTGCAAAATCCTTATATGAATAGTTATAAGCCATCACACTGAAAGAAAAACAATCTGAATTTAACCCAGAATGATTACCTACATTTGTATGAAAGTTCATCAGTTTGTTGTAATTTGATTTCAGGATGAAGTCCCTGTTGCACAAATTCAGAATTAACTGCAGTGACATCAATGTCATTGATGATATCCATATCAAACCCCGCTCTGAGAGGTAACTACTCTTTTCAGTTAAAGTCGTGAATGCCAGCCAAATAGTGCAACAGTGATTGTACATATAAATAAACTCCTATTTGCATTGTGCATATGAATGAATATCTCCCACAGTCAGCTCATGTTCTTAATTGCATTCCTCCAGCTTGAAGAAGTTAGACGACATGATTGAGCCTTTCCTTCTGCAAGAAGGGTTGAAAGACACTGCTCAGGCTGAAGACATGAAGAAGGCGCACCCATGGAAGATCACTGATGAAGAGCTCAGCACCTTCGAGGAGAAGGTAAACACCTGATACTATTAACATGTTGTAGTGTGTCATCTTGCTTTGGTGGTAATAAAGTTGGACGTCATTGTCTAAAACAACTCTTGGTGTTTTACAGACCAACCTCCAAATACGTCTCAATGAGCTCCTTCAGGAACACTCCAAATCAGCCAATTTGATCATAGTGTAAGCATAAACAGCTTATGTCTGCATAATATCTAACTACTAAATGTAATTGACTCCTGTAAGAAAATTCAAGTAATTGGCTTTTTGTCTGTACCATTAACCCTCTGCAGGAGCATGCCCATTGCTCGTAAGGGTGTCTCTGATCTCCTCTACATGGTTTGGCTGGACGTTCTGACAAAGGACCTTCCACCCACTCTGCTCATCAGAGGAAACCACAAGAGTGTGCTTACTTTCTACTCGTGAGCACCTTGCTGGCTAAACATCAAAGTACTATGCATCTAAGGAGTAAAAAAAGGGGATTACGTTAACGATGAACCATATTTATAAAGTGTACAAGAACGTGGATAACATTCAGTCTTCCAGACCAACACCAGAGTCCAAAATGAATCTTTCTTTGAATGAGAAAATAGCAGGAAACACCCACAGTAACAAAAAAACAAAACAACAGTCGCGTGAAGCTTACATTTCCGTCCCAGTTAAATCACTGATTTTTTGTACTCTCTACCTGGTTTCATTTATTGGTCTGGTAGCTGTTTCACAAAGGATTTGTGGCAATTTGTGTGGTTATGTTCAACATGATTTGCGCCGTGTGACACTGCAGCTCGCTTGGCGACAAGCAAAACTTTTTTCTTAGCAGGACTACACTTTGTGGCTACCACCAACCTGTTCTGCTGCATCCAGACTTCTCTATCAATGCTGTGGGTCAGGGCCAAGCCAAATCCAAGTCAGATCAGCTCAATGAGCTGCTGGGGCACGGGTAGTGCCACAAGGTTGCTGTGTTGGTTACACAGAGTGACTGTGACTGTAAGATAAATGTATATAGTACACAAAGTATACGAAGTCGATATTTTTTCAACAAGAAAAAAAATAGAATAAATGATTAACATGATATGTGGTGCATTGCTATCAGATTTCTGTAAACTTTGGCAATTATGGTTTGATTATCTTTTTTTAAACAGTCTTGATATCAAAGTGTGTGGCATACACACCTATTATGCAATTGTTTGCTTGTTTCATCTTATCATTTCAGTTTCTATGTTACTGTCACAGTGCCAGTCTTTGTTCAAGGAAAATCGAGTGAAATACACTGTAAAAAAAACAATTCTGTATATTTTAACCAATTGTATCTCTTCATATTTAAATAAATAATTATGATCACCTGAAATAAACAAGTATATATAAAAAAAATGTTGTTGAGACACAAGTTTAGCCTCTTGTTTTGTACAACTACATGCATGCCTTTCTATGTACACCCAGTTAAATGCAGATACGATTTTATGTGCAAAACACAAGTATAGTGTCAGTGCCAAGTGTCAAGATATCTTAATACCTGTCATATCTGACACAAGGAATAAGAAATCTGGCAAGAGTTTCATCAATTGTAAGGCACAGTGTCTTTGGAAATGTAGTATGAACAAAACATAGTTTGGACAATTCATCACAAGACCATACCTATTAAAGTGAAATGATTTATTAATTAATCTGAGAGTTAAGTGCCATGTGGGCACATAACTGCATTAAATGTGAATCGCAACAGTCAACACATCAAAAGGCAATGCTAATATATTCTCAGTGGAGGCCAGCAATTTGAGATCAGACTGAAAACTCCCAATTGACGATAAAAGAGCTGCTGGACAAAGTCAAGACTCAATTTGTTGTACATTTGTGCTTTTAGGCATTTTTTATTCACTTGTTACATCAGGTATTTAGACAGGCCCGAGGGAGAAAAATACAACATAAAGAAAGCAGAAAACATTTTAGAAATGAAAATAGCAAAGCAAAACAACATTTTAAAAAAAGAGAAAGAGCGAACATTTTATAACACACACTAAAAATATAAAGATGTGTAAAGATTTCTGTTTCGGTGTGCTTGGTAAAATCTCCATGTGTTTTCTGATATGTTGTGTTTTGCGCATCAATGACTGTGAACTACTTTCAAAAAACGATCTTAGCCAAAGAGTAAATCGTGTTCCAGAACAACACACACCCTGAAGTCCCACCGCACTAAAAACAATCGACAAAAAAAACCCACACTTTATCATCTGGATCGATTAGTTCCAACATCTATCCACATTTCTGTGCACGTACACGCTTGCTCCTCTGTCGCAGGGATTGCACGAAAAAGGAAGCGGGAGTAGGAACGCGATCAGCTGAGAGCCGAGGTGAGCTGCTCATTTTAAATGTGTTAGCAAAAAACTAAAAATGACACGAGTGTTGTTCAGTTTAAAGGCTCTTCAGCTATGCCCGTTGGGTTTTCATCTTGCTCCACGTTTCTTGGGACGACAATTCCACACGCACATGAACGCTGAAAACAAAGGCAAGCAAGACATAATAGACATTAATATGTCGTGTGTTTATTGCCGTTAGCTTTGCTAGCCTGCGTAGCATTTTTGTGACTGACGCTTTGTTTTGGGCTTTGCACTGATTTGCACATTATGTACTGATCGCGTCAACATCTTGGAATGAATCCGGTTGTCTCGTCCACTTGTTACTTTTTTGCTTTGCAGGCTAATGTAGTCCGGTGATATCGGTCTAGTTAGAAGTTACATTTGGTTTCATTCAGTAACTATCGCGAGAATATGGTAACGAAAAGGGTCGCCATAGTTACAGTGTTTCATCAGGTTCGTGACGATTTAGTAGTACCCAAAATTGTTTAACTTTATTTTGGTATCAGTACATTGAAGCTATTGAAGTTTATTTCACTTTATTTTGTGTTGTGTAATTCCGTTTCCGCCTCGTAACTGATTCCGTTTTGTTGAGGAGGAGCTACTCCACTGCGCGGGAAATTCGTTCAAATTGCTCATCAGTAGCGCCAAGAAACTGGAGCAGTAGGTTGTAGTGCTGTCCCTTTTGTTAGCAGATAGGTAGTTTTCAGTCTAAATACTTGATTTAATTTATCATCAGTTTTTAACTGTGCATAATTTGCCAACATGCCCGTCTTAGAAGTTACAGATGCTTCCGCAGTTTCCCCATCAAAGAGATCAAGGATAGAAGCAAGGCTTGAAGAGGAAACATCAGTGCTTAGATTTGCCAAACTTTCTGAGCATGCAACGGCCCCTACAAGGGGTTCAGCTAAGGCAGCTGGATATGATCTTTACAGGTTGGTTATATTTTCTAATTTAAATATGCACAGGGCTTTGTTTTGTGAGGAGCCTTCATATGGCTTTAATTCTGCTACCACACATTGTTTTGCAGAATATGAATAACTAGCTATGTGTTTTGAAATGTAGAAAACCGTAGTCACTTAGCTTGAGATAAAATGCCTAAAATGAAAACAAATTATCGATTAATTGCAATGGATATAATGCATCTAACTGCACTTCTCTAAACTAAAACAGTGCATATGACTACTCCGTTGGCCCAATGGATAAGGCCATTGTGAAGACAGACATTCAGATAGCAGTTCCACATGGCTGCTATGGGAGAGTGGGTGAGTTTTTGATCTGCTGTTCAAGCATTACATGTTGTTCTAGTGTTTACTGTTCTGTTTGGTCCACGTCGATTCTAGTTGCTATGAGCAACGGGCTGTAACCGTCTGTTGCTATTTTTGCTTCACAGCACCAAGATCTGGACTGGCTGCCAAGCACTTCATCGACGTTGGTGGTGAGTCTTTACCTGATCAAATCATTCTAAACCTGTGGCATTAACCGTTGAGGTCAGCCATTTTGATTATTGCATGGTCTGTGTGTTCACAGCTGGTGTCGTAGATGAGGACTACAGGGGAAATGTGGGTGTTGTGCTCTTCAACTTCAGCAAGGACACATTTGAAGGTGTGTTGTGGCATCAGTCGATTATATTATCAGCTGACACGCTGAATTATAAGATAATTATACTGGGTAAAAATATTCAAGCTCCTCCAGGAAAATCATGGTGTAAGTCTGAGAGAATGTTGTCCCCAGTGTTGAGTTCGTCGCTTAATCAACAGCTTGTGTGTGCCAATCGAAGCAATCACAGTTTAAGATTTATATTTGCCCCTAGTGCCTTTTTATGTCGTCATGTTTTTCAGGCAGATGACAAATGCTGCACAAAACTCAGATGAATACAGCCCTGCAACAGCTGAGGCACTGACAGGGTGCATGCTGTCTTGCAATTTATGTCAGGACTCCTTATCCTTGTCACCGAGGATAAGTCTTTATGACTCTGGCCGTATATCTGAAGCTGTGGTGCAGAATTTAATTTTGGATGGTCAGACACCTCTCGTGACTTCGTGTTGTGGATATGGATCAAAACGGTGAAAGTGCTTGAAGCATTTCTAATGTTCTGCACACATAGTTAAATTAATTAAGTCCTTGCAACTCTGATGCTTAAAACACATCCATAATAAAACCGGAGACCATGTAAGATATTTTTGAGAAAGAAAAAAAAAAAAATGCCTTAAAGTAAAATAAT
The DNA here is from genome assembly GCF_027942865.1 of Odontesthes bonariensis. Lineage (NCBI taxonomy): Eukaryota > Metazoa > Chordata > Actinopteri > Atheriniformes > Atherinopsidae > Odontesthes > Odontesthes bonariensis. The sequence goes on along the minus strand of NC_134506.1, from coordinate 14,467,895 downwards.
TTTGTTGACGTTAACACTTGTCATTTTTTTTAATTTCCCCCATTGGGTGATGAATAAAGTATTTTTCTATTCTATTTCCTCTATTCTAAACGGGGAATTCTAACTGTTCAAATGTTGTGTCCACATTTATGTAGAGCTTATTGCATCCTATACAGATGTCATGTCTGTATTTGTAAAGCAGAATATCGAAATGCAGATATGAAGATCTCTATCGACAGTGTCCTAAGTGTCTTGTCTCGTTCTGTTCCTCATCACAGTGAAAAAGGGTGACAGAGTTGCTCAGCTGGTATGTGAGAGGATCTGCTACCCAGATCTGATTGAACAAGAGGTAAATTGCAAACCATCATCATTTAACTAAAACTAAAGTTATTAAAGCTTTACAAAGGTTGTAATATTTAGTCGTTGCCACAGTCTTACATGCTTATATTTTGCATTTCAAAACTCTCCTGAATGTAACATTACAGTCTAAGTGTCACTTATTTTCAGATTGTTAATCATATCTGTTCTTTCAGACACTCGATGACACGGAGCGTGGTGCTGGAGGTTTTGGATCAACTGGACGCAACTGAAAGATCCAACTATATTTTGTGTGTTAAAATTCTGTATAAGTTGTAGATTTATGAAAGCGGTGACATTAAAGTTCTTTTTTTGTACTGTGGAGTCTGATGTTTCTACTGCCACAGACGTTGACATGTTCTGAAATCCTCCAAGTCGCCACATGAGGGCAGTGTAGGACAATTTAATTTCAGCCTCCACTCAGAAACCCTTAAACTACATTCTTGGAGCTGTGCAGTGACTCTTAAACAGATGGTAGGGGTGTGAGCTTTTTCAGCATCTGGAAGGTGTGCCAGAATCACTTTCAGAGCAGATTATTTAGTGTGATCTGTGTTTCACTCACCAAAACGTACAGAAATCGTGTTGCACTTGATTTTGGTCACACATTACTGCAGAGGAGCAACGATGACGCAAGCTGCTCCCTGTTGAACCCTGATGTAATGACACTTCCACCTAGATGAACGGGAAAAGTAAAGCACCGAGTACATGTACACCAAAAATATGTTTTTATTGTGAATTTACAACTAAACCCTCACGGATGTGAACAGGGAACACAGACTGGTGTCAGGCTGGTCGTGGCAATGCAGCACTGATTTTACTTGTGAGAGAATGTGTGGCCACGAAGACCTCAGTGCATAATCATGAAGGCCCAGGTTTGGCATCATCAAATGTGTTTGTGTGTGTGTATGTGTGTGCACAGGTGTGTATGTATACACAGTTTACGAAGGAAGTAGTTGGTCATTATAAGCACCATTACAACCCCCCCTCTATTCCAGGGGCTTCCTCTAGTTTACAAATGCTTCATAGATTAAAAGTGGCATTGATTATTACAGTATAAACACAATTTACATGTAGTATAGAGGAGAGCAGACAGGCTTTGAAGCTAGCTGTTGCAGCTGCAAGGACATGAAATCTTCAGAATGACCGACGGGCTTCTTGTTGACTACTGAGTTTTGTATAGTAGTGCAGTGCATTCAGAAGTCTATGTGAATGTGTTGCTAGCACCAGTAGATATGAATTATTCTATCAGTAGGAAAGATGGAAAAGCATAGTTAAAATATGCAGTAGGAGTCATTCAAGCTCAGACATGGCTACATCTCAATAGTCCATAGTGGGTTCCTTTCCTCTCCTAAACATTCTCAATCTTTGTCATCTTCACTGAATTACTGTCTGGCGAAAGAGAAATGTGACAACTTCCATGTGCCCAGGTTTGGTCAGTCACTGACTCAAGGGGAGGAAATGAATGTATTTCAGACTATTGTGACTCAACCTTATTTTCTTCCACTTAAGATGAGTTTTAAACAAACTCAGCCCATAGAGCTATCTGCAGCCCACATGCCCTTCAAAGAGGCATCTGATTCCACATATCATTATACAACATTAAACCCTAAATTAAAAACCTATTCACACCCTCAATAGTGCTTTAAACACAGCTGGAGTTGTGTGTCAAGGCAATATGTGTTTCATTTGACTGAAATATTGCCTGACTCAGCTGGCATTTTCCACAGAAACTGTATCTATGATATGTAGAATCATCTTTGGTAATCAAATGACGCGGTCCCTCCCCCCAACCCCTCTCTTGTCTCTTTGGTGGTGAGCCCTTCTCTCACTGTTGGGAAAAGTAGAGGTTGCACCTAACTACTGACCCAGAGTCAGAAATGTTTGGCCTTCTGGGGAGTGTGAGTCTGACCCTGGATCAGCAGCTGCTGGCAACATCTGCCTCTTTCAGTCATGTGATGGTTAATGGAGGATGAGCTGCACCCTCATCTTCAGTATGTCTCCCAGCTGTCCTGTGAGGTAGTCTTTATCATGTTGGTCCTCCAGCTCAGCCAGCTGCTTCTTCCTGTAGATGGGCACACCGCTGATCTGAAGGTAGTACGCCCCTGGCAGGAGAGCCTTCTTCTTAATCAAATGCAGGTAGCTGACACCCTCCCTCTGGTTGATTTTGAAGTAGCCTTCCTCGTTTCCGTACTCGATGCTGTAGCGCACATGGTCGCTGAGTGTGGATAAGGCCGGCGTGAATTCAAGGATGTGGTCGCGATTACTGAGGTTGCTGATGTTCAGGTGGAGCTGGAGAGTGTCTTCGACGTCCACACTGGCCAGGCTGACCTTCTCCTTTTCAGTAAGCTGAAGAAAGAAGAAGATGTCCATGTGAATTTAGCAGATAAAGGCTGAGAGGCTGATTTCTGAGGTTTTAAATCCTGTTACAAGGCCTTTCTCACATTGCTAGAAATAAAAATAAGAAAGAAATACTGAAGTATTCATTTATCATTTTAGCCTAAAAGCAGCCAGGCTTCCGTTAAAGAAGTTTAAAACTAGGAACTAGAGAAAACAAACTCCCCTATTTATGTTTTTAACTGATGAACGGTGTTATGACCCTGAATTTCTATTCAAGAAGTACATATGATCATCCTTCTGTGCCCTCAGTAGTAGCAACAGCTGCGTATGCAGATTACCTGCATGTCTTCCAGAGGTTCCTCCTGTGTTGAGTTGGTGCTGCGACGCTTGCGTCCCTTCTTGGGGTAACCGTTGATCTTACATTCATAGCAGGCTTCGGGTGAGAGTGAATTATCATCCACCTCACTTCCTTGTCCACTGCTTGTAAAGCCCAAACCTGTGACACAGTGCCTAAGACAAAAACAAAAGGCCATAAGCACGCTAAACCAACCAGTGCAACACCTCTGACATGAAGCAACTCTCATACCCTTGTCCTGCACGGAAATATCCAGTTGGACATCCACAGAGGTATCCTCCGTCTGTGTTTGAGCAGCCAAACTTGCAGGGGTTCTGGCTGGTGGAGCACTCATTGATGTCCGAGCAGCCTCCGCTGTTCTGCTCGAAGTTGAAGCCAGTGGGGCAGAGGCAGCGGAAGCTCCCCAGGGTGTTGTGGCATGACGCTCCCCCACAGATCTGGCTGTTCAGACACTCGTTCTCATCTAGGTCACAGGAAGTAAACAAACAAGGGGTTATTCCAGTTAAAGGACACAAATGATACTGGGAAAGTCTGCCCTGAATGTTGTGAATATGTGGAGAGATTCAAACTGAAAATAGGGGCACAATTGCTTTAAATACATTTGAGCTATTTCTAAAACTTTTCATATCTAAATATACTGTTACTGTTGTTTTTCTTTCCAAATTAAGAGAGAAACATTTCAGCCTCTTGTGACCCAAAGGTGTAGTGTTTTAGCAAGTACACGGAGCGAGCATTTGTTTTTCTCCTTTTCTTGTAAGGGAATGTTTGGAACCCTCAACAGATAAAGGAAAAACATTTGGTAATTTGGTACACTGTTAGCCTAGAAATCTAGACGCCCCTAGCGGCCGCAAATGGAATTTGCTCCGGGGCTTTTTGCTGTACGGGTCTGGCTTGCTAGGCTAGTACACTGTAAGAGTGTCAGAAAAGGGATAAAGGATGGGAAAAAGCTCCAAGCCTCACTCTAGCTTGGAACTGCAAGGCTGCATGGTACATATTTTAGCAATCAGGTCACCAGGACCCAAAAGGCAAGAATTTTTATATTTACTGATAAAAAGAACAGTACTCACCAACACACTGGTTCCATTGGTAGTGCTGCAGGTAGCCTTGGGGACAGCTGCACCTGTATCCACCCACCAAGTTCTGACAGCCATGCTGACACCTGTGTTCTCCATCACACTCATCCATATCTATCAGACACAAACACAGAACAAAATGGCTGAAAGAGTCTTTATTCAGTTATTAATCAGCTGATACTGTGTTTGGTATCAATTGTTTTCAAACCTTCACAAGTTTGTCCACCGAGATCTAATGAGAATCCCCGCTGGCAATCGCAATTGAAGCTCCCGGGAGTGTTTTGGCAGACACCGTTGGAGCCGCACATATTGGCATCTGTTGCACATTCATTATTGTCTGCATAGAGAGGAGGGAACGTTCAGACTGCTGTAAATCTGGAAACATGATATAAAAGCTGCTCATGACCCTGATTTGAATGTGCTGAATCACTTTAAAATGTATCCTGTCCCTCTCAAAAACTGGGGCAGATCACCATGGACTTTTGGCACAACTAACTCAAACCAGAGGAGGTAACACTTGAGTGTGAAAGTTCATCCTTGGGAATATTAGTTTGAAAAATGTCTACATCAATTTACTTTCCTTTTCAGGGAGAAGGCAGTAAGTGAACCTTGAGGAAATTATTTTGACCAACATGCTTGATTGTTTTGACTGGAATCAGGAAAAATCTGAACACAATCATGCTGTTAAAGCTGTTAGGGAACAAAAATCAAAGCAGAGAAGAATGCGATCTCTAAATCTCAGCTGGTAAAAGTGCAAGCCCAGGTCTTTTCACAGATGGTTGAGGTTTTATAAGTCCTCTGATATGTTCCCAACTAAAACTCCATTTGGTGAAACAGTCCACACACAGGAGATAGTGTTAAAAAGAATAAAGTGAGCATCTACTTTCCCAAAGTACCACCAAGCAATCAAAGTGAGAAGCACTTATTGCTTTCGAGAAAGATGAATTGGTAACCAGTCATAAAATAGATACCAAAAACTGAATTACACTTTATTAGAATCCACATCTCTTTTCTAAAAAGGATTTGTCCTGAAGGAGTTTGAGGTTCTTCAGGTTACACTTGTGTCATACTTGGCTACAACAGCCAAGGTATGATTTGAACAAGGGTTTCATGTCACACCCGTGTTTTTCTGATCTCATTACTTGTGCATTCCTAACACATCCACACCTACTGTGTGTCATATGCCTGAGGTCACTCCTACAGTCCAAACTGAGGGTTCCCTGTCTTTCATTTGACATGAGGTCATGGGAGCTGCTTTATGGTCAATTAAAAAAATAAAGCATGCGGTTGTCATGACGATCTTCTGAAAAGTTCCATAACAAAAAAATAGCTCAGCGACCAGGACAGCAACCCAGTCTCGCCTAATAATATCAGTGTGATATCAGCTGGAGTCCATTAACACTAAATTCTTAATGGTTAGAGGGTGCTATCAGTGGTCTATTATGAGCTGGGCTGGAAGATGCTACAAGAAATTACACAGTGAGAGACTAAATTGTGTCTGCGTAATGCAAAGAGTGTATAATGTGAGAGCAGAGTCTGAATTAACACACAGGTGGTTTAAAAAGAAAAAAAATAACAGATTACAAAACATTTGGATATTCAGTCTATCTGTATTTTGCATGTATGAGTGTGTATTTACCAATGCAGGCAGTGTGATGCTGGGTGAAGCCAGGAGGACATTTACAGGTGAAGCCACCGATGGTGTTAAAACATAAGAACTGACAGTTGTGCTGTTTGGTTGAACACTCATCCAGATCTGAAAACGAGAAGTTTCACAGCATAAAATACATGTTTTCAGAAACGCTCAGAAGTTTAAATAATGCATTCGAGATACTGCAATCGGACTCGAGCGTATAAAGGCTGCTCCCGTGTGAGTTAAAATTCCAGTCGTTGTAAAGTCACTGACCTACAAATGAACTGCAAATGTACCAGACAGTGGACACACAGAGGGGGTACTGTAGAGGGGGGAACTAAAGCTATGGTAAATGAAGATGAAAGAGGCCCTCAAAAACTGAACACTGTGAGCACGCTTGTTTAGACCTGTAAACAAGCCTGATAAACAAAGACACAGACAGATGCAGTATGTCACAGACCCTGGACACTGGGTACATGTTCATGAGCAAACATGTGCACATGCAAGAAGAGAACGTTGATTAGTTTACCCAGTCTACCAAGTACTAGGCTTACTGTGGACTAGTTCTGACTATTTAGAGGTTCTGTACTCTGTGTTTGAGTTTTGTATGTCACCTCTGCAGCTCTTTCCATCTTCCTGCAGGATGTATCCTCGGGGACAGGAACAGAGGTAGCTTCCCTCTGTGTTCTTACAGATGAAGTTACATGGCTTTGGTGCCTGTATGCACTCGTCCACATCTAGCGAGTGAGCGTGAGACAAAATCATAAAAGACAGAGAGACAGATCTTGAATCCTGTAGCCAGCAATTCCATAAGGGGAGATGATGAGATAGACAGACCTGGGCTGCATTTTTCAGAGGAGAGTGTGGGCAGTCCACCCACATACTTTCAGCTCTTTACTAGACAGCAGGAATGAGAACAGGAGGCAGGAGAAGAGTCCATAAAGTGTAAATAATAGAGGTGAATTTCAGCCTTACCCACACACCGTGTGCTGGTGATGTCTGTAGTATAGCCAGTTTTGCAGACGCAGGTATAGGAGCCCAAGGTGTTGATGCACTGACCATTCTTGCAAAGGTTTCCCATCACACGACACTCATCGATGTCTGGATGGAAACAAGAAAAGTCGGCCCCAGATAAAGTTATCACAGCCTAAATACTGGTCAGTTTCCTGAGTTGGAATAACAGCGTATGTTTAGTTCCTTTTAGGAAATAATTCTGCCAATAGCTGGATTTTAAAAGTGAATAATAGTTCTATACAGCCTTATTCACCAGTAACATCTTAATTATAAAAGCAGTGATTTTTACCAGCAAAGTAAAAAAAGAATTGCTTTGCAGGTGATTTCAACAAAACCAGCACCAACCATCTGTTATTTGCTGTAACGCTCAACTCTTGTAATTTTATAGGACCACACAGGCAGTTTCTTGCCTCCACTTTGCTGCTGACATATTTTTTTACAAAGCATAAAAAATCCACGCCCTGCAGTATTCTTCAGGTAGAAACAAGCAGTTTACTTCTTCACTTTTTGTCAGGGTATGCTATAATAGCAAAGGAGTAGTCTGAAAATCCAGTCAGACTGACATTAACAGGATTATTTAAATGCAAAAACATCTAGGTTCTATTTTCATGACATTTATTTTCGACTGTTGTCTTCTGGGCACAATCAGCTGATATAACCAACAAAACAAGATGTTTTCCTTCAAGTAAGTTTTGGGCTGAATCAAGTTAAAACTTATAGAACTTTTCACATTTTAGATTTAATGTATAGTTTGATCGAGATACCTCTGCCGTCAGTGGTGTACCCAGGTCCCAAAGGACACATCTTCTTGTACTGGGTGGTGCCTGGCAGGGGGCAGAGTTCACAGTTGGTACCCCAACCTCTACCTCCATCACAGCAACACTCTGACTTGGTCACCAAGTTCCTGTTACTAGAAGTCATCTGGCACAGGGTGGTCAGAACCTCGGTGAAACAGAACCCTTCACGGTTATCTGGAAGGCAAGAGGAACGCAGGCAGAAGGATGTTAGGGGCAAACCGAGAGAGCCTGAGGGAAGCAGACGATACCACCCAGACAGGACCTGGCCTCACACGCCAGACGAGAAAGATAACCCACAATGCTCTATCACTACTGTCTGTGAGGAGTAAGATAGCCAAAGAGCCATAAGGTTTACACAGTCTCCCAGGAGGTTTCCTCAGAGAGCTCAGCACATCACAGCTGTCAAGAGGTATATATTCAGACAGGGGAGGAAATCATTTCACTGGCTGCCTTGATAGAAGCAGACAGTGCTCTTTGTCATTGAAAAGTTTCATTCTGACTGAGGGAAAAAAGGTCTTTTCAGTCAGTTAGACAGGCTGACTTCATACAAACACCCCCCCCCCCCCAAACTGCATTTAACCCAAGTAAAGAAGCAGTGAGAACACAACAGATGGGTAAAACCTCAAACAAAACTAAAATGAGGCGGATCAAAGTAAAAATAAAATGCTTATACAGTCAATTGAAAAGAAAATACATACCAATACATTCTGTCTGTGTGGGATTAGCAATGAATCCTTGATCACATCTGCACCGGTAACTTCCAACTGTGTTCTCACAGCGGCCATTCTTGCAGATTCCTGGTTTAGCTGTACACTCATTCAGGTCTAACGCATACACACACACAGACAGTGAAGGGATGACACCGACATATTCATCAAACAGGATTTTCTGCTGTATGTCCCACTTAGATAAATGAACCTCAGGTGAAATTTCATCCAAGGAGCTCACACATCACACAACTCCTATATGAGCATAACATATGAGTAAAATCAAGGCAAAAATGGGAGGAATGCAGAATATCCATATGGGTTTCGGTCTTCTGAGTTTGGACTCCCAAACACTGTCTCAATTTATGCTAAAGTCTTATGTTTTAGTAAATCAGATACACCCAGGCTCAGACTGGTAATCTGTCAATGCTAGCAAATGCAAGAAGGGCCGCATCATCGTCTGAAAGGCCACCAGAAATGTTAGGGAAAAATTAGAGGGAAAATAAATGGCTGCTCGATGTTGAAACAGCCCACCCGAGTAGGGGGTTTTACATTACCACATATAGGCTACCTAAAATGTAAGCCTGAGGAAGAAGGCATTACTGTCTCCTCTCCCCACTCACTTCAGTGAATCTGGTCATGATAATGTCAGTGATCAGTGGGAAGTAATCAAATTTAGAATGGACAAAAATCCCCAAAAGACAATAGGTGGAGCAGAAATGATCTGGGGGGGGGGGGGGGGGGGCACAAAATGTCAAAGTGCTACAAAATGTTTAATTCGGTCAACTTTAACAGTCCATAAATGTAAAATAAGGAGGTGTAGACGGAGCCTGGATAAAGTCTGATTAACAAGGATGGAAGTTGACCACTAATGGGGACGAGTAGGTAGATGAGCTCACAGATGACATCTTTCCTACTTTATGGAGTTACCCCTCAGCTCTCCGCTGCTGTGTCCAGTCCCATCGCTTTGGGAAAAGGACATTTACTTATCCTGGCACTTTGCTAAGCCATCAGTGACATCCACACACCACTTATAAGTCTTGTGTCTCTGAAACAACGGCAGCATTGTCAAACATGATAGACTATCGTATTGCTTATATCAAAAATTGCTTTGTTCACTGTTGCACAACTTATGGAAAATTAGCCTGATATGAACGAAAAATGCGAGGACTGAATTTTGCTCCCAGTCTGGCCCTGGATATACTGAATGGAGTTTGGATAGACTGACAGGTTGTATGTAGGACTTCAGCAGTAAGCCAGTCGACGTGCAGGAGTCTTGCCTATGTTTTATTTAAGGCACCCGCTTTTTAATCAGGTCTTAAGAGAATTGTGTCTTAAGTTTTGGAGAATTCTGAGTTTAAGTTTACTTGTTGATTAAGTTTTTGTCCGACGGTAACAATCATTTTATATCAATAATGACTTTGACAATGATGGAAATGTGACAAACAGCTCATGAAACAGGATTAAATGTAGAATTAAAAGGATTTTCTAGACAAAAGTGGATCAAAACAGTTCTTCAAGTAAAATGAATCTTAGGATAATATAATCATTACCCATGCAACCCTCTCCATTGGGCTGGCGTGTGTATCCAGGCGAACAGATGCACATGTATGTACCGATCAGGTTCTTGCAGGTCATGCCCCTGCTGGCACAGTCGTCTATACCATCCTCACACTCATTCTGGTCTGGAAGACAAAAAGCACACTTAAACAGAGAGTTTCCAGAGGTTTGAAGAAGTCTACGTGTGCATGTGATGCAATTTGTGATGTAACACAGACACTGATGCACAGTACTCCAGAGTTTAATCTAACCACCCAATCCAACACTAAGCTCTGTAGTGCTAACAGGGCTGTAGTGGGAGAACTGGTGGTCTGTTTGGAGCTCTAATGTAAACAGTGACGCTGTAGACACTGACAGGTTCCTCCTGTCTCAGTGCTTCCCTCCAAATACATCTGTTGCTATGGCGACCAAGCTATCTGAGAGTGGAGGTGTAAACAGTGGCTTGACCGGTAACAGTTTTCAGACTGTTTTAAGTTCATCCCAGACAGAGAGCCCTTGAGGATCTCGCTAAGATAGTGAGTTACGTAACTTTATAGATGGAGCCAATATGTCTGAGGTACTTAGTTTTTTTCAACCAACACTTCCCAGCAACTGGACCATTCTCAAGAAAGCTGAGTGTATGAGTGAGTCATTTCACTGCGGTACCTTTACACATCCTCTTGTCCTCACGGAGCACATAGCCTGTGGGACATTTACACTCGTAGGAGCCCACCACGTTAACACAGCGGAAGGCACAGAGTAGAGGATTCTGGGCGCACTCATTGATGTCTGGACAGGGAATGGAAAGACACAAGTAAAAAAAGACTGTATGACAGGAGTGGGACTTCAGGTACAGTCTGACATACCTTCACAGGTCATCATTGGCCCAGGCTCGAAGCCGTCATCGCATGCACACTCAAAGCCGCCGATGACATTCGTACACGTGCCATTGCCACAAGGGTTGCCGATGTCACACTCATTTATGTCTGCAGTAAAGAGAGTTAAACAAATGTTGGATGGAAAAATCGACCATTTCAATACATCAGAGACAGTATGACAGGGGCTAAGATAGAAAGAAGATGAGGATACAGAGCGATTAAGACAGAAAAAACGGACCTTCACACGTCACTCCACTTATATCCAGACGGTATCCCATGGGACACTCGCAACGGAAGGAGCCGTCCGTGTTGATGCACTGGCCATTGGTGCAAGGGTCATTGAGGCATTCATCAATATCTACAATTTAAAATATCATCACAAGATCAAATAATATGCCACAAATACAAGAGACACAGGACAATGTAGATTTCATGTTAATAGCACATATACCTTTTGGATGCTCCTCTTTCTCAAGTTCATATCCCTTGAAAGCACAGAGAGCACTATACTTCCCTGGAAGCAAGAGATGAGAGGAGTGAAAAATACCAGTGAATAATATGCATCATTTTGCGAATGAACTTGTGTGCATGTGAGGTGTTTGTATTTTGCAGCTGCATGATGGAAAGAATACACACCCTCTCCTTTGCTGGGGCAGATCTCACAGGGGTTTCCCCAGCCTTGACCAGGCATTCCAGTGCAGCAGCATGCTTCCTTTGACGTGTTCTGAGGCTTTGGAGCCAGGCAGCGCCCATTTTCAAACTTGGTATAGCAGTAGCTCTTGCGGTTATCTGAGGGGTGACACACAGACAGGTAATAAATCCAGTGAACAGAGCCAATGGAGTGTATTTATGCAAAAATACTAATTCCTTTTTGTCAAAATACAACTGAGGGTCCTGGAATATCTTCCCCTCAATCAACAAGCCATTTAACGACTGAAGAAAATTCTAATTATTTAAATTAGAAAAAAAAACTTGATTAAAATTACAACAAATCCCAATCAAAACCACCAAGATGCCAAAGTAACACCTTAAACTTTGTATTTATTCAAATTCAAATTTATTCTCATATTAAGAAACTGTAACCACTAAATCAAATTGTTCATGAATTACAGCAAATATCTACTTAATCTCCAACAATGTTTGAATACAAAGCATAAAGCTTTTGGTCTTTTTTGTTAAACTTTTGACCCAAGTTTCATTGGTTAGTACAATATTCTATTTCCATCATTACCACAATCTGCCTAATATAATGTAGATGCCTTTCCCATTAGAAAAACCCCTCTGAACGCTCAACGCATTGACTCCACAAGACCTCTGATGGAGTCGTGCTGTTTTTTTACCACAAAGATGATAGCAGCAGACCTTTTAAGTCCTGCAAGTTGCGAAGAGGGGCTGGAATGGATTGAACTTGTTTTTTCAGCACAAACCACAGGTGCTGGAATGGACTGAGATTTAGTGAATTTAAAAGTTATGTCAGCATTGTGAACTCTTCATATATTCCCCAAAAACATTAACCTGTCAAGAGGCCGCTGCCGTCAGGGAATACAGCTGCAATGAATAGGTTTTCATTATCTTTGCACTGCACGACCTAACAATTCCCAGCAGAAGGCTGGCCAGAGCTAGCCTGTCATCTTCCCATAGGGCATTGCTGCTGCTATGTCATGTCAAGCTAAACTTATTCAATAGCTTCGTGGTTGTCTTTGGACGTTCACTTGCCTAATGTAGGTGCATCGCAGCGAGCATTGTGTGCAACTGTATTTCTTCTGTGGTGTCAAACCATATGACCTGCCTGGTTTAGCGGCTGTCCTTCACTGGCGCTGTGTACGCACAGCTAGACATGCAATATTGGAGATGCTCTGATCCAGTTATTAAGCCATCACAATTTGTCTCATGACAAAGTCTGTCCAAAGAAAAATGATCAACTTCAAGAACTGCCTGGATGTTTACTTGCTGCAAAAACAGGTGCTATTATAATGGCATAATAAATTAGATTTACCGCACCTTTTGATGTTAGGACTGATCAATGTAGAGCAGGATTTTATATTAAAATCCATTAAATTAACAGTTTTTTATGAAGGTAAGGAATTGTTAGAATCATGTTTCTGGGGCTAAATAGGAATCTATTGTAAAGCTGTGTCCAAGTTAGCGCTTATGCTAACAACCTTGATAAAGAGAGAAGTGTTTTGCTTTATACCAATTTTAAGGAAACAACTATTTTTCTTTCTTGAATATAATCATTTTTTCCTGAAGAATTTGCAGTGAGGGTCGAGACAGGCTGATTATCCGTTCTCAGGGATCTGTGTTTGTCTTGTTCCTCCAGGACTAGGCAGGCACTTACTTGTAATGAGAAGCATATGGCCATGCTCTCCTGCTAGCACTGGCCTTCAGTGAACTCAACACAAATAAGCTTTTTGACCACCATAGATCAAATACACTTGCACACACACCTGGCTCAGAGGCAAAGATCACATACAGAGACACCTGGATCTTGAGGAAAATGTCAAAGAGTGTCATGTTACTTCCTGCCGTAAAACCGATTTGTCAGCCATTCTGTTTAGGAGATTGATAGTGCTCTGTGCACAGCTGTTTTATGAGCGCACACACAAGTGGATCATCATCTACGAGCGAGTAAGTTAGTTTTTCCAATGAAAAGATACGATTCCAAAAATGTGCTTACTTAATATGCCCTCATAACAAGTCGATGGTACCTCTTTTTTTAAAATCAGGAATCGAGTATGATGCTTAAAAATAGCACAAAATGAAACAATTTCAAATTTTAGGTTTACAATAAATTAACACTGAACATGCTGACCAAAATCTTATCGTTGTAAGTGTGTGCATAATTATGAAGTGGTAATGACTGATTTGCAAAACCACTACAGCTTTAGAATTACAAACATGTCAATAATCAAGAGTCATGGTAGCTGCGTGGTTAAGTTACATACCATTTACTCTGTTGCATGTAATCTCCCTTTTCTCAACTATCTCCTCCCAATAAACGTTCAAAAATTACCTGTCTCTTTTGAATGCGTCTGTCTTCAAAGACTGACCAAATTTGATTTATTACCATAAATTCTCCTCGGCAAAGTAAATGTGTAGTAATCCATCACTTCAATTGAAGTGAGCTCTCCTCAGGGCAAGTGTGTGTGTGTGTGTGTGTGTGTGTGTGTGGATGGTGTTGGGGTAAGGCTCTTATAAACAAAAACCTGAAATCATAAATCATTCCGCTGACGCCACATAAAATAATGACAAAAGATATTCGGACATATTTCTGTATAAGAAAAAGTGTTTCCCACATATAAGTTGATCTAAAAAGAAAAACTGGTTGAGTAGCAGCTCAAGGAACACAGCAAAGAACCAAACGTGCTGATTTTAAACCTGATTAAAGCCTGTCTCACAAGGGCAGTTTGGTGTGCACAGTGACCTTGTGTCACAACGCTGCTTCAGCACATCTACTGCCTGAACAGTCATTTTAAAATAGGCTGAGCCTTTTGAGTAATCCATAGTTCATATAATTCTAAAAACGAAGGCAGGGTAGTTGCCTAGTTATAACTTAAGGCCAGTCACATGTGATTGCAATTAAAAAGCCCATCATCAATCATCATCTCAACATGTAACCTGTAATGTCTGTGACACATTGCCTGCTGCCTGAAACTACAGCTAAATGTTTATTGTTGCTAATTTGGGGTCAATACGATAAACAACAGATGTTTTAGCTGTGCATTTTGCAAAAAAAAGGCTTTTCTGGCACTTATCTTACGTATGAAAAAAGAAGCATCATCCCAAAACACTGGATGTAAGGCAGCTCAAACCATGGCTGACACACATGTATCACACAGCAGATGTGTATCTCAGTCTGTTTAAAATGACGTCTGACAAATTTTTTTTACGTTCTGAACTCTGAAGCTGACCTAAGCCTTAGTGGAACAACGATGATTCACTGAGGCTTCATCCCAGAGTTCACAAGACGCAAAGGTTCAACTGCCAACGTCCTGCTGTCAGACAGCACAGGACACCCATGCTGTGCTGTGCTTTGGCAGCACATGAGCAACCGACATCATTTCAGGTAGGAAGTTTTAGTGATCATTATATATCAATGTAATACGCTATATATTTTACTAAATAGAGAAAGTTTTTTTTAAAGTTGCACATAAATTAAATAAATAAGAAATACTTAAGTCATCAACAATGTAAGTGAACACAAAGCCAACAAAAGATGTCGATTTTCATCATGATTTTTATCATTCAAAAACGACAAGGGTTGTTTCAGCAGGACGTTTTTTGTCTTCGACCTTGAGCTCTTTTATTGCCAATGCTGCTCACTCTCCACCCAGCTCCTCCCATTTATTCCCCAACATTCACTCGAGCACTTCTGAGACTGCAGCAAAGAGTGAAATGCAAATTGTAAACTGCCTCACTGAACTGATGAAGTCATCACTTCAGTGTTCGGAGAGGGAACTCCCTAACAGAAAACTTAGGACGGCCCCGCCCGACCAAAAAACACACACACATAGACGTATGTACATAACAGCACACACACAAGTGAGGAAATGGAAAACTGATCTGCTCAGAGCCACCCTTGGCCCTGTTAAGGCAGCAGCATCAGAACCAGCTGGAACATGGTGTGCTATCATGAAAGAGCTGGAAAAGTCTAACACCACTGCCTGCTACTTAACCTCCCCTTTTTTACTGTAGGGTTGATGCATGTTATAAATTCATACTCTGTTTTCCTCTTCTTCTCTACCCATACAAAGGTTCACAATTACCATAACATCTGCGTCCGGAATCAGAGAGCTGGAAGCCTTCAGGGCACAAGCAGGTGAAGCTGCCTTCAGTGTTGGAGCAGGTTCCAAATGTACAGATCTCAGGGGACTTGGAGCACTCATCAATATCTGACATACAAAGAAAAACATCACTCATCATACTTACAGATCAAATCCATAAAAATACATTTGATTTCAACTTTTTTCCTTTGAACTACTATTGGAACAGCAGGGATTATGTCTTCTTAGCTGAATGTAAGTGCCTATCCCAATATCCAATGCGCTCAGGCAGAATTAAATCACTCTAATAGAGGGTTGGATAAAAGGAAATTTATCTGGAGGATCCTCATCGTCCTGTATTCTCTAATCAAAATTAACAGCTGCCGCTGCTGCTCACAATTCATTGCTATTCCTCCCTGTTTCCAGGAACAGAGGACAAAGCAGGAATGTGTTGAAGTCTGCCGAATATCTTTTCATCAGCCCCACTGTGTAAACAATCCAGGCGTTCTGGCTTGGGCCCATTCCCACGTGTGAAAGGGAGAAGGGGGGTGTATGTGAGGGGAAGGAGTTGTCGACTTTCCTTTCCAAGCAGAGCTAGTCTAAGCTAAGATTAGTGCATGTATCTGAGAGTGAATGTTTTGGATGTAAGCCTGTGATCTCTGCAGTCAAATTCACCCCTTATACTTTTCCTTTTTCAAGTTTTGGTCCATGTTTATGACCACAGTGCATGCAGAAATGGCCTTAAGCTGCCGTACCTTCACAGGTTTCCTCATGTAGATAGTAGCCAGGTGGGCAAATACACTTGTAAGAGCCATCATTGTTTATACAAGTTCCCACACCACATGTGTTTGGATTCACTGCACATTCATCGATATCTGAGGCAAAAAGCAATAAACAAGAGATATATAGCATAAAAGTGTGAATTATATTTGGAAAAACAATAACTAAAAAAAAAGACAGGCCCTTACCGACACACGTTCTGCCGTTCAGTGAGAGCTCATAACCGTCATTGCACTGACAGATGAAGCTGCCCACAGTGTTCAAACACTGCCCGTAACGACACAAGCCCCTCTGCGTCGAACACTCATCGACATCTGATCAAAACACAAACACCACAGCGTATTAATAAACCCGACAGCTCCCTGACTCCCTCTCTTACCTTCACAGATGCACTCACCTATGCAGTCGCCGTTGTGTGAGTTCTGAAAGCCAGGATAGCACAGACAGTTGTGGGAGCCCACCGTGTTCTTACAGGTCCCGTTGCCACAGGGTTGTGTCTCACACTCATCCACGTCTGCAAACAGAGAGCAGCACCACCGTTTTATCTCAGATGGTAGTCACATCTTTCACATGAGCAGGTGAGAAACAAGAGCAGAAAGAAATCCAACAAAACTTACCAATACACATCGACTTGTCCCGAGTTGTTTTGTAGCCATTGGGGCAGAGGCAACGATAGCTCCCCAGCGTGTCGATACACTGACCAGGGTTGCATACACCAGGGTTTTCCAGGCACTCATTACGATCTGAAAATAGGGGAAAACAATAAAAATGTGTTTGGAAAACTGTAAAACATAGATAATATATTTTATTCATAATTTGGGAGTTGTTCTTAAGTCTTATCTGGCTTCCTGTAGTGATAAATACAAATCTAATTATTGCCAGAATAATAACTTGTTTTATGGCTGATTTCAAGCAAAACAGTGGTGGATCTACAATTCATTCAAAGTCAGAAACCATATTGGGGCCACATTTAAAAAAGAGGGATTAACTATATATCCAAAGTCTTTGCACGATTCTTTTTTCAGTAAGGAAGACTTATATTTCACCAGCCATTCATTGTTTGCTGATGGTTACAATTTGAGATTTGAATAAAGTTCTACCTTTGAATATAATTTGCAAATTGCTCTCTGTTCAAGCACTTTTGTGTACTTAGAAATAAATGCAAATAAAAATGCACTCCTCTTTCCGCCTGGGAGTTCAAATGGAGCGCACCATCATGCTGCCTGACAATATACTGGAAATAGTTGCATCAATGTTTTGTTAGATATACCAGTTTCTTACGTATAAGCAATCTATTATCAACACCAGTTTGAATTTATTTCTTTTACCGTCTTATTTCCCATAAGATATCCAAGTAAACACAGCATTGCTTTAGTCACAAGGAGCAGCTAAAGTGTCAGTTTGTAACTTTTACTCATCTGTAAAGAGTAAAGCCACCATAGAGTGGACATGGGCACTTCAGGGACCAATCAGATTTTAGATTTCCCTCTGATGCTGCCCCTTGATCTGCCCATGAAACAATTGAAGCTGCACATTTAAATATAACACAATAAATATAACAGCTGTGCAATAAAAAATATGTCAATATTTGAGTCCAACCAGTAGTTTTAAGAATGGTGCTGAGCATGAATTCTTTGCGGTAGAGAGTATTTGAAATGCACAATCTAGAACACACCATCATAATCCAGCACAAACATAAAAGTGGTAACAACTCTCCTTTTGGACTCAAAGAATAGGTAAGATCTGAGGTTTTACATTGATGTCTCTAAAATTAATTGCTCTATTTACATTTACTTATTAGACCAACTGACGCCTTGTTAGGCTTAAATATTTCAAAGCTGGCTGTGTGTATCATATGTACTGGGTTTGAGGTTAAACAAACAACCCCGCCCATTACACTATACAAATTCTTAAGTGATTTGTAAGTGTTACAATGCATGTGAAAAAAATAATATCATACAATCCTAAAAATACGTCCAAAATGGCACAAAGTAGTCAAGAATAGATCAAATGTGCCATTAAAGTTGCTAAAGAAATAAGAACTTAATGTGAATGTAGAGACTGATAAGATAGCAGTCATTCGTTACAATCAGTAATGCACATTTATTTCTACACAGGCTGGGAAACTGACCAATAATAACAGTCATGGAATTTATCATTCAATTTAAGTCAGAAATACGTCGCTATTACAGGTCATTCTGATCTCCAGCCACAGTTTTAGACTCACTGAAGTCTGTTTTGCTCTTAGGACTTTCATGAAAAGCAGGAAACAAAACAGGATGTTGATTTAACATTTGCTTATCGGTTAGGGCCCTCCAGACTGACAGCAACACGTTTCAGATACGCTGCAGCACATGCTTAGCAGCTCAACACATGCTTCACATTCTCTCCTCCCTAATAACAAGCCCACCATGAAAAATTCTTTCTCAGACTGTCACTGTGGTGCCTCTGGTGCTTTATCTTTGGCATATCACTGGCAGGGAAGCGCAGTTCAAAGAATTTCACATAACCAAGCCAGACAGCATGAGGCCACAGAAAGACCAAGAGAATTCAGAATCATTTTCATGGAAGGCAGCAGTTTTTTGGCTGCTTCTTTAAAATATTCTCTTTAATCCATTCTATACAATGTTTACTATGGTCATTATGAGGGCTGACCAATTAGCTGAAGGATGAATGAACACTGACACTAACATAGTAAATGTGCTGCTGACATTTTGAACATTTTAGCTCCTTAAATTGCTGAACTGGGCACCCACAAAGCCATACCTAGACACTGTCCAGTGGGGGTTAAGCGATATCCAGATTTACACTCGCAGCGGTAACTTCCAGGCATGTTCAGACAGTCCGCATTCTGCTGGCACACCGGCCCGTTCTGACACTCATCAATATCTGAAAACAACGGAGCAGATACATTCACACAAAGTCATACACTGATAACAGTGACTCACCTGGTTCAAATACATTTAATAACTTTGTTTAGAAACACAGCAGGGACTCTCAGCCTCACTTTAAGTGGGGCTGAAACGTGAGTGTGGCTCCTACCTTCACAGATCAGCAGCTTGTCGTTGTAGAAGAAGCCAATGGGGCACTCGCACCTGAAGCTGCCAATCATGTTGATGCACACTCCATTCTCACACACTCCTGGGATTTCCCTGCACTCATCGATATCTATCACATGACGACGAGATGAGGTTAAAACATAAGTCAAACAAAAAACCTTCAATCTAATCAAACAATCTGTTGAACAGGAAAATCTTACCAATAACTCGTCCAGTGGTGATGTCGATATAATATCCTGGTCTCTCACTGCCGCACAGGACTGCAAACTCATCTGAGTGCACACGAAATATAAAGATGTCAAAGGTAGTTTTTAGTTTTACACGGGTAAACATTTGGATAAGACCTTACCAGTGCTGGGAACAGGACACTGTTCACAAGGTTTGTTCCACGCACTGCCAATGTTGTAGGAGCAGCAGCACATCTTTTTGGTCATGTTGAAGGTCAGCTCTCCATCACACGTCCCATTCTCTGAGTAAAAGTTCCTGTAGCAGTAGCTCTTCCTCATGTCTGTGCGTTTATGGGAAAGAACGAGGCAAACAAAAACATGCAAGATGGTAACATTTTACCAATCGATGGTCATTAAAGCGCAGTGTGCAGACTTACCCATGCAGTTGTTCCCTCCATTTACTTGCATGTAGTCAACAGGGCAGATACAGGTGTAGTTGCCGATGGTGTTGTAGCACTGGCCTGGGCCACAGATCCCTGGTTGTTCACACTCATTGATATCTTAACACAGGAAGAGATGGTTCTTTCTGTCACATCTACTTCTGGCAATCCTCTAATCATAGTTGTAGAAATTTCATTTGTAGCTAATAGTAGAATTATCCCCAAATGTCTTCCATTCATATGGTTTTAATATTTCTGATAGATTCCTATTATTAAGGGTCTATGCAGCAATGATGATGTTGATAATGATGAAATGTGAAAAAAATGGACCCAGACACATGAAACTTATAAGATCAAATCCTCTCACTAAATCAGACCCCAAAAACTCGAGGTACTACTACTGAACTGTATGAATCAAGGTTTTACATTTTTACAGTTATCTGAATCAAGTGATGTAGGGGTGCCTAGAGAGGTGGGTAAAGTCTTTAATTCTGCTTTTTCTTTCTTCATTTCTTCATTTTTCGTTAAACAGGCACATCCAGCAAAGCAAAAAAAACATTGTCCGTTATAAACAGTAATAATAATATAATCAGTAAAGTTGGCCACTAGTATTACCACACTGACACTGATATTCTTATATGAAATACCTCATGTCATATGTGACATTGCAGCCTCAACTTGTGAAAAGACACATAGAAAACCACTTCACCATCAGGAAATCACCCTCTTTAGGAATGTAAAGGTTCAGGTTTTGAATCCACTAATTTTTTCGTTTTCACATGATTAAGAAGGTTAACGGGTGCTAATAGCTCGATCGGTTGGGCACCAACCATTGCTGCTTCTTTCTATAATTTCTCTATTACATTAAATTAATTCTCTACAAAAATTACATCCAAATAGCAAACACAGTGTTGATCCTTTTTGCCCAACAAACATATCAACAGTTGATTGACTACAGACTGAGTGGAGTCACTAACGTCACAGAGCAGACATCCGCTTTTCCAGCCAACAAACAAACACCAATTAAAATGCCACCAGCCACATGTACTGTCGAAATCTTAACCTCCTGCTCTCCTCTCCGGGCCTGTTTTTCTTTTTTAAACACCCTTCATATTTATCCCCCCCATATCTTTCATTTCTCCATCTCGAGCTCATCCGGACGGGGACTCGATGTCCTGACCACATCAGAGCCTCACTCCGAGACTGTTTGCACTCAGTTGCTTCATCGCCCTGACTGAGTTTTGCTGGTTTAGTAAGAGATAGGAACAAGAGCAGACATATATTGAGGTATACTGAGCTGCAGTTGGAATACATGGTCCAATATTTCTTTGTCTTTTTGCTCTCAGAGCTTTTTCCTTCCACCCAATGTGTGTCTCTGAACAAAGGCCTCAACGGATGGACTCAATTTCCTTCCCACGAAAACATCCCAGGGCTAGAGATCGGGAGGGATGGGTTACCTGTGTGTTCCTGTGAATGTGGTGCTCCATAGAAACATATGCGCATGCTAAGTACCTTCACAGACTCTGGTGTCTGGGTTGAGGGCAAAGCCTCTCTCACATTCACACTGGAAACTGCCAAAGGTGTTGATGCACCGTCCTCCCTGGCACAAGCCTGGCAGCTCTTGACACTCATTGATGTCTGCCACAGAAATAAAGGAAACACTTAATGGCATTGTGGGTGTGTTCAAGTGTGTACACTTGATAGCATGTCTCTGTCTGACCTTCCAAGATGACATTGATTGGGTTTGGTCTGAAGCCTTCTCCTCCAGGACACAACGTCTTGTATTCAGCTGTAACACAGAACATCAAATAACAATAAACAACAATTAAAAGAAAACACACAAACCAAACCAGGTTTGTTTTATGGCAGGATTTGTCAGGAACACTTGTTTGATATCGAGATGCTTAAATTAAGCCACATGTTCAGTCAATAAAGATGACTGAAAAAAGATGCCTTTTCCGATCAGCCGCCTCTGATCCAAGAGTTTTCTGCAGAGCCCAGACGGCCGGACATGACTGCAGCTACTCAGAATTACAAAGCAAAAAGCAAAAAAGAAAATATGTTCTAAGCACAGAAGCAAGAATTTCCTGAAGCTGAAACGGATGACTCATTGCCTGTAATGTTCAGAACCATCTGTTGGCAATTTTCTAAGTAAGTTGCACAAAGCTGTCTCATCTTTACCAGCAACAATAATTAAAGCAAACATTCATCGCATGACAAGAGAGGTCAGCATATGAGTCTGTTTGTTTGTAGAACAGCAAACTCACACCTTATGAGGACTGCTTTATTTTTCGTTTATTTATATACTGGAGTTACTGGTTGTTGACATAGTGAGAGAAAACCTTAATCCACTTCAATGGAATTAAGGGCAAGAGAATCACTCTGATCTATGGTACCACTCGCATGTCAAAACAGAAATCCCCTCGTGAAAAACGACCATTGGCAGATTAACTTTCATGAAAAAAGAAAAAAAAAACTGGACAAAAGTGGAAGAAATTTCCTCACGGTATTACTCATTGAACATTTCTTTTGTTTGCTGGCATAAAACTAAAATGAACAAAATAGTTCAAATAATTATAGTGGAGGTTTTTAACTTGGGAAAACACAACCTCTACCCTCTTCTGTTATGTCCTGTCCAAACACTTTTCATTATTGTCTTTTCAAGTATGAAAATTTGTGAAATTAGGTGTGGATTTACTGCCAATTTTCTCGCAGCTGGAAATACTCCCCGGTGACCTGGTTAGAGCACGCAGGAGGTAGGAGAAGATCCAAAATATTTGCAGCATTAGGTGTGTCACATTATACCCATATTGTCAACAACCATTATATAAAAAAATATATATTTTTCGCTGTTTTTATAACGCACTTATAACAGCCTAATATATCGTAAATACTCATGGCTGACTCTCCAACAAAACAAAGAGGTAGTACTGCACCTTAACACAGGTTGCCACTTTTCATCATGATTTGGCTACAGTCAAGAGAGTAAGTTGTGTTTAGTTTGCATGCCCTGAAAGGGGAAATGTTACAATAAAGTCTAAGGTAGGTTGCTAGGTAGTTATAATGGCGCTGAATTGGACAGCATTTTCTCAACCCCTGATTATGTATTAAGCAGCAAAAAAAGAAATAAGGGGTAGACATGAATTTAGGCAAGGGTGTAGGAATGAGTTTAACATGGGGGGGGGCACATATTGGAAACCTGACAGATATAAAATCCTTTTTGGGTTGGACAAATGCGCCTGACATCATTATCTTCATTATCTTCAGTGAACAGACATGCATACAAGCAACAGCTCTAATGGAAAAATCCTCTAATAACTTAAACAAAACACTGACGTATGGATTGACAGTTTATGAGGCTGATATGTGGTAATGTCAGTATTTGACAATGAAATTTCCAGTCAAATATTTCACTTGACTTGGTAGTAGCTTGAGCTTGGTTTGTTTTATCTACTCTTTATTCTCTCATATTGTCATAACCTTTTTCAAGGGTTATTGAGTACCACAGATCTCAAAAGAGACGGACCCTGAGGAAGAGACAAGGTGGAGTGAGTGGCTCACTTCACACCCTAAAGCTGATCAATGTGAACAGAAGTGTAAAGTCCTGTGATATTTCGACCAAAGAATGCCACTGACAATTCATTAAGACCTCAAAAAACTGTGTCAGCAAAAAAAAAGGCATCATATGTCTCTTAAATCATCGGCTTAATTCTGGGAAAGCACATCATACTAATTAGAATTACAGAGGCGTAAGGGATAAAAAAAAACTAAAAAAAAACAATCTCTACTAAATATGCTTAGCAAAAGTCATATTGTATCATTTGAGGCTGCACTGATGATTGAGCCTTGTCTATTCTTATTCAGTAGTCCAACTGTTTGCATGTTCACTCCACATGAAGTATAACACTGTTTCATGTTCTTTTTTTTGCCAAACAAGCAGACTGACTAAAATAAAAGTTAGAGATTAATCTATTGTACTGTGACGCTCCCAGACCTTCTCCTTAGGCTCCTGTGGTGTGTGTGTTTGTGTTGCAGGACCCCAGGTGATGTGTGATGGCAATTGGAGACAGCTGGTCAGTGTCTCCAAGTCCAAGCTATCTAAAATCCACCTTCTCCTGGGAGCTGGGGCCTCCTTCCACCAACCAGGCCACACTTATGTTTAATGTTTTGGTTTTCTGTATTTTTCTATATAGTGTTTAAGATCATTTAAATTTTTGTTAAATAAAAGAAATTATTTTTAGTAACTCCCACGCGTCAACATTTTTGTTTTCACATGTGGCTCCTTTGGAAAATTTCTGTTATGTTGAATATCAGCATTCCGTTTAGCAGTAGGGCTTCACTTTGGGGGTCTGAATTAAACAAACAAATAAAGAAACAAAAAAAAAAAAAAAAAAAAAAAAAAAAAAGAATAAAATAATAAACAAAGTGCTGACTCACTTGTGTTGACAGAGGGGCAGTATTCACATGGAGTTCCCCAACCGTTGCCCTTAGAACAGCAACAGGATGCCTTGGAAACTCCAATGCCAATCTCATTGGAGCAGACCAAATTTATCGATGAGTCTCCTCGTGGACGGGCCTCCAGGTAGCAGCTTCCAGAGCGAGTGTCTGTTCCCACACATACAGGTACTTAGAAGTAGCCTTTGCTTTGGAATTAGTTTAATGCTAAACTAAAAACAAACATTAACAATTTATAGCGCAAGCTTGTTGATTCTTACCTACACAGCCCATCCGATTGGGGCTGAGTTCAAAGTCTGGTGGGCAGTTACAGACGTAGCTTCCAGGGATATTAACACACACTCCATTAATACAGTTGGTCGGTGTTAAACATTCATTGATATCTGAGAAAAAAAGAGAAATATATACAGATATGATTTATTTCCCCTTTAATAAATAAATCATTATTTGCCATAACATCAAAGAGAGGATATGTGATTTCTCCATTTGTTTTGTATCTATTAAATCATGCTAAAAGAGAGCCCAAGGGTTGAGGCCAGTTAGATTGATGCGTTGACTTGTCTTACCTGTGCAATTGCCTCGACTCCTGTCTAGCTCATAACCTGGGTTACATTCACATCTAAAAAGTCCTGGAATATTCTGGCAGCGTCCGTTCACACAGATGCCAGCAAAGGTACATTCGTCAATATCTGAGGGGGAGATGGACAGAGAAAGAGAGGAAACCGACTGTGAGGGATTAGTGGATCACTGGATGATGGCGGAAAACTGGCAGTCAACGACGGGAAGCGAAGGCCAGTCACCTCTGCTACAGGAAGACAGTTTTAGGACAGAAAACCGACACACACTGGCTATCAGAGATACACAGATCTCAAGTTATTTCTGTCCAGCCCTGCCTGTGCTGAGACAGGGAGGACTCGACAGGTGAATTCAGGATGTTTGACACATCAGCACAATCAAGCCAATCCGCTCATTCAGCTTAATGACTTATTTGATAATTCCACATCTCTGTATACCAGTCCCTTTTTCACCACTAAACTCTCAAAGGTGCATTCATCTTTGTAATGAGGGGTCTATGTATTTGCACTTTTCTATAACAACACTCTGTAGGTGTCATTAGCCTATTCTTATCAACACACTTTTCATTGACTTTCTCGGTCAGCTGAGGAAGAGCTGCTCTTCTGTGGTTATTCACAAATTAAATTAGCGCACAAGGGTGCGTCATCATCAAATGTTTGCCTGGAACCACAGTTCTAATCCTATTTGCTGCTTTCCACGCTAATCCAAATGGAGACATCACTGTCGTCATTGTTTCTACAGAAACTATTGCAAGTTTGGCAGGATTCATGACTGAGATTCCTGCAATCCTTGCCATAATAATTAACCCTCCTTTCTTTGTTTTTCAGACACAGAGTCAGATTGAACTGGGCCTGCTCAACATTTATTTCATGTTGATGTTAAAAGCTTTATAGCATCAAGCTGTGCAGAAATAAAAAAATTATTTTAGAATGGCGCCACACTAGTGGCTCTGTGAAAGAAGCTGATTGAGCTTACCAACGCCCAAGTAATGCCTAAAACAAGACCCCAAATACAGTTGAACAGAAGAGGAGATGTCTACGATGTAGAGTAGAAAGAAAACAGGAAAAAAAAGGAGGAAGTTTAAACCATTTCTTCACTTGATCATCATTGGAAGTGTGAGATCTCTGTCAGATAAAACAGATGAGAATGGAGCCCTGATGAGGATGCATCAGGAATTTCAGGAGGGCATCTTTGTTTGACATGGCTGTGCAAACAACTTTAACACCTCTCCTCTGAGGAAAAGGAGGGATTACAATAATTTTTTACGACTTACATGTATTACTTTCTGCAACGCAGACTCCAACCAAACAATGATATGTTTAGCTAACGGAAGAAAACATTAATAATTGTTACAACTCAACCTTTAATATAATTGGTCTGTTGATTAATACAACTTACTAGTCATTAAAATTGAGAACAAAGAAGCATTTGATTGACCACCTGATGCTGAAACCAAATTTGAAAAGGAAGCAAGGCAAGATCCACTGCTCTCGTCAGTCATGGAAATGTTCTCAGAACTGAAATCACTTCGATACTGAACATGTTGTGCACTTCCTGAGTGAAAAAACGCTATCCCATGAGTTCTATTTGAAGGAAGCGTCTGTCTGAATCTGTTGTGTCTCCAAACAGGAAAACAAACAGCCATTCAGAAGAGTGAATACCAGACCTTTTTAAATAACTCGAAAAAATTTAGGATGTGGGCAAAGATTCAGAGGCCTGAAATCAGGACAGCTATATTTAGCAGGTCCTTACCCTCACAGGCCTTGCCGTCAACAGTGGTGATGAAGCCCATCTCGCACTCACAGCGGAAGCCCCCAGGCACATTCAGACAGTGGCCGTTTTCACACAGGTTGCTGTTCTCTGCACACTCATCGCTGTCTGCAGTGATCACATACACAGCCGGTAAACACAAAATGTATTCACGTATCTTTTAATGAGATAAAAGGTGGGCGCAGATCTTGGTTTGTTAGTGTGACCTGAGCAGTAGAATCCATCTCCAGAGAATCCCTCCTTGCATGCACAGCGATAGGAGCCCATGGTGTTGAGGCAATCAGCGTTGTTGCTGCACATGTGTGTCCCATTTGAACACTCATCCAGGTCTGAAACATAACAAAGTTGGTAAATAAGTACATTTATGTGGATGTTGAACTATTTCATCCAGATGTTGAGAAAGGATAAGTCTGGTGTAAATCCATATTACATATTCTATGTTCATCTCTCCATCTTTATATGTCCATTACAAAAGTTAATTCAGTTTAGTTGGAGACATCAAATTCATAAACAAAATACTCAAAAGTTTTTTTTGTTGTTGTTTTTTAAGTAGAAATGGCTGGCTGCTTCATGCATGTGCTATTTACCTCCCAGCTGATTCCCTGCCAGGTCCATGGCTGTACCCAACTAACAAATTTTGGTTCCTAAAATGTTCCAGGGATGTTGATTTTTAGTTGCAAGAATGTTCCCAAAAAGTTTGTTTTGGTTTGTTGTATGGTTCAAAGCACAGTTGCAAATATAATTTTACTTTTCATGTTTTCATTCCCGTAACATTCTCTGAAAATTCTCCTGATATTTATAATCTGGGGACCTTTGCAGAACTTTCCCATTTGGTTGTTTTAATGTATCCCCCAACCTTAAGATTGTAATCAACCTTTGGAAAACCTTATGGCAACGTTACATTCAGGAATATTCATTTAAGCCATCTGCCAGTTAGACAGTTTAGATATAATTGTGGTGGTCCAACATCTAAACCTGTCAACCTCTGTACAGTGTTTTAGGAATATTCTTGGATTGTATTATTCAGAAAATACAACCAATTTAAGTTCCCCAAATGTTTACAAGACATTTTACAATAACTTAACCTTCTGTGAACTTTGTTTTAACATTAGGACATGATTCTCCTCAATCTGATCTTAGGAGAACCACGGGCTAACATTAAGTCAGCTTTCTGTTGTTGCTGTGTTTTTCGACATCCCTCAATGACGTGAGACACTTTCACTGGCAGGCAACTGGCTGGGGGAGGCAATTCTATGTAACTGCGAATGTAACTTTCTAAAACAGCTGGGCAATGTAGTTTTTAACAAACATCACGTAAAAAGGTATAAACAGAATATAAATATATGTAAGGGCTTTAATCAGCCGTAAATTGATATTAATATTAGTTAGGACTGTTTGGCTGCAAAAGGACTGTGTGAGGGATATAGTCAAATTAAACAATATTCAATTTCAATGTATATCCTAAGCTCTCTATTAAAAAAACTGCTGAAATGTTCAAATATCCCTCTGTATTTATTCATATGTATTGCGACTACCTGTGCATTTGAGGCCGTTGCCAATCCACCCTGGAGCACAGTTGCATTTGAAGCTGCCCGCTGTGTTGGTGCAGGCTGCATTTCTGTCGCAGTTGTGGGCACCGATCTCACACTCGTTGATATCTGAGAAGAAGGAAACAAACAACAGGCCATGTAAAGAAAACAGATGCAGCTCTGATGGTCTGATGATTTGGGTCTGTTTTCTCATTCCAGCACAGTTCTTGGCACTGAGGAGTGAGTTGATGCTTGGATTGAATTGTATAAAAGTAGCAGCAGGAGAAAGGCGACAGAACAAAGTCTTTCTGGCTCGCTGTTTTCATCCCTGGAGAGCTTTATTTCAGGACATGAGACACTGTGGCATTCTCTTGGTCTGTGATATGAATAGCCATACAATGAGGGTTTAATGGGGTGGATATTCATTGTCCAAGTGGGTCCAGAAAGCTAGGAAAATGCCATCTGGGAGAACAATACACTAATGCATGGGCCTTGCTCTGCCAAAAATGGAGCAACGCGTTAGTTCTGGCAGGCCACGTAGTCAACGCGCCTATTGGCTGACGCCGACCCAACCCTTATGGCTGTCCACAAATCAACTGCGCTTATGGTAATCAGCGGCAGCTCGCAATTGGCTGCTGGCACTTGAGGCACTTCATTTAAACTACCAAACTTGTTTTGCTGTCACTGCTCTTTTTTGCTTCTGCTGCACCCACCACCTCCCCTGCTCCACCGACTTCTCATTGCCAAACAATGTCATACTGTTGTCATTGTTGCTTGCTCTGTTCTAGGGGGTTTGTTGCCTTTACAGCAAATGGAAGGCACTCCACCTGAGGATGCTGCTGTTCCCTGTCTTGGCTTCCATGGAGCTCATGGGAAAGTCGGGAACTTCCTCCGAACAGAGCCATACCGCCAAACACAATTGTATGCATTCAGAAATAAAGCTTCTGAAATTTATCTCTGTTCTTCGTCTCGTTTTTGACTAGAGTGGTTCTGACAGAACCGAGGTTATTTTAGACAAAGATTTTTCTCTTCACTTACACTCTCTGCATCTTTCATATAGGTTTTTGTCATTTAAAAAACATCTTTTGATGCTCATGTTTGTTCTTTTTCCCTTATCACCAAATATGTCATGTTTAGTAATGTAATCTTTCCAAAACATAATCTATATAAAACGTGATTTGGTAAGTTTCCATCACCATAAGTAAACATTCCTTCACAGCAAAACCACAAAAAAGTGTATCTGAACTGCGCAGTGGATGAAACCCTCTTGCTAACCTCATGTGCATGTCCCATGACTCAAAAGTGACTAAAAAATAATTGGAACACTTACTATTGGCTACTACTGAACTCTGCCCTTCCTATGAAGCTGTTTACATCCTGTAGGGTAGAGCTAATAAAGATCTCCAAGCAGAAGCTGGTGGTGAAAAGATACCCTGAATGTGCAATGCTTGGTCCTCAGGCAGCTCTCACATGATCGACGAACTGGCACAATGGAAAAACTCTGTGTAGGTCTACGGCACAACAATGATGACTGCTAATCTGTGCCAAAACAACCTTGTGAAACACTGACCAACAAAATAACTGACCTTGAGCCTGAGGAATGGGTGTTGGAGCTTTGATAGAATGACTTTGCTGTGTGTGTGTGTGTGTGTGTGTGTGTGTGTGTGTGTTGTTGAGGCGTGTCCCTGCACATCAAGGGAAGCCATGCTATGCACTCGATCAAGATGTTAGGCCTTATCAGCCAATGAGACACACTCCTAGTGAGGGTAGTAATTCAAAACACTGTCAATTAGAGATTACAGCGCTGCTGGTTTACAGTCTTCCTGAGCAGAGGGTACGGTATATTTACACTACATTTGATGATGGGGTTAATATGAGGGCTAAGACCAAACAAATCTCCCTGGATTACAGACAGAATTAACGATCATTTCCCCCAACAAGCCTTTGATCACAGAAAGTACAACAAACACACACACACTAGGAAAAGCAAAGTGCAAACAAGGGATTGTTGCATCTGCGAAGTGTGTCAGCAGTCGCAGCTGGTGTCAAAGAGGAATTTTGATTTAATTAGGATAATGTTTGACAGATGAAATAAACTCATGAAAAGAGATAGCAGAGAATTATACATCTGCCTGTCTGCTTGTCTAGTCTCCGAGTTTGTATGCCTGCCTGATTGCCTTTTTGTGTATGTGTCTTGCCTGCCTGTTTTGATGACTAAGATCTTTATATTTGCCCATACTAACATATGAATGTCTCACTTCTCTCTTCATTTCTTTGCCAAGGCAGGAGTTCCTTGGGGATAAAGTAACGAAGATAACTTGGAATTCCATTCAACTTTTTAGAGAGGTGGATTGTGGGCAAAAGGAGAATCCATTAAATTCTCTTCAAAACATTAAAAACATATTTTGTTCCACCTACATTGCTAAAAGTCAAAGTACACAGTCTCCATATATCCTTCTATTTCTATTTACCCAGACACGTGTATTTCTTTTTTTCTTTCTAACCAGAAGCTTTCTGGTTAGCATTTCTGGATACCTTGCAATCTTCAGACTGTCTGCTACCTCTTGGGACAAGTTAGCTCAACGTTAGCTTTGGTAAATTCATATTTTTTCACTGAAAGTCTAGGATATCTGTTATCTAGAAGCCCTGGAGAATTGGCTGCTCTAAGAGATAATCATCAGACAACAGCTGATAGATTTCCAGATTCATCTTAAGCTAACATTTGTCACCCCAAGCTGCCAGTTATACCAACCTAAGCAGAATCAGTTAATGCAAGACTATGAGCCACTGACAAGGCAATGATAAAAAAAATATGTTATACTCGGAGTTCATGTAGAGAGAGAGTCATTAAGAAACCAAACAACACAACATAAATTATTGAAATTTACTAACATCAATTGCTAGCATAAACTGCTTGTCTTGGTGGTTAAAGTGAGACGATGTGACCACAGGAGTAGCCTAATCATCAGGATAATAAGGACTTGAAGCAGCAACGGTTGAAGGCTTTGAAGATAGCAAATGCAAATCATACATTTCTCGATACTTCTGGCTATTTCAGCCAAACAGTCTACCACGTGAAAGCAACTGATTTGCTTAACCCAGGACAACATGAGAATTATCATGCAATTTATTCAAATTCAACCCCAGCAATCTAAATTGCTGGACCTTATGCAAAATGTTATGCAATTAGTTGTTTCCCACAATCAAAGTAGCCATTGTTAGAGTTACAATAATGTTGCTTGGTGGTATCTGATTTCCAGTACAACAGCAACGATATGGATTGTTTTGCAGATGCCGGAGCATCCCTTCAACATAGTGCAACATTAGCCAAAGTGACTCAGTCATGTGACAATATTCATATGAAGCTTGCTAACATTAGCAAACATAAATAATACTACAAGTCATATAAGACTGTGTGAGAATGCAGAGGCAAGTTCTCAGAACTGCCTCTCAATTCAACTTTTCACATTTTTATACGCAATGGGCTAATATTTGTTGTTTTTACAGTCACAAAGCCCAGCTTCAAGTCAAATTGTTTTATGTTCAGTCATTTTGCTTAAAAATATAAAAACGGAAAGATTAAATCTCCTGAAACACATCACTGTTAAGTTTGATTTTGAGTTTTTTTTAATACAGACATAAAATTATTTGAAATTATGGTCCCATTTAGAGTTAAACAGACAATAAGGGAATGCTTTAGGGGTTATCGTATGACTGACAAGTTACTATACCCAACTGGAATGTGTCGTTTTCACGGTTTTCATCTCCTTACTCGGTTTCAAAGAAGCAAGACGGCTGAAATGCTTTGTTGATGACCGTTTTTTTCCCAATCAGATATCTTCTAGCATATAAAATACAATATAAGGACATGTTTACAAAGTTTGAAACTTGATTTTATCCTGAGGCATTACCAGCCTTTTAAACCAGAACATCCCCACCCAGTTCTAACTTTATGAGACACATGCCAAGGCAAAAAAGTACTGAAGTGTTTTCTCAGAATAAAAAGAGAATTAAATCTTGTGGGAGCTTCATCGACAGCTGGATCAGATCTGGGCTTAAGAGCAGCTCTGACTCATTAATACTCACAGAAATACAAAGATATCTCACACATACCAACATGGTAACACAAGGCAATTCAACAAAGAGAGGGGATCTCTTATGCATTTTTTGTCTTAATATATTGGAGAAGGCTCTGTTCCAAAAAGAGTAGCAGGTTTTGTTCACTTGTCTATTAGAAGACATCCTGCCTGGCTGAGAGAAATTAAAGTCTTGATTTCTTGGTCTGAGGTTGAAATTCCAAACGAGTGATTCAGAGCCGGCTGCTGCAGTACCAGCTTTCCCAATACAAGGAAAATACCGTGTGGACATTTTAATGGGATAAGAATGAGCAAGGGTGTGTGTCTGTGTGTATAAGTGCTCTTGTATACGAATGAGCGGGGGAGTCAAACTTCAGGGAAACCTGTTTATTTGTGTCTGATCTAAGACGTGCTGCTGCTGTCTGACTCATTTTCGAGACATGGCCAGATAAAATCAGGGACCAAACTTACAACTAGACTTTAATCAAAAACTAAGCATTATTATTAATCAGACTTAATTCCCAATAGATGACAAGTGAGTTCAAACCAGCACTAGGTTCTAGCAGCCGGTTGGACTTAATATTTATGTGTTCTGGAGTTGTTACAGGCGATTACGTACTGCAGAACTCTCCAACCATCACGTAATGTTTAACTGACTTTAATGAAAGAGCAACACAGAAATAAACAAAGGTGCAATGTGATGCGTACATCTGATGAAAGATAGTGATCTCACTGCTCCTGCTGCTGTTGCGGATGTTGCATGTGTGTGTTAGCATAAGTATGTTTGTGAGCGTGTTTCTCGTCAGGCCAGACAGGAGCTCTTGAGTGAATGTGAGTAATGAGCTGTCAGACCTGCTTTTGGTTAACCAGACATTCTCCTTTTATCCTCTCATTTCTAACCTCTCTTTTTGACATTCTTTCACTCATGCAAAACAACACACACACACAAACACACCTCGCTCAGCATTTAATTAGCAGCAGACCACTACTGATTCACCACCACCCTTTCACTTCCATCCGTGTTCTAAAACAGACAGAACAGTGTGTTTTTGTGTCTCTGAAAGCTCGCGTCAGCTTGTTTCACTCACCTGTGCAGCCTGTGGTTCCCTTGCGCACAGAATATCCCATGTCACAGTGACAGATGAAAGATCCCTTAGTGTTCTCACAGTTCCCACTCAGACAGATGTTTGGGTTCAGCTCACACTCATCCACATCTAGGCAGAGGGAAAAGCAGAGGGAAAAAGAACGATCAAGAATGTTAGTCTGCTAAACAAACTACAACAAAGGAAAGGTTTATGACAATTAATAAAAGCTTTTGTTGATTCTGTCTGCCTGGTTCTGATAAACTATGACACATGAAAGTGAGTCACAGAAGAATTACATCATGAACTATATTGAGGCTATAAAATGTGTTTACTTTGAATAAATACAGCAATAATAGAGTGGGTGTTTGTGCAGACTCATTTAGGCATCCTTACATCACGGATGTCAAGCTTTTGTTTTCTCACTCAGTGGAACCAGACGTCTAAATGTCACACATTCTTCCCCACTCAGCCAAACTATAATACAGTGTTCACTATCTTATAAATCAACAACAACACTACTCCCTTCTTTTTCGGGCATAGACCCATAGATCTGAGTCACTAGACCTTGTACTCTCATGACTCATGTCTTGGAAAACCTTGAAAATGATCATTACGTTGTTTCGGTAAGTCTCAGGGAATTCAAACCTTCTGGATCTCATAAGTGCAGCGCTGCAGAGGGTGTTGATTCAGAGTTTCATTTTGAGTTTTAAATGTGCATTTGTTACCTAGGCAGGTCTTCATATCTTCAGATGACATGAAGCCATCAAAGCACAGACACTGATAAGTTCCTGGGGTGTTGGTACACTGGCCACCGTCACAGATGTCTGGGCTCTCCTCACATTCATCAATATCTGACGATTGAAGGCAGAAAGGCAAATCAAAAATGAAAGCAAAGAGCAGGACAGGGAAAGAAAAATCTTACACCAATTAATAAGGAGCTATCAAGTTTACAACAGAAAAGAGTGCTGCCTCATGGGTGTATATTAGATAGAACACAGAGCTTTACAAAAGATTCTTTATCTTTAAGTAAAGTGAACTCAGGAAGAAGCTTGTGTAATAAAATGACCATTACTCTAAATCACTGCTCTCAAAAGACCCCAGTAATGCCTTGATATCTGTCTGTCTCTGTGGTAATTGAAGGATTAAGAGTCAGTCAGACTATGAACAGCACATGAAACCTGCTGTCATTCTCTCAAATAAACACCTTTGAGACTTGAAAGAAATTCTGTAAACCTTTGCCAGAATAGTCAATAAACACCACCTTTCATTGCCTATCAACATTTCAAATTGAATAATGAAAATTCCTCAGATTCAGTTTTAACCTTTTGAATGTATTTTTACTTTAACCATGTGTTACCCAGATTACTGCTGTGTCTGTCTATTGTATATACATATTTTCATGATGTGTTTTTTCTAGCTGCTCTTTGGTCTGCCTATTTAAACAAGTGTTGCAGTACTTTAGTACCGCAATATGTGAGAAATTCTGAAGAACAAAGCATGTCGATGAAAGACAGTTTGCTTTTGCTATCACAAATCATGATGAAAGGGGGAAAAAAGTAGATAAAAAAATGTAACAACTGACTAAAAGAAAAATATGCAGTGATGATTAAAAAAAAGACAGATATTCACCAGTGCAGGTTCTCAGATCAGGCATCAGAGCGTATCCACTGCGGCAGCTGCACTCGTAGCTCCCCTCAGAGTTGGTGCAAAAAGTCTCACAGCCACCGTTCTCTATCGTACACTCGTCAATGTCTGAGTAACAGAAAAACACAAGCTAGTGGCATGAAAGCAGGACAAACCTATTCATATAGCACAATGAAACAGCAAGGCGTGTGTGCAAGGTAACAGTCCCATATTCCAAACATACCAACACAGTCCAGTCTGTCCTCAGTGGATTTGTATCCTGTGTTGCAGGTACACTGGTAGCGGCCAACCATGTTGATACACTGGCCATTCCTGCACAGCCTGTCACTCAACTCACATTCATTGATATCTGCGAAATGACGAAGCATTTATTAGCTTTTCACAAAAACAACATGCAATAGCTTAGTGGGCAGAACACAAGAAGCAACTATGAATGGTCATGATAAGATACATACCAGCATCAAAAATGTCCATTGATAAGCGAAAGAAGGCAAATGAAAACACAGAAGATGAAATTCTAACAAAAAAAAGCATGAAAAACAGTCTTCCTAGCCTTGATCATGGTACATTTAAAAGCAACTGTTCTTCAGACCTAAGAGGGCTTGATTTAGAGTTGAGGTAAAGAAGTTCGGAAATCCCTACGGCTGCAGATTTATCCATCACTTTCTAAACAAATAAAGGAATTTCAGAAATCATTTCTGTTTGACAGGGAGCAGGCGAAAGGATGTTTTTACAGGGGTAAAAGTGTCTCTTTTACTGGTACAAGTCTGGAAAATCCCTGCAGTATTCTACACCAGCTACAAACAAGAAAACAGGGATTGACCAGTACCGAGGTGCAAAAATCCAGCCTTTGGGAGATTAGTGTGGCGATAACATTCCTCATATTACTGAGAGAAAGGATAGAAACCAGTTTAACGGTGTTGCTCATCTGAAGATAGCAGCCTTTCACCACAGAGTTGAGTGTTAGGTTCAATGTCAATAGCCCAATACGTACATACAATAGTGTGTGGTGATTAAAGTGAATTGAGCATTTGTGTGTCATCTGTGCAACGGTGAAAGTCAGCTTTGTGTTTGTTTTGAACGCAAACTAAATATAAAAAAAGAGCATAAAATTTGTGAGATTAAGCCACATTTGAAGCTGACTGTATGTTGTAGGAAGCCTAAACCAGAGCAATTGAGCAAAGTACCCACCTTTAGCTGGAACCGATTAAAATTTTCATTATACATTAATCTGATTTTTTTTTCTTGATTAGCTCATTAATCATCCATGTTAAGGGATGACTTAATCGGCTGATCATAATAGTTGATTTTTTTTTATGTCTTTTAAATTGTCTAATAGCTGTACACTGCAATTACAGGCACCTGGTGAGCGCTTGGTGGATTAAAATATTAATCATGATAAATGGCCATATCAAAGAAGAGATGTCAGAAACTGTAGTTTATTATCATAATAATGAGCTAACACCTCAAAATCAAGAGGGAACAAAGACCCTTGTTTCAGAGGATATGTTTGGGTATTTTTCAGTAAAGCTTTCCTTTTTTTTTAAAGATTTCTTTTAAACTTTGCATTAGGTCTTCAGAGGGACTCTTGGTGATTAATGCATGACCATCTACATGAGTGCAATAAACTTTTTTTGGTCAGTTTCCCAACAAAACTAGAAACAAACAACAAAAACCTCAAAATAAAAATACCGAACAAAATGTTATACACCAGTAACAGGGATTTCCCTTGTTGGGAATAATCGTTTTTTTCCCCAAAGATTATTAATGAAGGATTTTCAATAAATAAAGTCATTCGGTGTTCCTATCAGGCCATCTATCCAACAATACAAATCCTACACATTTGCCTGCAATAATCCTTTGACTGACTGCGATAAGTCTCAGTGAGCCCACACACAGAGGCAGAAACAGGGACAAATGGATGGAGATGATTCAAACCTCACTTATCATTTGTACTCTAAACCTTTGTGACAACATCTCCACTTGATCATACTTTCATCCTTTTGTTCCTCCTTCCACCTCTCTAGAAATTAGCACAGATAGTGCACCGCGCATCACACAGATAAGACAAAGAAGAAAAAAACTGCAG
This sequence comes from Odontesthes bonariensis, assembly GCF_027942865.1. Classification (NCBI taxonomy): domain Eukaryota; kingdom Metazoa; phylum Chordata; class Actinopteri; order Atheriniformes; family Atherinopsidae; genus Odontesthes; species Odontesthes bonariensis. Next base: position 14,430,793 of record NC_134506.1, on the reverse strand, counting down.
AAGAGGTCAATGTTTGGGGAAGACTCTCCTCTTTGAAGACTTTTTCACTCACCTAGACAGGCCGAGCCATCAGGGGCGATCTCATGTCCCTCCGGGCACTGACACTGGAAACTGCCCTCTGTGTTTATACAATCACCACCATGGCACAGCATAGGGTTCCTCTCACACTCGTCGATGTCTGATGGCGGAAGAACACACACGTATACAGAACAGACGCATGCAGTTAGTGTCAGGGTTCAGTCACACTAAAACTGGCCTCTGCAAATGTTTGTTTCACCTCTCAACAATTACTTATGAAACCCAGTGAACTCGTCACTTTCAAACTAGTTTGAGTTTGTTGAACAGACAGTCAGGAAATACTAGGTGTTTATGTCCTATGTCCTATGTCTATAGAACTGGAAGAATGGTTGCAATAATGCCCACATCTTTTCCATTTCAAACTCGTCATTTAAGTTCAGCATGCAAGTAAGTTTTTTCTTGCCAGGTTGGTCAGATGGGAGCTGCAGGCCAACACAATTATTGAGACTCCCAAGAATTTAATCAAACAGAGTCAAAGGCAGAGCAGAACCGAAATAGAGCCTAAAGTATTTTCACAGGCTTTAGAACTTTAAGCCGCATGTAAAAATCGTTTTGCTGGCCAGCTGATTGACTCCACGGGTCAAGTACCGTATATAATAGAGGACAATTATTTTTCAAATCATCGTAAAAATGGGCCAGTTTTAGGAGCCTTTCTGACGACACTTAGGCTGCCCAGGAAGGACCCTTTCAATGCACCAGAGGGACTTAAAATCATTTAACTCTTTAACTCAATACACATGCACATATATGAATAAATGAATACAGCTTGCAAATATTAGATTACATCATCCACTTCAAGAGTGAGTTCCAGGTCTGGCATTTCTGTCAAAGCACCTCATCCAAAGACCGAAGAGTGAGTATGGAGGAGATGGCTGGATCGTGACCCGGGGATGAGATTGTGTGGCAGGTAGTTGGAGTAGTTGGAGACCTTTACTGGTCAGAATAGCTCTCTGCTCTAAGATTCTGTACCATTCAGGGTGTCGAAGGGAGATGTAAAATAGATATTTTGTTGTTACACTTGAACACGCCGCAAAGACATCCTGCCAACACCGCCAACTACGAAGCATAATCTATGCCTGTGTAAGAAGACATAACTTTGCAGAAAAGAATGTTTAAAATCTAATAGAACTTTATAAAATGTGAACAAAACAATAGGCCTCATGCAAGAACATTTTCGTATTCTTATTCTAAATTTCTCTCACTTTTTTCGTAAGAAGGTCTCGTACGAACACGCCACGTCAGATTCAACAAATGCTCTTAACTTCAGAAAAAGTGTGTAAACGACCTGCGTAAATGATGAATGTCACCTGTGCGTATTTAAGTGCACGTGCACGAGGATAGTAAATTTGCATACTCCATGCCCAAAATAATACCATATAAGGCTGTGCTTCCTCTCTCCTGTGCCAGGAAGTGTTGTCATGAGAATGGCATCAAGGCGCAAAAAGAACAACTTTAGGGGCTCTGAGATTGAAGTTCTGCTTTCAGAGATCCAAAAAGGAAAATCTGTCATTTTTAGCAGTGTCAGCAGTGGAATTACGGGACCTGCTAAAGCGAAGAAATGGGAAGCAATTACGAGTGCTGTTAATTCCGTGTCACCTGTAGTTCGTAATGTCACCGAAATAAAGAAGAAATGGTTTGATATGAAAATGGCTTTACTCTGGCATGCCTTCTCTGGGCTATGGAATAGTCCCCCCCCCGCTGAGACACACCTGGCCTTCAGCTCAGTGGCGCGCTCCACAACTTTACGGGTGCTTTAATGCGTATATGTGTGTCTATTGCTCCAATTATGTTTGGCAGTCCACCCATGGCATGAAAGTCCCGTTTAATTTGTACTTGTTGGACGGCGGTGTATGGGAATCTGATGTACCATGGGTAATAAACTGATGAGAGCTTTGATGACCAAGGGGAGCGCACGACTCACGGAGGACTGGGACACCCCCAATCTGTCTCCAATCTCCCTCTGAAAGGTTCCAGGGGCCAAAAATCCAAGAGTGGTGAGGACCTGGACATGTGGTGGAATTGGGTTTGATCGAAGTGTTTCTCTCTGGAGTTGTGGGTCTAGCAAGCTGCATATTTGCAGCAGCACAGTCCTTGGCAATCTAAATTGCGATGTCAGCCATTTGTCTGTTTACGCAAGGATAACCCATTGACCTTGTTATATACAGAGTCAAATTAACCTTCAATTAGTGCATCATTTAAGTCAGACAGAATAATGTCAGCATCATTATGGGGTTTAATGGGTATATTTATTCATGATAGCTAAATCTAGCGACAAAGTCGCTAAATTGGCAACACTGATAGCGATTCACAAAACATTTGCGCAAGGTACCACGGGCGTAAGTAAGGCCACACCCCCACTAAACAGCTCATTCTGAGGATCCTAAGGAAAGCTCATTTTTGGGACTGGCTGTAATTCTGCACCAAGGCAGAATTTTGGGGAAAAAAACTCAGATACAGTATTAGGGGACCACTAAAGCCTATCAAAATACATAAAAGCCTCCATTTATTTTCATGCCATAGGATCTTTAATGTATTCAGACTCAAACTAAACTAACACAACATTGTTTCGCTCATGTATAAACTGATTAAGCATTTAAGCCTAATACATTGAAAAATAACAGCTAATGTCACAATAATATATAACAGAGCAGCCAGTCCCAGACCCGAAGGCTCTCAGTATGGGTTAGCGGGGAGGAATTCTGACAGGGGAGCCAAACTAACAGCTGCTCAGAAGGGGGACATGAGAAGAGCAAATATTTAAAACAATTCAAACCTCAAAAATTGTGTAGCAGCTTGAGCAGACACTTTAACACCTCTTCCTAATTGCTCTTCTCATAGCCCCATTCTGAGCAGCATATAGCTCAACTCACCCATCATAAATCCTTTCCGACTCTCCAAACTGAGAGCACCGTCTACTGAAGTTAAGACATCGCAGGTAATATAAGCATTATATAAGCATTATACAAAACCTCATCACAAAACATAAATAAATATATATCCCTTTGAGAAATTCAGTCCGCGCATATTGCTGAATCACATTATGAGAAGCAGCAGATGTGGTCTGGTTTATGCAAATTTAGTTTCTCCAGGTGTTGGTGTGGGATTCATTACTCACCCATGCAGTTTTTCATCATCATGAAGCCACTCTCGTAACCTTCAAAGCATTCACACTCAAAATCTCCTGGTGTGTTGACGCATCTTCCCTGTCCACAAAGGTCTGGAGAGATGCGGCACTCGTCAATGTCTGCAGAGAGGGAGCACAACAAGACCACAGGCCAGAGTTTATTTTCAAACTTCCACCACGCATACAGAAAAGAAATCATGTTGTTTATTGTCTTATATGATACGATCAGCAGACAAAACCCAGAGGCTTAGGTTTGAAGTTTAAGTGCAGGACAAGCAGAGCACAAAAGCCCAAAACATGAAAGGAAATCTATTAAACGAGATTAAATGGCTCCTCAAGCAGATTCCTCCAAAGTCTAAAGCTTAAATATCTGCCCCCTTTCAGTATTAAGCCACATTCTGAAACGCTTAACACAAAGACATCAGGCTGAATCTAACTCTTTATGAGCTTAAAAGGTCTCAGGTATCATTTACTTACCAGGAGCCTATGAAACATTTCAGAATAAATCAATTATATTGCCATTTAAACCTCATGTTAAGCGTGCTCACTTCACCTGAGCAGTACTGTAGCTAACCAGACAATATGGGACCAGCTCCAACAAGTCCAAAGCAGCCAAAATCCCAAAAGACTGAATGAGCTGAATGCAGGCAACGGCTTTACACCACTTTACTGCAATTAGTGTTGGCGAGGGGATCCAGAAAGGGGGAATGATGAAGAGAGGCTAGACTTGTGGAAAAACAATGGAGCTGCGATATTCAGCAGTCATTTCAATTAAAAATAGAGGCTGCATATATGTCAGCTGGCATCCATCTGTGAACTATCGATTCCTGAGTTATTGCAGTCCTTTAACAGTTTATTTCTGTAACTGATGATTATTTTCAATTGTGATTAATGTGTGAGTTATTTCTCATTGACTAATTTGGTTATAATGTGTATTGTTAATCCACCAGAGCCATGGGTGGCCCCTTGCCTAAAAATGACTTCAAACCTAAAGATATTGAATATTTGCAACAGTATCCAAGATAAATTAAAAACATGTGATTTACAAAGCTAGGAAAGCAACATTTATACTTGCACTTCGTGCAGTTTTTGATGACAAATTTAAAAAAAAAAACAAAAAAAAACTCACCAGTACAATTCCTTTCATCAGAATCCAGAGCAAAGCCATTATCGCAGCGACAACGGAAGCTGCCAATGGTGTTCCTGCACCTCCCATTAGAGCACAAGGTGTTTATCATCCTGCATTCATTTATGTCTAACATTTAGAGAAGAGGGACAAAGACAGGTGAGAGACCAGTGATGGGACATACCACGCAGTCTATGTTGTCTATGAACCACACGATACCTTTCAGGAAGGGTCTACCATTGATGAAGTCACCCCTGTGCGAGAAGCCTGGGCCCCGAGGACATAGCTGCTCAAATTCTGGAGTTCCCCTTTCTGGACATTCATCACATTCAGGGCCCCAGGCAACGCCAACGGAGCAGCAGCAGGCGTCCACACGGTGCTTTCCTGATATGGAAGTCCCACAACGCTCATCATCGTGGGTGAGGTAACAGTGCTCCGTACGCAGGTCTGGAAGTCATAGACACATAGTTTGCATGCATTTGATATATGAATATAATATGGTATAAAGTACTTAAATCCACATTAAAAAGAAAAGTCCAATGGAGAACAGACCGATGCACATCCTCCCGCTGACATCAACAGTCATTCCTGGAGGGCACTGGCACAGAAACGAGCCTTGTGTGTTGACGCACTTCCCATTGATGCACACGCCAGGAAACACCTGACACTCATCCACATCTGGGAGAGTCAGCAGAAAGAAAAGAACAACATCACCAACAAGTTCAGAGCTTCACGTTACTCAAATGACTTTCTGTGTCAAGATGTCCTCAAAGCAGCCCTCACCCTCACAGACATTTCCTCTAACTCTGGCAAAACCTTTTCCACAGATTGGATCTGAAAAAAGAAAAGAGCACAAAAAACGTTAACAATCAGCACAAGAGTGTGTTGAAACTTATGAGAAAAAACAGTTGAGGCAGACTCTTGAGTTTAACAGAGAAGATTTTACAGCCGTTACATGAGATTACTGTATGATGCTAGATAAAAAAAAAATTAAATTGTCTATTTTTGTTGAGATATAGGTCAAAGGAGTATTTTGGAAATCGCTTTTTTAATCAACAGGAATAAACTACTATAAATCCACTATGAATTCTCTTCAGAAAAAAAGACATAAAAACATGATGTAGGAGCTCACTGGAATAGAAAATATTTTGTGCCGTTCAAACAGACAGATTTTAAATTTCCATACAATTAAATCTGCTTTAACAAATCAATATCACTGTGAAACTTTCCCACTCGATTACTCACATGAAGACCAGAATCTTTTGTCTTGCAAATTGGCCAGTTTGGCATATGCAGCATTATTACCGTAAATAAAATATGTGTAATGATTTACTTAAATGTGTTGCAGAAAATATGCAACAACAAAAAAACTGTATTCAATTACTGTTTTGCTTGTTGTATCTCTCCTTAAAAAAAATTGAAATCCAACTAAACTTCGATCACCTTTTTCACATTTGGCACATGGACTGTTCCAGGCTTCTCCCAGTGTGGCACAGCACTGGGACTTCAGTGTAGCTCCGTTGATGTTGACCTCACAGCGATTGTTGACTATCTTCAGCCAGCAGGTGCTCTTAATCGTCTCTGTTTCATGAAAAAAAGCCTCAGTTACTAGGCACCAGTGTTGGGGGTAACATACTTGGATTACTTTTTTGTAGTAGCGGACTTAGCGACATTGTTTCACAATTCAAATAATCAATTATTATTTACTTTTTCAAACAACGATTATGCTGACATTTCACCGGATTAATCTGCGCATTTTGCTGCCTAAAGATAAATGAAAACACAGAAAGTGACTAAGAAGACTTTGTTTCTTTCAAGAGGGCAGTAAGTCTTGCATGCATTAGTGCGCACATGCAGCTCACTTAACTAGTAAAAAGGCAGAAAGGACGGTGTTTACGTAGAAGAAGCACTCTCATGATTTTGAATTGTGTGTGAAAATGACAAGAATAATTTTACAGTGAAAAAACATGTAAACGAGAGCAGCCTTTTTGGAAATTTGGCTATGTTAATATACACTTAAACTTAACTGTTTTTACAAAAAGATGAGAAAAGGTGGAACTTTGGAGCATGTACAGAACGCTTCGGCCCATTTGACTTTAGTTGAGCGAATACATGCGAGGGAAAAAAAACGCACAATCCTGGAGTGTTACACAAGTGCGGAGAAATTCAATTTGTTCAGACAAATGTGTTTACATATATTTTAAAATTCTGACTTTTGGTCTGTCTTAAACAATTTTTCCCTTTTTCTTGTGCCATGTAAACTTGCTCACTGTAAAACACCCGTAATATGTCCGAGCAACAAAGTGTATAGTGTTCTTAATCATTTTTAAGATAAATGTGCCATAGAAGGGAAATTCATTTACAGGTATATGCACAGCCTGGTATTAAATGTATTCAGCAGAGGCAATTACTTTATTCATCCATTTAATACTACCTCGTTGTTGACATCATACCAACAACTTTGTGTTTGTATCAACCATATGATTGAGGTGGGAGTAAATGCTGCTTTCTCAGCTGGATCTGACCATAGGTTCTGATTGATATGCTATTTAAAGCAACACGAGAGAAGTTTGTGAAAATTCAAATGATGTCCTTTTAACTTGAAGTGCATTGATTTTTGTTAGGCACATTTCAGGGCCTGAAATTGCCCCACAGTGCCCGGGGGCTGAAATATAAAACATTGTTTTGTTTTAGGGTTGCTTGACATTTTTCGTAGGCTTTTGTGGCCTCTTCAGCATGACAACATACTACTGTACCAGACTAAAAACATATGGAGATAGGGCCTTCTGTTCAACTGCCCCTACCCTATGGAACAATCTGCCACTTCACATCCGTTCTGCCCCCTCTCTACTACAGTTCAAAAAGAATCTAAAAACACATCTCTTCTCCATGTCCTACTCTTCTTAAACCCACCCCTCCGGCCCTACCCTTCCCCCCTTCTTTTCTCTTGTTAAGCGACCTTGGGTACTCTGAAAGAAGCTATATAAGTCCAAGTTATTATTATTATTATTACTGTGTATGGTTGTACATGTGCAGGGCTCACAGGTTGATTTGTTTTTATGACAGTATTTAATGTCAGTGTCTAAATGATGTGGACCCACTGTTCAGGGTGTATTGTGTCTATGATTCCTGTTTTTTACCCTGCAGAGCTTCAGATTATACACCACAGAATAGGCTCTGTAATGAGATAGAGCCAAAACTAAAGTGCACAAGGAAGTGCAAAGGAGTGTTTATATTTAGTGATACAAAATAAATCTTAATAAGTTAATTTTCAAGTAATGTACAAGTACTTTTTAACATCAGACTATAGTTACTTTTACTCAACACTGCTAGATGTACCAAACAGATTGATGTAACATGGCTGGTTTCGCATGCCTGTACATATCATTCGCTTTGTAAAACTGACATTAAATTGACTATATTGCTGTTCAGATAAATAAGAGATTGCCAATTTGCTCACTACTCAACAGGCTGTGGAAAGAAAACTCAATGCTTCTTAAATTTAATCTCTATTTCTTCGAAGCTCCTTTCTTCCACTGTTTCAAGTTTTGGTTGGAAACCATTTAGATCTATTTTAATACATGATGGTATTAAATGACGATCCATGAGTGACTTTCTTTCATATACACTTTATTTACTCAATAAGTTAAAGGTTGGTGAATTAAAGTACCGTTTTAGTGATGATGTTAACTATAAACAACCTAAGAATCACTTACCTATGCACTCCAGACCAGTCTTGTCCAAAGTACTGCCCACCGAACATGTACACACAAAGGACCCTTGGTTGTTCTTGCATTCTCCATTAATACAGGGACTAGACTCACACTCATTCACATCTATTGGGCACAAAAACAGACACGTTTTTTTTTTTTTTTCCTTAAAACAGTAATTAACAGTAAAAAAAAATAACGCTGCACTGCACAACAGAATGAGGCTCCTCTGACCTTCACAGACATCAGTTTCAGGGTCAAAGCGAAAGCCTTTAGGACACTGACAGGTGAAACTCCCTGGTGTGTTCCTGCACAGACCGTTGTCACACAGCAGCCTGTTCATCAGACACTCATCGATATCTGAGGAGAACCACAGACACGGAGATATGATGACTTTTCTGACGCTAGCTTTTGATATACAATTTCCCAAAAAGACGAGGACATCGTGGAGCAGTTCACCTACCAACACAGTTTTTGCCTGTCGTGTCTACCTCAAAGCCTCCATTGCAGGTGCATTTGTAGGTCCTTTGCATGTTCTCACACACTCCATTCTGGCATATGTCAGGGTCGAGGGCACATTCGTTAATATCTGAGAAGAAAAAGAATAGCCTGTTAAACATGTGAGGGAAAAACGATAAAAAAACAGTTTGATTGCTTCACAGTTGGTGTTTTAAAACCAGCGAAACACATGTGGATGAGCTTGTGCGTATCACCTCTTCCATCGCCGGTTATACCAATGCCGCTGGGGCACAGAGCTAGGAACTCAGCTGCAATAAAACACACAAACAGCATATTTTGGTTGATAAAAGAAGAAACGGCAGTGTCTAAGAAAATGTCACTTTGCCTAAATTCAAGAAAAGTCAAAGCAGGGAGATTTAATACCAGGTCATTATCATTTACAGGCTTTCCCATTTAGCCTTGATGTATATAAAACCACCTCTTAATGTGGTTGGTGCAGTTCTGACGTCTTTTGATATAGAAACTTTAATTTGCAGGACTAATGAGAAGTGACTGGATGACGTGTGTGTCCTCGTGCGTGTTGTGGGTACACATGGAGGCTGTCTATAACTCCTCACCGTGGGCGTCTATGTCAAACAACTTGACTTCATGACTGCTCTTCTGTCATTTATGAAATTTAATGTGGTATTCTGAGAAGATGCAGTGTTTCATCTGGTGATTCACGCTTCGACTTTGTGTTTTGAATTAAACACAAGCTGTGAATGTCTACATTTGCGTGTGTCAAGCAGCAGGAGGTGGTTCTATAAGTGTAAAGGGTTGAGCAATTTGAATATCCGTACCAGAGTTTTCTGGTGGGCAGGGTTGGCAGGGCTCTCCGTAGGCGTACTCTGTGCTGGCACAGCAGCACTCCGACTTGGTCACAGCTCCAAATAAAGGCCTAACACACTGCCCCCGCTTGTAGCCACCGTAACACGAACTTCGCATATGTGTGTCTGTTTTAGACAAAACAAGACAGCATGTATGTGAGAAACAGAAATGGGGAAAGAGATTCCGAAACAGGCTGGAGACGGACCAAAAGACACAGAAAGAGAGAGGCAGGAGTCAGCAGCTACAAGAAACAATAACACTGGCAAAAACAAATGGTTGTTCTCTCTGTATAAAATGCAGGGATTTGAGGCATTCTCTAGCACTTATATCATCCTGAAGAATACTCACTAAGAGAGAATAACAACATTTCAACATTTGCTGACACAATACACAAAGGAGTGCCATTTGTGAAATGCTGGAATGTTGAAAAAAAGGCATAAACAGGTCTGCTTTCTAATTACCACTCAGGGGGAGTGGAGCACAGAGACGCAAGGAATTATTTATCAATACTAACCGATACACTTCTGAAAAAGAGTATGTGGTTAAAGCAGGTTCAATGGAAAAGGCTATGACTATCCTCTGGTTTATCACATTTTCTCATCTCATCACAGAATTGTAAGTATGCCATCTGTGGTTTTTGGAGAGCCTTTTCTTAAATCCCCCATGGAATCACGTTTAATATATAAAACGCCTACAAAACATTCTACACTTATGGGTGTTGGACAGAAATAAAGGAAACAAGTAATGCATTTCCAACGTTTGGAAATTATTAAAAAATTCCAACAGCAGGTAAATCATGTTAATACATGCTGCAGATATTCTGAACTTGATGTAAAAATGTTTTTTTTACAGATCTGAGCATCAGCATATATCAAAATGTGCGACCTTTCTGACTTCCAAAGATAGCAAATTTGAGCTTGAATGGCTGGGGCCTTGGTAACCAAAAGCGCCAAGTTATTACAGATTTCAAGAGGAACTGTGCCTAAAATCAAGCCGCTGCACAAAAAAACAGGGAAAAGATACCTCTGGGAAGTGTTACCCAGGACAAAAAGCAAAACCCAGTGACAGTCTTCAAAGAATCTAAATTTACTGTGTGGAGAAATTACAGGACTACGGCGACTAAAGTGACTGCTAAGTGAAGCCACGTTCAATACGACAGTAAATATGAAACAACTGCCATTGCCAAACCATTTGTTTCCCCCTTCAGTGTTGAACAACTCATAAAATAGTTTAAAGACCACAAGAAATACACAAATAGAAATAGAAAGACTAGTGGAAAAAATCTCTTTGCTCTTCAATATTGATTTTTCATACTTTTTTTGTCCAGAACAAATTTATGTGTGGAGGATGCCCAACAAAGCCTTTGATCCTGACTGCCTGACCCCAACTGTGAAACACAGAGGCGGCTATGTGCATAGTAGGGTTATTTCTAAGGCAAATTTGTCAAAACAGGTAGGAGATCACTGTTTTTTCAGGACAATAATGAGCAGATTCACACAACCAAAATAGTTCAAATCTGGCAGGAAGAGCCCATCAGTGATGTGGAACACTTGGATTGGCCATTACAATCACCAGATCTTAACACAATCAAAAATCTCTGGTGTTTTCCCCCAATCATCATCATCTTTGAAAGAGCTGGAGCAGGTTCTGCTTGAGGGATGGATTAAAATTCCCCTAGCAACTGTCCAAAACTTGCATGATTCAATTCACTGATGTATTGAAGCTGTTACTGCTGCCAAAGGAAAACCAACTAAATATTAAACAAAAACTTCATTATTCTAGTTTTCTTTATTTTGTCCAACCCCTGTATGTTTCTTTAAGTCTATTCCAGTATCCGCCCCAACAATGACAAAATATGTCATTGTTAGGTATTCTTATGGTTGTTTAGAAACTCTCCTGTAATTTAATTTAAAATGTTTATAACTTTTCTAGTTCTCTGAGGCGCATTTTAATTTTGTGTCAAACGTAACACTTTCTTGGGTGTTAAAATCTAGTAGAACTGGAAAGGTGGAAAGGTGGGAAGTACCTTCTTAGGCCATTGGAGCTTTATTCAGAGCAAACTACGCTTATATGGAAGTGCTGCTGCCTACGTAGCTTCTGTTTTAACTGGAAACGTGGGAATATGCAGAGGAAAATAGCACTCTACTAGGCTTTTCGTGGGAACTTTAGAAGAAAGGGGTGCTGCAATCAAAGTAGTTAACTAATTTTTGGGGACTATCTATGTGTATTGCATGTTACAGGTGTAGCAGCTGGTTGTCGGATTTTTCATTGTTTTTTATGTTTGTCTCTTCATGTTTCTGTTCTTTTTTTCTCTTCTTCGCTTTCCCTCTCTCTCTGTCCCCCGGTCCGGTTCGGCACTATTATCATATCATGTTAAATATTGTAACAAAAATAAATAAATAAAAATAAGGAGTTGATGGGCGTCAAGGGGAGCTTTACATTCATAAAGCTTCCCATGTGTTTAGCATAAACGGTATTCAGATTACAATTCTGCTGCCATAATGCTGGACAGGACAAGGAAAAAAAAAAAAATAATAATAATTTTTGGGGCATACACACAAAAAAAATCAAACCAAAAGAAGGCATTCCATGTGGGGCAACAGAAAACTTTATAAAATTCTGCAATTAGAGCTGAAAAGCCAAAAAGTGTGAGAGAGTATGCTTGCCATGTCTTTCAAAATGAACCACCTCTGAAGAAAAAAATCCTTCTATATCTACTCACCAACACAGACTCGTCCATCCAGGCCCACTGCCATCCCAGCCATACACTCACAGCGGAAGGATCCCTCCGTGTTGACGCAGTGGCCGTTCATACACATGCCCGGAGTCTCACACTCATCGATGTCTACAATCACACAGAGCAAAATCAGTTTTTCCCTCATATTTCTTCACAAAATGTAAAATACATTTAAATCAGTGAAATGATGGTTATCAAGATGCAGCCAAACTGCAGCAGTTTCAGTTCTATGATCTGAAGTCAGAAAACATTCTTCACTTTAAACTTCATCGCCTCACGATATTACAACAATCAAGATAATGATTGTGAACAATGATATGGCAAGCGTGCACAACTCTGTGTTTATGTATATGTGTGTGTATGTAAGTGCTATTTGGGTGTGTTGGGGGACATCCAGACTGAAGAGAGAGACAATGAGGCCCCAAGGCCTCTTTAGACTACACATTTCATTAGCAACTGCATACATAAGCACACTTCACCCACACCCTACTTTCCTGTTTATTTATTCTAATATGGCTTAACAAGGTCGGTGTCTCTGAGATCAAACGTCTGTACATGAAGCCCTGTGGCTGTGAGAGTAGTTGGGCGGCAGAAAATCTTTGAAATGACTGTAAACTGCATCTCAATCTGAGGTTCTTTGCAGCATCTGATACTGTCATTTACAATGAGATGATTAATTGGTTGTTGGCTTTGTTAACATGCTGTTCTATCAATTCAGGAGATGGCCAAATTACTTAATCCTGCACCAGACCAGTTTACTGAAGTCTGTCTGCTAAAATCTCAAAATAGGCGGGCCCCAACTATCAACACGTCCAGCTGGCAAGCCAGGATGTTGAGGGATTTTTCCAAGGCTTTTAGGGGGATTTTTACTCTGTGCGTTAAGACTCACTTAACAGAAGTACTAACATGCCAGAGACGTAGCCACCCTTCAAGCTGCAGGAGAGCAAGCAGGAGAATATATGACTCTAATCTATTGTACAAATACAAATGTCTCACCAACACACATGCGTCCACTGGTGTCAAGCAGATATCCAAGTTTGCAGATGCATTTGAAGCTGCCATCTTCATTGATACAGAGTCCATTGAGGCACATGTTCCTAATCAAACACTCATCCTGGTCTGTGGACAAACAGAGACTGAATGATAATTTGCAAGTAATTAGTTCAAGTGGTTTTGCATGGTTTACTAAAAACTATTTATGTATAAATGACATGAGTTCCTTGACAATCAGATTGTCACTGAACCGAACCGCTTTAACTGAAAAGAATAGGCGTCCTGAGTTCTAAGTTTTCTAAAATGACACAAAATAAATAGATGCTCGAAACTAAAAAGCAAATACTAATAATATTCATTCTTTTGGAAAATGGTTAGCAATATAAAATGCACATATTTTGTATTCAATGAGCTGAAACACACAAAACCACAAGTATGATCATTTAAATCCCACCTTCCAAATTACATGCCTCCAGCAAGCATTCATATTAAATCACCACGTCCAACAGATCCATGGTCCATTAAACATTAACATTAAATATATTGTGGTTCTTAACAAAAAACACTCCTTAAATATGTTTCTACTCCATAAATGCAGATGTAGGTACTTAACAGACCTTGACAATTTTTGCCATCTGCTGAAATGTCAAAGCCAGCATTGCAGACACAGTGGAAGCTGCCTTCCGTGTTCACACAGCGGCCGTTGTTGCAGATACGACCATTGGCCACACATTCGTCCAGATCTGGCAGAAACAAACACACAAAGCACAATAAACACATGCATCCTCTTAAGAGTGTCTGTATGTGTGTTTGTATCGAGGTGCGTATGTGTCACCCCGGCACTCTGTCCTGGTTGAAGTTGACTGGAAACCAGCAGGACACTGACAGATGTAAGACCCGGGGGTGTTCACACACTTTCCGTGCGCACATGGGCTTTTCTCACATTCATCATCATCTGGAGAGCAGACACAAAGTTACAAAAACTTTCTTAGTCTAACTTAAACTTGATATCAAACAAACCCGCATCACACTCTTTCAAAACTTACCGATGCACTCGCCCCTTCCATCCAACCGGAACCCCATGTTGCACTCACAGCGATATCCTACGCCACCCGCCATGGGGATACATCGGCCATTCAGGCAGAGGTTGCGATAGGCCTGGCACATGTTGGTGATATTCTGTGTTTGGATTATGATAGGACCTGACAGAAACAATCAAATTAATGTGTTACCAATGAATCATAAAGTGAAAAGATTTATTCATTGCCAAATAAATTTGGTCCAAACAAATTTGAGGTACCACTTACAGATAATCCTTACATAGCAGTACAAACAAAGTAGTAGAAGAAAAGTGACATCTCACCTGCCTGCAAAAGCTTGGTAATTCATAAGCATGTGGCCTTGCCAGGCCTGTTTGCCTGCAGCATTTGCAATGTATCGAGATTTGGTATGAGCCAAATTTTTCCAATTTGGGTTAAAATGATTGATTTAGATTAGTACCAAGTTCAAACAAAAAATGCAACCAAAAGTGCTTTACAGAGCAGAGGCAAAATATATGAGTACACACATACACGGACAAATAAACAATTTAAATAACAACTCTAAAAGGCAGCCTGCAAGCAGCAATATAATATTCAGAAAATAGAAAATAAAATAAAAGTACATGAAACACTCTGAAAGATAAAAGCTCTGAATGAAGTTGATTGACTTAAACATAAGCTATTTTAAAAAGGTACATTTTATTCCAAGTCTTAAAACTTAAAACCAGATTTTTACAGGTTTATCATTTTGTATCGAGACAGGAAGCTGGTTCCTCAAGTAAGGAGCCTGAGAGCTGAAGGCTCTATTTGGAAATTCTGGGGACCACAAGTAAACCTACCCTCTGAGAGCAAAGACTTGTAGTAGGATTATTGGGAGCAAAAATATCTTTACGGTAAGATGGAACTAAGTCAGGGCTTTACGTGTCATAAGGAGGATTTCAAATTCTACTCTAAATTTTACCAGGAGCCACTGTAGAGAGGCTAACACAGGTAAAGTGTGATCTCTCTTGGCAGTAGCAGTCAGTCCTCTGGCCACAGCATTCTGGATCAACTGGGATATTTTAAGGAAGTTATTTGGACACCCAGATAAAATTGCACTGCCGTAATATAGTCTAAATGTAATGAACGTGTAAACCAGTTTTTCAGCGTAGCTTTGGTATAGCATGTTCCTGATTTTGGAAATCTTTTGCAGCTAAAAGCAGACCACTCTAGAGTTAAATATGAGAGTTAAAAAACAAATCCTGTTTAAAAATACACCCAAGCTCCTCACAGTAGTACTGGAGGCCAAACTAATACCATCCAGAGAAAGTCAGGGCCAAGAACAAGGTTTTCCAAGCCTTCATATGACAGAAACAAGCTTGTGACTTCAATAACCAATTAGTTTCCTGAAATTTCATAGACATATAGAGCTGGGTATCATCAGCATAACAACTGAAATGTATGTCATCTTTCGTGATGATATTTCCTAAAGGTATCATATGTAGACAGAACAGAACTGGTCCAAGAACAGAACCCTGTGGAAAACCATAAATAACTCTCTTATGTGTGAAAGAAACCATTTACATTAACAAACTGAAATCTGTCAGATTGATATTCCTTAAACCAGTCCACAGAGGTCCCCATGTGTGCGTGGGTTCTCTCTGGGTACTCCAGCTTCCTCCTCACATGCATGTTAGGTTAATTGGTGTCTCTAAAATTGTCCTTAGGAGTGAGTAGCCCCTTTTACACTGAGGAAGAACCCGCGTTTAATTCGCAAATTTAGTGTGTTCGCTGTTCCTTTCACACTGACGATCCGGGCTGGGGTGTCAACTCGATAAGTCTTTTTGCCGAGCCGAATTTGATGTGATAAAATTGACGCGGGATGGACGTGGGCGTGGCGTGACGTGAGGAGTTTAAGACAGGATGGACAGTTTCACTTCAAGTTTTACTCTGCAAGTTCGAGACATTTTTGTTACCTTGCGCCTCACATGTGGCTCAACAAGTTCCACAAAGTCGAAGGTTTGCCGCAACATCCGAAAATGCTTTCTCCACTCGTCGTCGTCAAAACTGTTCAGAGCATTTGACCAAAACACCAACCCTTGTGGTCTTGCCGTCGTCCACACTCTTCTTGCAGACACGTGTGTTCAGAGCCATGACAGCTAAACGTCTTCGTCGATTGCGTCGACGCTGTTCGCGTTCTTCTTGG
Source organism: Odontesthes bonariensis (assembly GCF_027942865.1). Classification (NCBI taxonomy): domain Eukaryota; kingdom Metazoa; phylum Chordata; class Actinopteri; order Atheriniformes; family Atherinopsidae; genus Odontesthes; species Odontesthes bonariensis. The sequence continues at coordinate 14,414,474 of NC_134506.1, read as the reverse complement.
ACATTATAGTGCTCTTGTATTCTCCATTTGTCTCGCATTTGTTCTTCGGCGGCATCCCACGTTGTGACCATCCACACCCGTAAAATAACATCTCCATGAACTGCATATACACTTGCAAAAACAAGTCCTCAAGGTGTCCCGCCATCGTTGGTTTGAAAAATTTGAGTTGTATTTAGGCCTACCTCCGACGCATGGCTTGTGCCTACGTCATTGTACACGCCCAGCATTTTATGTGTTTCGTGTGACGCTCTGCCACTAGGCAACGCCCCCGGAACTCGGCTTCAGGCGGCACGGATCACCGAATACGCCAAGCTTTCACATTGCTCGACGCAGGATGAAGTGGCAATTTGGACCCGCGATGGTAGCGGATCTCAGTGTGAAAACAGCTAGTGTGAGCGTGTGTGTGGTTGTTTGTCTCGTTTGTCTCTGTGTGGCCCTGTGGTGGACTCGCGACCTGTCCAGGGTGTACCTCGCCTCTCGCCCGATGGCCGCTGGGTTAGGCTCCAGCCCCCCCGGGAGCCAACCGACGGATTAAGCGGGTATAGAAAATGGATGGATGGAGTCCACAGAGGTTCCCATGATCACAACGTTGAGTTCAAGTCTTTGTAATAAGATGTTGTGGTCAATGGTGTCAAATGCAACACTAAGGTGTCGGGACTTTTTAAGCTATGGTTTAATTACAGCTAACTCACGGCTGGTACAAAGCCATTCAATACAGATTGTTTTGAAGGAGTAAAGAAGTGTTGATAAGGAGTAAAACATCCCTTTACAACCCAGTTAAACCAACAGGGAACAAACAGATTAAATAAGGTTTAAAATCGCCTTTTTTATTATTTTTTGTAAGATAAAACATTTCTAATAGACACAACTATTTACTATCTTAAAAAAAATTGATGAATATAAATAATGAGTTGTTCTGGCCCCGGGCAAGGCTTTCTGATATGTTGTAAAACTATCTTTTCAGGCTAGGCAGAATTCTTCACACTGATGGAACCCCTTTTTCTCATTTGTTGTTATAAGATACGCAATTGTGTATCGTACCAAGGAGAATACCTATTATGAGCCAATACTTCTTCCCCTAACAGAGCGACAGCATCAAGAGTTAAACACAGATAGACTGCAGCACTGTCAACCAGACAGACTAGTTGCATGGGAGTAAGGTTTGGGGAAATGTCTTCTATAGCATTCAAATATGGAGATGTAGGCAACAATGATAACAATTGTTTCTTGAATCTGGACACAGCATTGTTAGAAAGACATCTGCGGAAATTATTGAAGATCAAGAGTGTAACTGTGGCAGTATGTGGGTTTTGTCACCATCTGAGCAGTACTGAGACTGTCATTCCTAAAATCAACATGGATATTGAAATCCCCCACTAATAATCCTGTCAATATTAAGGACTTATACAGGTGAGACATTTGCGGTCTACAAATGTATCCAGAAAATTGTCATTTAAAATAAACTCGTTCTGCAACATATTCTATGAATATTTTTAAATCAGCTGTCAAAGTTTTCCATCATTAGCATGTATCTAACTAGCTCAAGGGCAAGCATGGGTTGTTGTAGCTCAAAAAGAGGATCTAGATAATCCAGACACAATCCAGACTGGTAGGTTGAGCAATACACAACCCAGTACGAGTTCAGAACTACTTTGACACAACCAAAGAGAAGCAGAAAGTAAGGGTATACCTGGTGGAGGAGGCTGTATAGGTAGTCCTGGAAATTGACCCGGTATTTGAATTGGGATCTGGCCTGGATATTGGTTGGGAATTTGACCAGGAATAAATCCAGGTATTGGCCCAGGAACTTGGTCAGGACGTGGAACTGGGTAGATGAATGGTATGTCCGGAGACCCAGGGACACGATCAGGTATCAGCACCTCTCTGTTATCAAGTGTCTGGATGCACAGTCTCTGGTACTCCTCTAAAATGAGCACATTGAAAAACAAAGAAAGGTTTGCTCTGTGTTGAGACATTGAGACTCATGAGAAAGGAAAATTGAAAAGCATTGTGATGATGAGGGACTCAACCTGTTCCACGCATGGGGCACATTTCAGGGGTGGAATTGTCAGACCAGCAGCGCCCACTATCACAGCAGCACTGCATTTTGGTCAACAGCTGCGAGTTTTGGTTGGCACACCGCCCATTCAGCAGGGAAGCGTAGCAGTACCCACCACGAGCATCTGTAGGAAACAACACAGCATGAAGTCTCGTGCTGTATGGAAAATGGCCTGTGCTGTCTACATGTTAAGAAAACTGGCCAGAGAACAATCAAAAAGTTTTTTTTGTTTTTTTTTAAGAGTTTCCATCATTTGGAGGATGGAAGCCATTTGCAATAGTCATCATTTCATATTTATGAGCGCTGCTCCTTGATCCTGCAGTTTCTGGCACTGTGCACCAGCATGACTCACACTAAAGCTCCCTATTAACATAAATACTTCATGTATTGTTTCACACTCTGCTCATCCAAGATATTCGGCGAGAGAACCTGACAGACTACACCACTGATTTTTGGGCAAGTTTGACACAAACTCAGAGATAGATGGATTTGGATGGAGGTAAAAGAAGTTCAGTCCTTATGGGTCAAGATAAGTGGTGTTACTGCATGTAAAACAAGACTAAAATGTTCGGCACAACAGTTTTCTGGCACGAAGGACTCAGACATTCCTTCTGCACAAGCATGCTGTACTTGAAGCGGGGAGGGGGGGGGGGGGGGGGGGGGTGTGTGTGTGTGTCAATGTGAATGTGTTTTTGCATATGTTTGTAGGTGCGTGCACGCAAGTGTAACAATGTGCACAAACGTCTAATGGATTATTCCTACCCACATTCTTCCCTGATCTGTTCTGTGTGAAACTGAGCTGGACTAGGGAGCGCTACAGATTTCTTTTCTGCCTTTTCATTCTACTTATTCCAAAATGTCCACTGAGTTCAATTTACCACTCTCATCACGTGCTCCTCACTCTTTGAAGAGAGTATGGCTCATTGTTGTGGAACCACAAACAAGCAAGTGGCAACTGACCTAAATTCTACCAGCTGGAACGTTGGATAGATTTCAGTAGGTTCTGCTCTTAATGCCAGACATAGAAGGAACTTAAATTATGTCTCTTATATGATCTCTTCTACCAGCAAAAAGAAAAAAAAAGTAAGTAAAACCCAGCTGATTATTAACAAGCAGAATAGTCGGGAACTCACCTATACACCTGGATCCATCAACGGAGCTGTAATATCCCTGAGGACATTTGCAGAAGTAGCTGCCTACAGTATTGGAGCATTCACCCGAACTGCACAGACCTGGAATGTTTGAGCACTCATCCAGATCTGAGAAGAAAAAAACAGAGGTCTGCACTGTTATCAAACTTTTAAATAAATACAAACAAAGTAAAAACAAAAGTTTAAACTTAAAACGTGAATGTCTTCACCACTAAAGCACACGTTGGCTATGAATATGGAAATGAGACATGGTCACAGGATATTAAAACCAGGGTCCACTGCAGCTGTTCCTGCGTTAGGACCGTTTTCCATAAAGTGTTCAAAATCAGACAGAATGTCCTTTAAGAAATACTCTGTAACTTAAACTCGTTTGAAATGTCTTTTACACACTCCAGAAGTTTTCCGGCAATTATAACTGGGCATAAACTAGTACATATTTTACTCTGAAAATGGGTGCCAGACAACCGGAGTCAAAGTTGGTCTGGAAATCGTCAAATTCGTGTCTTAATGAGCCAGTATTTTTCACAGGCTTACTGTGGGCTTTTTTTTTTTTTTTTTTTGTATTTGCAAGCGATGAAGAGAGAAAACTTTTAATATAAATGGTTCTCTTTTTTTTGGATTCAAATACTAAACACACCATGGGTCTCTCAGAGGCCACATTTGAGAAAGAAATAAGATGAAAATTAAAATGTAATAATTATGAAAGTATGTCAGAAGCTGATAGTTAACAATCCTCAGCTGATAGAAGTGTCTTTTTAAAACATACACGACAACATAATCCTCCCTCATTTCCTCAACGTTTGATTGATGTGCAGTGCAATAAATTGAGCTGAGGAACTTAAACATATAGCAGGAAAGAAAACATTTTAGGTTAGCAACCTCACATGTCAGAGCAGCACAGCTGACAGAACACTGGGTGCCACTTTGGTTTAATTAAACTTATTTCAAGGGAAGAGCAAAAAAAGTGCCTTATGTGTGGTCTTCTTCCCACAAAGTAATAATCAGAATGCCACGACTGAGGTGAAGTTAACCACACAGAGACGGATGTGGCTTTGAACTCTCTCAACTTTTAGAAACTTTTAAAATACTTTTAAGACTACTCTTTGATTCAAGCCACTGACACTGGTGGCACAGCTTTACCATGACGGCTTCTGGCTTAATCCTTACCATCACATTTCTGTGAGATCTCGTTGAACTTGTGCCCAGCGGGGCATTTACATTCAAAGGATCCCACAGTGTTGATGCAGTTTCCTCCTTGACAGATTCCAGGGATGGCTTGGCACTCATCCACATCTGAACATACAGAGTATACAGTTTATAACTAATATTCACATGAGCAACATCAAAGACATGCATACCAACTAATACTAATACACAAATGTACACACCACTGCATGTGCATGGACAGACACTGGGTCTGTTTAACACTCAGGTTCTGATTATTCTTTGAAAGTGACAAAGTAGAAGAAGATGAATGTGTCCTGAAGGAGGAGCTTAAACCTGAGGAAAGTTGACCTCGGAAATGTATGCATGTATAAAACACAGGAGTGTATGTAGTAAAAGAGTAGGTTAAAGGGTTAATCACGTGAAACGGCTGCTGTTTATGAAGATAAAGAATGACACTATGATGTCATTGATTAGGCACACCAGGTTTGAAATCTGCTATTTTGTGAGTTATACTGATGACTTTATTAAATTAATGTAATGAATTTGACCAACTAAAACGCAGGTCTCAGGCTGAAAACCTACAGGAGGCTGTGACCTGATGCAGTCTCAGAGTACTCCATGTTCCTCTGGGTTCTGGCTCAGGTCCGCCTCCCCTGCAGAGGTTCTGACGTTGTTGGGTCTGGAGCAGGGCCGCCTTACCAAAAATGAGCTCTCCCACGTGGCACCGCCACTGACCCGTGTTACTGACTCTGACAGTGCCGCCACAGCGGGTGTTTTAGGGCATTCCATACACATGTGGGAGGCACTGCCACCCACCCCAATTTAACCCAATTAGAACTAATCCTCTGGAGAGGGGATGGCAGAGAAAGAGGGGCAAGGGCAGACAAGGAGGAAGAAGGAGTTAAAATGGGAAGAAAGGATAAAAGCAGCACTTTACTGACAGAACGAGAGGCGGGGGAGAGTGACACAGGAAAAGAAAGATACGAAAACATAAAAAGAGACAGAGGCTCTGAGGAACAGACTTTACCTTGGCACGCCCCGGTGCGGTGGTTTGGTATGAACCCTCTTCGGCAGGGGTGAGGCTGGGCTGGGCACATCTCACAGGGGTGACCCCACGCCCGCCCCACTGTGGCGCAGCACAAAGTTTTTGTGCAGACAATGCCTGTGAGCTGGCCTTGACACATCTGGTTATTCACAGAGGCGAAGCATGGCCCAGTGCGGTAGTCTGCAGAAGCAAACCAGGAGGTTGGTTTTCTCTAAACTTAGATTAGTCTCTTTACTTCCAGTACAAACACAAGAAATTTTGTGGATTATAGTATTTGGTGGCCAGTTGAACATGTAAACAGAAGTTGAAATCATTTGTGAAATTTCTCTAACCAAAATTGTGAAAAAGAAACCTTTAGCAGCACTTATAAAAACCTGTAACCTGAGCTTTACTTTTTGTGTAAATTACATATGCAGTGTTGATGCCATTAACAAAAACCTTCAAACTGAAAGTAACTTTGCATGACATCTATAACACACTCACACAATGTGATGCAAGTGCCTCAGAGTGGACAGGAACATACTCCATAAAGAATACATTGTTTGTTCTTGATTTTTTCAATCAGCTCGGCCCTCGGGTGCATTGTATGTGTGTGTGTGTGTGTGTATGTGTGTGTGAGATAAAGAGGAGGTCTGGAAAACCTTTTAAAGGTGTGTGGGTGGCTGTGGAGAGTAAAAAAATACACCCAGACAATGAAAAATCAGTCTGCTGCAGTATTATATGAGCATTGGCTATTAAGTTAACTGTGTTGTGTCTTTGCAGAGAAATGGCAAATGTAGCATGTAGTTTGCTGCTATTTGTTATTTTTCTAGTGATATATGATCCAAGTGGGATAGATCATTATCCCTAAGGCCAGCTGATGTGATCTATGGAACATAGAAGGTGATTTCCACACAAGCCACAGCAGCCTAGAATTAAAACTAAATAGCTTTTAACAAATATTATCGCATGAAGAAAGTCCCTTCATCAAGAAGGTTCTTCTCTCCTCCCTCTCAAACTGCTTTAAACCCTCATTCCCCTGAGCCGGCTGCTTGCATGCATCTATCCCCTCACATCATTCTCTCTCCAAACACCACTCCTTAGTTACAAACTCCCTCCTGATTCAACAAAAATCACTGAATCTTATCAGGTGAAAGATTAGAAGATGGTGAAACACAGATAGGGACCGGGAGGAGGAGAGAAGGAAAAACACATCACTCCCAAAAGAATCTGGATGTGATCCAAAAGCAAAAATCATTTCCACATTTCACAGCAGACAACAGACAGCGAGAGGAAAGAGGGAGACCAGTTCCAACAGTGCAGTCGTTTAAAACAAACGAGACATTGTGCGTTTCCCGTGTGGACCGAGGCCCAGCCCAGACCCGTCACGTGCACCACAGCCTCCACGGTCTCTCTGCCTCTGGCACCAGCTCTGTGTGAAACAGAACTGGGTCATCTTTCTTTCTCTTTCTCACTCCCTCCTGCTTTGACTCTACTGGAGACCAAATGCTTTTGATTCTTTGTCGACTTCTCCTTCCACCAAGAGCTGGAAATTAACTAAGTGCATATAACCAAGTACAATTTGGAAGAAACTGTATGTTTTACAAATTTTCCAACTAGGGAATGTTCTGCACAATCACTGAGGGAAATGTCCCACTTATAAACCCACTTCATTACCTTAACAACCACAAAAACATTACTATATCAATTCTCATTATGTGGCACATTGTGAAATAATTTGAACAACTACTTGTGGAGCTGCAGTAATGCAAAAACTTTACATTGTACCTGCTACACCAGTTATAACAGTTACATAATAGAAAAATGTAGCATTCTATCAAATGCAGTTTTTCATTTTATATCCTAAAGTTTAGAATATTGATACCATTCTCAGGTCTACATAATACATGAAGTCAACTGAATTGTTAGTCAGCTTGCATTAGCAGTAGGACAACAACCAGCCAGTCTCTATCCAAACCTCATTGTTTCCTAAATATTCCTGACCAGAACAAAACTAGCAGTCCTCTGGATCCAGTTTCATATTTAGCCCATTCGTGTCAGTTTACGGATAGAGCATATTTCTAAACACAAAACACCGACTAGAGTAATTCACATCGATATAAAAAAGAACAATCACAAAAACCCCAGACAAAAATAAGAGGAAATAGTGAATGACAAAAGCATGGAGTCTTAGGATAAAATCAAAGATGAAATGCGATCAGTGTTTTCCCGTTAACAACAGAAAGGCTAAAGAACCAGGACAGATCTTTGGATAGGTTTTAAAGATTCCTGATGACGTGTAGTGTGTGAAACAAGCAGTCAAAACCAAACAGCAGAACATTTCCACTTTGGGGTTGCAGATTTAAACTTTCATACATAACCAACCTACAGAATCATTTCCCTAACCTAGTGGGTGGCTAACTTTCAGGACAGGCAATTTGGAAAAAGATTTATCAAACGATAGCAGTCAGCGAAACATTATTTAGACATCAGCCAGTCCCTGCTTTCGCATCTCAAACTGGTCCAAAAGGCTGCAGCTCAACTTCTGACAGGCACACACAAGGGTGATCACATTTTGCCTCCAAGTTAATCTAAAAACTGATCTTAAAATTTTCCTGTTTGTTTCAAGTAATTGGAGAGATTACGATCTTATCTCTAAGATCTTTTAACTTTACACATTCCAAAAAGATGTGAAAACTCATTTCTATTCTTTGGTATTTTAATCAAACAAGTTCATGACTTTTGATCAATTTTGCTTGAATCCATTTGCTTGGTTTGTGTTGCTTTTACTAATTCAGCTTTGATTACTCATATTCTTTTAGTTGTACAGCATTTTGTTAAAAGCTTGCTATCTTTAACCACGCTTTTAAATAAACCGTCTTGCCTTATTAGTGATGTGCATGCATACTCAGGTTGACGGCTCATATCATCTTGGTGCATTTCTTTAATTTCAGCTCAATGTAAGAGTCTCTACAGTTGTTTCGCTGCTCTCATTTTCTTCCAGCATGTGTGTGTGTTTCTCAACTGTGCTGCTCTGTGTGGCTCTACTTCACACAATCCAGATCTGCAATCATGAACAGATGCTGGATCCTGGTCCCAAGGATACTCAGTGTGTTGGGAAAGAGTCAAGATTGTGCTTGAGTCACGAGGAAAAACCAAGTCTCTGTGATGTCACTAAATGGCCTGTGAAATGCTGTTTTTAATACCTCAAGTTCAGGATTTGGTCGTCACTGTCAGTGTCTGTCTGGAGCTACCAAATTTGGACAAGAGGGTGGAGTGGGAGAGTGGTGCTTAAATGCTTGTTGGACAAAAACATGTTTCTTTTAAAATATGGAATTATTTTAAGAGGGATCACTAGCACATAAGCACCATAAGAAAAACTTGTTGAGTCAGTATTTCAAGACAGAAATTGATGCTCTCTTAATGGGGTTCCACTGTAGTAAAAAGTGTTGGAGTCAGCACCTAGTGGCCATCAGTGGTATTAAACTTTAAGGTAGTTCTGCATTGGTTTCAGGACAGCAGACTACTTTATCCATTGTTTTATACAGTACGTAAACCAGAAATGCTGACATACAGCTCTGAGTGGTGCTTATACCTATATTCCCAATATACAAAATATAACCCTATAAAAGGGCAATATCAGTAATAATAAGAAAAACATGTGTGGGGTCATTTTTAAATGATTTCTCAACTGTATACTATAGTCTGTTTGTAGCACATGAAGCATAGTGCATTCATACAGTATCACAGCTGAGCAGATGGTGGTGTCGAGCATTGTCTGCTCAGTAAGTTACTAACCTGTTTGTGAAATACATTTCTGGAAAGTTAAACAATGGCTAACCCACTTTGTTGTTTGCTTTCTCTCGTCACCACCGCCTCCCTTCTCATGCGGCCATTCGCTACACTGAACAGCGAATCGAGCGAGCTCTTTAAACGACAGCTGCGACAACAACTTGAATCTACTACTTGAATCTGACAATGGCAAAGGGGCACACACTCCAAAAATACGAGAGAGACAGATAATCACAGACGTTCCAGACGTGCCCAACGTCTGATTGTCGGTTTGGTGTCCTTTCAACAAAGTGAGCTTTAAAGGCGATACATTATGCCCCCCTTTTTTTAACAATTTGACACAATTTTCTGAAGTCTTATTAAGAGACATAAGAGACGGGCTTTGGTCAAAATACCTGTTGGTTTAAGCACAGTGGCTCTTGTCTCTGTTTGGTGAGGTGGAGACTTAGCATGTGCTCAACTTTGCCCACAGTCTGCCTCTCTGCTGAGGTCAGCAGCTACTACCTCTTGCACCAAATGGACCAAGTTGTTTCGCTATTTCTTACGGGAACATTCCCTCAATTATAGTTTATCCACTGGGCGCTTATATCATCTGAGGCTGGTGGTAGATGTGAGATGCATTCTCCACAGTACAGCTGTCTTCATCGGTACAGCAGGGTGGATGCCAGCGGGCGGGGCTCAGAGGTCAAGGCTTAGCAGAGGAGGTAGATTAAACTTGACGAGTGACATAAATTTGAAATGAAAATCAAAATGGCTCATTAAATTAGGAACTTTCAAACAAAGGGGCACTAAAAAAAAAAATGCCATGGTTGTGTTTTTGGAGTTTTACACTTACACTTTACACTGACTTCAGATACACAAATATTCTCTCAAAAACAGAAAAAGTAAGAAAAATTATTTTTCCATAATATATCGCCTTTAAAACAGTCAACCAGTTGTCAGATATCTTCTGTCTACGTAAAGCCGGCATCAACAAAGCAACACACTGTTTAGGAAAATCAATTACAGAAACTCTGGAAGCTTTTTCACATAGTACACATCTGACATATTCCAGCCTATCATAGCCTCCTTTGAAGGAGAGCAAGTATTGAAACTCAAACATCTGAGAAAGGAATAAAGTAAATACAAGCACAGCATTTTAACAGTCAGCTGAGGTAAACAGGGAGAGGCAGACAGCTGTTGGGTGAAAATTGTGTCATTTCATTCGTCATCTTTCTGTCTCTGTGTACTGCATACAGCTGGGGGATCCACCCATGTCCTGTACATCTGAGAGTAATCGCACGTGTTCACACACTTAAAACACACACACATGGTATGTCAGCTCATTTCAGCCAAAATCTGGCCAGCGATGATCTCAGAGCACACCGAAACTTACAGAAATGTTCCTCCACCGTTTTTGGTTTACTGTTCTACTTTTGTAAAAAAATGTGGGGAACATATTATTGTAGCTTCGGCAAGCATGTACCCACATATCGTAATGGAGAGCTTGTGTTTGTGTTTAGGTGGAGGTGCGTTTACTGGAAGGAGGTCCGCTGGGGAGTGGGTCAAAAGAGTTTCCTTGAGTGATTCAAGAATTTATTCACACAAGCAAAAATCTTGCACTTTTTCCATATTATTGCAGATGATGCTTATTAAAGACATCTTGCATGTATTTACATAAAAATAGTTTATACCACTGTATCTGTGTATGCATGTGTTTGTGTGATTTGTGCTTGCATGCACAAGTTTTGGGGTCATATATCTGGGTGGGGTCTTCCCTATTGGCAGGTCATCAGGATTATTCCATTCTCCCAGAACTAACAAGTTAAACATGCACTAAAACACACATGGAGACACACACTTGTTAATCTATCTACTGAGGTTTGCATTGGGATAGAACAGGGGCTGATAGGCAAAAAGGCATTAAGAGACAAGAGAATCCCTCGGCTGACTGACTGACTTCCTCCTGGTGCTATAGTTGATTTTTATTTTTTTTTTGACTGTGTAGCTCACGTGTTGCCACGTTTCAGGCCAGTCTTTCACCACCATCCCAAGTGAACTCAGTGGCGTCATAGCAAAAGCTAGATTTTATTGCTCTGTTGTTAAATGACTCTGCAGAAGGAGGAGAGAGCCTTGAATGCAGCAGCACTGTGCCTGCTGCATTCTCACAAATTCCACATTCCAACCTAAATCACATTTGTAGCCAACAAAGAACACGTTGATGTACAAGTCAGCAGTGTATGGTGGCAGGATCACTGGTCAGCAGATAACCAGTCACTTGGGCAGCATGCAGCTCTCCAGCAGTGATGTGTTCGAGACCTGAGAGCAGCAGGATATTTCTACATTCAAGAAAGCCTCAGAGTCCCTAGTGCAACTACTTCTCCCCTGGTCAGATCACATGTTTGTCAAAAGCTCGTGTTCTTGCTAATGTGATAAGATCAAGCCATAATGGGGCACGGTTCTGTAAATTACATTAAATACCTAGTGGGGTGTGCATACACATGTGTTTTATGCATGTGCTAGTGTTTATGTGAGAGCACAATGACTTTCCCCTGGGAGGTGATGGATCCTTGCCAAGGAAATTCCAGTGAAAGTAACTTAGCCTAAAACGCCACTGAATCCACACGCCTACATTCTCTACCTGTCTTGAAATAACCAAAGGTGAAATGAAGGAACAACAAAATATGGGTGGGTTACAAATGCACGTCATTAATCAATCAATTTATTTAGAGCTATTTTGAATGAAAAGGGAAAACAAACCTAGACATAAAATTGAACAAAATTATAATCACCTGTACCTGAAAACCAAAAAGTGTGCTGCTTTCACTTCATCAGCCAACTATGTGCCAAATGGAAACAAAACAACAACAACTTGTCAGCGTTGGTCAAGTCCTAACTGGCTTCTTGCCAATCTTGAACATCCTCACACTAAAAGATTTAAAAATAACGGTGCATCAGCCAATATGGGAAATCTGTAAGATTGTCGAGGCAAGGTGTGCTATCAAGGAGCAATGTGTCATCTAATGTGATCTCACCATTGACAGCCTGAGCCTGTTTCTGCACTACATCAGTATGTCTGCAATATTTGTCAGGGCAAGACAGGCCATTAAAATGACATTAGTGAACAGGAAATTTTCTTTTTACCGGAAAACAATACAAGAAGTTTTACATTTTCATGGGAATTTGCTTTTTATATTCAAAAGTTTGGTCCTCAGTAACCTAACAGTTAAGAAATAGTCAATGCTGCCGAGAGATCAAGATTTACAGAGTGAAATACATATGTGGTCATAGAAAAGTGTAAAACCTTCTGTTTGTCAGGAATTGATTTAGCTCATTTCCCCTGGTTAAAACTTTAAGAGGCGTCACTTTACACAGTAATGCAGCCAAATTAAATGTACAAATGTGCTATCATGCCTGTCTGCATTATTTTAATTTTTTTGTGTGTTTCATGTTAGAGCACACAACTCATTCATTTGGAGACAGTAAAAAAAAGGAACAAAGCATTCCTATGTACAACGATCATTAGTAAGAATAATGAAAAAAATGAAACAATACCAGCATTTTATCATTACATGTATACTACTGAAAGACTCCAAAATAAACACAAACAACAGCATAGCATCTACCTGACATGTTGCAAATATAACAGCGCCAAAATAACACAGGCTATAGGTTTAATATAGCATAAATGGCCATATACAAAGAGATTTAGTACAAAAACAATGTAGACGATGTACAGCTGTAAGGTACTATCATTGATAGCCTATAGATACAATAAGCTATGGTGTGAAAATATCAAACCACAGTAGTACTCTTACTATCTACGCAGTCTGATTTTAGTGGTGTGACGCTCTGTACAACATACACAGTTTGTGCAGGTTCCAGGTATCCTTACCTCGTTCAGTCCTCCTGAGTTCTAAGGAGTTGCCACTACCACTATGGAAGTGTTGTTGATGCATGAACCAATGACCAGTGTGGCGCCTACGTATATATGTCTGTGGATCTAACTTAATGTCATATGAGCTCAGATGCAAACAGACTTTTAAAAAAATAAAGATTTTGCATTGATATAAAGCCTAAGCCAAGGGTTAAATGTGGCTGAATTAGAAAGTGGTTGGGGAGACGCAGTCAACAAAGGCTGCTGCCTTATCTTTCAGTGAGAAAAGGAGGTGATACTTTGACTGTTGGTTTAATGTTATCTAAAAGGAAAGGAGATTATTCCAGATCTCTGGCTTGTTTTACAGAGCCTTTTGGGCTCCCAGAGCCTGACATAATGTCTTCAAATTGCTTGTTTTGCTACCCAACGCTTCAAAACTGAAGATGCTCAATTAATAACATCATAGAAAAAGCTCAACCCTGAAATGCTGGATCCAAACAAAACCAAACAACTTAAATCCCTGGTTGTTTGTGAAACTTCTGAGCACTACATTATACTAGAGATATTCAGCAGTTTAAAAAATACAGATATGTAAAAAAGAAAAACACTCTGTGCTGACCAGTTCAGCGTAGCTAACATAGCTTTTGTAACAGCATAATGTGCAATGACACCAACGGATATCCAAATTAAATTCAACACCATGTTATGATCACCGAGTGGAGATGGAAACCAGCCTCCAAGCACAACAATTAGCTTCACTCAGAGACACATATCAATAAAGCAGAAAAAGTGAGTGGCCTGTTTGCATTCTCCTCACCTTGCATGGCAAATCTAAGTTTCAAAACCAGATGTGGTATTTGCATTACTTCCTTCACCACAGCACAGGGATTCTGAGATTCATTATGTTCCCTGAAAACTATGAACATCCTGAAGATAATGTGTGCTGAAAAAATGTTCAATTTGAATTCCTCAACAGTTATACACCATCTGGCCACACTTCTACAGGAAAGAGCAGATACCAAAGTATGTGTTCCACCAGATAAGGTCTGCTACTAAAACATCAGGCGACCAGATAGTGCTTATTGGCTGTAGGGTTTTAAGAACACACTAAAGTAAACCAAAGGACAAATCCTCGAGCAGACCCGCCTGACAGGTCTCTGAGACATGGCCTTGTTAAAGGGGATGTTACTAATTAAGAGCTCTGCTGTCAATCTAAATATTAGTGTTACAAGGCCAACACTTTGACCTCTGTAGGTCACTGCTGCCACAGACACTCAGAAAATACACAAAACACATGCACAGAAAGGCGTACACACGCATTTGCCTCAAACAGAGGACAGGCTGCCCTCGGTTTGTGTATACTTTGGAGCCTTTGCTCACATGTGCCGGAGAGCAACCACAGGAGGATGGGAGGTCTTCAGTTAACAAACAGCGCACACTCAGAAAGACATTACATACCCCAGAGCGTTGTTTCAGAGCACATGTGGAAAATAATGGTCATTTCTGAGCTCAAACTTGACATGCAAATATTCCACAACAAACCACATTGTCCCAGCCGGCGGCATGACTAAGCAGTCACATAAAAGAACCACCATTCAACACTGAGTCACGTTCTCACAAATGCAGCACGTGTGGATTTGAAAAGTGCACCGGCAGCCGTGAGTAGTGAATGTAGAGCACTGAGATGGTGGGATGTTGAGCTCTGTCGTGTGGCACTCTTACCTCTTTCACACTGGGCCCCGGTGAAGCCGTACGTGCACACACATCTGTTGGGAGCCACACATCTTCCTCCATTGAGACAGCCATTTTCGCAAACCGCTGGGGATGAAAAGAGATACCAACAAACCATGAGACGACACAAGGACTGTAATGTGAGCCACAATATCAGTGTGAGCTGTTTAAATGTCCTTCTGGTAGAATGCTTATAGTTTTTCTTTTCTTGTTGTATTTCACATGAGAAGACATGTGCTAGATGCCTGGCGACTCTCCTTCAGTAGCTCGAAAAATGATTATAGTGCACACACTAAATGAATATAGTAAGGATTCAAAATGAAGGTTTCGTCATCAGGATGCTGTTGTACACTGTGATAGATGTTTCAAAGGTTTTGACTAATAATCTCCTTAATCATCCTGGGCTATTCCTGCAAATAAGTTACTCAGAAAACTTGTGGATCTGAAGAGAACCTGTTTAATTCTTGTTTGCACATCAGCTCGGGAACAACAGAACCAATCGTCTGACTGCTACCTTAACCGACAACCTACAGCACCAGTGCTAAGCGACACGCCAGTGCTTATGGGGAGCCAAGACTACATGAGCAAACCAATCTATTCTTGGTTAAAATGCCCACAACTTCCATTTTCAAATGAAAGGAAAATTGGCCCTCTATAGACAAATACAGGCAAGCACCATAGGAAAACATGTCGCCATTTCTGCGGTGGGGCCTGCTTACTATATGCGCATGTTGCACTGCAACCCATCATGACAAGAGTACAATTTTCTTTTGCTTTTACTTTCTGTGTAATGTTCATTTTCACAACAATGTCTGGTAAGTCAGGAGAACCCTGCACAGTTCTCAGCTGCTCCAACAGCAGTGGCAAATGTCAACTTTGTAAAAAATTTAAAGGAAAAAAGGGAAACCTTTACTTCCTCAGACCAAACATAAAAAGGGACTAAGGCATTGCAATGCCTGTGGTAGTCTCAAATAAATCAGCTAATAGTTAACGAATCAAGAAATTATTGTGAAATTGAATAGTAGTTGATCTAATATAGAAAATCTAATCACCAAAAAGTAAATATCATTCCAACAGTATCACAAACAGGACACAAAATATGGTATCCAGGAGCACAGCCTTTAGGAATGGAGCTTAACTGTTGATAAAGTTAGCATTTTATGCCAACCTTTAATGTCCCATTCATGTTGCATTCCTCTTTGCGTCAGCCCTGCACTTCTGTTTGCTTCTCTCCTGCTTTCTTTGCTCACATATACTGAACAACAATGCAGCCATATCCCCAATGAAGCTGATCTCATTCCCATTTTTGTTTCTTTTGTTAAATGGCTAAACAAGTGTGACTGAAAAGTGGCCAATTATGTGTCAAAGTCACTATCAAAGCATTTGGAGATTAAAGACAACGTCTGTGCAGGGACTTTGGCTATACACACATATATATATATATATATATACGATGATTACCCAGAGAGAAAGATAGAAGCTTAAAACATTTTCTGACAGTCTCCTCTTTTTACGCCGCAGCATTAACAATCAAGAATTTGTTTTCCACTGGTCGAGAAAATGGATGTGAAAGTGTGAGAAAAAAGCACTAAAAACTAACTTCCTACATAAAAAAATGTTAGAAAAAGAGGTGGGATAACTAATCCTCATACAAAAGAAATTACGTTAACATTAACTGACAAAGTTGAGGTGAGTCACAGTGATCCTTACGTTGACCGCAGTGGTTTCCCACGTAGCCTTTCTGACACTGGCAGTGGTCCTCTGCACATGTTCCACCATTCATGCACCGAATGTTACAGTGCTGGACTGTGGGCAGAACAACGCAAACACACACGGACATACACCCAAAACAATGTTGGAGTTAAGTTCAGAGTACTCAAAAGTATTCTGTGGATTATATTTACAACATAAACAATTCACTCTGAACCATTTCTTAACAGTCAAGCTCAGATGCAATTTCCTAGAAATTTATGGTGTGCAAACAGATGAGCGCACTGGTTTGAAGTGCTGTGAGCTGCAAGAGAGAAACATGGAGACGTTGACTGTGGACATCTTCCAGAAAGCACACACACACACACACACACACACACACACACACACAGTCGACACACACACAACCCAAAAGACTGGCCGCTGTTTGCAAAAACGTGATTGCAACATACATCAGTTGCAACAATCTTGGGACAGTTTCAAAGGATGTTTTCAGGAGATTCTTTGGCCTAGTATCATTTTGTATCATGCTAGTTAGTGTCCATTACTTATTAAGGGGGAAAGGGAAAACTAAAAAGAAAAGAAGTTAAGGCACAGGGCCTTTCAAACCTAAAGAATAGGATCCATTTACATTCTCTTTAATTTGTATTTGACGGAGAAAATTAGATGACAAGATTGCATGTTTTCTTTTATCTATCATCTGTCACTGCTTGTCATATAGTGTAATGTTTTTCCAAAGATTAAAGTCCTTTAATCAAAAATATAAAGATAGGAGTTGGGTTTGGGCCAAGCTCTCCAAAAAAAACTGTTTCAACATACGCTCCTATTTGCATAAATCATGCTTATCTATTGGCTCTGTGCCAGCTAACCCCTAACCTGTGCACAATATATAACCAAAAACATGCCAGACTTTAAAAGAGTTGGAAAAGAGGAGGTTCTGAATGACCTGACTTGGATCCGCAGGATGAGGCAATCTGGCCGCTGGGGCAGGTGCACATGTTGGGTCTGGAGCAGAAACCATCTCCACATGAACTCCTGCAGATCGCTGCAAATGGGAACATGACACCAGGTGAAACAACATAAAAATGTCCTCTGTCAGGTGCAAGGCAAAAAAACAGTGCAATGCTTAAGCTGTTGTGCAAGGAGTTGTCTATATTTTGCGTGAGAGAAAATTAATGTTACGCATCTGCTGCTCGTCAGCCTGTCCACTGCAGGTTTTCAGTTTCTGCTTAGAATTTCAATAGTACAACTCAGGCTATGATCTCAACCCCAAACTGAAACCTAATCTGTCATATTTAAAAAAAACTCTAAGAAAACCTTCAAAAAGAGCCAAATTTTCTTTTTAACCTTCATCTCGGTCAAGTTATAGAAGCCCCTTTGGCACTGGCACTGAGCTATTTTCAACTTTGAGCTTCGCTGCTATAAATGTGTGCCAGGGAGTTTAGTTGGCACTGTCTGCTTTTGCTCATTTGTTCCCTTTCCCACAGACTGTTGTTGGCATGGTCCACTGCCCCCTGCTCCCGTCAGGTAAAGTCCAGCCGCTGACCCCTTCTCCCTGAACCCCACTGCTAAACAATGTCATTAGAGCTGCGATGGCATCCGGCCAGCCGACCAGCCGGAGTGCAATCACCCAACTCAGCTTCTCAGACGTTCCTGTCTGCTGAGGGAAAGAGTAAAGGATGGAAAGTAAATACAAAGTACACCTGAGAGAGAAACCGCTGCCAGAATAGCACAATCTTCACGATTGATTGTCAGTTTGTTTGTTTTTTGGTCATGACACTTGCTTCACATCACTGTTATCCAAACACCTTCAAACACGTCTATGGTAATGTTTGGCTTGCAGTCCTGAGTGACTCCCTTAATTAAGTGAATCCTGTTTGTTTAGGCAAAGGGGCAAATATCAAGCATGAGAATAAAAATACACGACAATACTGCGTCATTATAATGAACCCATTAAGAAAAAGTCTGTCTTTGGTATGTAAAGCAAAAAAACTTTACCCTTTAACAAAGCATTGGCATTGATCTAATACCTAAGAAACTCACCTGATCGGAATTCAGACTAAGAAGTCTATTTTCTGAAAAAGGATCCCCTCTTGACGTAAAATGGCTTAAAATGGTAAAACTCCATAATTTTCCCTCATTACTCCACCACAGCAAAGCCAAGGTAGAAGTATGTCAGATTGCTGTTTTCTATTGTTTTATAAAAACTCTCAGCACTGACCTTAGTGGGTGATGCACTTTCTGAGTGTTCTTGTTTCATATGCAGGGTGTTAAAAAATATGTAAATTAGTCCATTTTGATCACTTTCAGCAGAGTCTTCTGCTTTGCTCAAACGCTCCTGATTCTTCATATTCACTATACTATTTCAACAAATAATGTGAACAGCAAATATTGTGTTGCTAAACAAACAGGCCAGTTAAGCCCAGACAAATCTCACCCAGCAAGTTTACAAGATTACTAACATTTTGTTATGTTTGTTTTTTGTTTTCGTTATTACAATGATCTAATGATTACCATAAGAGAACAACACATGTGGGATTATATTATTATAATCCAGCAATCCATCTGAGCTGCCCTCTGAATGTATTGACTGTTATTATTATTCCTGGTGTACATGAGCTGCACTTATGTTGATTTATTTCCCGACAAAAAACAACATTACAATAAACGTGAGCGAATGGCTCCAATTATAGATCTGGGACTGGACTCAGTTTTTCCTGTCCCGAAAACAGAACTTTAAGCATGAGTAGTGACAGGAGAATAATGGAGCTGATACTCACGAACAATGCACTGGTTTCCTCCAGTAAGAGTCTTCCAGCCTGGGCAGCAATAAGCATTGTTCCTGGAGCCACACACATTCGGTCTGTGGAAGATGCAGCATCAAAGGGTCAAAGTTCACATCACACAGTTCAAAGTCACTCATTGCATTATATTTATGTGCACTATCAGTTGGCCTTAAAGGAACTTTTTTTCTTAATTGGGGTGTGAAGTACAGTACTTCTGAGCAGTCATCCACTACTGAAGCATACCTGAAGCAATCCTTTGAAAAGCTGCATAAAAGAAATGTGAATAGCACACATGACTGATTTGACACAAAAAACTAGGCTCCGTAGCCTCTACCATAGCTACCACCACCATAGCAAACTAACTGGTAACAAACAAAGTACAACTACTGCAGTGGACTCTCACGAGAATAAAATAGAGGGAGTTCTTCTTTGGGAATTACATTTCCCTCTGTGAATATCTGGGACATTATATCTAGGAAGACACCAATATTTCACGCCAGAGTTTACTGTGTCCCGCCGGTCAGTCTCGTTATTTTAATCTTTGCAAGGTCAGGCGAGATTCAGAAAGTTATTTCCATGCTCCCCTAATGCACTTCAACTCTTCTTTGAACCGGGAAAATTCCACCTCGAGAACGAAGAGCACATAAATTCTTATGCACACAAATAGTAGTCTTTTAGATTTGATCCATTTCCATTCATCTTTTCTAATGAATACATTCAAATATGAATTTTAAAAAAGGCAAAGGAACACAGCTAAGTGTCTTGCCTGCAGTAAACATCGGTCAGAGCACTCTCGGTTTGGAGAAGCAAGGAGGAAATCTGACCGGGAGCTAAAGTAATGGCTACTCAGAATGGGGCTATGGCAGTTTTAGCAACGCTATACATAATTAATTGTACGGGGCTACATTTTAGCATCAGACGGTTGTTTATTTTGTCAACATTGTCTAAACCAAAGAACATCCGTGTTGCTATGTGTCTTTGTATGCAGTCTCGTACATTAAACCTTGGGAGGTTGACGTTTGAGTCACAGCAGCAGCAGTACATATATATATATATATATATATATATATATATATATATATATATATATATATATATATATATATATATATATATACATATATATTTATATATACACTGGGCATCGCACATGCAAACATGCGAATTAACACTGATGTTCTTTGGTTGAGGAATAGTGACAATGTAAACAACTGCAGTGTAAAATTCACCATACAGCAAAAATTTGCTCTTCGATGACCCCATTGTGAGCAGCGGTGAGCTTAGCTCCCCCATAAGAATCTTCCCCCTGATTTTCCAAACTGAGAGCCCTCCGGCAGCTATCAACTACAGGTATGATAATAACTACTTGTATGATATACTTTATATAACAACACCTCAAAAAGACCAAAATATCCATCCAAATTACTTTAAAGTCAATATAACAAACAGCCTTTGACCCCCAGTCACTCTCCACTGATTACTAGATCATATATAGTTGGGTGATAAATTTCGTGTTACTTGGCCCACTGTACAACACACCTCATCAGCAGCAGGAATAATGGCACATTGCTCAAGGTCACTTCAAAACGTCAGCTCTACTTTTATCAAATCTTAGTGACATTTTCTTGTGTTTGAAAACACACAGACCCACTCGAAATGCTAAAATCATGTTTTCCCAGCCCCCCAAAAGCCAGAACATCTTGTGCAACAGCTTTACAGTACAACATTTGTCATCTTCTTTGCCAGAGGTTCTCAGGCTGTTTTTGCTTGTGACCACATGAGCAGTTAAACTGCAGAGATTTTCCATTCTTTTTTATTTCTGAAGAGGGACCACTGTAAAACTCAAGCACAGAATTTTTTTAATAAATCCATTCCAAAATTCTCTTGTAACCCACTGGAACCAGTGACTATGCTATGATGCCTGATGTCTGCAAACATCTCACTGGCATATACTTCCAACTAGACATGGCGTTTCTCTGTATGCTTCAATAAATCTTCTACACCTGTAAGAAATATTTGACCCGACATGAGAGCCAACACCTGAGCCATCCTGCCACCTACAGGTCTGAAACAAGTCTGCATATGTGAACTTGTGATCACCCACTGTGTACACACTGATCCAGAGGTCAGTGTATACACTGTTCAGTCTCAGAACAGATCCATGAGGTGAATAATGAAGCCACTTGGATGTTTGAAACAGTGGTAAGTCAGCGTGACACAGTATGTAGTCTGTGTGCACTTCCTGCCTCAGAACCCAGATGTTGCGATAGATTAACATAAAGCATGTCAAATTAAAATGCCTCTGGAGAATGCTCATTGAGCTGTCTATGACCTTCATCAGCTGTTTGCTGTCATCACTGGACACAGACGTTCTGTCTTTTCTTCCCAGCTTTCCATCTGTCTGTCTTTCTTTTCTCTCTTTCACACACACAACCTCTCCAGCAGTGACCCACTGTGTACAGCTGCAGATGTGATTTATCCACAACTGGGGTGTGGTGTATTTGGCTAAACCGAGGATTAGGCTGTTAGTCTCTTTCTCTCCCCCTCTGCCACAGCCACACAAGACCAATGGCCTCCTTTGTTTGGAAGTAATTTATTATTGCAGTCAGCAGGAATGTGGTATTCTTGCCAGTATTTAATTACTAAACTTTGCTCCAAACTTCCCATCACACACAATGTCATTCACAGGTCTCAGTCCGTCTTAATAAGACACACACACACACACACACACACACACACACACACAGGTTTTTGACCTTCAGAGTTTCTGAAGGGCCAGAGAAGAAAAGACACCTGCTGCAAGACCAAGATAGTCCAAAGGTGCTCTTTTAGATTGAAAATTATGGAGGGAAGCAGGCATTTAATGCAAAAGAAAAGAAAGCAAAGAAATTAAAAGAAAAAGTTGTTCCGAATTTGGACAAGCAATAATAATCATTGCCACATTACCCTCTGAGGACGTCCGTTCCCCCCCTCCTCTTTGCTCTGCTGGCTCTGGAGTCGGTCTGCTTGGTCACCACCTCGGTCTCCACCACCTCTGCAGCGGCTCCAAGACCGACAAAGAGCGACAGCAAGGCCAACAGAGCCACGGCCAACTGCAGCAGCCGTCCTCCACGCTTACTGTCCAGCATATCCACTTTCATGTGTACACCCCCAGTGCTCGGTAGAATTAAAATCTTCACTAGTTTCCCAGCCCCGTCGGAGCTCGGCAGTCTGGAGTCAAAGCTGAAAAACAATGATGAAAAAAAAAAAAAAAAGAAGAAAACTTTATTAAAAAAGGTAAGAGAAATAGTGCGCACAGAATGAAAACTCCCCTGCTTTTAATTACTTGGATTAATAAGTCTTAAAGTTAGAAAATGATTTAGCAGACAGTCGCAGAAGGACGATGCGTTAAGAAAATGTAAGTGAGTCGCTACTTTACCTTGTCTCCCGAGTAGGAGATTCGCCTGGGACCCGACTGAGGACCGCTTCACTTTTACTTGCAGGTACAGCTGAATAAACGTTTGGAAGCAAAACTGCGGAGAAGACGAAAAGTCACTCAAACCTTTCGCTGAGTTGCTATAAATAGATGCGCATTGTAACTTTTGGAGTCTGCTGGTGCGCATCCAGTTGAGTGTTGATTTTGCGCAGATAAGTTAGAGGAACTGATGCATTCCAGAGGATGAGAATGGCAACACTCACAGTGTCTCTCCCTCTCTGCAGAACTCTTTCCTCATCCCTGCTCAGCTCAACTTTCCCCAAAACTTTTTTTTCCTTTTGTGTGCTGCTCTCGCGATACAAAAGCTTGAGCTCAGAAACGCACTTAAAGCCCTGAACTTGAACTGTCACAGAAATGCT
Organism: Odontesthes bonariensis; assembly: GCF_027942865.1. Taxonomy (NCBI): domain Eukaryota; kingdom Metazoa; phylum Chordata; class Actinopteri; order Atheriniformes; family Atherinopsidae; genus Odontesthes; species Odontesthes bonariensis. The sequence goes on along the minus strand of NC_134506.1, from coordinate 14,391,364 downwards.
GTGGTCAAGCCAGAAAGGCAAAGCCACTCATAAATCACTTTCAGAGTTTGATAAAGAATATTGTACTTCATCTTTCTGCATCTTTAACTAGGCTCTAATGTACTTGTTTGATATCTAAATGTGGTAAATGTTACATAAGAGTAGATTTGATTTAGTAGCTCATGTGACTGAGAATTCATTTAAGTGGAACAACTTATAGATTAATTCTAACTCAGAAACAAACAAAAGTGAAGGTTGCTTTGTTTGGACTCCTTTTTTCAGTTCTTTATCTTGAACTAAAAGACAAAGAAACAGTGGATGTTGCTGTAAACCAGTATCTCTGCAACTTTCTGTGCTGTTCTGTGCAAAAGTCTTGAGCCACCTCTCACTTCTTTATGTTGCAAGGAAAACAGGAAATATTCGCAGCGAGTCACTGAAACATGTCCTACCAGAAATGGAAATACAGTATATAGGGCAAAAACAGAGTTTCCGCAATTCTTGAAAGTTTTTGTATGAGCACCTTGGTCCTTCAACGCAACCTGAACCTTCTTAGACAAACTTTCTTGTAATTTCTTCAAGTAGTCTACAGGAATAGTTTTCCAGGCTTCTGAGGGACTTTCCAAAGCTCTTCTTTGGATGTTGGCTTCCAAGATGATCCCACACTTCTTCAATATCTTTGAGGTCCAGGCTCTTTGAAGGATTCATCACTCCTTAGACCTGTTGCCCCTGACTTTCAGTACAGTTCTTGTGTCATTTGGCATACCTCCTTCCATAAAGGGGAAGTTCATTTTTTAAACCTGGACCTTATTTCTGGCATAAAATACGTTCATCTACTTACCAATAACAGTTTGGTGAAAGTCGGTGTCCTTGGGACGCTATTTAGATAACTCGAGATCCGCGTATATCCATATAACAGGAGTGAACAGGGCATAGACAACACAGCCTCTAAATAAGGCATTATCTGTCTTTATTTCACCAATACTTTAAGACGAATGAATGAATTAACGCGCACTATTGCACCGTTAGTTCAGAGCTGCCGTGTTGTTGTTATTGGGGGCTTTCTACACACGCATCTACTGGGATGACGTCATCGACGCGCACCGCCGCAGCAGCATCTTTACACGGAATTCGCTACTGCTGCTGGTAACATGGTTCGTAATTTCATATTTCCAAATTGCAATGTTGCACAAAACTAGCAGTAGCAAACTCTGTGTAAAGATAGCCGACTGTCACAGAGCACAGAGGGAATGAGCTGTGCTGCAGCGGTGCGCGTCGATGATGTCCTCCTGTGTCAGGTCTTTGCTGGAATTTTTGCTATTCCTTGAAGACATTTACTCTCAGATACTGTTTATCTGCTGTAGATAGTTTTTTAGTCCTACCACTTCTTCTTTTGTCCTCCACTCGCCCAGTTTCCTAAAAGCTTTCAGCTAATAGCTCTTTGGGAATCACCTTGTTGGTGCATAAACACTATTTCATGTCTGTCAGACTGTGTTATCGTTAGCATTTTTCATGATGACAACTAAAGAAAAAGCAATAGATTATGCAATAGATGCGTGTCTTTGTGACAGGCTGCTAGTAACAAACTTACTTGGTCAGTCTTAATCATCTTAAGTAGAAAACACTTGAAAATGGTCAGCCACGAGACTGCACTGAAAATAAGTGAAAAAGCAGCCAATGTCCACTTCAGAAAGCCTGTAGAACTATTGCTCAAGTGGTCTTGTTTTGTTCACAAATTATGTGAGTCAGAGATTTGTCTTAAGATTTTTTGAGTTCCAGTCGTTTGAGTGTCCACATCACACATGCTTCAGTTCACAACGTGCCAGTTTTTAGCTCAGTGAATAAGAAATGTTGCAAAGGTTTTATTCTCCTTTAAATAGAATGTCCTACATTTACTGTTTGCATACTGTGAATTGAGGAATTTTGTCCAGCGCAGTGATAGTTTTCACACACACTGCCTCATGTCTTCTGCCACACCCTGCTAATAAAGACTCAGCCTGTTTCTTCTCTGAAGTTTGTTATCACTCTAAATCTAGCAGCATCAACTTCACACTTATACAGGTTTTCCCTGTCAGTGTTGCTTCTCTTCTCTTCTTTATCCAGCTTCTCCTCCCACACATTCAAACCCAGCCCCAACTTACACTTCAATTCTGTGTTGAGGTAAGCTAGATTCAATAGTCTTGGCCAAGAGAAAGATTAAGACAAATATTCCATTTTTGTTGATCCACAAATTTGTGCTGTTTATACTTTTCAGGCCATTTTTTCACCTCCTTGGCAAAAGAGAGTGAGGTGACCTGCCTCAGCTGCTGCGATGGGCACCTCATAGCATTTCATCTGGTACGCAGGGCAGCACATCAGCTTGACTTCCCCAACTTTCCTTTCCCAGCCTCTGGCACTCAGATTGAGGCATGAAATCTCCTGTAGCCTTGCTGACAACCTCACTTGGCGTCTGCCCACCACTTCAAATTTAGTCACAACAATTCCGCACTGCTTTTTCTTTATGAAATCCTGCCCTCTGCAAGGCCTCTCCATCACTGCTGACAAGATCGTGTTTGCTCCTGAACAGACTGCCAGGAATCTTTGTCCGCATCGAGACAGCCTACAGTCAGGCAGCATCCAGAGTTCAACCACTGTGAACCTGCAGGTTTGCTCTTTTCCCAAACAGAGTCTTTACAAATCACTTTTACTTTTACTGTTATGTCCTGTTTGGGCTGATGCAGCTCTCTCACAGTCAGTCGTCCTAAATCTGAACCCTCAGGTAAGTCAACCCTCAACAGCTGCTGCCCCATTTCAGTTTTACTATTTCAATCCCTTCAGAAACCTGAAATTCCCTGCATCGATTTTCACCTAAACGGGTGCTTAATTGTATGGTTTGAATGCCTGCACTTCTGAATACAAATATTTTGGGAATTTTTATGCAGTTAACTGTGTGTTATATTGCTAGAATCCAAACACTCACATTATTGATTGAGTCTCTCTGGATCTCTGACAACAGGGGAATTATTTTACATTGAAAAATAACAAAAATGTGCTTATTTTCTTTGTCAATATCATGTCTCAGCCACTGCTATAATAGAAAATAACAATTATCCTGACTACGAATGATCTATTTTACTCGTAAATTCATCAACAGAAATTACAGTGTGTGTGCAGTAGCCAATGTGTCAAACAAGATTTATTTGGGATTTATGTCAAAACTGTGGATTGTCTCAGGAAAATTCCTTTTCCTTCCACGATAGTATCTCATCAAGTTTTATAGTTAGTTCTAAAACAGCCTCTTTCATCATGTACTTTGTCTCTAACCACAAAGGAAGGACCAGAACCTTTTAAAGGGGAACTCCGGGGCATTTGAAGCGCATTTCCATTGCTAGAGGTTGTCAAATACTGACGGTAGGACACAGACCGGTGCAAATCGGCGCTCCCTGTGAAGCGATTGCGCTGTTTGCGCAGCCTGTCATGCTAACCAAATACGTGGTGGCTAAGGGGCAAGAGCTAAACCTTCCATGTAAAACAACAACTTGCACACAGCAGAAACGTCACACCACTTTATAAACCATCCGACAATAAAGTCACAAGCCTTACCATCAAAACCATATGCATGGTTCTCACATTACTGGCATGGGGACGTTACAAAACAACTTTATAAACAGCATGTCACTTACCTCTTGTCGGTAGGCGTGTGCATGTGAAAGCCCAAAAGAGTCAATGGACGATAATCCCATATACAAAACAATTATCTTCTCTAGAAAAACTGCGTTCAAGTATTTAAAACATTACAACAATACATGCCCAGTAATATTGTTGTAATGTTTTAAATACTTGAACGCAGTTTTTCTAGAGAAGATAATTGTTTTGTATATGGGATTATCGTCCATTGACTCTTTTGGGCTTTCACATGCACACGCCTACCGACAAGAGGTAAGTGACATGCTGTTTATAAAGTTGTTTTGTAACTTCCCCATGCCAGTAATGTGAGAACCATGCATATGGTTTTGATGGTAAGGCTTGTGACTTTATTGTCGGATGGTTTATAAAGTGGTGTGACGTTTCTGCAGTGTGCAAGTTGTTGTTTTACGTGGAAGGTTTAGCTCTTGCCCCTTAGCCACCACGTATTAGCCTCGCATGACACGCTGTGCGAACAGCGCGATCTCCACACAGGGAGCGCAGATTTGCACCTCTCTGTGTCCTACTATCAGTATTTGACAACCTCTAGCAATGGAAACGCGCTTCAAATGCCCCGGAGTTCCCCTTTAAGTAGCATTGGAGAATTTGGCCATTTTTTTTTTTTTTTTTTTTGCTCTTTGGCTCCACCTACAGTTGTGGGATGTAACACCGCTGTCATGAAACAAATCTCTGTGGGAGTCCTGCTCATGTACAGTTGTACACGAGAATTTGTTGTCATGTTGAAAAGTCCACAAAGCAGCCATCAAAAGCTCACAAAAATGTCAAGCGACCATAAAGCAAAATGGTGTGGTGCTTGGCTAGAGACCAAAGTCGTGAACTGTGGTATCTCAGCTCCCAGGCGCTCTGAGGCAGTTTTCGGGGCCCAGAAATGTGCATAAAAAGGGTTCACAAGCTTCTCTAGTGTTGCTTTAACGGAGCTGTTGGAAAGGTACATTTTTCCACTCTTTTCTGAATATCATTTTCATCAAGTTCTTGATGACATTGATTTGGAGTAATCATGGTCAGAGTCCCCTGAGCCTTCTGTACTCAATATCCTTCCTCTCTGCTCTTTGCTCAGTTAATTAATGCATCAGTTCTTGTTCTTTCTTACATTACTTTTATCCTGTTACTGAAGTATAATTTGAGTCCACATTCCTGTGCTCCATAAAAAAACATGGCCTTATCATATTCATGGAGGCTCTGGTAAGTGTGTTTTCCAAACGTGAATGTAAATGAGAACCGAAATGGATCTCACATTGGACTCATTTTAGGACACTAACAGATATTTTTCTGCAAATGGTATTCATATCAATTGAGGTATGTTTACAGAGGAGACAAGCGCTCACAGCATAAAAGGTCTCGAGGTGTGGAATGAGAGAGCCTGGGGGAGAAGCAGAGGGTAGATGGGTCTGCTGTAGATTGGAGTGGTTGTTTTGACAGTAAGACGGCCTCTCCCTCATCATCTTGGAGCCTCAATCCGCGCTCTCGTAGCATAGCTGAGATCAACCTCTGCAACATGAGCATGACCTGGGTGGGAGCTAAAATGAGGGTGAAACATTGAGTGCAAGAGTGCACAGTGGTTAGGAGTGTGGAGGAAGGCAGGCACCATCTTTGACACTAATAAACTTCTATCATGAGGCAGTTACAGGCTTTCAATGCAGCCTTATCTGTTTGCTGAGGAGATTAATCATAAATTCTTTCACCAGTACTGATATTTTCATCTTCTTTCCATAAGATCAAAGAAAAAATGGCTCTCTCATGTTGGTATATGAAGCTTCAAACAGCGGCAGATTAAGAAGGTCACAAAATAACAGAAACATACAACACAATAACACAACATACATATATATTCAAAATAATCTAGAATATATTTAAGATTTATCTACATCAGCAACTTGTAGGGAGTTAATGTTTGAAAAGAAAGTTTGATATGAGGGTAGTATTTTTTTTAATGTTATCCATACAGTGCACAACATGCCATGGCATGATGGCATTATTTGGTTTCACTAGAAGAACACTGGTCCTTTTGGTATATCAAATAGATGATAAGCTTAATTGAAAAAAATACATCAACAAGGTGGCAAAATCATTTCAAGCTAAACTGGCATTTTTCTTGTGTATCCATCCTTGATTAAGGTGATATGGTTTCTTTGCAGTATTCTGCCACATCTTTTGATGCTGAATATAGCTTTGCTCTCAGGTCCATAAAAGGAGATGTCTTAGAACTCTTCATAATGTGTTCTCTAATAAAACAGGCTTACAATAGTTTCAAGAATAAGAAAAGAGCATATGATTTTATTAATCTGTAAAGCTCTTAAATGGTTTTCTTACATCTCTACTTAAAGCTATGGTAGGTAATCCTAGAGAGCTAGCAAGAGAGCTAGCAAGATTCGAAAGTGTCCCCTCCTCTAAGCTCCACCCCCCCCTCCCCATTCCGTCAGTGCGTCATCCAAAGCCGGTAGAACCGCATGCGCACACGGAGCAGGGAGCCGACAGAGGGGGGCGTAGGCAGAAAGCAGAGGCATCTGATTGGTTTTTGTAGGCGCTCCAATCAGCTTTTTCTCAGTCCTGCAGCTGCCACAGAGGTCTGATTATTTTCGTCCCTTTTTCTAAATACATCTTGTATAGATTTCTCTCAGGACAGACGGACCATTTCACCCAGTATTACAAAATGTGTTTCTGAACAGGATTACCAACCATGCCTTTAACTATATATCCACTGAATGTTGTTCCACAAATTCCACAAATAGATTTTCTTCCATGCAAACCGCTGCGTCAATACTGAGCTTGGAAAATAGTTTGTTATCTTCAGTCGTCCTTGTAAGTAGAGTCATTTTGGAAAACCTCTGGAATTACATATCTTTTATACAAAGACTAGATGCATGCGCTTCAATTGAATGTTGTTGGATTTAAACTTCTTCTTGGATTCATTCTGTGCTGTTTTAGGTATTCTGAATTATTCTAATTCTAATTTAGTGCTATTGCGCTTTTTCTGTCTTGTGTTCTTACTGAGTCATTAAGAGAGAGTTTGCTCTCAATTGACTTCACTGCATAAATAAAGGTTATAAATTGTAGAACAAATACATTTTTGGGGAAAAATTTGTCGATAAGATCAATACCATTACCACATGTATCCATTAAATGTGAAGTTAGAGCCATTATACTATATACTATATATATAACTCTATAAACCCCCCTCCTTTTTGGAGGAAAAATGGTTATTTTTCCTTTTATATATTTATCTGGCTGATATAATCACACATCCCTTTTTTTTAAGTCTATGCAAAGTTTACACAAATTATGTCACTAAAAGCTTTATTGAAGAAATTTTGTGATTAGGTTTTCATTAGTGAGAAGAAGAAAAAGATTTACAAAACACTTCCAAATTTAACATATTAGTAGCTCTATATTGCTTAGCGTAGACAAAACAAATATCCACTGTTAAAAATCAAGTTTTAAACCTTGTTAGTATGTCCATAAGGTGTTTTCCAAGTGTTACAAATCATATCATTAATAAAATCATCTATCAGTGCTTGATGTCTGCAACACCAACAGTCTCAGAGAGATAAAGGCACACAACCGTATGTTTTACATAGAACATTGGAAGATTCTGACCCCTTGTAGAGGGAAGGTGGAGAGATAATTTGCATGCACTGTGAGGTATGGATGAATTAAAAACTTGCAAGCTACAAGGAGAAATTAGCCAAGCTGGCTGGAGAAGCTTCTTGTCTTGTGCTCTTGTTGTGAAGATGCCAGGCCTGACATGTTCCAATTATTGCTGCAATGGCAAAAAAAAATCTGATTGTGTAAGCCTCTATCTCTTGTCCAAAGATGATAGCTACGACAAAAGTGGACATTATTTAATTTGTGTCAATATTCTATTAGTGGTTATTGGTTTAAATGATAATTGAGTCCCATCAAAAAATCAGAGAGGACATGGGTCTGCAGGCTTCATTTAAAAGGGTCAAAAAACACTAGTGGGCGGGGATATAGATGGGGCTACATTATAATATGTCCCCATCACTGAATCAGGAAGAGGGTGCAGAATCACACAAGACCTTGAGGCTCTTTTGTGTGGCAAAACCTTTAGAATGTATAGTTTTCAGAAACAAAGGTGAATTTTCAGGTGGTTAATAGCTGCTGGAGTGGGATCAAAATCTCGTTCTTCTTTGGTCACGGGCCAATATTCTCACAACTATCAAGCAAATTGGTTTTTGTAGTTTTTGTGTAATCCTACCAACAGACAAACCAACAAAAAGTAAGACCGATATCCTCAGCAGAAGTCATAATGAGCTAAAAATTTGAGCATATTCATGCAGAGAAGCACATGCAAACACTACACTGAGTGGTAACAGTGACGTCTGAGCTGAGTCTGCTTCTTGAGAAGATTTAAGTCATGGTTTCCCTCAAGAAGACAAAGTGTGGGAGAAAGCTGATGTCAAGTAGAGCAGGGCTTCCTTCTGCTCTTCCTCGACGAAGAGGGGGCGTCATTTACAGTAAGATACACCCCGCAGCCCCACCCTTCCCACCCATCCACCCACCTCTGTGTCTCACCCCATCCCTTGCTCAGTTATTCTCCCTACTGTTTGGAGCGAAGCGTGGGTTTCATTTCAGGGAATGTTTACTCCTCTGGCCTGAAATGGCTGAATTAAAAAGCCTGAAATAGCAAGACTGAAACGGAGGTTAGATAAACATCTAACAAGTAGCCTGCTTGTTTCCTCTGAGAACTTCACAGGCGAACAGGTTATTGTCTTCAACAACGCAACTCATGTTCTATAATTTACGCGTTTCTTGCTTTATTGTAGCAGAAGACAGTTTTTAATTTGCTGCATCACAAATATTATCTAATCAGCTAATCCTCTTGTGTTTATTATATCCCAAAGCAGTCTTTAATAGCTTAGATTGAGATTGTCTCTCACTGTGCTGTAAGCAGCAACTGCAGAGAGACTTTCTCACACTGTGTGTTGTCTTTGGCTCCAGCAGCCACGGTTCATTTCCTTTTGTCTTCTGCAGCGCAACTGCTGCCAATATTCATGTGAAATATTTCAAGAAAATGAGCTGCAGCAGGAACGATTCGCCCCATCCCCTCCTCTTTTCTCTCAAAAATGCATGTGCGTAATGGAGTTTCATGTGATTTAGGATTTAAGAGTTTGGCTTCCTGCTCTTTTTTATGTTATGAGCATAATGTAATGATAAAATTCTACCAACTGTTTGGGACTGGCTATCTAATATCACACGTGGTCTCATTCACTCACACACACCCTACACATATACAGACCTGGACTGCAGTGTAAACATAACCACAAAATAACCTAGAGGAATATCCTCTTTTGTCTTCAAACAGATCGTTTGCCTTATGTACTTCGTTTCCCCTGAAAATGGTTTCCCCATAGGAGTGAAATTGAATTTTGTGTGTGTGTGTGTGTGTGTGCGGGGGTTGTAAAAACTTCTAAATGTTCCTTTTTGTGATGAGGATTCTACCCCTGAGAAATTAATATGAGAAGGGGAATAGATGAACATGAGTCATCTCTGAGTGCCCTGAGAGCATGATTTAATTGCTGGTGTACTTAACCTGGACGTTTTTTTTCCTTAATCACATACTCACAAAGGACATGAAAACTGAACAATCACCCATTTTTACCACTGATTGAGGAACGTTATAAAAAGACCCTTCATTTATTTAATCCTTACTGACAGCTTCGTAATGTAACAATGAGTCAGTCTCTACACATCACATAAAGTTATGTGTGGAGAGTTTTTAACACATATGCATCCAATTTATAAAAAACTGTTTGTGGCAGTGACTTTATATCCTTTACTGAAGTAAAAGTAATTATTGAGTATAGAGAATATACTGAATCACAAGATAAGGTTACACAGGGAATCCACGTTAATCTGAAGGGTTGATGACTAAAGGGAGAATACAAATTGTCTGTTTTAAGGTTTTTGCCCAGTCTTCTGTGTTATTAGATGCTGGGTCATTTGAACATTCTTTTTTTTTTTTTATATAATTTTTTTGTGCCTTTATTTGACAGGACAGTGGAGAGAGACAGGAAGCAGTGGGGGGAACAACACGCAGCAATGGGCCGTCCAATGCAGGACTTGAACTGGGGCCAGCTGCAGGGAAGACTATAGCCTCTGTACATGGGGTGCCTGCTCAACCCACTACGCCACAGGCCAGTTAGCACTGGCTGTGCTAACCAGGGAGCTAGCGAGTAAAGTCTCAACGAGGCTGTGAGCCAGAAGGAAACTTACTTGCTTACAAACCAACTAGCCGCTAGCTCCAGGAAGCTCCTGGAGCTTCTTCGGCAAGCCTCGGGTCGACTTGCACGGCTCACCATGCGCGCAGATAGAGGGTGGGACGGGTGTGTCTCGACACACCCAGATTTTGATTCACTTGGATCCGTCCCCCTCACTTTTATGGAGAAACACATCTCTGCTTTCTTTCTTCGCATTTTGCAATGTGCGAAATAGCGCCTCCCCGGACGCATATGGGCTATGTGGCGAGAAACGGTATTACACTCCTGTATTCAATTGCATCCAGCCAGAACTGGCTTCCCCTTCGATCCGTCCCCCTCACCTTAAAAAAAAAAACAACCTCTGCTTTCTTTCTTTGCTTAAGGCAAACCTCACGGGGAAATCAAAAGATAAATTAACATTAGGTTTATTGCATGTCAGTGCATGCTTTGCAACAACTCACATAAAACCAAACAAAGACAGATATTAATATTCGGTTGTTGAGCTGGGCAGGCTACGTCGTCGTCTAGAGCCTGGTTGCCATAGTTACCCAGAACGCGTATGACAGGCATCAGTGGGACAGCTCCTAGTTCAGGACCCCATAACCTACCAACACGGCACGCATGATGAGGCCCATAGAGCTTGAAAGTCCCGCCCCCTTTTTTGCTTCTTCTTCCTACTTCCGTCGTCCCCATGGGACCTCATGCCTGGATCTATTAACATGGGCAGGGTGATGTCTTCTGTTCCCAGTCATTATATGCCTTTTTACAGTACACGCATGATGTTCTGGGGTTAAATATGGATGAGTTCATGCAAAAACATTGGCGATTTGTCGTAGGAGTGCCTGGTTAAACGTTGTAAAAAAAAGTTAGGGTAAAAAGACTACATTGCGTCGCATATGCTACGTCACTGATCATATTTCCCACCATGGACGAAGCCAGACATATCACCACCAGCATAGCAGAAGCTCTCCACGTGCCCCGACTGGTAGTGGTTCTCTCCTCGGCTCACAAGTTTTCGTTCGCCCTCGAAAAACTGAGTGAAACTGGCCAACGACAGCGCCATGATTGCTCTTCTTCTTCCACTCCTCCGCGCGCCCAAACGTGATGACGTTTATTTTCCGTGCCAAACGCTACATGCTGTAGTTCGAGAATTGCTCAGAAAAATAACTTAACAATGAAGCACTTATGCCCGCTAAACTGTTACGCTACTGGTATGAAAAAATATTAAAAAATGTCCTACACAACATATGTGAAATGCAAGACTCAATTCCATCAAGCGCAAAAAATAGTTTTATTCCGTCATGGCTCCGTCATTGACTTGAATGTCAAATTATTACACTTCCGAGGTCCCATGGGGAGGAAGTTGAATGACGTCAAGGAGGCGGGACTTTCAAGCTCTATAGACATAGAACATGTCTATGATGAGGCCAGCCAAACCGAAAAAGCAGAAAACTATTGCATCCTTTTTTCAAAAAGCATCAACTGTAAGTAAACTGTGCCATACGTTACCCTGAGCTGCAGTGGCAAGATTTGAAAATTCAGTTAGCCATGTTCAATAACAGGTAGCCTACAGTTTCGAAACCACTGCAGATGCTGCACAGATCTTAAAAGCAATGCCCGTTGAAGTTCGTGTTGTTAATGGTAGTGCCCGCATCGTCTGCTGAGGCAGAACGAAGTTTCTTTTTTTTAAATTTTTTTTTTATTGACATTCAGAAACAAACATTCACATCCGGTACATATGCATATATCTCGCATCTCTTGTCTGTCCTAAATGCCAAAGTGGTATTTTTGTTTTATGTCTAAACGATAGAAAAAAAAAAAAGAAAGAACCAAACAACAACAAAAACACACAAGAATATGTAAAAAGTGGGGAGTGACCCTTTTTATATGGCATAGTCATTGATTTGTAAAAATGAAATCAGGCCTATGGGGCGTGACACAGTTGACCCAGTTTTCCCAGTATGAGGTGAATTTCTCCAGTTTAAGATTAACAAATGCTGTTACTCTCTCCATTTTATATATGTCTATTGTGATGTCCATCCAGATGTTGACAGTTGGGCTCTCTTGTGATAACCATTTCCTGGTAATATTCTTTTTGCAAGCCATTAGCAGGATATTTATGAGGTGCTTATCTCTTTTCAGCCATCCCTCAGGTATGTGTTCGAAAAACATAGTCTTAATGTCGAGGGGTATTTCGCATTTGAAGATGTCCTGTCAGAACAAAGTTTCTGTGGCTTGCGGAGGCTTAAAACGTGGTTGCGGTCCACCATGACCCAAAAAAGGCTGAATGGAATGGCAGTGTGCCACATCCATCAAGAAAGGCTGGACAATCTGAACAGGAAAGACATTGCCCAACAGTTTATTCGGGGCAAGGATCGGAGGAGAGAGGTTTTTGGATCCTTCACTTAATCTATTTGCATTTGAGGCCATTTATTGAAAACTCATGTCGAGTACTTATTTACAAATCCACAATCAATACGCTTTATTTCTTGCATTGATGGGCAATTGAGTTTGATGGGTTATGTCATGGCTGTATATTGTTACACACAACACATGGTTGAGGGCTGGTTGCGGCGGGGGGGGGGGGGGGGGGGTGCTGCTGGCAGCTTTGTCCCCCCCAGTTCCAAAATCCTATCTGCGCCCCTGCGGCTCACTTCTAACTTGGCCATGTATGCCACTAAACCTTAGAACTGGACTTATTCTAAGAGTGCTAGTCTAGCTAGCAGTTCTGAATAAAAGCTGACCTAGTAACTCCTGGATTGTTGAAAGCAATCAAAGTGAATAAATTACAATTATACTTCCACTTGCATACGACCTTGTACAGTGTTATTCCTTTAGGTAATTTGAGAGTTATCTGGTCGGTATGTATGGTTTTCCTTTTAACTGAGTGCTATTAAGCACACAGCCATGACACATTTGATGCATAAAAAGTATGGCTGAATTACTCCAATATCATTGCTTACAAAGACACAGACACCCAGATGTGTGCATTTCAGGCTTTATCATGCTTGCTTTCAATTTGAATGAGGTGACGTCTTGTGCTGGCAAACTGAATTGTGGATAAATTGCTTCACTTTGTTCCAATTTCACGGCCCAGCCAATCAAATCATGTGATTTATTTTCAGCATAATTCCAAACATTAGTCATGCTCAACAGGCATGCTCTTATAGGCCTCTTTGTAGGCTTTGCATTGATCTGATGTTGAAGGATAAATTTGTTAGGTTTGATTTGAATGGGATTTCTACTTTTTCTTAAATGGAATTGTACATTTTTCTATGAAACTCGCAAAACGACTGCAGAATAAAAAAAACATACAAATGTGGGAATTAGTTCACTTTAAACTGGAGTATCTGGTTCACACATGGATCCTGCTACACAGACCACTGCTGGATTTCCCTTATCCCCTTTTAATTACTAAATGGAACTTGAAGTCTGTTTTTTATATTTGTTTATATTCATTCATTTACCTGCAACCAGAGATACTGCCACCATGCAAACCCTGTTTTTATTCCTGCATTCACAGCTGTCGTTTTGGGAGCTGAAGGTTTGCAGAGGAGACGGAAACATATATGTTCATTAGCACAATGAGGAAGTCTTGTGTGAGGTGAACCTAAAAAGTATTGACATGTTAAATTACAAATGTCAAGCAGTGAATAATGCAAGTCTATAATACATTGTTATCCATATGGTATTGATTCCACTCCGGCATTTTTTCAAGCTGTACTGTAGGTTGTGATATTCAACTGTAACATGATATCAGGTGTTAATGTTGTGCTGTCCACACCCTGTGTCTGAATACACACAGATTTATTCAGGTTCTGTCCCTTATGGGGCACATTGGATAGTATCCAGGTCTAGTGGCCTACTCATCTCCCCTCTACATGTGATTTATGCAATCTGAGTCCCCTCACACAAACCTGACTATCTTAGGTTTGGAAAACATTCCCTTTCGAGTTTTCCCCTTTGATGGTTTGCTGCGACCATCTGTAAAAGAAACACATAGATGGACAGACCTATAAACATACTCCATACAAACAGAGAATTATACCAGTATTCATGTAAGCCCAGTATTACTGAGATCCCTTTATGATAAGGCATCAGTCTAAATATAAATACACATTTTCTTCGCACAATTTAGGGCAGAGGAGAGGCTGTGGAGGATGACAGGCCTGAGAGTTTGAGAGCTTTCAAAAGTGATGAAAAGAGGACCAAATCGCATGACTGTGTGTGTAAAACTAGAGTAAGATTTATCAGCCATGCTACCAGCTCTGAAGGACTGACCATAGCTCTCTGTACACTGTTGGTGTCATACAAACACGTCGAAGTGTTTCACTGCCACTTCGAAGCAGTGTCATAGATATGTGAAACCATCTGAGCTGTGGGCTGATCTTTTTTGTGTTGACATAGTTGTTGTTCCTTTGACTTTGCTCTGTTGTAGAAAAGATAGACACCAAAGTGGACAAAAGTCTGCTAATGAAGATTGTGCAGTGCAGCTGCTGTCTGTTTGCTATTTCTGTTTTTTTGTGGCTCCTGCTGGCTTGAGCTAACTTTCAACCAATTACCATACGATCTCTGGAGCCTATGCATTGTTAGATTTTTGGAGGACTACATGTCTGTCTGTCTGTGCTGAAAATAAAGCCTTCATGAAGGTATAAAACAGACCTCAGGCTGCATCTCATTGGAGTTTATCAGCACTCTGTGCTGCATGAACATCAGCATGTCGTGACAACGTTAATAATTAAATTATTGTTGCACATTTTTTCACGACACATTTTATATTGACATGTGGCTTATAGATATTTATTCCTCAACCAAACCATAGTTGAAAGTAAAATATTGCCAAATACGTAACAAATGTTGCAGGCTTTTTGCTCGGAGTATAGGACAAACTGAAATTCTAGTCTGATGGTGGCGCATCAAGATGAAGGGAACCTGAAGAGAATTGTACGAACTTCTGTTGACACTAAAGTGAAAGCTAAGGCATCATGAAAGTTCTTAAGATGCATTTTCTTGGATGTGTGTTTTAATTTTGTTGGATCTGTCTAATAGTTTGTCAATCTACCTAATAGGTCCTCCAGCTGAAATGATACTACAGGTTATTTGTTCATACCCTTAAATACACTCTTCAATGAGGTCCTTTAAAGTACTGCTGCTGCGGCAGGAGGGAAATGTGACTCACATGAGCGTTTCCACAGAGCAGATATCATTCTCATAGGTTTCCTTTAAGAAGCAACAAAATCCTCATTAGGAGGTTGGGGGTGTGCAGCTCTTTCAATCATTCCACTGAGGTAATAACACAACATTTTACGAGACACCTTTGTCCCTTCCTGACTGGATTTATGCCGTAACATTGATTGTTTGTTAGAGTAGCGAAAGAGTTGCTGGCACAACTTTATCTACTTCAAAGGTACTTGGAGAGTAAAAAAGTCTGGTGTTAAGGTTGCTGGTGGTGGAGAACCCAAATGCAGAGCACAGCAGTCCAGAGGGTAATGGACGATTAAACAGAAGATTTTTTTTAAACCAAAAGCGTGGCTGAGCTGGGAAACCATTAACAAAACCAGAAAAAACAAAAGACTAATAAAAGAACAAAACAGTCAGGGAGAAAATCTAATGAACAAGGAACAGAATTGAAGAGAAGCTCAATGATGAGAGTACTGAAAGGATCTGACAAGTCTGAGACAAACAGAGGAGCATATATACTGTGGGAAATAAATAAGTGACTGCAGCTGTGACAGATTGACGATGAATAGGTGAGTATGGAGCTGAGGACCAAACAGGGGAACTGAGGACAAGTACTAATCTACTACCTAAACTAAAAGAGAATAAAATCGAAACTGAGCAAAGATCAAGTCAGAGTAAATAACTAAAAACTCAACAGGATACACAAGAAACAAATAAATGCACTGATAAGAAAACCCCTCACAGAAACCAAACCAAAGCAAAGGTCTCAGACTACAACAGAAAAAGTGGGCAAGACATAAAAATTAAGAAAGCAAAACAGAAAATCCACAAACACTAACTAAAGAAGTCAGAACTTCAGCAAAACTTGAGGCATTTTGAAAAAAAAAAAAAAAAACTTTAATGACAGACCAAAACATTTCGGCTTGTGACCTTCATCAGGGTCATCGTAAAACATCCAACAACCATCTTTAAAAAGGACAAGTATCCAACTGAAAAATTATTTAACCAATCAGATGCATCCACATAGATATATTGACCTATTATAGTTTCAAGCATGTCACTCTCCCATGTTTGAATTGAGAATAACTCTGCTTTTGATATTCCAGTTTGTAATAGAAGAATATTCTTTAAATCCACTGAATTTAAAGGGAAGAAAAAGACACATCGATGAAGATTAAAACAGGACATTGAAGAAACATTCTAAGAACCCTACCATTAAAACCAGCTTAAAAGCTATAAGTAATATGAAAACACTCAAAACTTCTGATTAAGAAGTCCTCATTTGTGCCATTAAGAGATCAACTCTAAACACACAAAGAACATTCCAAATGTCTCTCTTTTTCCCGATAAAATAAACAATACCATTTCTTTGGTAGAGCAATTTGATGCCGATGGAAAAATGAATTAAAAAAAAAATTATAAACAAAGATGAGATGTGGTGTTTTTCATCAAAGTTTTTTGGTAGAAAAACACGAAAGTGTTTTGTTTGAGAAAAAAGATGCTTGTTGCCTTGGTTACACGTTAACACCACATGTTATGATGAAACGTTATCCTTTCCTGGTTAATTATAAAACAAACATGGTTAGGACTAGAATACTTTTTACTTTACAGTGCAACTGTCCCAGTCACACTTTACATGCAGTTTCTCTCAGTACCACTAGAGATTGTTGCTCATGACCTCTTCTTATGTAAGCGTAGGATGCCTCGTGGACGTATTTGTGCAGAGGACAGTCTCAACAGACCAGTATTGATGATAATCTTAATATCAAAGAAATTAAATATCACTGTGATGATGTCATGATTTGATCTCACCTTATAAAATCAAAACTTTATGATAAGCGATTGGGGTTTTTGTATAGTTCCCAACCTTCTATTTATTGACTGTTATTCAACTACAAAAAAAAAATCAAAGAAATCAGAAATCAAAGTGTGTTAGTCTGATATTTTATTAGAGTTTACTAAAGATATTGTGATATCATAAGCATCATGAATGCATTTGGCCACGAAAATCTGATATTGGGATATGTCTAATAGCAGTTGGCGTATTTAAACCTGGGTTACATTGAAGGACCAACTAAATGTTCAATGCTGCAATCACCACAGCTTATTTTGTATTGTACTGAGATGATTTGCCAAAAAGCAGTACATACACAAAGAAATGGTTGCACAAAATGGTTGTATAGTTTATTATTCTTCACTGTGCTGTCTGGACTCAATAGCAATGAAACTAGAGAACAGAAATCTTAATCAGCCTTTTGGGTACTGAGAGTGCTATGTAACACATGAAGGAAAATAAATATCTTTTATACTTAATGTTTTAACTTCGCTGCTTTTTTAGACTATGCAGTAACAATTCTAAATTCAAGCCACCTGTAAAACATGTCATCAACTCAAGATCATCATAAGAAACTAAATAGAAAAAGTCATGAAGTGATAAAAACAATATTAAGCTGCTTTGGGAGATGCTGAAAAGGCCACAGGGTCTCCACAACCACGAACAGAAGGTCCTGCATGAGAAAGGATCATAGAAACATCCCTCCTGCTGTTTGGTAGGATCCAAGCCTCTACTTGAAGTCCAGAGGAGAAGCGTGAGCTGCTGGCCAAAGCATGAGGGAACGACCGAGGAATGGAAAGCAGTAGTGGAAGAAAAGTCGCCTTTTGAAGTTGGCCAACAACACAGTTTAGATTCAAGTCTCCCACATCTGTCTGCTGCCTCATGCAAGAATCCTGGAATCCCCCACCCCCTCATCATCACTCTGTCACACACACACACACACACACACACAGAAGTACAAACTCTATTCCAATCCTCCGGCACAGAGCATGAAAACAAACATTTTCAAAGAAGTTCTTTAGCCAAATGGCAGATAAGCACGGCTGCTGCTAATTGAACATGATCATGCGCACACAAACACACACACACACACACACACACACACACACACGGACACACATGCGCAGCTGGAGCAGAAGCTAATAACATTAAACTGCCAATGACCTATTTTCCAACAAAGCAGCGATAAAGACAAAGTGGAAAGATGAAGATTTGGGAGAGGTAAAGAAACTCCAGTGCACATTGTGCTTGAGGATAAAGTGTGATGTGCATGTGTGTGTTTCTCTTCACAAGGGCTAATAGTTCACACACCCATCAAAGTTTCAGATACAAGCTGTCAGCCTAAGCCTGGGTTGAGGGCTGAGGCCTGAAAGCAGAGCAAGGTAACAGCTCAAGTTGAGCTCTGCTAAGGAGTGAGACGATCGTTACACACTCGCACAGACACACACATCTGTCTCCGGCCAACAGCAACTCTGAATACTCATTTAACAGACTCTTGGCAGGCTGCCCCACTGCACGCCCTCACTGGTTCCTGACTTGTGGAAACAGGAAACAGAACCAGGCACAGAAAACCCGTTGGTCTCTGTGTTGATGTGCATTTGTTTGCAAACCTCACATGACTCACATGTCTCCTCCTCTGAACTGCTTCTAGAGGAGCATACATGCAGTGCATGGAAGAAACTGCTGCAACACGGCCCACTCAGCGGCCAAGTATTGCTTTGTTTCCTTCCATATCTGAACTCTGTGTGACTCTGATAACATTGATTCGAGAAACAATTTCATGCTCTCGCACTCGGGGCGCTTTTTATGGCTTTAATTGTTCCATCAAGGCGCTTCAGGGTCTGGGAATGCTTTGTCATATGTGCGTGCAAAGCGTGTGTGTTTTAAGTTGATACCCTCAGGCTCATCAGCACTTTAGTTTATTCTGCAAAGGAATTCAATGAGATCAGGATTTTTTTTTTACAACCTGGATCTGAACCAAAGCCACAGAATCTGAAGATTATACTGAATGTTTATCATTTCCTGTTTTTGGTGCTGTCATGTCACTTGCTGGGTTCAAAGACTGCACACAATAACAAATGCACACACAACACATGGTTGCATAATTAAGGTCCCTACTGTCGTTTCAGTAGCAGACTTTTAATTTCTCAGAGCCTTTCATTAAACTACTGACAAAAGGAAACTCATGACCTCTCCATATCTTGTTGTGGAGGTGGAGAAGCACATGTGCAATAGTGTCTACATGTGTCACTGGTGCTACTGCTGTATGTTTTTAATCAACACTATAAAATTATTTACAGCTCAATATGGCTGTGATTCTGTAGTCTTACTTATTTGTTTAAATTATTACAACAGTCATAGATAATAGTTACTGGACTTCAAATATCAATACCTTCAATTTATTTATTTTTTGTAAATGGAATGTTTTGAAATTATTATCTCAAAAATCCTCAACCTAATCCCAGATTTGGTCTCTACAAGGATAGCAAATCAAGAGAATGAGTCCCATTCTGATTGCTATATTTGTATGAACATTACACAATATAACACATAATGTGAGACCAGAAAATATTAGGAAGCAGCATCCAACGATTTTTGCACATGTTTTCACATTTGCTTTAAAAACACACAGTTACTGATGAATTTCCAATCCTTTTTTGCAACTCTTTAAGAAACTGTTTCTGCTCTGATAGTAAGAAATGGTTATTATTTTCTGCTTTTTCATGGAGAACAAAATGTAAAAATAGAAACAGGCTTTTGTAATTGTTTTATTTAAATGAACATAAAGCACAGGTATCTTGTTGCTCACATAATCACTGCAAATATTGTTAATTTAAACGTTCAAATGTTCCAGATTATTTAAGGTCATCCGAGATTAAGATCAGATTTATTGTCATGTAAATGTACACTTGAATACACAAAATTTGTCCTCCACTTTTAACCCATCCAGGTTGGCACCAGTTGAACACACACATGCACATGGTCACACACTCATAGAGACAGATGCCAAACACTGGAGCGGTGGGCAGCCAATCACAGCGCCCGGGGAGCATGGGGCTCAAGGGCACCTCAGCCGTGCCAAGGAGGTGGACTGACGCCCCTCCAGCTGTCAGTTTCACCAATCTTTGAGTGGTGAGAGTGGGAATCAAACCGCCAACCTTCCAGTAATTGGATGACCCACTCTAACCACTGAGCAACAGCCGTAGACTGAGGTAAAGTGGAAAAGTCCGTCTGCTAAACCGGCCCTTCCTGAAATCCAGAATTGTTACTCCCTTCGAATGAGAATTGAGAACCATTTAGCTCTAAAAGTCAGAGCGATTGGTTTCCTCAGCTCCCAAACACTTGCAGAGTTTTGTTATGCGATGTTCCTTTCCAAATTTGAAGAGCAATAATTTTTCAGAAAAGTGTTTCATCATTTGAAATGTTGCGCTGGTCCAATTTTCGACATCAGAAAAAGGGTTTGAATTGCTTGCAAATCATTTCATGATGTTTTTTAATTTAGAGTTTGCAATGGATCCAACTTTTTTGGAAACAGGTTTGTACAACATAAAATTGCTTTTTGTCAAAGTAGCAGAGCAAGTGGCCAAATATTCCACATGCACCAACATCACACAGGTTGCCAGCTGCTGCTTTCACGTTGTTGTGGAGTCAGAGGTCAAACCATGACCTCACAGCTTTGACAACATGTGACAATCAGCAGGCCTCACAGGGTTGACAGAATGGCATCACAGAGGAGATCATTGTTGTTCTTGGTGAGCTGTTCTGGGTGAGGTCCGTGTGACTCAGAGAAGATCCGTCGGGACGGAATTGAAACAGGAAAACTGCTTCACTCGGTTGAAAAATTAACATGTTTCCCACTTGTGATTGTTTTGTATCGCAATAGAAGTTATTTCTTTTGTCTGACATTCAGTTTGAGGAGAAACCGCTTTCAGCCTCTGTTTGTTTCCTGACTAAATCAAATGATGCGCAATATCACGTTCAACTAGTGAGGAAAGAGCAGAGATAACATTTCAACCATGTCCAGTTCCTGTTCTTTTAGACGTCCCCATAACCAAGGAATTGTGGGAAATTGAGAAGCATGTGAATTCTGTGATAACATCTTAGGGGATTATCTGAACAGAAGGGATTCAAGTGTTGTTTTTCTTTAGATACCCTTTCAAATTGATCTAATTTTGTATCAGTCCTAAGCAGAGCTGCTTCTTTCCCCATCAGCTGCTGGTTTTTCCCAATCTCAGGCTAACAAGCTGTGCTGAGGGTGATAAATATGGGCGAGACCCACAAAGCCTCTGAGAGAGACTTGGAGGCCACAGCCCCAAATCTGTCAAGTGCATACTTTCAGCACACAGTCATCCTTCACTGCATCCAAATCTATAACTTATAGGGCGCTGAAATCTGAAAGAGAAGTGTTGCAGCAATTATTATAGGCTGTTTACTACCAGCCGTTTTCACATCTGTTTCAACAAGACTGAAATCACTATAAAACTGCAGGAAGTTATTGTTGTTTATATGACATGTGCTAGCCATATTTCATCATGAAGGACTGTGTACAAAATATGATTATAGAAAAATGCAGTTTTTGAATTTCAGCCATTTGTTTTTTGATCAATGAAGAGAACCCACCATATTCTGGTATACATGCAGTGGAGAGTCCTCCTTCAAAGACTCACAGCACCATCTTGTGGCTGTAGTGTCCAAATAGTCATAGAGAGGTCTCCAAACAAACTGGTTCGAATCCAGGCTGGGGAGTTTGCATGTTCTCCCCGTGCATGCATGGGTTCTCTCTGGGTTATCCAGCTTCCCTCCTTCCCCTTCCCTTTAAGTTAGTTGGTGACTCTAAATTGATGCAAAGAGTGAGAGTGCATGGTTGTGTGTCTCTTTAGTCTCTGTGTGGCCCTGTGATGGACTGGCAACCTGTCCAGGATGTACCCTGCCTCTCGACCAATGGCGGCTGGGATAGGCTCCAGCCCCCCCGCGACCCTGAGTTGGATTACGTGGGTATGAAAAATGGATGGATGGATGGATGGAATTGGACTTGTCCTGAAGTTTTTTTTATTTTTTATCAAATGCTTTGAGATGACCTTTATTGTGACTTGGTGCTGTATAAGTAAACTGAACTGAAATAAAGCTAAACTTAGCTGTTATGTTATCCCAGTTTGTGCTGACTGATCAAAATTGCATTCAAGCAAGCATGATGGAGTTCAGCCTGAGAATACTGTAGTCCCATTACCTGCATCTCAGAAACTGTGCGTCTCAAAAACTCTGACCAGAAATTTTAAAACTTTATGTGTCCCTTGTCCTATTAAACCTTCAATGTCCTACTCTACAGTTTGGTAAAGCACAGTTTTCAGTGAATATAGTGTATCTTATTCAAAATGAGTGAATACAAACCTGCCTCAGTAAGCAATACCACTTGATTAAGTTATGTAATGCTAAATGAAAGTATATGTTATGCCGAGACTTTAAAAATGTTAATACTTTTACAATAAAAGATCACCCCAACCACATGTGAACATACCACTGATTCTGATTTTGATAGTGAGGACAATGAAGGTTTGATGCTGTAATGTAAAACAATCACAAAACCAATTCAGTCTTCCTTTTCTTTCCCGAGTCTAACTCCTAACTATCTGTTATACATGCGAGAAACAGACTTTATGCCGAATGCCAGACTAAAACAGGTCTTAGTTTTGGTGGGCTCTACTACACACAAGAAAGTAAATATCATGTCCATGATGTTTGGGATTTTTTAATTTCAAATGTTTCAAACAAAAAAGTTTTTGCTGAAATAATAATCTTGAAATTACGATCATAAACTAATGCAGATAAATATGCATTTAAACAGAGGGTCTGAACCTTAAAACAGTAGCTACGTTTTCTCTGCTTTTGTCTTTAAGTACTTTAAAATGAAGAACCCAAACAGCACATTGCAGGAGTGGTGTTATATACAGTGCGTACAATTCGTTTATTGGTGTTATTACATGTCTGTCACCAGTAGAAATGAAAACCAGATGTTTATTGATACTTAACCAGAAGATGTCTATAAGAAAAATTGTTGTAGTGCACTCAAAGAAAAGCACGAAGCGGCAAGAAATTAAACTTTTCCAGAGACTCACTTGAAATTTTAAATTGGCTTTTTGATGATAGTTTAAACTATGTTGTGTATAAAGTGACTATTGAATTGTTCCGAGATAATGTGGGTCAAAAATTGTTTTCTGAGCTAAAACATCATTTCTTTGACATTATGAACTAATAAACAAAGTTAAAACCATCTTTTTGTCGTGACATGCGGCAATTAGGGTGAGTCTAGATGAGTGCTTTTGGTAATAAACTTGTGTTTTTAGGAGAAGAGTTAATGACAAAGAATTCATGGTTAACATATTCTATCTGAATGTTTGCCAGCTTATCTGAGACAAACTACATGTCTGTTTTTTGTATACTCTCATTACAAAGAGGATTTGAAGTCCATACCAAGACAATGATGACAAGCTATTTTCAAAGAGCAAGCATGGAAATTCGAGAAATGAAACAAGAACAAAAAATATATAAATAAAAGAAATCTAGACAAATGAACACAAGACAAATTTAGCACATTGCAAAAAAATATCTGGAAAGTCAGCCAACATTCTGGTAATTTCCTCCTGGCACCAGAGATTGTGCTTCAACTTTGAGTAAACAACAGCAAATTTAGCCAGAGAGAGACCGGATGTTCTGCTGGTCTGCAGGCCAGCCGCTGTTCCCAACACGGTGTGAACAAGAGCTGAGAATTTACTCATGACAGAAGAAACAAATGGATACCAAATTATCACATAAACAACACACGTACTATAATGATCAAATAATACAGCGTTTGTATTATCGTTGATGCAGTTTGTACACAAACAATCACAGCTCACCAGAAATCATGTTCAACATGCTGATTGAATATGATCAGGCTTTTTTACTTCTGCCTGATGTGTCTCAGCTCAAAAATCAGCTGCTCAGATCTCATATATACATGTGACAGTCTATGGATTTGTGTGTTAGTGTTTTTCTAGGATTGGCTGCTTCAGACACAGCTCACTGCTTCCAGAAACGATGGGCAGCTGTTTCTCCATGTGGAACCGCACCAGGTGACTGACATTGTGAAACACCTGGTCACGTGTCCGCACCTGGTCACACGAAAAAGCACAGACAACATGCTTAAATGTTGCAGCCATCCTCCTCTCGACATGCTTGGATGTTCACAGTCCAACACAACAGCCCTACCTGCCCGTGTGGATCAACCAGTAGTAGATGTCGCACAGTGGCTCCCTCCATACCGCTGAGCACGTACTGACCAGAGGCTGAGCTGCTCTCTCTGACCAGGAAATCCCCGCTATAGGTGAGAAGAGACTCTGCCTGCTCTCTGCCTAACCTGGGGTGAAAAACAAAAAGCTCCTGAGAAAGGAAGACATAGATAGGTACATTTGCAGACAAACACATTAAAAATTGTAAGTCACTGATAGGGAAAAGCACAGAGGTATCCACCTGCCGTGAAACCAGCCTTCTTCCTGGATCAACTTCTGGACCTGGGTCTCGGTGACAAGTGTGCTTTGTTCAGCACTGACCTCAGACTGCACTGAGTCTTATGGAGCCAAAATACAAGAGGAATACAACAGTGAACATCAGTGAGTTGCTCAAACAAGTCATGCATTTATGCCAAATCTTCACACTTACACCAAAGCAACATTTAAACCAGCTCCAACTTAAAATCAGGTTTTTTGGTTTAACAGAGTCTCATCCACATTAGCATATCCAAACTGATATAAAAGGCAACACTCCAAATATTTCTCTCAGACAGTGAGATCGACTTAGAGTAAAGGATGTTTAAACACACATTTATATTTTTTTCTTTCTGCTGGAAAGCACATCCATATCACAGCCTGATACCGAACAGAGTTCTAGTCCAACTATGATGTCAATATTTAAAAAATGAAATTAAAGTATTTTACACAGGTTTTTATAGGTGTGTGTCTGTCCAGACATCTGCCATTTTGGAACGTTGGTATCGACGCTCACGTCCATGGTTTAAAGTTTTATCAATTAAGCTGTAATTAGTATTAACTGCTTATTGGCCTTTACTGTGGTGATTGTATCTTAAAATGGTTCATATTAATGAAATCACAAAAGTCTAGCCTTCCACCTTCATTTTCCATGTGTGCCCACTTACACACAGAGCATGTATAAACACTAAAGTTGTGTAAAAAGCACTTGACAGCCTGACCACAGTTTGCTTGAGTGTTGAAGAGCTAGTGAAAGTCATGCATAAATATTCATTACTTTGTAAGAATATTACTCACAAAATAATGCTTGCCCTGTCATGAACTGGCGTTATATGAATTGGACTAATATAGCTTGAATATTTGATTTGATAGCATTATAACTGAATTACAATGAACTGTAAGGATTTAGACTGTTTTTTGAAATGCCTTTAAATGACGTGTTGGGAACTGGCGCTCAGCTGAATTGAACTGAATTGAAATTTAGAAGGGAAATTCAGTATTTGTTGGGACTGTTAACTCTGAAATGGGACCCTTGCTGCTAACTGCTTGTTTCAAGACCACCAAAACCAAAAATCCTGGAATCTGTAACTTGAATCTGTAAAAATGTATTGGACTTTGAAAGCTTTTTATTTCATAGACTGTGTAAACTCTTTATCTTGAACGTGGGTGACACCCACAAGTCTGCATCATTTAGGGGGGAAAAGCAAAAAAAAAAAAAAAGCTCTGAAATTCACGTTTTGTAATAATTTAATAAAAAATTACTAATGTTTGTAGCAGTGATGGTTGTCTTTTCTATATTTAGGATTAAGATATTTGAAGTGACATCTACTGAATCTGACTAAAATTAGATCGGATTTAATCAAATCTAGGTTTACCTGATATATAAACACAATGCCGGAATAACCCCCACAGATCTTAATCTTAGTAAAATTAGCAATATCACATTATCAAAAATATCCCTTACAAGTAAGGATACACCAGAATTAACATCAGAATACTTACTAAAGGTAAAAGTATTTGCTATGCAGAAAAGTAATGTTTTTTTTAATCATGCATATTTTATTGATATGTTTTAATTAATGCTGCATAAATATTTGGATCGATTTAATGTTAAGCTGCTAGTAAAGGTTGAACTCATTTGAATTACAGGCACTTTAAGTACAGTGATACTTAGTCCAACCTGCAAATATCTTTCAATCAACTGAAACATATAATAAATTATCTTGTGATTATATTTTGGTACAATTAATTTTATCATGCAATATAACTAGTTGGACTACAGCTTTTAAAAATATGCAGCAGATTGAAATACGGATTTGCCTCTGAACTGTTGTGGAGTAGAAGAATGAAGTATGAAAGAAAGTAATGAAAATGCCACAAAATGGTACTTAAAGGCAATACTTGAGTAAATCTGCCCGATACAACAGTGTGCCTATACAACAGTGCATCCATACAGTAACACACACAGACAGTGTATAGATAAATATTAAGCTGGCTCTGGAGACTACAAATGACTTTCACCTGCAGGTGGAGCTGAAGCCTCTTCTGTGATGGAGCAGTTCTCATACAATGAAACTGGTGGAGACAAACAGACCTGCAACAACACTTGATGAGTCATTCAAACCGAACATGACAGGTACCTTTGTGCGTGTGTGTGTTTAAGTGTGCGTGTGCTCGGTGATGGCCTAAAGGTTAGAGATGTGAGGAAAGTCGCTTATTCAATAACAAACAGGCACAATAATTCTGAGAAGTGAATGAGCAATGCTGAGGAGCATTTCTATATCCAATCACAGAGTAAGGCACTTCCTTGCTTTTCCCAGGCGATCAACACATGAATGATCACGCTGTAGTGGGCTGCTGTGAGGTGCAATTACGAACAGTTGCGCTCAGTTAACTAATCTCGGTTAAAGAATGACAAAAGTTTGTCATCAATATATGTTTAATCATGCTGGTATGATTATTAGGAAATATTATTTCCCTTTGAATTTAGAATGAAAATTTCTTCAGGGTGTCATGCAAACATCATAAGTCAGTTACAGGAATATAACACCTCACACAGTGGAGTAAATCATGGTTTATTACATAGTAGCGGAGCTAGTCAGTTGCTTCATTGACTAATGGACACGTATTTTTTACAATACAAAATATGCTTTGATAATTTGACTAAAACATTACATCATTAGGGTGTGATGACAATTAAACCATCTTATTAACTGTGAACAACTTATAATGTGAAGAAGATCATAAGACGTGGTCAGAAACCTCCTAAAAATTTCGATTTTATGATTTCTAATTTAAAAATTCACAAAAATAAATAAAAAGCTCAACTGACAACATAACGTTATTTTTTTTTTTTTAGTGTTTCAATAAACTCTCACCTCCTCTACATCTGCATCCAGTTTTTTCTCCTCCTTGGTGACCCATAGGTCATCTTTTCCACCAGGTGGTGGCGTCTTTTCTGGGATGACATTATAGTAGTCCCGCCGATCGCTGACTTCACATTCCCGCATGACCTTTGGATCTGTTGTCGTTTCCTTAGGACACCATTTGGGACAGATTGTCACCGCTGACCTGAATGCAAAAAATAGCATAAAGCTCAGACCTTGTTGACGAGTGAATTCACTATGCTGTGTCACACAAACACTTGGACAACCGTGGAGAGAGGAGCGTTGATGTTTGGCTGAGAAGCTGCCGGAAACGAGTCTCAAAGGCCTGACCGATGCTGTTGATAACCTCAGTGGCCCGACCCTGGGGACACTCCAGGATGTGACAAGCTACCAGAAAGTGAATCATGTGTTCATGAAAATTGCTGCAAATCCTGTGTGTTTTCACAATGAAGCAAGAAACTTGAGCAGATGGCCAGCTTATTGCAGTCCAAAGTGCAACCTACCTCTCTGATTGATGTCGTCCTTTGCAACATAGGCGATGTAGTCTGCCATGTCCTGTAAATAAATTAAGATAAACATCACAAACACAAGGCTAAAAGCAAGGCAGTGTGGTGTAGCTTCTGCTCAGCAGTGGCCACAGTGGCAACAAATGGTAACAGTGACATAGTGAACTTATGTACAGTATACTAAAAGTGTATGTAAACCTTTTTGTACACTTTTACACTTTTAAGTGTAAGAGACAGCAACAACTTGCAGACAAAAAAAAACAAAAATTGAATTTTTTTTGGTAGCCATTTATTCTAAAGTAGTATGCAAGCCTGATTGTTTCTTGGGGTCATTATTTGGGTCACAAGGAAAAGCTTTAATTGGCTTATTTTAGTGGGTGTACCTCCAATTGAAGAAAAACAAAACATTTACACATGTTGTTTTTAAGAGTAAAAACAGTACAAGTGTCCCTTTCGTGCAGCCTGTTCAGTTTGCCATTACACCGGCTGCTTGTGGCTAACAAACAAAGACCTCAACATGATTAGACTTAATGGGATCTAGTTCTCATTCCATCGTGTGAAGACTACTGCACATGTGTCAATGCTGTTGGCATCCCAGAAATATGCACGTCTCCACTGGCAATATGGCCACGGCAATATTTAATGCTAAGAGCAAAGGCTCTGAATTCATGGTTTGGTCATGGGGGATTTAAGTCAGAGAACTTTAATCCACTGAGTCTCACGTAACACTGTGTAACAACTAGCACTTAGCTTCTTTGTGTTTTCTATTTGCTTTTTCACTCACTGTTTACCTTTTAAGTTGTGAGTTCGAATAGACCCACCTAAGGTTTATGTGCCAAAACTACTCAGTTAGCATTCATAGAATACTGTGGTCTATCTTAAAATATGCCATCATTTCACAACTTTTACCAAGTGGATAGTCAAAGGGTAGCCTACCCTCTGTCTTGATTTGTGATGCCAGAGGGACATGACGAAACGTAGTGACACTTTGAGAGTGATATTTGTGAAAGCATATACATGCAGACTGGTTATGGAATTGAAAAAATTAAAAAGTTAGAAAACTGACTTTCAGTTGCACAACAGTATTTGTTGAAAGTTTGCTAATGTTAGCCTTTCGGACAATTATTAGCATTAGCTAGAGACCTGTGAAATGAGTACAATTGCATTTCCAAGTTGAAGATTTGATATTTCTTATTATCTAAATAAAATATGTAATTAAATATGTATATTTACATGTTTAAGAATGGACTAATTGTTGGCTATAAGTTTAAAAGTTGTTCATCTAGTTAGTTATCTCTTAACTAATAACTTTGTGCTAATAAGCTAATAACCTTTGTGGTGGCACATTAAATCACTGGAAACACAGCCAACATTTTCAGTAAAACAGTCATGCATGTGTATCCTCTATTTGATTAATTCCCTCCCTATCAGACTGGCACTGATACAGGAACAGAGTCAGCTGAATATGTGTCAACACAAAGCCTCTGTACCAGATTGATTTTAATTCCTTTTGCTCGGGTGCCCAAGACAACTGAGCAAAAGTTTAGAGCGCACTGCAAGATTATTTTAGCTAATTAATTAAGCACTAAGCTATAATCCTATCCATAGTTTTGCTAGTGTTTTGTTTCTCAGAGATATTTCCTTCCTGTTCTCTAATCTTTTGTCATTGCAACTCCCCATTGTTAAAACAGCAATGAAATATTAGTGTCTGCACAGCATACATTCCTTGTTTGAGAACATGGATGCCAGAAATTTTTGCTTGTCAAGCTGCTTGCAGGGATTGACCTAGGCTGGGATTTCCTGCTGGTTGTTCAGGAATTAACAGGGATGAATTGATTTTTATATGCATTATAAGCATTGAGCTCAGCATTAATGACCCGAATTCAGCCAACTGAAAACAACGTGCAGTGACGGGAGGAAAGAGAGGGAAACAAGATAAGCGTAATTACTTTAGAACATCTGGTGAGGTTAAAACCACATAATAGCTTTGATGGGCGCATTATGTCACAGGGGAAGATTTCAACAACTTTGAGCAACAAGGTTGTTGAAATACATTTAGGAAGACAGTTGGGGGTAAAATACTTGTTTGCTGGCTGTGAAGTATTTATGTAAGAATGTGAAGCACTTCCATTTTGTTAATGGTCACTCGCTATCAATTTGACAGTTTTTGGAACTTAAAAACTTAAACTTCCCACTCCCTGACTTTTTTGGTTGCCAATGGACTTTCTTTGTAAACAAGTGAGGATGAAATTATGTGAAGTTAAGGGTCTGAGACTGCTGGCTTAAATTTTTCATGTAGAACAAATGATCGGTCACTGTTGTGCTTATCGAAGAAACAGCCAATCAGGGGAAAATATTTATCCTACACGCTGTTTATAACTTCCGTTTCTTTGTCTTGTTTGTTCAGGTACTTCAGAGACCTTATAGCAGTAAACATAATAATAATGTGACTGTTGCCTGACTGTTTACTTCAGTTGATGGAAAACTATTTGACACGCAAAAATGTTTCCCCATCTTCATCACCAGTCAAAGTTAGACCTGAAGAAGTCCAGGAATAATTTAGAGTTTTACTTCTGTGGATTCAAAAGTGAATGAATATAGGTAAGGTCAGAATTTCTCTCAGCTCCCCAACCAAATCTGAACACAGTTGAAGCGCACCACTGTAAAGTTTGATAAGATGAAAATTACTTGAAAGAATTTTTAAAACCATGCCAATCATTTCTACAGTGTACAGTGACTTAAACAATTTAGATGACAACTTGAAAAACTTTGATAAATCTGTGTATGCTGTAATTACATAAGGTTGAAAACTTTCAAGTCCATGCATTTTAATGGTAAAACTTATTTTCATTGTCAATGCACAGGACGATACTAAATTGACACTTCACTTTCCTGATAGACTTAAACTGTTCTCCTTGCCAGTTTCACATGGGGAACATGACGTGCGTCAGGGAGCACGCTTTGCTAACCTGTGGATCCCCGCCACTGACCTCTCTGTTGTGGTGCAGCAACTGCTGCTTTTTAAACAACAGGATATCTCTCAATTACAGCTTTTTGTGCTCTGTGGTGGATATGACTCAAAAAGTGAAGACATGAAAGTTACCCAGCTGTGAGAGCAGTCACATGCAACAGCTGAAATGAACTGAAAATAGTTCATTATCAATTATCATCACAACTGGTGAGCTGTATTCTTAATTTCGGGGCAATTTGCTTATAGCTGAAACTACAGTGAAAGTTGTATTATGGCATTTGACATGATGACCAAATAATGTTTTTCTTTTGACTACTTTACCAAAAACCGCGTTGAAAGTAGGCATCACATCAAAACTCTAAAAGCGGAGTTTGAGCTTTTCATTGGAAGTGACGGAAGTGCTCGTTTGCAAAAGCAAAAGAAAAACATATTGTTTCATTTATCATAATATCTCAGCGAGAAACAAGATGGGATCCCTGGGAGGGTCATCAGTGACTGTGCTTGCCAGCTCGCAGGCGTGTTTACGGCCATTTTTAACTTGTCACTCTGCCACGCCACTGTTCCCACATGCCTAAAAACAGTCACAATCATTTCCCAACCAGTTCCCAGGCACAGTAACATTATTTGCCTAAATGATTACAGACTGTTAGCACTGACACCCATTGTTGCTAAACGTTTTGAAAGACTGGTTTTAAAAGAGTTCAAATCCAACCTTCCTGTATGCCTGGACCAGTACCAGTATGCCTTTAAAGCAAACCACAGATGACAATACTGTAGAGGGACTGATTTCAAACAACAACGAGACAGCCTACAGAAATGATGTCTGCAAATTAACAGAATGGTGCAAAGACAATAACCTCACACTCGGCAACACCAAAGAGCTCATCATTGACTTTAGGAGGCAATGCACAGACTCTGCTCCTCTAATTATCGGTGGAGAAGAGGTAGAGACGATCTACAAACTACCGCCAGAGCTGCTCAAGGCCTTTTACCACTGCTGTGTTGAGAGAAGTCTGACATACTGCATAACAGGTTGGTGTGCGAACTGCACCGCTGCAGACAGGAAGAACATCCACAGGGTCATCAAATTATTGGACTGCCCCTGCCTTCTCCGGAAGATATATTCAAGACACACTGTCTGCGCAGAGCCAACAGCATTTGCAAAGATGGGACCCACCCCTGCCATCACCTCTTCTCCCTACTTCCACCAGGGAGGCGTTTCAGAGCCATTAAAGCTCGCACATCAAGACTAAAAAAGTTTTTTTTCCCCTTGAGCCATTACTGAATTAAACAGACACAGTGTCTGACCCCCATGCTCAACTCTCTCCCTCCGTCTTGATGTGCAACGTATCGCATTTTACTTGTTTATTGTATTTGATTATTGCAATTTATTGTGTATCATTTGCGAATGTATGACGTTTCACTGAAAGCACTTTTTAAATTTCATTGTACGGCCTTTGTGCAATGACAATAAAAACTGATTCTGATTCAATAAGAAAAAAGAAAACTAAACTAGAGATGAGTTGTTACATTATCATTTGTTTTTAAGCCCTTATTTCTTACTGAAATGATCATAAAATGTCCAAGTGTCATGAAAGCTACTGCACCACATATTCAACTCAAGTGCATTTTTTCTCTTACTTTTTTTTTACGCCAAAGTGCACATGACTTGCTTAAGAAGAGTGTAAATAACAACTTGATTAAAATTAAGTTTTATCCACTAAACATACTTAATTGAGTAAAATGTTACACTTTACAGAGAACATCTACTTTAATTATTGTCAATTAGAGTCTTTCATGCTCAAACCTTTCTTAGAATAGTGGCAAATTGTGTTTTAATCAGACACGAGACAAAGTACTTGTCTCATGGACAAGTACTTTGGAAAGCTTTAAGCATTGCTATTTCTTTGCATTCCTCCTAAATGCCAATTACAAAGAAAAAAACAAGTTGTGTAACATCCCATCAAATGTTCAAATCTGAGTCAAATGCAAGGCGTTTACATTTCAACACACCAAGCTTTGACCAACAAGAAAGTCTGTGACCTTATTTCACCTCACGCTTAGGTCCGAGTCTAAGTTTTGTCAGTTGATAATGGCAAATCTGACCTCTCGTCACCTTTTAAAAGTTTACTATGATCAAGAGTTGAGGTAGGAAATAATATAATCCTCCACACATGGTAGGAAGCTGAGTGGTAATCAAGCTAAATCAAATTACTCACTGTGCGTGGGTTTGCTAACATGCTACTCATGCTGTTTTTTGTCCCTCTCTGACCATGAACGTGTGTGTGAATGTGAAACATTAGAGAACATGGACATACTGGGTCTCCTCCAGAGGCAAATGAAATGGCCTGCATGGGGTGGTGGGCAATCCTCTGTGGAAGAGAATGAAGGGGAAAATACAAAGGCAGGGATGGTTTTTACTCAACAATCCAGATTTGTGGCAGGTATAATGTAGTGAAGTATGTTAAGGCTGTTACCTGTAAGGAGGAGGCTGCGATCAGAGTCATGCTGTCTGTGGAGATAGTGAGGATGACCCTGCTCCCAGAAAACTGCATGTTGATTTGACCCAGAACAGCAGACAGCCCCTTGCACACAGGCTGATGATAAGAGTCACTGTTACTCCAGAGATGCCTATGTTGATTGCACTTGTGTGTGTGTGTGTGTGTGTGTGTGTGTGTGTGCTGTACCCTTTTATTTTTCACGGCTGTTTTCGCTGATGTCCTCTCGCACAGTCTACTGATTGCCTCTCTGCACACACACACACACACACAGACATGTACACAAACAGATTATAAGTATGTACACACTCAAGTGCACAAGCACAGAGATACCTTTGTATATATTTGATCCGGTGCACCCTGTGACTTGCATGTGAGAGTACGAGTGGGAGGAAACTGCATTACAAGCTGCTCATCAGCTGTGCAGTGAAATAAAACATATCAACATTTTTTAATCCATGTAGCTTGGTATACCGATGAAGAATGAATCTACGGTAGATACAGTTGAAAAGTTCAATGAATAAATACAATAATGAGAATTGGTTGTTTCTTGACTTAGTATTTATCTTTCATATTTGAAAATAGTACAAATGCAACAAACTGTATAAAGTGAAGATTCTCAGTATGTTTACATGCACTGTAAAGATAGCTTTGGTTTTATCTTGACTGGGAGATTTGATTGGACTACTTTCCTTGTCCCACTATAAAAGCATGCAATGAGAATCTGTTTATTGATCGAACTATGCCTGACTTCACTACGAAAGGTGGTGAGATGTCCCCTTTTCATATTGTTTGTATTCAGCTTTTTCAAGTTGACTTATTAAGTCACAGAGCAAAACAGCAGACAAAAGAAATCTAGCTGAGGGCAAATGGGTTCCATGTTGAATGATGAATTGGAAGGTTTACTAATCAGATGCATGCCATCCCTTGTGGTTATTATTTGTTGTCACTTGTGTCTTCTTCTTCTTCTTTTATGTTCAGGTTTTCTCTGGATTTCCTGCCCAAAACCTGGAGTGGAAACTATGGAGCATGTGCAGAAAACTTTGGCCATTTAGAGTTCCGTTATGTGTTTACATGCAGCAGTAATTCGACTCCCAGCTGCACTATCTAGGTGTGTTAGTCTGATTAATATCATAGTCAATCACACTTTTCCAAGCTGAACTAAAAAAAGTGCATGTTCACGTGTACTTTCAAAGTTCAGTTTTAGTTAGACTGACACAATAGTTCTTTTTGTATAAATAAATAAACAGTATCGTAAATAAAAACAGAATTGTACATCAGCAAGCTGTTACAAAAAGACTGTGCTCTTAAAAGAATGGGTTAATTGGTTAAAAAAAATAAGAAGCAAGCTCATATCAAGGACAGGAATGAAATGGACTCAGAGAATACAAAATGATCTTGGTACACAAGGGGTGGAGTCTGTCGTGGAAATCGTTGCATGGACTCAGGGAACACCTCTGAAAACAAGTGACAGTAAACACATCTGGTAGCTGCATCCACAAATGCAAGTTAAAACTATGTTCAGACATGCTGCCGTTTTATCTGAGCCCGTTCATGAATGGCTGACACGAAGAGGAAAACTGTTCTGTAGTTAGGACAACAAAATTTGAAATTCTTTTTAAGACAGTCCAGACAGTAATTTGTTCACACGGCCAAAACCAGTAAACTGTTCCCATTCATATTGTTTTATTTGTTTTGTCAGATGGACAGACACATCAGAAATTCCGATTAAAAACCAGCCCATTAAGACTACTTGTCAACTTGTGGTTGGTTAAAGCATTTTCAGATGTAGCTCTGCTCTAATAAAATCCTGATTTCTTTACTTAAAGACGACATCTGTGCAGTGAATTCAGATGTACTTACATCATCTCCCACAGACAAAGTTGAAAGCAGCCGAATGTGCAGCAGTAAACAGTATCAGGTGTCAGACATACTTCAGTCAATATCTTGATTCTGCTCCCAGCCTCCCATGCATGTAAACTGAGACAAGGACAATGGTACTGGCCAAATTGAACTATGATTTCAGCTAGATTCAACTGAGCATGTAACCATGCTCAAAGTGTTTATTTCAGGCATTCCCTTGATTATTATAGCAAGAAACTGACAACAATATGATGTCACCGGTGAAAGAGTCTGGGTGTTGCACTGGCCTGCCCACAGTCCAGATCTGTCACCCACAGAGAATAAGAATGTCTATTAAGGAAATCACATGTCTATGACCTTAATTCATATAATTTTTTAACATTAAAAGAAGAAATAAAAAAACAAGCTTATGTTACACAAGCTTTTCAAGATCTCTCAAGACAAAGTCCTGACACTTTATGAACTCCTATTTTATGTAAAATCTATATCTTACTTCAAGAAATATAGCATATCTATAGGTTCCATTGTCAAGGTTCTTCAAGGTTTTTAAAAAAAAAATACTTTCCAACCAGAGTGTGAGCGTGCATGGTTGTTTGTCTCGTTTGTCTCTATGTGGCCCTGCGATGGACTGGCGGCCTGTCCAGGGTGTACCCCGCCTCTCGCCCATTGACTGCTGGGATAGGCTCCAGCCCGCCCGCGACCCGATCGACGGATTCAGCGGTATAGATAATGGATGGATGGATGGACTTTCCAACCATGAAGTAGTTAAAATGAGCTCCACCTCATTCATTCTGCTTATTTGATAAAAGCTTCAATGATAGTAAGGTGGAACTGTGTCTTCATATTAAGTGTTTTTTAGCACTGCGGTCACTGTGTTCAGAGAACAGACACTTGGGTCAGAAATGTCAAAGCATACAAGCACACGCAGAAGTACCATCCAGCTATTTAGGTAGCAAGAATGTTTTCCTTGCAGAGACGTTCTTTTCCTTGGAAACAAATTGCATGTACTGGATTGCAGTCTTTCTCCAGCTTTTTTTCTTTTTAATAAGACTATGAGAGATCATTAGGAGGAAATTCATCTAATTGGATTTTCTGCTTCATCATTCAGCATTGCTGTTTTGAACAGAGGTTGCTGTGTGTTAGCATCCTGCACTAGGATGTCAATGTCAAATGATGACGAGAAAGCCCCGGTTTATGAAACATTATACATTTAATTTGATTTCCTCTCTTTGAAACATATTTAAATAAGCTACAAATGTCTTGGTTTTCAAGGTGGTGCGGTGGTCAGCACCGTCGCCTCACAGCAAGAGGATTCCAGGTTCAATTCCCAACAGGGGTCTTTCTGTGTGGAGTTTGGATGTTCTCTCTGGCTACTCTGGCTTCCTCCCACCGTCCAAAAAAGAGAATGTTAGGTTAATTGTTGACTCTAAATTGTCCCTAGTGTGAGCATGCATGGTTGTTTGTCTCTATGTTGTCCTGTGATGGACAGGCGACCTGTCCAGGGTGTACCCTGCCTCTCGCCTAATGACAGCTGGGAAAAGCCAACCAATCCAAGATTTTGGACAATTTCATGCTCCCAACTTTGTGGAAACAGTTTGGGGATGGCCCCTTCCTGTTCCAACATGACTGCGTTCCAGTGCACAAAGCAAGGTCCATAAAGACATGGATCAGGGAGTTTGGTGTGGAAGAACTTGACTGGCCTGCACAGAGTCCTGACCTCAACCCGATAGAACACCTTTGGGATGAGTTGGAGCGGAGACTGCGAGCCAGGCCTTCCCCTCCAACATCAGTGTCTGACCTTACAAATGCGCCTCTGGAAGAATGGTCAAAAATTCCCATAAACACACTCCTAAACCTTGTGGAAATCTTCCCCAGAAGAGTTGAAGCTGTTAAAGCTGCAAAGGGTGGGCTAACATCATGTTAAACACTATGGATTAAGGATGGGATGCCACTTAAATTCATATGCGTGTAAAAGCAGATGAGCGAATACTTTTAGTTTTACCTTCATCATCAGTCCAGAGGACTTCTTTGCATAATGCGTCAGACTTGTTGATATGTTTATTTTAGACTTCTGACATTGAAGTCTGTCATACAGACACAGAAAAGGCTTTCCTCTGATTTGAGCAGATATGACTGTGCACCTAAATAATCTGCTAAACCTTCCTGATTGTCTTGAAGTCAATCAGGGTTTGCAACTTGCCTTTCTAGCAATCCTACATGCAGTTCTCAAGAAAGAAAGAAATTTCTTTCTTGTTCTTCAAGACCTCAAGTTGAACTCCACCATTCCTGTTTACTGACATTTCTTAATCCTATTACTTACTGAAGAAAAAAGCTATCCTATAAACTTCTCCAGTTATGTGGGGTTGAACTGCTTGCATGCTAGACAGCTGCTTAGAGGAGCTTGTGGCGTGTGCTGATTGTTGGATAACAGTTTGAGTTTTTCTGAATCTTTGAAACTTCTATTGGCTGGCCTTTGTCCAGCAACGAGAAGGCTAACAAGCTCATTAAGGTCTGAAACAAAACTTCTGCAAGGGGCACCTTTCCTTTTTTTTTTCTCCCATTCAAAAATTGCACAAACCAAAAATAATACACACATTTTTGAATGAATGTTTCATCTGTACGTGCTTTGAAGATAATTTACCTGCTGCTCACTTAACTGATCATACCAACGCAAATATTTTGATCGGAAATTATTACATTTTGGAGTTTTTTAATTTTTCTTTGCTTGTGTGTGTGTGTGTCTGTGTGCGCGTGTATGTGTGTTGTGGGGGCACCCCTACCGTGTGACTTGCATTCTTGTGTCAAAGTCCAGGGTTCTCATGGATTGGGTCACCTCCACGCTACCCATGTACTTGAAAAACACAACAGAAACAACATTTACTCACTGTTTGAAGAGTAAAATAAAGGCTGCGAAACAATCACAGTAAGAGTCTGGGTGGTGTCAGACAGAGTGGGGATGTTAACAAAGTCATTCCTTTGCTGAACATAACCTTCACAAGGGTTGAATAATATGAATGAAATTCAGAAGAAAGTGAAATATTCACAGTCTTAATACAGCTGATTAGAATTCTAACATTTGGAAATGCGAACAACAATGTAAATACTACTAAAAGCTGACTTGTATTTGAGTATAAAAGTGTGAAGAGGATGGAGGAGCCTTTAAAGCAACCAAGGCAACATGTGCTTGAATACACTTTTGCCAGCCCCACTTCCATTGGCCGGGAGTTTGAGTAAAGCAGACCCTATAGGCTGGAGGCAGGATGAGTAAGTCCATTGATGAAACCAGACTTAAATCAATAAGTGTGCATGTGGGTGGGGTCAGAGGGCGGAAGTGTGATATGTGTGTGTGCTTGTTTATAGAGGACATTCAGACAGTCCATTCTCATTTCCATCAGTCGTCAGCTCTCAGACCCCGCTCCTAATCATCCATACGGACACACCTCCGGGTTCTAGGACAGCGTGAGCCCTGCTGATACCGGATACAAACACACACACACGCACGCGCACACACACACACGCACACCCACACACTCACACGCACGCACACACACACACACACACACACACACACACACACACACACACACACACACACACACAAGCAGAGCTGATCTAGAGAGGAGCAGAGAGGCAGGATGAGTCACTACTGCCTACACAGGAAGCTCTATCTGAGAGGGAGGGGGTGAACGCACTAAAGTGAGTGCGATGGTGCGGAAAGAGCAGAGAGAAATGCAGTGAGTCTCTGTGTATTTCTGATGTTCAAATATGTCTGTTTGCTTTGACACTGGTTGGAATTAAACCATGTGTCTCGGCTCTGCGGTGTGACTGGCTGTCAGGAAGTTATCCACGCTTGCTTGCACAAGTACATGTAGGTAAAGAAGCTTCCCACTGACACGCAAGTGCTGTTGTAGTGATGCTTATTTGCGTCACTAAATCTAGGCAAACTGTCAAAGTGAAGAGTAAGGCATGAAAAGTCTCTCACACCATTGTTGCAGTCTCACAACAAGACTTCTTTTTGTGCACAGCAGTGTGTATTTATGCACCGTTGACATGTGTAGGTCAGAAGTACCTTAATGTGATGGTGAACTGCTCTGTTTGCTGTCCTCACCACTGCACAGTCATCTGCTGCAGATAAAGTCTTCAAACAGCACAGACCACCTCTGTGTTGTGAGCACGGAGGGCAGGGGAGGCTGGCGATCCGATGCAGCGTGATGGGTCGTTTAGTGCAGGGCAGAGATGGGTGAATTGAGTTTTGGCCACTGCAGAAGGGCACATTGAGGGAAGGGTGGCTACAAAATCTCTCATCAAGCCCTGAGCGCCAATCTGTTCTGGACAGAGGCTTCTCAGTGTGTCCATTAATGGCTCTGTCCCTAGTTGTGTTTGCCTGTGCCCGCGGGCCTCGTAGGGAAATTGGACTTTGCAGTCGGATGTTGGCAACGCGAGGGATGAAGTCCCTTAGGGTGGATGGCCCATGGCGATGGGGCGTCCCAGGATCCAGTTGAGCAAAATCAGAGTCTAAGCAAAGATCCCTTTTCAGGGGCAGCATTCTTTGGGGGTGATCCTCCAAAGACGTCAACGAATCGTTGCGCAGACGACTGTATTTAGTGCGCTTCAGCATACCTGCAGAGGATGAAAGAGGGTTACAATCACATGTGCAGCACAGTGATTTCTTTATGCCTGTAATGACTACAAAAAGGGACCTGCCTGGTAAGAGTCTTGTCTGTGATTTGAACCAGGGTACGGTTTGCTCTCTCATAATCAGGGGACTTGAACACTGGGATAAAGTGAGGAAGAAAAAAGGAAATCTTACCAAGAATTAGATAAACAGTCACAGCAATGAAATGAGAGGCATAAAAAACATAAAGTTCTAAGTTTTGGTTGTCTTGTGAATAAGATGATCTTTGGAAAATGATCGATGTGTTTGGGAGATAGTGTCCTCAGATTATTTAATGGGAATGCAACTGCACATTACACCAGATCCGACTCACCCGCATGGGACTGAGGTTGTCCTGTGTAGCCTAAAATCCAGTCTGCTTCGCTCTGGTCATGCTGAGTACCATCCCATTGAACCATACACTTTCTCAGTCAGCTTCCCGGCTTCCAGCTCTGCTTCACCTCCACATCAACTTCTCTCCAGTCTCTTTTCTTTCTGAGACAACGCAGAATTGTGCAGCTTTTATGAATGAACTTTCTCTCTCTTTTTTTTTTATGAATGAGAGGCTCTGGCTCACTTCCCCCTGTCCCTCTATGACGATGCACGCAGATGAATGTGTGAATGGAGCAGAGCAGAGATTGACAGACGGCCCCTCAGGCACTCTTACCCCTCCCTCATCCATAAACTACCATCCAATCACAGGCGGGCAGGGTGACTCATGCTCTACACTCACACACATACGCACCTACAGTTATACACTGAGGCTGAGCCAATAGAGTGCCAGAGTGCTTCATCCCTCTCCTCCGACATCACTTGCACCTCAGAGATGCTTTTAAAGTGTATTATGAATACATTATTAGATTGGCTTACTCCCCCTGAAATGTTTTCACCTAATTTCAGGAAAAGGGGATTTTATCTGTTGCATTGCAGAAATCACTCAGACTGACCCGATCTACGCAATGATACACATCCCATAGTGCACCATGTGAATGTATTATTCACATGACCGGCATGAACACACAAGAGGAAGGGGATTAAGAGAAACATTTGCATTTCCGTGTGATTCCGATCAAAGCAATATGCCAGGCGCCAGCGAGAGTATTTTACATATGGTATTCATTCCTGATTAAAAGATTATCGCGTTCCTTTATTAAACTGTATTTATTGCCTTTTTATACAAATATAGTGACATCGAATATGCAAACCTTTACACAGAAATAAACACTGCCATAGGAACACACGACATACAGTAGCGATAATAACGCAAACCATAGACTTAAATAGATGATGATTAAAAAAAAATTAACATGACGTAATGAGCACATTATAATTCTGATTTCTAGTGGCTCTTCTTGACTTTGTTGTTTGGAGTTATCTATTTTTACTTCATAGTTTCTATATATAAAACGTGGATTTGAAAATGTATTCCCCTATAAGAAAGCATATTGTATAACAGGCTTCATATTTGAAACAGCTGGTCAACAAGTAGCTTCAGTCAATATAAGAAGACTATTATCTTTTAAGAAGGAGAATGTAACAGTTCCTCCATTCTTCTGGTGGTCTTGTATGAAGTGTTGTATGAACTCAGACTTTCCTTTAAAACAAATGACCAAAAAAAACTTCATTACTATGACTTGTTGACTGTACCCTGTAAAAAAGTCGGATATGATTATGGAAAAAAAGCACGGCGAGCTTTGTCTCCTCCTAGTGGTCATTCATTATAAGTGCAATCTAAGTCTGCAACAATCAACAACTCAGTTCATTAATCTAATGACCAAGTTCTTGATTATTTGTTCGATTATTTTTGCTACAACTTCTCCAAAATGCTTTGATGATGTGTAAAATATAAATGAAAACAGCTAAAAATTTTCAAATCACTGCATCGTATTTAAGATGGTTCCAAAGAGCAGCTGAGCTCTGAGTAAAATTTGATTAAAAACAGAACATAAAGATGAACAGATAAACCAATATCTCACTCATAATTGAAAACATAGTAAATGTTCATAGTAAATTTTGAATTGAAAGTTTGTTCATCGTAAATTTGATGCCAGCAACAAGTTTGAAAAAAATCTTGGGACAGGCAGCTAAAGGCGGGTAAAGTAGACGATTCTCCCAATAAACAGCCGGAAGCACATCCATCCATCCATCCATTTTCTATACCGCTGAATCCGTCGGTCGGGTCGCGGGGGGGCTGGAGCCTATCCCAGCGGTCAATGGGCGAGAGGCGGGGTACACCCTGGACAGGCCGCCAGTCCGGAAGCACATGTTGGGACTTAATTAGGTTAAGTGGCAACAGGTCAGTAACATGATTGGGTATAAAAAAAAGCATCTTAGGGAGGTAGATTCTCAAGATAGGCAGAGGCACAGAAGCCTTCTTTGAGCCTGAATTAATTAAAGTTGGACTGAGGTGAAGTAGAAAAATAATCTCTGAGGGCACCGTTAATGCTGAATTTATTCACTGTAAATATACAGGTTTTGGAAAAAAGTATGCTGCCATCCAGATGTTTTTTTCAGGGAATGTCTTGTTTATTTCAGCAAGACAAAGCTAAAACAAATTCTACACGTTTTACCACAATATATCACAATGTGGGAGAGGACTGAGGAAGCGAAGCTGCAGTCCAATCCCACAGAAAACTGTTGAAACATTCAATGAAAAAAGAAGAAATCACATGTCACCCTAGAATGAAAAAACATTCTTGTATAAAAACTAAAGCAAGCAGCGTTGATAAAAGATTTGATATTACAACAAAGTAGTAAACGGGCTCTTATTGCATGCATTCTTTAAAAACATTTTTACTGACATCAAATTCAAAATTATTAATCTTCCAAAACAACGGATGCGTCGGCCCTAGTATGCCTACCCCACTTTATATGATTTCAGAATTGTTTTGGCTCATTTTTTTTAAGCAATTTGCGGAGTGTTACAACAAAAAAAAAAATACATCATTGAAAAAAGGCTCCAACTTATTTAGACTGCTTGTTTTAGTAGACCATCAGTGCACAATCTTACAATATCAGGGTTTGGAAGCAAAGAGTTTGGCTTTCTTTTCAATTATTATTATTATTTTTTTTTTTAAATAAATAAAAAAAAAAAATTTAAAAATAAAAAAAAAACGTATAAGTTGGAAGTTGCATCTGGTGAGAATGCCTCCTGGACGCCTCCTTGGTGAGGTGTTCCGGGCCTGTCCCACTGGGAGGAGGCCCGGGGGGAGACCCAGGACACGTTGGAGAGACTATGTTTCTCGGCTGGCCTGGGAACGCCTCGGGGTCCCCCCGGAAGAGCTGGAGGAAGTGGCCGGGGACAGGGACGTCTGGGTTTCTCTGCTCAAGCTGCTACCCCCGCGACCCGATCCCCGGAGAAGCGGAAGATGATGGATGATTATTTTTTTACTGAATTTATTATCAAACTAGTTGAATGTAACATACATCGTTTGCTCCACTGTAAAGTGTTTGTGTGCATGCTGCAGGAAAGACGAGGCATCAGTCCAAAGGATTTACTTAAACAACATTTTAATGATGTTAATCATCAGTTCATATAGGTTAAGAGTGATAACATGATTATGAGAAACAGCCTCTAACAATGTCGCTAGTGATGTACAGTCAGAGGGAGGCGGTCTTAAATATCCATATAAAGACGAGGAAGACACTCAAAATAAAAAGTACTTCATTGAACCGTTCTTTTTTTCTTTTGTTGTTCACATTAGTTGCAACACCTTTAACAGAACTGTATTTACATAGTGCAAAAACACACTTGCTGTCAATTAACATACTTGAAACACTTTGATGGAAGTCATAGCAACAAAAAGTACACACACACACACACGCACGCACACACAGAGCGTACCTTAAATCAAATCAGAAATACTTTCAATAAATTCAAAGTATTCAGCACACAGACATCTCCCACCTCAGGGCGTCACATTGCATACGGCCCAACATACTGCGGTAACTCACTGCATCACTATCGACAGGCTGAAATCTCACCATGACTCAACATCAAACACCATTATCAAATTAGATTCCAACTTTTAAAATGTTAAAAC
Source organism: Odontesthes bonariensis (assembly GCF_027942865.1). Lineage (NCBI taxonomy): Eukaryota > Metazoa > Chordata > Actinopteri > Atheriniformes > Atherinopsidae > Odontesthes > Odontesthes bonariensis. The sequence continues at coordinate 14,347,528 of NC_134506.1, read as the reverse complement.
TATCAAATGGCCTCGAGAACCGGGTGATTGCATTTTCTTTTAATACAATGCAAAATCAAAATCTCTTTTATACATTTGTATTTACAAAAGTATGTGCATGACTTTGTGTTGACTTATTCGACAGTGGCGACTCCGCATGCCAAGGGAGCTTCTCCGCTGTGGTGAACTCGCTTCACGAGCGGCTGCGCGCCTTTAAAAATCTGCTTACAAAATGTAGAAGAGTGATTCATGTCACTTATAAACGACCACGACTGTATTTTTGGGCATACTTCACGAATAACAGTAAACTTGTTGCTTGTTTTTCTAGCATCTTGGTTAATAATGTTGTAAACGACACACATAGAGCTTTCTTATGTGAAGGAAGTCTCACCACCAAGTTCTGTGCCCGATTCTTTACCAAAACACTCGCCAAAATTATCTCTGGATGGAAAAAAGATCTGCGTGTTTACGATAGAAAAAAGGTGTTCGGAGCCTTGAAAATATGCAGTTAGAGGGCGTCTCTCATCCCGTTGGGGAACAAACACTGGAGAGAACAAAAGGAGGAGCTTTTTTTTTTTTTTCCTTTATGAAGCACAGACAGCATCTGAAACTCGAGACAATTCCATTTAGGGGATAACCTCAAACAGATTCACACTAGGAAAGATCAATATGACAAACCATTACATGATGTAGTAGAACCACCCAGACGAGGTTATATTCACAAAGCTTGGTTTGCTTCTTAGAAGTTAAGTCACTTGAATAATCTAAATACAGAATGAAACACTCGTTATTTGGACATTAAAAAAAAAAAAAAAAAAAAAAAACACTGAAAGACTGATGGGTGGGAGTGGTTTTGGTACAAAGACAGAACCCCTGACACTTTAACAACGTGCGGTGAAAGCCAGCTGTTATTAGGAAGAGCGCACGTCTCCCTCCCACGTGGAGCAGCGAGGTCAAAATAAACATATCTACAAAGATAAAGCCAATGAACAGCAAAATAAATGCAAAGTACGCAAATACTAGCAGAGCTGTAAACCTTCAGAGCTCTGAATGGAGACCCCAAACTCCCTCTGTGAGCTACACGCAGCAGCTCCCATCACTTGCTCCCACAAATCTCTCTAAAAGAGTTCAGCTGAGGAGGAGGGAAATCAAAAGATTCCCTCTGGATTCAAGTGTTGCAGGTTATGGGCCGAAGATGTGAGGCCACTCTTCTATTTGTGGTGATATTTAAGATGTGTTGGTTACAACCCCTCAAACTGTGTTAGGTGTTGTTTGGTCGGTGACCCTGTGTGCCTGTGAGCTGGTCGGGTTCTCTGCAGAGTGTGTGAGTGTTGGTCAGTTGGTTGTATACCTGAGATAATGCCTGGTGTCAGGGGTTAGAGACACAGGAGAAAGATGGGTGTGTGAGAGCGACAGAGGACAGCGGGAATGAACCAATGCAAGAGCAGATGGAGGAGCGACTTCAGCCGGTGGCCTTCTTAGCCTCCACTTGATCTTTGTCCTCCATTCTCGCCTCTGTGATTTCTGCTGATTCAAGGTCCTCTTCCTGGTCAGACTGCCCCCTGTCCTCTTCCTCTTCTTCCTCCTCCTCCTCCTCCTCCTCCTCTTCCTCCTCCTCTTCCTCTTCCTCTGTACTTTCTTGGCTCTTTCCCAGGTGCAGGTTTTCTAAGGTCTTAGACACCCAGGATTCAATGCGGCTGCTAAGGGTAGGAACCTCCACAGAAATAGGTTCGGGAGTGTAGTCCTCCTCCTCCTCCTCCTCCTCCTCTGCTTCTTCTAACATTCCTGGGACCAGGGTTGAAGTTGTGGAAGTGATGGAGGAGTTCAGCGGCCCTCTGCAGCTCCCATCCAATGAGCCCGTCTCTGTACTCTGTTGAGAAGCTAGCTCTAGCCGGTCGTCGACTCGGACCTCGTCTCTGTCGCTGGTACCCTGCGTCAGGGGCCCCGTCCTGGGCTGTGGAGCAGCGGAGCTAGGCGGGACACTGTTGGTGGTGGCTGCCAGGGCCTCAGTGTCTTTCTGGGCAGCTGTGGCAGGAGCAGGGCGACTTGGCTCAGCCTCTGCGGGCTCCGGGGCATCTGAGGACTCCATCATACTCCTCCAATTGGTCTCTGGAGAAACAAAAAAAAAATTAAAAAATGCAACAGATATTGAAACATTACAGGTGATAATGATCTAAATTTGCTTAACGACAAACGCAAGATTAATCTTAAAAAAAACGTTCAACTGGAAGTTTGTGTCCTCATCTTTTCATCAAATTACTGGTCTCATAAACCTTAATATTGGCTGCAGAATTTTGGCTCAACTTGGCGAGTAAGTAGGGAACAAACATCTTAACTAGTTAAACTCCACAACAAATATCCGCCATGATAAATTGTACTGGGCACAAAGACTCATCGGTTTTAACATCGTTTGATTGTCTTTAAGTGAAGGATTTGAATATTTGCTTTCAGTGATTATAAATAAAGCTAAATTATGAAACCGATTCAAAAGAGTCAAAAATAAGAAATGAGCTCACCATACTCCTTTTCATTGACCTCTGAAATTGGCTCGGAGAAGATGGAGCAAAAGGAGATGGCCGAGGCAGCAGAGTGGTTGCGGGAATGGCCCATGTGATGCGGGACCTTCTTATCGTTTTTCAGAGCCTCCTCTGCCTGCTCCTGCTCCAGAGCCGACACCATGTCCTTGTAGGCCTTCCTCGCCTCCTCTGTCAGAGACACTAATCTGTTGAACAGCTCCTGAAGAAAGAGCAGAGTCAACAAAATTAATAATAAATGGATACTTAGAGATACTTAGAGATGATCCTGTGTCTCTATTGCTTTACTTTCTGATGATTTGTCTATATTCATTTTGTTCATTCAATCATCCGGTGTGAAGATGGCTAGACTCCGTGGATAAAATCTTAACAACAACCGATTAAAATCAAAAGGTTTCAGAGGGATAGCAGCGCTTTACCTCAGCTCCAGAGTAGTTGAAAATGCCCACAACGCTAACAGGCACCAGCTTGTTTACGCAGCGTCCTAAAGCTTTTCTGCCCAAGGCGAACACAAACGGGATCTCCTGCTCCCGAGCCATGGCGATCACATTATATAAAGCTTCATCTAAACCACCTGCAAAACAGAAAACACTTGATGGCTCACAAGTGGTAAATTTGAGAGAGTAAACAAACAACGGAACAGAAAATACCAACAAAAAAAATACAAAATGGCTTCAACAACAGAAAGCAGCAAGAAAGCCGTTTCTGTAAAATCCATTTTGCACTTGTTAGCAAACTCTTGCTTATTTGCACACACACACTAGAAACATTTAAAGTCTTTTTGAGTCGTACTTTTTGCCCTTGAGAAAAAAACATATTACTGAGTAATAGGTGTGCAGAGTTTTAAAAGGTTTTGTTTGTTGAAACAGAAATTGCAGTAAATTCAAAGTATGTTGCAGGTCTGACAGCCAAGCCATCACTGATATGTGGTGTGATGTTCCACAGAACAGTGGTGAGCTGCAGGTAGAGGAGATAATTCTCCTTCAAACTCAACATCACCAGTAACCCTCGATGTAAACATTAAATACACAACGTTTCACAACATTTACCTTTGGCCTGGATCTTCTCACAATTTGGAGAAATAATGACACACTTAATCTTGTGCAGCTTCATGTGCTTGGTGACCTCTCTGAGACCCATCACCAGGCGACGTTTGGATTTGGCCTTGGTGGGATCCTTCTGGTAGACCCGCTCCTGGAAGCGAACCAGCTCCTGCAACAGCATGGTCACGCTCTCGTCGATTTCCTTGCTCAGCACTTGGTTACAGTACCTGCGGGAGGACAAAAACCAAAGTGAGACGGGAAAGATAAAGGAGGTTGAGATGTTTGTGGCATTTATGTTAACTAGGACAAAGGATGCAGCAACATGTTAAAGGTTCAGGACTTGCATACTCAGTTGCTAAAACAAAGAAATCTGCCCAAATTTGTTGTTGTAACTTTGAGAACCATTGTTTGCTTGGGTCCTTTCAAATGTTTTAAAGTTGCTCCTTTTTCGTAAGTCTAATGAATCATGCCATTATCACCATTTTTTGATATTTTATAACCTGAAAAATGACCGGAGTAGTCTAATAGCTAGTTTAGGTCTGCACACCTTCAGACTTTGTCGTCCTTAAAACGGCTAACTCAAATCTCACACAAATGTAAATGGCAACCCTTAACTGCTTGTTAGCTAAGCTTATTCTATTGTTGTTATTCTATCATACTAAGCAAAGCAGAACCAATCAATTATCTTGCACCTTTACAACGGCTTTGGGGTTTGAAATATCTTTTGGAACACTTGTGTGGTATGGTCTGAGGAACAAGTGTCCTGGAGGTCATAGCTAAGAGGAGGAGCTTGGCTACAGAGGCCTTTTGGAGGCTTTAAATGCAAAATCTGTTAGAGAAGGGTGGGCTAGGACAATGGGCCTTCAGCGGAGGGCACAGAGGGACAAAGCACTGTTTGTGCCGCCTCGCATACATTTTTGCCGAGAAAGGACAATGTGCCATACTCTTCAATTCTTTATTGTACAGCTGCAACCTTAAAACCACCCGTTAACTTTCAGAGGATGCTTCTCGGAGCCAATGCCCTGTGATGTTTGAGTGGGACAAATATCTGCTTCAGTCACAATTTTTGTTACCACATAGTGCATTTTTTTCAAACATTCCAATGCCAGGGATTCTTAGAAAACCTCCATGTAGGGCAAGAGTGAGCACTCACTCTCTGAAACGTCTGCTGTGGATCTTGGTTATGGCATTTGAAGCCATAGGACTGCCAATACCAGAGCTGGCAGGCGAACCCTGGGACACTGGGGTGATGCTGTATGGAGAGTTCTGACTGGCCGGGGAAAGGGATGCATCACTGGGCACACTCAGACCGTTTTCTGTGGTGCAAACATTAATTACAGACTGAGTCAAAAGGTTTCAAAAAATAAATAAAAGAGAAAGTGGCTCCAACCGACACGTTTTTATTGGTAATACGCAAACTTTATTTACCTTCCTGGGAGGCAGGCTCGCAGGTAAGATCATCACTGAACTGCAGAGCCTCATCACCATGCTCTTCATGGCCCGCAGACTCTTGTTCTACATTTGGCTTCCCTTTCTTCCCTTCCCGTTCCTTCAAAATAATCTACAGAAACCCAGAACAAGAAAAATATGTTGGGGACGAAAGCACTTCAAACACTTTCCTTCCTTTTGACCAATTTTTGTCATGTGGCCCTGCAACGTCTCCCTCTCAACATCTGTGCATTTCTAACTCTAAACAATCAACCTTTTTAAGAGCCGTTGGCCGTTTGACTTTGGGGATCTCTCTCTCCTTCCCTCTCTTGATACGGGGCGCAGTAGAATCGAGAGCATTGTGTGCGGCCGCGTATGGCTGCTGATGACCCCTCATCATGGACGGCATGCTGGTGGAGCCCGAGCTGTGGAACGGAGCGGTTGTTCCAACTGCAAAGAAACACAAAGTTAGTATGAGCGCCTCTGTGTGCAAGGACTTCAAATAAAAAAAAAAAGAATACTGGGTTTAATCATCTTCTTCTAAGTCAAACCTTAGATGCAAGATTGTTGATGTGTTTTGCACTTTAGTGTTTACTCATACCTGTAAAAGACAGTGGCTTGGTGTTGGTGAGTTGCCTGGCCTTCATAGCCTGCTGTTGTTTTTCCAAAGCTGCCAGCATGTCTCCTAGATCCAGCTCGACAGAGGTTTTACTCTTTTTCCCTGCTGCTTTGGTGAATGCTTCCTGCCAAGCGAGGACAGAAAAGGCAGAGCAAAAAAACAAACAAAAATAAATAAATCGTACAACAAAATGGTTAAACGCAAGTGAGGATCAGTTTGGTACTCTTAAGCCAAGCAGTGGTGAAGACTAGAAGGTTGTGTCTATACCAGTGGTTGCGCTAGACTTTTTCACTGTCCGTCATTTTGACGGACAGGGTCGTAAAAATTCCGTCATTGCCAATTATTATCCGTCATTTTATTTTAAATGGTAATATACAGGCTTTTAAATGGTAGGCTAATATACAGGCTATATCCTAATGCTTATAATAACTCGTGTTTTATTGACTTATTTAATTTTAAAAAATAATTCACAGAACACGTGTGTATTATCTAATATTTTTTTTATTTATGCATTTCTTCAGAGATTGACGTTCGGTCACTTGTGAACTCGTTTTTTTCGCTGCTAAAAACATTGCGGCTGTTGGGCATATGAACATGTTATTTTATAACGTAGTCGAACGAAGAAAATTGTAGTGAAAATACGAACAGTCCACTTAGAACAGTTGAAGTGAAATATGAACAGTCCAATTAGAATGGTTGCAGTGGTAATCTGCAATTGACCTGTTGTAGCTCAAACCTTCCTTCTGGCCCGCATTGATTTGAATAGGGAGCTCGCTTGTGTGTAATCGAACGCATCAATTGAGACTGCTGCCGAGGCGATTGTCATTAAATTTTGCGTCCTTGCCTCCGACAGACGACTTCTCATTGAGGTTTTAATTTTATTCTGAAGGCTGAACCCACGCTCAGCTGCGACGCTGGAGACTGGAATGACCAGCGCCACTTCAGCCAAAGCTCTGAAGTCGGGAAACATGTCTCCCAATGAAACGATAAGAAGCCGGCAAGAGCCTCTGAACGTGATGACAGCTAATCAATCGCTAATAAATATGCACGAGCTCGCCACCACCAGGTCGGGTGTGAGGTTACCGGTAGGCTACTTTTATGATTCATCATCTGTCAAAGTTACAGACGGGCGGCTATCAGAACACCCTCGCGCAGCTGGCTACAATGTATCGGCCCACTGAACACCAAAGCTGCGACTCAGATTGAAAGTTGGTGACGGCAATGAAACTTATGTAGAGTAAGAAAAATGTCATAACTTGCCTATGATTTCAATTGTGTGTTTTATTGTTATTTTTTTTTATTATTGGTAATGGTAATGGTCAAATCCGTCAAAATGACGGACGTCCTTCAAATTTTTCCGTCATAGCTGAAAAAATCCGTCAATGACGGAGAATTGTCGGTTAACGCGAACTCTGGTCTATACCTGCAATTTCTTCTGTTCCATGCTTATTTCAGAGTACTCCTGTGCAGTGGCCAAGGCAGCAGCCAGAGCCTTCTTTCTCTGACTCTTGGCTCTCTTCGGAACAGAAGTAGTAATGGGAATGGGCGTCTGCACAATGTTGATTGGGGAGTTTTCTGGTAGGTTATCCAGCTGAAATGCACAAAGAGACACACATCAATGACTGAGAAGAAATGTAAAGATTAAGCCGTTTAACCCCTGGATTCCACCAAATCCAGTTTAATTCAGGCTGCAACGGTGCACCACCTATAACCATAAGGGATGGTACGTTTCAGAAGGAAGGATCTTCTAAAAAAATAAAAAATGCGTGACTTGACTATTGTCGCTAAAAGTTGTGTGAGGTTACACAGAGTGGATGAGCAGGGCAGGAAGCAAGACACTGTAACTGCTAAGAGAATAAAAAAAAAAAAAAAAAGCTTCCAATTCCGACATGTCCCCAAAGTGGGGAGAAGTTGTGTGGCATCACTGACACGATGCAGCGGAGCAAAATTCAGTGAAATCCTGGAGATAAAGTACCCGATTCTTCTGCAGGTTAACAACCACAAACGGTCCATGTTTCTCAGTGCTCTATAGCCGCTTTCGGACAGACCGTTCTAAGAAAGTAGTTATCAGAACTACCCTCCTCGAATTTCGTTCTGATAACTCTCCTTCCCCAGCGGAACTGTTTCAGTCTGCATTCGCACATGAGTCGGGACCTGATAGGGACTGATGCGCCGCGCGCAGCCGTCTGCTTCAGTGACGTGTTAGCCGTTAGCGCTACATTCAAACACAAAACAAAACGGTAAAAGTAATGAGAGTAAAAAAAAACACCACCAAGAAGCTAATATGGAGAGCGGGGAGGCCACTGTGTTTATGATCTGCATGATGGTGATATTAATCATGGACAATCACATCAGGCGTCTAATATCGAGGCTGGAAAAGCTCACAGAGAGAGTCAGGAGACAATACTTTTTTATTTCATGAAGGAAGAAAGGAGAGCAGAGCGCTGCAGACAAATGAGACCAGTGTAAGTTTAACTTATTGAACACCCGCCGGTTGTGTCTGTGTCATATGAGGAGACATTTCAGCCGTGATAGCATGGCATGGGGCGTAGCTACCGACCACCACACACCTCCGTCAGATTAGTTCTATAGAACTATGAAAAGACCCGACCTCGGAGAAGGAGCTAAATAGTTATAGGAACTAAGGGAGAAAGCCCCGAGTTCCTGTATGTCCGAACACGGGAGAAAACGGCCCCGCGGATTAAAAGGTTATTAGAACTGCCAAAGGTTCCTACAGTCCGAAAGCGGCTTTTGTCAGCGCATTCAGTACCGTCTGAGGACGAGCAGTTCCTGAAGTTACGGTCATCTACCAACTCAGAATGCTGACATTTACACCCACAGTTAAAACCGCAGCAGAAAGCAACAGTCAGTAGAAGAAGCTACTTTAAAGCTTCTGCTGACTTAAGGCAAAACAGTCACAGAAGCTTTGTGGCATCAGTCAAGAATAAATTCATGGATTACAACTCAGTTATGTTCAAGTAAAGACTAAATTACTTTCGGGGGCATTTCTGATTGAGTATTTGGAATAAGACTGAGCGAAAAAAGCACTTTAGCCACATTTATTACCATGAAAGTACAAATATCAAATCCATAGCTTAAAAAAAACATCTGTATTGTTGAATTATAGGATACAGATTTACTTGCATTGTTTATCTAGATAAGTATCAAATCATCTCGGATGAAAATATGCTGCAGACGCTTTGTATTTCGCTACTTCAGGTGTTCATAAAGCACGTTCCCTTACCAGGTTTTTGGGCAGTTTAGGTTGCGCTTGTGTCTGAGCGGAAGCAGTTTCTGGTTTGTTGTTGCGTTGAACAGACCCTCCAGCAGCAAGATCTGGGAACTCATCTTCATCCTAGCAAATGTGCGGAAACCATTTTTTTAGCTCAACGAAATTCTCTCAGAGATACACGAGTGTGACTGTAACAGTGCGGCGCTGAAAACGCATTACACTGAAATTCACAACAAAGTCTCTTCTCACCTCAAAGTAGAGGGGCTCGGGAGTGAGATTGCTGCTGGTGACAGCTGCTGGCTGTGTCCTTTGTTCTGACTGGTTGGGTGGCAAACGTCCTGGATAGCCACTGTGGAAATCCTGGAAGGCAGACACACAGAGATTAACATACAAATCAAAAGGTTTTTATTCCCTAGCATGCGTTCCCTGTGCACAAACTGTCTACTGAGGGGGACATGGTAGGAAAGGAGGCCAGAGTATAGCAGCTTGCAAGCTAATTAAGGGGTCCTAAAATAGCACAATGCGATGCTCATGAATCAGGTAATTTTGGAACTGCACCCATATGTCTATAATTACTCAAAACTGTCAGAAAATTATGTTCATTTGCATCTCTAATTTAAGCTAATTGGAAATGCTAATCACCTTTTTGTGATGTCAAATAAGAGGAAAAGAAAACTCAGTTCTCTCCTGCTATAACATTCATTAGCCCTTTCCACATAGTGGCGAAGTTGGAGATGTATCAGAAGCAGATCTCACCCCCCCCCTACCGCCTCTGTACATTCAAAAATGGCATCAATGTGCAATGAAAGCACATCAGTCTCCGCTTGAGAGGCATATGTGAAAAGTACAGATACCTTAAGTGGGGTTTCTGTAAAGTGTAAATCAATACTCCTCTGTTGTTCGAGGTATTAAGTGATGCTTAAAAAAATAAAGCCTTTACACTCTAAGCGTCTCTTGCTTTGCCATTACTTAATTAAAGAGTTGTTCAGTAGACACAGAGCTGCCTTTTACTCAGTGATCCACTTTACCTGTGAAAAGTTTCTCTGTTCAGGATTCTTCCTCTGATCTGCTCTGTGAAACTGTCCATTTCTGTCGCCCCAGGATTTTGCTGTAGCCTGAGATGCTACATTTACCCAGTTACCTATTTGTAAAGGAGACACAGTTTTGTAATATGTTAAATCCTGGGTTCATAAAAATTTGGCAATGAAAACATGGTCTGAAAAGAAGACATTTTGAATCAATCTTACCTGTCATTACACCGGTCTCTACTCCCTAAAGGAGAACACACAGAAAAGAGGCTATTAAAATAGAAACAAATAAATAAATAAATGATGTCAGAGCTGAGAAAACTCTACGACTGGATTACACCTCCCCAGTCTGAGTGTGCAGTATATTTTCACATGTCCAAGTTGTTCATCTGACCCAAACTAAGATCCTCAGAGTGTGATTCAAATCTATCTATATCTATCATATCTGCTAAAATGTGTAATGCATAATTGTCACAGAGTGATCCCCAGATGAAAATAAAAATTCCAACAACTGTTCAAAGTGCCACTCTCTGTCTTCTTTAACTCTTGCGAATGCATCCTTTCCAGGCGGTAACGACCCAACGTACCATAGGTGCTGCTGCGTTTTCTGCTGTTCGTTGTGCCATTCCAGCTGCCTGGTTGTGTTTGGGACTACAGTAGCCACTATCACTGTCTATGTCTGCCTCACTGGCGCCCTGCTCGTTGTAGTTTTCGGCCGGCTGGGAAGCCCGTCTTCTCTTTGTTCGGTTTTTCCACAGCAGCGGACTTACCCGCTCAGCAGCACATCGCCCTGACGCATCACCCGGGAAATCTGAGGACACGGTAATGGAAACTTAGACATGAAATCACACAGTATTTCTAAAACTGCTATAATTCTCATAAAGAAAATGGCATTAAGTTTGTTCTTACGAAAACAACAATAGTTCTACGGAGAGTCACTGAATAACAAACCGGGACAAAGTTTGCTTATGCTACCTGTGTCGCATTTGTTATGCAACATGTTAAGAGTGTCGCAGCAGAGAAAACAAAGGACTTGCACAAGCTCAGCAACTTCCCCGAAGAACAGAGATATCATTGGTGGCGCAATGAGCTGCACTAAAGTCAACTTCTCCGACTGGAATCTCAGCATTCCAGTTCTTCCAAAGTTTAAGCACGAGTATCATCAACCTGCAGGAAATCTGGAATGCATTCAGCTAAACCTCTTTTTTCAGTCACAGGGCTGAAGATCTTCCCTGACATTTGCCATAGTTAAACTCAGATTTTCAAAACTGTGACAGCTATCAAGTTTTTTTTTTTTAATGTTGCATACAGCCTTGCATGCTGTGATTTAAATTAATCTTTGGTGATTGTTTCATTATTCTTACCGGTCTGCTGTGCTGCATCCACCAACATGACAGCCTTAGTCCTGCCATCAGGTCCTAAGGTGCACACCTCCTTCTGCACAGCGACACTTCTGGTAGGAGGCCGACGACCCCTTGGAGGCTGACACACACCCAAATGTTGCTGCAGGAGAAAAAAAGGGCACCCTTATTAAACAGATTAAGAATGACGAAGTACAAATAACAAATACCAATGCTGTGACAGAATCCCACTGGAACTGTTGATTTTCTGTACCTTTGGGAGAACATTAGATCGGACCATGCCTCTCCCCCTCTGACTGGCCATCCCATAAGCTGGCCCAAGTGAAAGAGGCCTTTCACTGACATCTGCTGATACAGGACTGACCACTCCGGCTTGCACTGGACCAGCATAGGTGCCAGGGAAGGGCTGGTAAAAGCCCATCACAGGCGGGCAAGGAGCTGGCATAATCTGGTAGTAAGCGTAGTCATTAGAAACAGGAGGCTGAGGGGAAGACAAGATGGGGTACGCCAGGTACGGACCACCAGGATTGGGGTTAGGCTGCTGCCAGCGCAGCTCCCCTCCGTTGTACATAGGATGTTGCCTGGAGAGAAGAAGAAAGGTGACGTGTTGGATTGCTTTTAATATTTCATGTTTTCAACAAGTATAGAAAAATCATTGAGCATGAGTTAACATAACCAGACGGTTATGTTAACTTTATGCTTTATGTATTCAACTGTTAAATTTTAATTCAAAGTAGACCATTTTAGGCCAAGTGTGCACCCAAATTAAGTGAGAAATGCAAAACATAATAAAGAGGGCATTGTGCAAAATGTTTTCAACTTCATTTCCTCCTTTTTTTTTTCTTTTTTTTTTAAACAGTCTAAAAATACAGCAGTGTTCCTTTAATCAATGTTCCCAATCAACGTTGTCTGAGATTCTTTAATCAGATGTCAACCCCTTCTAAAGAGGTTAACATCTGTGATGCAGCGCTGATGTTTACAGTTTGTTAGAGGTATGTACATAGCATGCACAAATGCTGATAAGGATCCATTTGACATTTTCACAGCCAGCCTACAATAGTGGGCATTTCCTTGCATTCAAATAGTGGAGAAGGAAACAAAGGAGCGGATGTGTGCAGGATACAGCAGATCACTGTGAACAAAGGAAGAGCCACTGGAAACATACAGTATGTTGTGGTTCGAAGTAAACTCCAAAACTGGGGAGGCTTCCATTCATACGTGAGCACTCTTACAGTGCAGAGCAATCTAATGATTCAGACTCATGTCAACAGGGTCTAATAACAATGTTTTTTGTGAAACAAAATGCGGGACAATCACGTCCTCGGATTAGAACTGAGAGAGTGTAGTTATCGAGTGTCTTTGTAAATAGAAGTGGGGAATCGTCCAGGTGAAAAATGGTTATTCTTGGGCAGTTCACCCATAATGTTTTTAGAGAATGACAATGTTTAAGGGCAATAGTACTGGCACAATCCATAATCATCATGAATCTGAACCACTGGGGCCATTAGATCATATTCAAATAGGGTTCAAATCGACTGCCTTTAGAGTTTTATCCACTGCCAAATGTCCCCTTCACTGTGACTGCACCTGTTGGGTTGGTTCTCCTGGACGAAAGGGTAGCAGGTGATGAGGTAGCTGGGTATGGGTGTGGTTTCCACACCTCCATTGCCTCCTCCTCCTCCACCGGCCTCACCAGAGAGACTCATGCTGACAAGCGATCCTTCGAGACCTTTCCTCTGTGGGATGAATGGTTCCACTTCAGGTGAAAGCTTCACATCCTGCTCAAAGACAAATAAGCAGCCATTACAGTCACAGTGTGAGCGAAGACAGGCAATTACACCATGCATCTGTTAAAAAAAAAAAAAACGGTCTTTCTCTTCTGTTTGTCAGTTAGCACATTCTCTGCTTGTTTAAAATGACGCTCACAGTTTGTCTTTGCCATTTTTTTTATTTTTTTTTATTGCAATCCCACAACTAAACACATCTCGAAGCGTCCATAAGAAACAGGAGTGCTTTTCAGTCTACAAGCAGATTGACCAAACTCCAATATGCTTAAAAGTAATCATGGTAGAACAACTTGTTTCTTCATCTAATCCACTGAGTTTACAGGCTTGAGTGCGTACAATCACCAATAAAAATAAAAAGAGATAAGTGCCTTAACACCAGGACATTAATCACTTTTAGTTCAAATATGACGTAGGCTAACGCATATATCTCCCGTGACGTACAACTCTCAGAGGCTCTAAACAAAGTTCCCGACATATCAAAAATGGCTCCAACCATTCTGAGACCCAGTTTCTCAGAGAAATTTTGAATCACCTAAACAGAGGTGAAAAATGAAGAAAATTATAATGCATTAAAAAAAAAAAATAATAAATTATAAGAATAATAATAGCAATGATAATGATAACTTCAAATGATTGAAGTGTGCCACGGGACAAACGTTAGAGCCGGCCTCGTTACGAGACACATACCGTACATTTGCTTATGTTATTGAAAACTGAAAGTTTTTAGTTCTGAACCAGCTCCGAGCTCTCACACAACATGCATAAAACAACAAGGTAACTGATCTGCCACGATAGAAAGCCGTCACATATTTCCACAGGCTCCAAAATATTTTACACACACGTGAATCTTTTTTCGAAGGAGCACACGAACAGAAGGATTCGACTTCTCCACAAAAAATTAAATCTGCAGCACCGTTCGGTCACTACAATGTGTTTTGGGGAATAAAGACACCAACGGAACGATGACCCCGCCGCATCACTTCTATTTGAAAGAGTGGACAACACAGAGCTTTGGAGCACTGAGAAAACCCATTTTCTATGTAGATATTTTTCACTTTCAATTAAAAGCAACCGAGTCAACGTGTGATGTCATTTAGCTGGAAAAATAGAAGGGAAAAAAAAATGCACTTGTAGGTGTTCTGGTTTTAAGGGTGTCCAGATTTATGGTGCCAACACACTCCGCTGATAAGTGAGCAGCTAGGCTGTAAGAAATGTGATGTGGCAAAACACAAAAATGGCATTGGCGGGGGAAGTTTTAGACTAAAACACAGGAGTACCTCGATCTCAATGGGTCACATGAGACAGTTTTACTGTCGAGGCACCGAGCCAAAGGAGGAGGGTGAGATGAACGATAACAAAAACTAATACGTAGCCAACACACCTGATGAATGATTACCTCAGTAAAGGACGTTATGTAATGGGTAAGCTTTGTTTGTTTGCCTGTTGTTAGATAACGAAGGAATTGAATTTTAGGGAAATTTGTTTCAAAAGCTGAGAACAGGCAAAAATCAAGTCCATTCAAGTGAGGATGTGCTCTCTGAGCACTGTGCTTATCTAAAGTAGCGATTAAAATAGGCCATTAGTTTACACTACAAAATACTCATTACAAGTAAAAAGTAATTGAGTCACGTTCCACACATTATACTTCACTTGAAACCTAGAAGAGCTTCCCTTTAAAGTCCTAACAACACAATATCAGGATTTTAGAGCTTTAATACATGCATTAACTTCATCTTTAGACTACCAAACTATCAAAATAACTCCTTGAAAGTAAGAATTACGCTTATTTTTGTCAGACAAAAATGCCTCCCTTTACCCAATTTTCTTACGTTCTTAATTATTTTTCATCTTTAACCTCACAACTAATTCAACTGCCCTCCTCTGGATTTTCCACTGCTATCAGTGAGCATGATTCACACCAAGTGTCCCTTGTTTTATTTCATGGTGCCACTTGTCTAATTCAAATGTGTTTTTTTTTCCATAAACGATGAGAAAAGGTGACAGGGTTCAGCACACAAAGGCACCCCCTCTCTCTGAAATGGTGGTTGGTATGTATGAATAGAGTATCAGTATAGCCAGTGGATGTCACACAGACAGCTATTGTCTTCAACTGCTACTGTTTTTGGGTGGTTTCCCTGAGGTGATCTTAAGATCCCATCCTTTCTAGTTCAGATAAATGAAGCCTGTTCTGGCTGCAAAGCCCGTTTCAGTACAGAGGACCAAATCACAGCCCTAAAGTGAGATTTCTGAAACTCACAAACCTCAGAGTGATAGCAGTCTCCAAGCTCAGACCGATAAAGCTACAGGGTTTAGCACTGCAGTAGCTGGTCTGGACGTGTACAATATTACAGCGTAGTGTGTTGTTACAGGATTTAGTTTGAGAGGATAAAGCAGGAACAGCAGCACAGGATAAGCTAATTATCCATCAAGCCTCAACATGGATGCCTCATGTTCTTTCAGAGTGAATCTTGAATTCTAGATAATGGTGGAGAAATCCAACCATTTATGGAAAATGTGGAGAAAGACAGAGCTGGTGAGGCGATTCATCTCTCGATTCAACCATCTGTGTGCTTGTCAGAGGGTGATTGAGAATAGCTGTGATTGTGAAAGAGACAATGAGGTCAGACCCAGATGTGCATCCGTTGGGGATGACAGAACTCGACTGAATCGACTGGGTTTTACTGATCTCACAGGCCTCCGTTTGTGCAAGCATTTATTCTCACACACACAACACTGAAAAGTACCTGATTCCATTCTGACGCAGGGCAGGCTGTGTGCATCAAAGCTTTTAAGAGTTTTCACATTAATGAAAACAGAACTGATGCCTATCATGACATTGTCACATTGACTACCTCTTAACAGCAGGATTAAATATAAAATAAAGTAGATTACTTACTTAAGTGCTTAAATGGTCCAGTCCCAAATTATCTGTGAGACCTGTTGCTCTCTCTTAAGCTCTAGACTGCTTTTTAAAATGTTATCTCAAGTTTTACAGGTCCTTAGTCAACATTTACTATAAAAATATATATACATAAATGTATAGTTTTTAAAAGCGCTATTTGAATAAAATGACAGGAGGAACAACACTTGACGAGTTCCAAATGCAGTCCATCAGGAAATCTGACTTATGTGACCTCTCCTCAGTCGGTAAAAACACAATCGTTCAGCTCTTTAAGTAACAGGTCAATTAAAGGCATTGGTATTTAAAAGGAAACATAGGAACTTCAACCGCAAACGAACCACCTTTTCTGCATAGCTGACAGCAGCAGAGGAATGACATACATGCAGAAGAACCAGACATTCCTCTACTGACGGTCCACGACACGTCTCCGCCTCTCCTGACAACAACATTCATGCATGCATTCCTTCTTGACCGAAACCCTTTTGACAAGTCTTGCTCTAAAGATAGAAACACAAATCTGAATGTAAAAAAAAAACCCACCGACTGCTCCAGTTAAACTGGCACTGATTTAAATGACGATCGCCCTAAAAAGTCAGCAGAGATAGTTTAAGTTAGCTTTAGCCAGCTAGCCAAGCTAATGTTTTACCAACACTAAACAAAACGCACTTCAATACAGTGCTGAATATTTCTACACCGTTTTGAAACATGAAAAAACCACAAAAACTGCAATAAAATAAAATGACTATGGTGTGGGTAACCCCCCCATAGCGTGCTGTTGGATACGTTATTGCCGTTTTAATGTTAGCTTATTAGCCAAACGGGATAACTGCTTATCAAGCTTTCGCTTATGATAAACACGTAAACCCATCAGGGTGTTAGTGTGGATAAAGACTCAAGTAGATCATTTTAGTCAGCAAAAAGTAACGCTTTTATTTGTATTTACAGAGTGGCTCCTTTCTTAATCACGTTAAGTGAGTCCCATTTTCGGCCTCGACATTTCAAACTAACGTTGCCTTATTTCCATGGGCTAAAACATTGGCAGCTTCCAACAGAAACAGTTAATTTTTAGAATAAAAATACCTTAATGTCACCAGCGTCCATGTCAGTCACCAGCGCCGCTGCAGATTGTCATTGACCACAATGTGGACGTCAGGGTGAAGGCCCTTTTAGTTTCTTCATTGTAAAAAAAAAATAATACTAAAGGCTTAGAGCGACTCACTAACTGGACCCCACCGTTAACTGCTGCTGCGTCAGCTAGCTGTGCTCGCCTCAGTCTAGCTAGTAGCCCTGGCGGAGAAAAACTGCTGTTGGTGAGCAAATGGGAGTCACCTGAAACGAAAGCCGTCGAAGGCCAAAAAGTACGGACTGAGTGCAAACTACAGTTCGTCACGAATCCACAGAAATAAATACAAAAAAAAATATGTTCAAATCAAGGACAGAAGACAGTACTCTGTGTTATTTTTTAACTACTTAAAAACCCCTCTTTGACTCCAACTCCACATTCAGCCTAGAACAACCAGTCCTTTAACTTCCCCTGTTGATTTTTTTTGTATTAGTTCTGAAATAGATGTAAAAATACAAGTAAAAATTTCAATAACAGAGATCTGATCACTGCAAAATAACTTAAAAAAAAAAAAAATCTGTAACATTTTGTTTAGAGTATACGTGATCGCACCGCTCAAATCAGTTTTTCTTTGTTTGTTTTTAAAAAGGGTCATCTGCAGGAATAAAATGTTACACAGATTTACCTGTAAAGATTTTATCAATGTATTTCACTACAAAATACCCCCATACCAATTTCTTACATCATCTTCAAAACTGTGTAAATTACAGTTGTTCAGATCTGTTGTGACTAAATGTGAAAATTAGTCATTGAATGTTTAAACTTTGCATTTGCAACAAAAAAAAAGTTGTTTTTTGTTGTTTTCTTTCCTTTAGTTTAAAAGAGGGTATGACAAGATAGCACAAAGTCTCAAACTTGACCAGTGCTTAGAGAGAAAATACTGCTACGACTTCCACTAATAATAATAATAACACCAACTATCTTCCATATTCAGCCCATGACTAGTCAAAGGCAGCTCTGTTAGTGCTGAGAGACATCTGTTTATTACCAACAGGCAACAGTATACATTAAAATACCGTGTTTACGCTTTCATACACATTTGGACTTTTTTTTTTTTTTTGAACAACTGAAGCTTTTGTCTGCTGCACATGGAAGAATCTGCCAATCAACAAGAAAAACAAAAAAAACAGTGTCAGTGATTTCTTCTCATCAGGAAAGGGAGAAAAAAAAAGAAATAATAAAAAAAATTTAACATGTTCTTGGGGTTCTTTGAGTCTTCTTGAAACTGACGCATTCTTAAAACGTGGTGTGCATCTCATCTGGCCAGATATACTTGAAGAAGCACAGGAGTATACTTCGTGGATGTCTGCGAACATGCCGTTTTCTTTGTCTCTTGAATTGAAGTGCCATCATGTGAGTTTGCTAACAATGGCTTGGTTCAAGGAGTTCAACTGATTTGTCCATTTGTCTAACGCAGTGTAGCGGGCTCCACCTCTTTTCTGGTAGTCCAGTTCTAGTAGCTGGTTGACCTGGTCGATTCGTCCATGGATTGTGCTGAAAAAAAAAAAAAAAAAAAAGATAAGTTTTTAGAAAAATTATTCACATCTGGAACATCAAAAGTCAATCTAATTTCCATTATTTTGCCAGAAGATCAGATATGCACAACACTGCAAAGACAAAGAAAGATATAAATGGCATGTTTTAAAAGAACATTACAGTAAGTGTTTTCACTTCCTACTTCCTCAGTCATTTACGTAACACTACGGATAGAACAGGACAGATCGCTATCAATCAAGCAAAAGACACAGCTGAAGTTCAGCTCATTCTGCATGACCCCCTTCAAGGCCAAAAGATGCAAACTATGGGGAACTACTGCCATGTACAAGAAGGGAAGCGTTTGTCTTTGTCAACGTCTCAGCATACGCGAGAGAGACATACTTGTCCAAGATACACTGCACCAACAAACTCTCCACGTCACACACGTCAATGTTCAGCTCCTGAAACACACAGGAAAAGACATTTAAGGACGCACGGAATTTAGTGCAGTGTAGTTTCACAGTAATTCCACTGCGAATGACTGCAAATGTTTTATAAACCCGTGGAACAAATCCCATCCAATGCAAACTACCATGTAAATTCTATTTAAGGCAAAGACTGGAATGAAAAAGCATTAAGACACCATCAGCTGTTGACGAGTTTGTTTATTACTAAAGTAATCTCACTCAATCTTCAGCATGTAAATGCTGTCCTTTATGTTTCTTTTCTGTAGTTACTTTGTGACATTGAAAAAATAAGATGTATATAAATTTCCCTATAAGAAAAAGACAAATTCAGTTAAAAAAAAAAAAAAAGTTTAACAAGTAAAAAACAGAATGGGGAAAAGAGCGTTATTTACAAGCAGAATGCTAATCGATCGATCAAAAAACAGCCAACTGCAATATTACTACTCAACTGAACTTTGTTTATGTTCCACTTTATTAGATCAAGTGCAACCCAAAGCGCTTTACAGCACAAAAAGGACAGCTTAAAAGCATGGAGCAAAAATAAAACTAAACCCAAAAGATGAGCAAAGCTTATTAGACATGAAAAAAAATTGCCAAACAGCAATGGAGCAAAAGTTTTAAAGACATAAAAAGTACATTCAAAATAATTACTGTACAAAAAGATGAATAAGTTTAACATAAGCTCGGCTTTAATTCTAATATCCTGACAGAGAAACGTTTAGCATTCATGAGTCAAAGTATAAATAATTACATTATTTCAAATTAATATACAAACTCGAACCACGAGCACTAACGTTCATCTGAGAACTGTTCAAGACAATGTGATAAAAGAGGAAAGATGACAGTTCAGTCACCTCATGGGAGACTTTGTGATACGTTCGACTCACCTTAGAAATGAAAGGGATGTGTATTCTTGTGTATGGTTTGATGAGTTTGATAAGCACTTGAGTTCTAATGTTACGTAGAAGCTCTGAAAGACATGATCACATAATCAATAGGCTACACTTAATGGAAAAGAAATGAAATCCTAATGTTTCCCCAACATATCTGGACTGAAGTCACGGTCACCACTCACCCTCTATGTGCTCTCTAATGAAGGGGTCGTCCATTATATTACTGTGATTTGTTTTCAGGATTTTCTCAAATTCGGTGATGTCATTGTTCTGGTAGGCGCTGAAAAAGGAAAACAGTCATCGTTGTTTTACGATATACATTGTGTGTAAAAAAAAAAAAAAAACTCTCATCCTGATCGCCATCAAACACATTCCAAAACATTGCGCGTTCTTCTAAACACCATTCTTGCGACAGACTTGGGTGTGCGTTCTTAGTTTCTTGTTTACTTAATAAAAATCATAAATATATGCAGGGAACATAAGCAACCACAGCCAGCGCCTCATATACATGTAAATAAGGGAACAAAAGAAGCAAAAGATCAGTGAAAGCACGAGCCAAGACAAAAGTAATTTGAGGTTCATAGTGATTTAAAATAATTCTTTGAAATGTGTTCACCCATTTAGCCAACTGTAATAAATGATATCATGGCCATTAATATTAATACCGTTTCGCTGTGTACCAAGTGAACTGCTCACATTTGTTTTAAAAAGTGTGCAACAGCTCAAAAACACACATTAAACAGATCTGGATATGAGAAGTAACTATGCAATTATCATATCTCACCAACTTTCTTGCACTGGGAAATTAAAGCTGCGGTCGGCAACTTTTTTTTAGTCATATTAGCTTGAACTGTCATGGGATTCTGGAAGTAGAATATTAAATAGGCTGTTTAGGAAAAATAACGAAATCTGTAGCTCCCTCTGAAGCCTGTAATCATGCTTGCAAAAACCGAGCGCTCCCGGCTGTTTTTAACCAATCAAGTTAGGGTGGAGGAATCCTACCTGTCAATCACAGCTTGTGCACACGCTGCTGAGTGTGAGTCTGCCCCAGCTTGTGTGCGCTCACACTGGTGTGAACTCACGTGCACAACCTCGTCCACAGAGGGGGAGGGGTTTGGGGGGGCGATTCGGAGCTTGTTAGAGGTTGGGGGAGGGACCTGAAAGTTGTATCAGTTCGAATTTTCCGACTTTAGACTCGCAATTTTGAAAACCTGCCGACTGCAGCTTTAAGGTATAAAGTACGATGAACTGGTGATAATATGCCACGCCTCCTTAACAACTCTACACGGGGAATGTGCGTCACCATCCAAAAAAAATAAAAAATAAAATAAAATAAAAATCCAGCTTATTCAAGATACATGTCAAAAAACTACAAATACTACCCATCGCAACAGAGTTTTAGTTAATACAACACGAGTCAACACAATGTAGAGCAATGCAAAAGACACCATGGTGAATTTTGTAGTGCAAAACTAAACACCAAGTCCCAGACAAAAGTAGGCGTGGACCTGGTCTTCAGGTACTGCAAGCAGACTGGTGTGCATTACACTTTTCATCCACAGCGGGAATAAATCAGCGGCGCAATTTACAACCTGTAAGCAACACTTTTCTTCTTTTTTTGGTAACATTTAAACACACATTGGCACTTACCTTACTAAGTTGGTCATCGCTAGGATCTCAGGGTCATTTTTGTATGGTTTGGCCTTTGGAGAAAAAAAACAAAAAACAAAGAAGAGATGAAGTTAAACCGCTGTAGTGTTTGTCACCGAGTACACAACCCCAATTCCAAAAAGGTGGAGACGCTGTGCAAAATGTAAATAAAAACCAAATACATTCATTTGAAAAATCTCATATACCAATATTTTATTCACAATAAAACATTTTAGAGGTGAGACGTTTTACTATTTCATAAAAAATATCAACTCATCCCGAATTCAATGGCAGCAACATGTCACCTGTGTAGCATCCTCTCTTCTTTTAACAACTGCCTGCAAACATCCAGTCCTGGATCTTCTTCTGTCTACATTTTGAGTTTCAAGGCTCTGAATATTTTCAGTTGGTGAAAAGTCTGGACAGTAGGCAGGTCACTCTACTACTACAAAGCCATGCTGTTGTGGTTGAGCTTTGTATTTGTCTGAAATATGCAAAACATGCGTGCAAAACACATTGTGTGGATGCTGCTCTAAAATCTGCATCTGCCTCTCAGCACCGACGGTGCCTTTTCAGAAGGTCCACAGGCACTAATGCACTACCCAGGCTCTGCCCTCGCAGTGACGCAACACCTTCGGCTCTGCTACACTTACTCAGGCAAACTGCTCATTCAGGTGGATTCGAGTTCCCGAAAAAATGGGAACTCCACCCACTTTGTCGGGAAGCAATCAACTTTGAGCAGCGCCAACGGCCCAGGGTAGAGGCGTGTTCAAGGTAGTGACGTGGTTGAACTGCCACTCAACCCATGGATTGTACACGGAAGCGCTTCATTCAATATCAACATGGAGCAGCGTCAAGCTTTTGACACTGCTGTAGATGCTGTAATGAAAGTGTTCGACGGGAGATTCTCGTTAAAAATCGAGCAAAGAACAGCCCTTGAATCATTTCTTGACAGGAAAGACGTTTTCGCCTTGCTCCCTACTGGCTTTGGTAAGAGTTTAATCTACCAGTTAGCCCCGCTGGTAGCTAAATCATACGTCAGAGGAAAGAGTGGTGTGATTGGCTTAAGCTTAGGCACAGCCTTTTCTGGCCACAACCAGTAGCAACCCGAGGGAGGCGGGTTGACCAGGCCATTTCGAATCGTATTCGTTATGGTCTTGGTCAGACCAGAATCTCGAAGAGATTTGAAAGTCTATGTTAATCAGGCTACTAATGCACCCCCATCCAAAAATAAAAAAAACAATTTCAAGTTTCAATTTGTCTGCCCACAGAGCAGTTTTAAACTTTGCCTCAGCACATAAATGTAGATTATGTTCACATATGGCTTCTACTTGGCATGACTAAAGCTTAACCTGCATTTGTGGATGGCATGGTTTACAGGACAATGACTTCTGGAAGTGTTCCTGAGCCCATGCAGTGATTTCCCGGACGGAATTATGACTGTTTTTAATTATGAAATTTTTTTTTATCGAATTTTGTTTTTCGGCCGTATCCCGTGTTCACAGAGATGTCTTTTTGTATTTTATTGTGAATGAAATATCGGTTTTGCAAATCATTGCATTTTGTTTTTATCTATAGTTTACAGGGCATGCCAACTTTTCTGGAAATTTGGTTGTATTCAAACAAATCAATCTGATTAAAAAATTTTTTTTTAAAGTTTTGAGCTGTGCTCTAACAAAAATTTTAAATGACTGAAAGCAGCCAGCCTCGCTCCTGGTTGCAATCTTGGTTAAAGTATATGCCCGTTTACCAAAAGCTCAAATCTAACATAGTGAAAATTGCTTCCATACCTCTTGAGAGTCAAAGGGGTTTATTCCTGACTTCATCAGCATGTTTGCTAAGACCAGGTACTTCAGGCATGTCGTCCTTCTTGGGCTTCCGGATTCATCGTAGTTCTTAAAGGCCTCAAAGAAGTCTGTGTGAGCTTTCTCAAACTCACCTTCTCTCAGATGCATCTTTCCTCCACACTCTAGAAGGATCAAACAAGAACAGGTTACTCAGCAAACAGCTTTGGGCCCACACAATGTGACAGACACATCTCAGACAAACTACTGCTCCAATAATATCAATAATATTACCTCTGATAACTCCCATTATGAGTGGATGAGGAATGGCTGATTTAATGTGAAGTGACTGCTCATACAACGCTTTCAACTTCTTGTTGTTTTTCTGTGCAGTGTACATTTGGATTTCTAAAGCGTAGATCTCCAGCAGCTGTGTTCCTTTCTTCAGGTCATCCTCTCCATCATCTGTCTACAGTTGATAAATGTGAGAAATATTACATACAGCACTACATATGCCACACTTTTATAGCACCATTAAACTGTATTTTAGGTTTGGGTGTTCCCATTCACACACTTATGCAGCACTTCTTTTTATACATTTTAACACTCTACATTTAGCACTTTTTCCTCACCTCTAGAATACACAATGAGCATATCAGGGGCTATGTGGGGCTCCCAGTCTTGCCAAAGAACATTAAAACACGAGAATAGAAGATGACCACCTATGCCAAGGCCAGGCTCTACCATCTGTGTATCTCCACTGCACAGGGGTGTATGAACATGCAACTGCTCAAAAAGTCTGAGAAATTGTCCACACAATTTCCTGCACATCTCTAGTGATACAGGAATGATTCAATACTAAAAAGCACAGATTAAAGGGATTCATTACCTGACATGACTGGTGAAGTTGCCGAAGGATCTTTTGCAGTTTTCCATACTCTTCTCTCTCCAAATACAGCTTCCCCAACTAAAGGAAATTAACCATAAAAAAAAAAAAGAAAAAGATATCAGAGTGCCCATCAATAATCATGCAAAACGACCTTAAATTCAGGTATCTCTGTATACCTTTGTGTTGGTTTTGAACCACAATCTGTCGTTTTTTGCATCTTTCAAAGCCTCCAGTGTGGTTTCGTAGAACTCTTGTAGCAGGTCCATCTGTTAACATAGTTGGCGATTTTCAAAAAGGCGCTGATTTATAACATTATAAGAAGAAAACAACATATGGATCTTTTACTTGCATTCCATACCTGTTTGGAGGTAGATATGTAGTCGAGAATGGAGTTGATGGACTTCTCTGAGTAGTTCCTGGTGACAGCACTTCTGATATATGTAAGGAGCTGCTTGTACCTATTCATCATCTCTGGGAAATTGGTCTGTAGAATTGAGAAACAGGAAACCAAAATCAATAAGTCAGATTTGACGAGAAAGGTGAAAGAAAGTATTGCATGTGTTTACATAGCATACCAGCTTAAAGTTGATTTTGATCATCTGTTTAAGTGCTTTGAATCCCCATTCACCTTTCTCTCCCTCTAGTTCCAATACCTAAACATGAAATCAAGAGAGGTCAGTGAATATTGCGCTTATAAGTGATAAGATACACCGAAAACCACGCAGAACAGATCATTTTCATGGAGTGCAACTCCACCTTCTGGAAACTGCTGAGCGCTGCTTTGGGATCGTCCTCCTTCAAAGCTTTGGAGTTGTAGTACTGGTTCTCCAGGTCCACATTTGGCTCTGAATTACTGTCCTCTGAGTATTCCTAAGTTAGACAATACAAACATGTCAATGTTGAAGTCACAACATCTTAGTTGCACGTTTGCTAGAAACTCTCAGATAGCTAACTTCAAGCCAAGCATGGCAGATTTAATGTTATTCTGCAGATATGACTCATGAGCTAACGTTAAGTTAGCCCACGCCATGGCTTGAAATGTAACTCAGAGAAAGCAATTTAAATACATTGAAACCCGTGCACACAAAGCTAGATATCCGTTAAGTTTACTGTTAACATTACTTAGCTGTAAAATAGCTTCTAGCAACAATCCCTAGCCGGCTATGAAGCTAACGTTATTACCTTGACAGCTTGATATTAGCAAACAGGCTAACTAAAGAGCTAATGTTAGCTAACCCGTGCTATCGGTACTTAACTGTCAACGCTCAGCGGACAAACGTCTAAAGTTTACAAGTAAGCCAAGTCATATCAGTTGTAAATACCAGGTCGTAATCTTCTTCATCATCGCACATAAAATCATCTTCCATGTCAGACATCTTGATGGTGTTCCTTGTCGTTATTCAGAGACAATCAGTAGCTCGGCCTGTGCAGTGTTTTGCAGCGGTGAAGTGGTGAGTCGGTGCGGTAGGACGCAGGGACATATTTCCCTCCGTAGATGGCGCTATTAGATCGCGTTTGATACAACCTGTAAATAGAATCTTCTTGTCTTCTGTGTTGTAACAAGACAAGGTTTTAACATGTTTTTTTCTCTCTCTTTCCAGTGTATTGTACAATCAGTAGTATTAAACACGCGCTCAGTGTTGGTAATTATTTGCCTGAGTTTACTTAAGTATTGTACCTAAATTTGAGACATTATATTTTTGATTCAATGACATTTCATATTTCTGCTCTACTACATTTTCTTTAAAATTTGTCAATTTTTACTCCACCATACTAATGAAAAACATATAGGTGTTTACTCTCAAGATTCAGATACCACACTATCAGTTTAGAGCACATTATTCAGTGTAATAGATTTGAACATAAAGTAGTTTAAATTAAATAATAATGTATACATCAATAATGATCCAGTCGTGAAACATTTGGCTCCTCTGTCCATTCTACTGCACAGCTGTTTTCCTAATTTGATCTAACTTTTACTCTTTCTTTCAAATAGCTTTTGCATGTGTACTTTTTAAGTTTTGTTTTTAGTCTTTAAAGCACTTTGGGTTTCATTTTCAAGTAAAACAAAACAACTTAAACATGAATTATGATTAAAGTTCATCTGTACTTTTTATAACTTACATTTGTTGTTGGGTCATAGTGCCACTAGTAACTTTTAGTGATATAAATTATGGTGGGAACCATAGTCTACTTACATATCTATTCATTAATTGTAAAGGTACAGCGTTGTACTTATATAGAATTCTTGGAGATATGTACTTTGGTAATTCCCACCACTGAAAATATTTCATAAACTCCAATTGTGTGTGTCAGATTTTAGTCAGCCTGGTGAATCAGGTTTATGTCAAATGGATTTCGTGACTTCTCGACAGCGTTGGCTGCCACATAGAGAGACTGTTGGCAGAATCCCATCAACAACCCCTCTGCCTCACCCTGGGATTAATTCAACTTTGGACCATATGAATGATTATATTATCAAAGACTCACAGTTCAGCTTGGCCATAATATTTACGGTATCCAGACACAAATCACTAACACCAATAGTAGGGGGATGAATGTATTCACAGAATGAGTTACCGTATAAGCAAAAAGAATGTCTAGAATAATATTACTTGTGCAAGTGTGTGTGTGTATAAATGTGTAACAGACAGCGCACTTTCCGCAGCAATGTTATCTTTCATGTTTTCTCTGACAGGGTTATTGTATTATTTTACATAATGTCATGCAGTGGCTGTCAACCAGCTTTACATGGAAACCAGGATAAAGCAAAAACCACAGACTAGTGATGTGTTTGTCAGTGTTTGTTCATTGTGGTGACATGATACTGCTGATGCACACCCGATCGCTGCATTCATGAGATGTATAATGCTAGCGGCAGTGGTGTGTGTTGTGTCTGTCAGCATTTCATTAATTGCATGGGTTGGCATCAACAGTAATGGCATAAAGAATCAATGTCAGAAAAGCTGGGGTTCTGAGACAAAAGACACATACTGTAGGTGCTAATATGCCACGATTTGTAATCACACAACGCCCACACAACCTCCTCAAATTATATGGCACAAGGCTTATTCAAATACCTGAAATACATTGTTATCCCTGCTGAAATCTCTACACAGTGAAAACCACAAAAGCGTGCACATCCCAGCTGTGGTTGTATTTGAAAGGCAAAGAGGAACCCTCTCAGCACAGGCTTAATTATGCTCCGACAGCTACATATCAGGGACCCACGTAGTGCAAAAGACCTATACTGTATTTATCTGACACAAACTTGTGATTCGCAAACATGAAACCCTACGAACTATGTAGAGATCGAAATATGAGGCAGTAAATCTTATAAAGCAGCTCCTCTTATTTCAGATACTTGCTTTTGAATCATTTCATGAAATTAGTTTAGTAATATTATTCCCTTGTCTTCTGAGTATCCAGTGGGATTTAATCATCTCTAACTGTGCATCTGACAACAAAATGCAGTGTACATTTCCTAGCATGGCAAATGCTTTTATATTCTAATTGCCATTACTTTTGAGTGCTCAGATGAGGCTGCTAACTCTTGCTGTCCTGCTGCCAACTAGCTAGTAAATCATTACTTGTACATTAACAATAACACTCACAAAATCACACTCTGCAAAGTTGGTCTTACACAGCCTACCCTTAGGCCATCATAGCTGCTCTCCCTTCTCAACTTTGGCCAGTCACGCATCTTGCATGTTTGTTTTACTCTTCTTTTTCTTTTTTCTTTTTTGCTTTCATTTTAACAAGGAAGGTTGAAGCATGTCTCAATTTTATGCAACAAACTCCATGATGTGGGGCTGTTATTCCAGATGAACTCCAACTTCCAAGGGTAGTAACAGTCACTGCCGCCATCCACACGCACTCCTCCTGCATCTCACGCGAGCAAACTGTGGTACAGCATGTGCTCTGATAGTCTGGGCTTGAAGGGGGTTTGGGATTTTGTGTGTGTTATGAATGTATAGAAGTTGAGAAATACTACCCAGTGGACAAATTTGCTTTAATTTGGGTAGGCTTAGGACAAAACAAGGTACTCAAGATAATTTAGTACACAGTGCAGAGATCAGAGTAACTTATAACTAGGTTTGACATGCCTGATCTTCACTGAAGTCATCTGGGTAGAGGTTTTGGGGTTAGAACTCAACATGTCAAATACGCTTATTTTACACTGTGATGAAGTAAACATGAATTGCTCTTGGTACTAAATGTTTTGTACTATTTCTTGGCTTGTATTTGTGACAGAACTACAGGAAGACAGCGCAGATGAATGTCAACAAACAATTCTCCAACTTTTAAAAATTTCAGAGAAGTTCAACTTGCATATACATTTCTACAAAATGTACTAATGCTGTTGTTAAGTTTCTTATTTTTCATAACAGCAAATCTTACTGACGTGAGTTCCTCCCCAACAATGGGATGATGGGCGAACAGTTAAAAGCTTTTCTGTTTTTACAGTCTTCTTCTCCTGATAAAAATATAACAGATGTGGTTCAAAGGCCAGTCCAGCTTTTAGGTCAGGTCCATGATGAAGAAAGCAAGACAAAGCTATGTAACATACTGAGTATCACTTTTCGTCCTGTCCAATCTGTGTATGTTTGTCCCCTCTGCAATGAGATTGTGTATATTAAGGCACCCTTACATATTTCAAATGCCAAGACTGATGAATATTGGGATTGATGGTTTCATACTTTACATTTATACAAAGCAAAAGGAGTACATTCTGACTCTTTAGATGCTTTCATTAACAGGGTCAAATCTTCAGACTGAGCCCCTGACAGTAAACTTACCTTCCGTTGTCATGGTGCTGACCTGTCAGGGTAAGCAGAATGACTTATGCACATTTGCTGACAGCCGATCACAGATGAGGTACGGCTGTGAAAGTACCTGACAGCGGCGTAGTAATAAAACATCCACTTGCAAACAACTTTCCCTCGGTTAAAAGGGTTTCATGTGTCTTGAGCTCGCATTTACTGTAAATATACACATGCCATACCCATTTCTGGGAGTGCCAGCCGTGTTTGCTATCTTTAGATTACTGTTTTCCTCTGGGTGTCTTTCTCATGCAAATTTCACCATGTGGTCTGGTTTACAGTCTATTGTTTGTCACCTCTCGCTGGTTTGCAGCTGTCATGGGAAAGAAAATGACAGCAGGCTTTACAAGACTGAGAGAAATATTACAGGTGCAACAATACTCTCTGTTGTAGAAACATTTCAACGAGCTAAGAAAAACTGCAGCTATAATATTTATCTTGCATACTTTATTGTAGTTTATACTACACTGTCTACACTGTTTTTAGACTGGTTCATCAAGCAGTTTATTCTCAGCAAAATAAAGTTGGAAACATACAATATATGCTTTCTAGTGTTTGTTTTGTCTTGGCTCTGTGTAATCTAATGTGTTGTTTTCAGTTATTTACTGCATACTGTGGTCTGAATAGTCAATAATAAAAGCCGCGTACTGGCAGTGATATGGATTTAATCAGTGTGTCTCTGTAAGCTGATAATTCATGATTAGAGATATGTGAGTAACTGCTTGTATGTGATCCAATGCTTAATGAGTAACACAGTTTAACATAACTGGATTAAATTAAAATCAGTGTGCGGAACAGATTTTCCCACCACAACAATGTGTTAAACTCTGAGCTGCAAAGTATAACTGTGCTCAAAGAACAAAGCAATAAAAAATCTCAAACATTTTGTTGACAAGGATTTTACATTTTGCCATAGTTCACAGCTGAATGGTGGAATTATGCAGTAATATGGTTAGTGAGAGAAACTTTACTGTAGATATGGCACAGAGGCTGTTGTAGCCCTGTGCGTCGAACCTGTTGCCTCCACCGCAGGCTCTGATTCCTGCAGCTAAATTACATGAGCGTCTCCTGGATCAGATAAAAGCCCTCACACTCATCCATCAGGATCTACTTTGTTCATTCTTAAACTGCATCGAGACCGGTTATCTAAGACCAGGAAGGCATGGGAAATTTCCAACAGTCACTCACAAATAGTAAGTTTCCATTACATAGAGCCAGGGTACTTGCTGAGAGATAACTTTATCTCTGCCCTTAGTGAATTAAATGGAACCATATTACAGTTCTTGGAAAGGCATCTAAGTAGGAAGAATACATCTTGATCCTAGTGTGGATTATTAATGGCCTTTCATTGGCTCAAGCCTTATTTATGTTCCAACAACAAGTGGCCATGTAAGTGTATGACCATCTGCCTGTTGGTGCACAAGTGTTAGTTGGTAAGTAAGTGTGTTGATCTAGTTTGTATCTGTCTATGTTGCACAACTTCCCTGAAGATGAATGATCCTCTTTGGATTTCAATTTCTGACACAGGATAAGATCACTGCTCAGATTAGATAAAGAGCTGCAGTGAAGGTGACACGCATAGCTGTCAACCCTCAGGCCGCTGTTATGAGGCAAGTGTCAACTCACCAAATTATTCCAGGCATCTCAGATTATCATAAACAGAGACATTAAACAAGAAGCATGATCAAACGCACATTTGTTTTCCCCTGTGCATGCAGTGAATGTATAAACTACAAAACTTAATGTTGTGGTTGACAAGTTTTAGGCAGGGGAATAAAAAGGACAAATAACTGTTCAGCATTCTGTGATTACATACAGTATGAGTCAGAGCCTGCTGATCATGGATAAGTTTGAATAACAGAGAAAAGCCCAGAAAATGGCAGGTGTTGAAGCAAAACTGGAGCTGTAACATGGACCAAACCAAGCGCTGGGGTTTAGTGAAGGCCCAGTGTTTGAGATACAAGGACCAGTGCTGCCTCGGATCCTCAGATGACACCTTACGTGCAGATGTTTTTATGCTCTCAACCTCAGTTGCCAAAATATTCCATCTTTATGAGCACAGGATTCGTGCTAAGTATAATAAAACAAATATTATTCCACATATCACAATCTATTATTGATTTAAATTTGGCATATGGCTCAGGTTGAGCCATGACCACAGGAAAGTGTGGCCATCAGCCAATTCTTTCATGTGATTGTTTGTAAAGAGAAACAGTCAAGTTTCCCTCTGGAGCAAACTCACTGCCTTCCTGTAAAACATAATAAACTAAAATTACTTTCATGTGAATTATATAGATATGACTTGCAAACTGTTTATATAATGCTTAAGGCTGCTTACCACATACTTACATAGAGGCAGCTCGCTAGAGTATAGTATAGGGTGCACATTTATTAAAAGATGCTGGAAATTAATACATGTGACTAAACCTATGACGTTTCAGTCAGAAAGAGATATTGCATCTTCTCACTGCACTCTTTTTTCTTTTTTTTTTTGGTCTGTCAAAACCTTTGGAAAGAAGGGTCAAGAGCCTCAGCAAAGTAACCTAATATAGAAATCCAGAGTTACAATCTGTAAAGAGTTAGGAGGCGGCGGAGAAGAGGGTTTACAAATGGTTCTGGGCAAATTTCCCACAAAGGCGGGAATTCCATCCCACTTCACCAATCTGGAGATGTTTACCCTACAAAATGTGCAAGCACGATGCAGTGTCTATGCGTGTGTGTGTTTGTGCGTGTGTGTGTGTGTGTGTGTGTGTGCGTGTGTGTGTGTGTGTGCGGTCAAAGGGACCCTTGGCTCTCGTGACTATGGCTGCGGATAGGAGCAGGGGAAGGGGAAGATACTATCAGGCCCTGATTTTTGTGGTTGTGATGACATCCAGATAATAGACAATCACAGACACACACACACACACACACGCATCTTTGCCGCTTCAAGTCTGCCACCACTGGATTCTCCAACGCATACACTCACACACACACATGCAGCAAACAACATCAACCAAAAAAAAAAAAAAAACTAAAACAGAAACATGGACACACACACAGCAGAGCCTGAAAATTACAGCTTAGCATGCAAGCATTGAGCAGATGGGTTGCTTAATGACTGTTGTGTACAGTGCAGAGGGAGTGTGCTGCTTTCCCATTACACGTCCGCCTTACAACCCTCTGGACCCCAAAGCACAAGTCTGGCTTTCATTTACTTTATGTCTTAATTGGCACAAGCATGACACATGCAAGTTGCAGGTGGTCAGACTATGAAGAAAAAGAATAAAAACATATTGGAGACTTCTCTGCACTTGCCTCTCTGCAGGAGGGAAGGGGGCTTCATCACCTGTCACATGTGATATGAAGTTTCTTAATCATTGCATTCAGTGAGTCAATTATTCATCATTTGCTCGTGATATTCTTTTTGTACCTGCTTGTTATCTAATGGCAAACAATTATGAAAGTACATAAAAACTATGAATCAGCATGCTAGCGTGAGAGTCAGAGGCAGACTGCTGAGGATCTCTCATGATTGCTGTCAAGGCATGATTACTTTAAGATGATCTCATTTAATGATCTAACATTTTAAAAAATATCACCCTACAGTCCAATAATAATTGGAGATAGCCTCTTGTGATCAGCCTGGACTCCTTTTCTTCTCCTCTGATTTACAGAGAATATCATCAACTAAAATTAAAAACATTGTGAAATAGCACCTTTTTATTTTACAACAGAAAGAAAGAGACAACACTGAATTACCAGTGACTATTTCTTAACTTTAGGATTTACAGTCTGAACAGCTGTATTTTCTATTTCTGTGGAAATCACTTGGCTATAAAGTTTTCGATATATCATATGGTGACATGGGAATAGAAGTGAATTCAATGTATGTCCACTTTGAGAGGCAAAAACACACTTCTGCATATTTCAAACAAAATAACTGAAGCAGCTGACCCAAAACCACCGTAGTACAGGAGTTGCTCAATGTCCTGAAGCTGTTGTTCCTCGTGATGGACTTTGACTCAAAGTTCAGTTAAACTGTGCTATGCCTTGATATCATGAAGAATGTACATAAAATGAAAATGTCGGCAAATTATGAAAATATATAAAAGAGAGCAAAACCATCTTTAAAACATTCTAAACTAACTAGCAGAATATTTGAAAATAAAGTGAGATAAAGTAAAACATAAAACTCTTGTACATTTATGCTTACCCTAGGTATTTATACAAAAAAAAGTATGTACAAACCTCATCTGCAGAGAGGTTGGAACCTTTTCCAAACTACAGAAAAAACTTAAGACTTAAGATTTTACTTTCAAATTCCATTATATTTAGAAAATACATTAAATACAAACAGAATCTGATGCCTGCAACACACCAAGAACAAATAGGAATAGAGGCAAAGAAAGACAGAAATGTTTATAAATGACACAGATAACAGCATTCTGGATGATTCTACAATCATATTAATCGGTGATAGGCGAGGGTGTCAGTGACAATGCCCTTTTTGTTGTTATAAAAAGAGTGTTCACCAAAGTCTTATCAAGCAAGGATGGATTGTGGCTCACTACTCTGTCCCAAACACTGTCAGAGAATCACTGATTATTTCAAATTTCAATTTCAATTTGTCGATGCAAGATACCGAAGAACTTTGGTCTGTCAACATCTGCAGTGCAAAATATTGTGAACATATTCTGGGAATCAAGAGAAATCCCATGCTGTAAAGGCCAAGGTCAGACACCACTGTTGGAGGTGTGTCCACTTCGAGCCCTTTAGGCAGCACTGCATGAGAAACCATCATGATGCCATCATAAGTATAGCCACATTGGCTATATTGGACCATTGAAAACCATTGTCACTTAAAGCAGTCCCCTGCTCCATCTACAAATGTAACCTGAAACTATGTTATCCAAGGAGGAGGCCATATATCAACTCTATGCAGAAACAGCATTGAGTTCTCTGAGCAGGGGCTCACCTCTGTCGCACAGAGAAACAGTGCATTCTGCTTTTGGGAAAAGCTGAGATCAGGTTCAGCAAGCTAACCAATAGCAACAAATACCTTCCAGGCTGTTGTCAGTGTGACAGGTGCAAAAGCCAGTATTTGTGATGGTATCGAGATGCATCTGTGTCTGTGGAATGGATGATGTGTTAAGGTACCATTGTAAGTGTACAGTATATTGAAATTCTGGAGAGACATATGATACCATGAAGATGACATAATTTCCCGGGACAGTCTATGGACACAAAGTGCACGTATCTGACCAACCTGTCTGCAGTCCAAATCTGTTTCTGAGTCACTCTGTCTCAGTCCAGAAGAGGAGAATCAGTGGACTGTTGAGCAGGTGAAATTGCATTCAGCAAGAATTAACATAGGTTACTCATGCAAAACTGCAACACTTAACACCGTCTGTTCGATAATTTATTTTCCATGTTGTGAGGGCCCTCACAACAGCCGGTCAAGCATGAGGACACAGAAATAATTTTTTTTTTTAAATGGGTTTATTCCCCAAAAAATAACAAACTTCAAACAATAGTTGCAGGGCCCTTAAAAGAGGTCAAATGAAGAAACTAAACTCAAAGCCAAAAATCAAGGTTTTAACATAACATAACCTCAAACTAACAGCTCAAAAACAAACAAAACTGACCTGACACACAACAAACAAAGGGGACTTAAATACTGGCTGATCAGTCCATATTGACACACTGAGGAAGAGGGAAGGGAAACATCTACACAAATTTAACTAACAAAAGTAACTAAACACAGTTAGCTTAAGAATCAACTTAAATGACTAATAACTAAACAAAGTTAACAAAATAAGCAAATCACAAAAGCAAAGAGAACTGATGCAAAAATTAGAATGAAGACTCCATGGTCTTCCTCCATGGAACTCCAGATGGTATCAGCCAGTCAATCTGGGATTGGAGTGGGCCAGTCAGAGTCCATTGTTTCAGCGCAGTCCAAGGTAAGCCTGATTTATGGTCGGAAACCAGGTCGTCTGCGTGTGTGTCGCAGTTAACGCAGACATGCCCCCGCCCCCTACGCAGACATCGCCGCAGGGAGGAGAGAAAGGAGGCCTCTGATTGGTCAACTCTACATCCGCTCTACACTATGCGTATTTCCGGTTTGCTAACCGGCTAATGGTGACGCTAACCGTGACGATTCTTTCGCCTCTCTGCCAGCTCCAGTAGTAGCAATATTTCTTCTATTTCTAGATCGATCAGCTGCATCTCAATCAAAGTGCGCATTCGTCCAGTCGCCATTGTTGTTGAATGACCTCCGTAACCGTAACACCCACAATCCTAGCTTGTTCGTGATTGTCCCTCTTGCGTTGTGGCGTGGGATTAACATAGCGCAGACAGCGCTTCAAGGCATAAATCAAAAATAACTGCGTCGTGTCTGCGACAAGCTCACTGCGACACACTGCTGCGAAGTATACACGAGCCTGTACTCCCCCACAGCACCAGCAAAAGAAAGCACAACAAATTAAGTATTTGACAAAATTAAACATACAAAAGCTAACTAAATGTGCGTGCTACAATTAGAACTAATGTATTTCAATATTGTCAAATGAAATTAAACAACCCATATATTTGTGCTGCAGTATGCGTGTATATGTAAACTCAGAATGAAAAAGTGTTGGTGTGTGGGGTTACCGACTGTGTGGCTGCAGGTGTGGCCATCACATGTTCAAGATCATGGGTATATCTGCTATCGAGCAAGAAGCAGGGTACACCCTTGGTAGGTCACAAGTCCACACAAAAACAAAACAAACACACACACACGCTCACTCTTATTTAGAATCAGCAATTAGCCTAACATGCATGTTTTTGGACTGAGTGAGGAAACCAGAGTACCTGGAGAGAACATGCACATACTGGAACTGGGAGGCCACAGTGCTAACCATTACACCACCTATTGTCAGAATGCCTAAAAAGTTCAAAATTAAAAAGTCAAATTAAATGGAACCATTTAATCACACAATAGATTTGTCATGTGTTGCTAGAATCAAATTCTAGATTTGTTCATATTTTGTAAATGCAATAAAGATGGTGTGAGGACACTGAAAACTTCCTTTGCACTTGTGTCAGTTAAATAATAGTTCAACAGAGTTAACAAACTACAGATTAAGGTTCTTGCTGCATATTGGAAAAGTTCTCAATATTTCTGTAAGCAAGTCTTGTAACAACTGTACACCCATAAGACTCAATGTAAGCTGCATAATTTCAATATAGAAGGCTAAAAGAGATGATCTAAACTTATATGTTTTGACCCTGAAACACAAAGTCAGTCCACCCATATAATATAGTGTAAGAAACAAGCATTCAGAAAGCATACACTGACAGGCATAACAAATGGATAGTGTGCAGTTACATCTGTGACTACGGGTTAGAAGCCCAGCTGTGACATCACACAAAGTAGTTGACAGCAGCATTGCTAAGAACCTGTGGGCCTTCAAGTTCCAGACAGGCAAGGAGCTGCTGGCAGAGCAACCAGATGCTGTGGTGGTGGACAAGGAGAAAATGGCAGTAATGATAGATGTGGCAATTCCAGCTGATGGTAACATCAGGAAAAAATAGCATGAGAAGAGCGAGAGGTACAAGGGGCTGTAGGAACAACGGGAACAGATGTGGAAGGAGAAGTTGTAAGTTATCCCAGAGGTAACAGGAGCATTAGGGGATATAACCCACAAATTGTGAGATCGGCTCCTTCAGTTATAACATCTGAGGTCTCTGTCTCGGGGACTGCAGTCCTACGAAGCAGCAAAGAACTCCCAGGCACTCACTGCATCACAGTGCAGTGAGTCACAGTGGTGACTCACTGCACTGTGATTCCAAATAAGATGCCAGAATCAAGGGAGTGACAACATTGTCTTTGTCTTGGGTGACAGGTTCTGCATTTTTGGCTCTCCTTTACACGCACCACATACTTTGGCCCTCCACTCCACCTCTGTATCTGTGCAAATAGAGTGGCAACAAATATGCAACAATCCTTCCTTGAAGGAACGATGTAAAAAGGGACAACACTATTTGACCTGCTTCCTAAATCCAGTGGCACGCTAGAATATAAACATATTTGTGGAGCCAAACCAATTACACCATGCACATGAAAGAAGCCCACATCAGGTCACACTCACATTCTTACATTTGCACACACCTATTTTTATCACGAGCTTCTTTTAAAAGGCATCAGTCAGCAGCTCACTGGGTGTCATATAAGAGCACGATTGATGTTGTCTCTGTATGCGTGACCCCTCTTTATGCACGTTCAGTGGGTGCGTGTGGAGGAAACAATAGAGAGGGAGAGGCCTGTCTGCAGGTCTGTCTTAAGCTAATCTGCTGTTGCATGCTAAATGTGATGTGTCAGACAACCATGAAGGCATGGATGCTCTGAATCACATCACTTGGTGAGGATGCCTTTGTTTTTGTGAAACACAACACATCTATGTGAATGACATGACGAGCTGGCTGTAATTGAGACATCTATGCAGGAAGGCATGCTGAACATCTATTAGTCTCAATTTCTCCTCTTCTCGCACGATATCTCTTCCATGATACCCCCATCCACCCCACCCCTTCCCTCCCTCCCGTCCCCATCCTCATTCTCATCACCCTGTCTCTCTGTGAGGCACAGCACTGGGATATCCTATACAGTCTGCACTTTTGACCAACTGTCCCGGGTAATGGTTTTCAGATTCTTCAAGGTGGCCTGAATGTGTGCCAGAGCTGAAAGTGGAAAGCAAACACGAGTCCACCACCCTCTGTTCCTACTTAGCTCCAATGTAAGCTGATTATTCAGGGTCTTAGAAAAATTCTGTCATACTTTTTCATGTGAGACTCCCATCCGTCAATGACTGCACAGACAGAGCATGAGGGCATTTTTTTAATCGTTATTCAATACA
Organism: Odontesthes bonariensis; assembly: GCF_027942865.1. Classification (NCBI taxonomy): domain Eukaryota; kingdom Metazoa; phylum Chordata; class Actinopteri; order Atheriniformes; family Atherinopsidae; genus Odontesthes; species Odontesthes bonariensis. The sequence continues at coordinate 14,309,628 of NC_134506.1, read as the reverse complement.
GTCAGCTATTTTGGGGTTTAGTAATTAGCTTTAGAAGGAATGATGTGTTCCAAGAAATGCGTTAACATACATCCTTGTAAAACCGCCACGTGCGAGCCACCTCTGCATGATGAAGCTGTCACAGGTTGCAAAGGTTGTACACACAGTGGTGTTGACCCTCTCTCATGCATTATTCTGGGTGCTTGAATAAGCTCCCCTCACTTCTCACAAGACCTTTGTGTGTGGTTCCATGTAACTATGTTTACTCTACCTACCTCCCTTTTTCCTAGCCATACAATTACTGTGGGTTTTGATCTGCCAAAAATTTGGCAGGCACTCCACAACTCCTTCATGGTTTTACTAGAGGACAACTGAAATGTGAAATTAAATACTATAATGGCAAACTCATATCTTTCATTGCTTTGGAATTTGCTCCATAAACTGCCAATGACTCAATCAGTGTAATGACACTTTATTCCTGTGAGGTCCCAGTAACCATGCAAGCAGTAGACATCAGGGGCTATTGTTTTTACAAACCAAAATCATAAAAAAAAGTTTGTATTTTGTAGAATATGTAAATAAGAAACAAAACAGTGACTCTAAGATTTACTCTTAATTCACTGCAGACAGTATGAACCCAAAATAGGTCAGGTTTTGGATCATACCCTTCTCTGTCTAAGCCATGCCTTTGCAATGTATGCAGAATGTGGTTTTGTAATGTCTTCTTCGTGTCACTTTCTCTGTCAGAGTTGTCATGGTTTTCAACCAAACCATGATAGATTTTATAGCTCTCACAAAAAACTTTGCTTTTGTAATTTATTTACTGAAGTGGACAACCCTCACAGTGTTGAAGAGATTTCAAAGAAATCCAACACTTATTGCCAGCTGCATTAGTATGTGTATTCCTTTACACTAAAACTTTTGTTCAGCCCTCTTAAAAGAGGCCCTAACAGAGCGCCGAACCCACTGTTTATGCAGATTCCAACTTGCAAGACCGCATTCTGGGTTATGGCAAGCACATGACAAGCAAAGTGAACTTGATACAAAATCAGCGTTTTTAAAATCTCAGCTTACTTTGAAACATTACTGTAATCTCCTCCGGTATGGACTCTGAGTTAATGGTACAGATGAGTTCTACGTGGTCACAGAGCAGAAACTATATTGACAAACTCGGAAAATGATACAGGCATGTATTCTGATAGGATCAGAATCTGTTCAATCTGATTACCAGAGATTATCATGTCCAGACTGTGAGTAAGTGTCTCCAATTGCTGAGCAAGGGGCTGATGAGACTTGTCTTGATAAGGCTTGTAAAAACTGTGTAATGCTAGAGATCAGCATGCCAAGTGCACCTGATACTTTTAAGCTGATGCCTCACATACTTAGGAAAAATCTCTTAATAAAGTCTCTTTCTACTTCTATTGTAAAATTCTAAAACATATGCGGAGTGTGCAGCTTTGAGTGAGAGGTAAAGGAGGAGAACAAACTACAAAAACTGCATGCTTTACCAAATCAATAAGTGGTATCCTTCTTACTGTGCATGTCATCAGAGTGAGTTTTGTGGGGTTACAATATTCCACCACCTCCTGCACCACCCCCAGCTATAGGAGTGAGACGTGTGTCCTGGTGTGATGGGAGTAGGGCAGACACTTCTGCAGTCTTAAGAGGTGACGAGGCCCGTAAATCTGCACTGAGGGGGTGGTCTCTGAGGCTGCCCCAGCCTTGGCAGGACCCCTGGGCCCAAATTGAAAACAGACGTGTTTGGAGTTCATTCTCTGAGTTACTACTGTTCAATTGTGATTTACAAGAGTGTGTGAGATATGGAAATCTCTCACGCAACTCAAGATATGGGCTGAGTGAAAGCACATTGTGAACCAGGCCCCTCTGCCCTGTGGGAAGGACTAATCTGTAAACTCATGCTATCCTTCTCTTTGGCCAAGGTTGTTTATTCAGTGTTTTCATCCTTTCAGCCACTCTTCTGAAATAAGGGTAACAATGCCCTCTTTGGCTAATGGAAAAAGCATGCAAGCAAGACAGGAAATTCAGGTTTCTCTATGAGGGGAGCAAGGCTGAAATCATTTTAGGGAGAATGGTAGTCAATGAGGCAAGGATGCTGACCAGTGTTATACTGTATTAACTCATAAATAAAATAAGCTATCTGATTTCATAATATACTTGAAAACTATGATAAGTTCAGTCAAAATGTCAGTGGTTTCCACTGCCTTACATAAAGTGTTATTACACTATCAATGTTTCCCGGACATCTAAATGACTTTGCCCAACACTGGACATGACACTTATCTTGACTTGGTTGATCAATGATAATGAATAAGAAAGAAAGGTACAAACTACTAATCACTAATACTAATCACTTTATACTTTCATTAACATATTGGACAACTGAAAAAAACCACAATGTTTTCCATCAAATTGTCATTATCCCCTTAAAATGGGTTCTGCTTTAACAAAACAAGTTAAGGTTTATATACTTATATTTTTATACTTACAAGCTGGCATCTTCTATTACCTCGAGTAAGATTCAAGTGGACATTGCTTAGCTTGTTGAGCTGCACCTGTACAGCCTGACAATCCCAAAAAACATGGTTTAAAAAAGCACACTGGAATTAATGCATTTCACTGTAAGTATAGCTGCCACATTTGAAAGATTGGTTAGAGCTGCCACAAACAAACAATAAGCATCAACATCCCTACCATCTATGCTATAGAATTCCATGTTTCTGCTTTAAGATGCAACAAACCACTACATACAATCTACTTTTAAATTTTTAATTCTTTGGACACCTGGCAGAGATAGCTGGAAATTTAGTACAAAAAAAGAATATATAATACAATAAATAAATAAATATAATAAATACATTTTTTTCTCAAAAAAAATCAAGTTTTTCTGCACTAATTTAGTAATTGTTTTAACATTTTCATTCAAAAATGTTAAGTGTTTTCTCTTCGCCTGCTTTGTTACTAAACAGAGTGACAGTTCAGTAAATGTTTTCAGTACTTTTTATGACAGATTCCCTTCAACAGATGTCTCGGGTAAACAGAAACACATGTCACCCTTGTGGGTTTGTTTTGTTCATGGAGACGACAGCAGCACACCTTTTGTTATAAACCAGGCTAATCCAGGACATAACTGTTCACAGAGGTTATTTCCTCTGGCCTGTAGCCTGGCCTCTTGCTTACATCTTCCCTCACATGGGTTTCTATTGGACGCCCACATGCAAACACATAACTGACCAACATGCACTCGTCCCTTTCTTCTGGACAACACCTGTTCTCCACACGAACAACTGTAATTCATCCATCAATATCTCAGCTCCTCCATTTATTGCATGACTCCGCTTCACAAGTGAAAGAAGACTTTAATGAAACACTAAGGAACTGTGACCTGTAACCCCACGAGAATAAGTCAGAAAATAACACAAAGCAGCCAGAACAAGATAAAAGTCATGATGAAAAGGAGGATGGAATTAAGGCTATAGTAATGGAGGAAAAGCTGGTGTGTTGCCATGATATAGATCGTCACTTTATCATGTAGCAAACTCAAGGCCAATCACAGGATACAGATTGAAATATTTCCTAGAGAGTTAGTGGTTATCAATTATTCTTGGGGGTAATTCTCCCTCTGATATCAGCTCCCGTTCTCCAGCTCTACTCTGTTTCTCCCACCTCCACCATTAAAAAGACATCCGTCCTTACAATGAGACAGAGGGGAGGCACAAGAGAGGTACTGTTATCTGAAAAACACAGACCGCAGTCCTTTACTTGTCAAAAATAAAACCACACAAATGCCATCTCGTGGCCATAGATGTGCCTCAGCATGTTCACGCACAAACCGTTTCACACATGAAGGATGACTAAGTAAATGTGCAAATATCACAGAGATTATGTCGAGTGATGAAAGAAATGGATGGAAACTTGATAAAACATATGTGTTTTGCTACAGGTTTTTAAATATGCTTGCAAACAAACTCTCGGTTGCTTATGTGTGTGTATATGTCGGGAACTTGTCAGCCTTTCAGAATGAAGGTTATGAAAATAAAACAGAAAAAAATGTCTCTCATTAACTTTTGTCATAACACATGACACAGACATTCCTCTGAGAAGCCAATGAACAGTTGAGTGACTCAGTGTTATGGTTATGGCTCCACTAAAGCCAGTAGCTATGAGAAGATTAAGGAGGACTTCAGATGGATCCAAAACGAGCTCTGCCCAGAGGGAATTTTATTTGGACTTTCATTCGGGGGAGATTAATTGTGATCATGAGTCTGTTTTGTGTGCTTATTGTTTTCATTAATTAGCAGTGCCAATAAAAAAGTGAAGGACAGCTGATTAGCGCGCGTGTGCCTTATGACAAGCTGAAAGCGTCTGGACTCACTGCCTCCCTCGCTGGCCCCTGCTGCTGTCTGCATATCTGTGACAAATCCAAACCACACCATAACTCAAGTGTTCCAAGTAATTCCCTGAGCATTCACTTTGTTTATTTATCTCACTTTGTTTATTTGTTATCAATTCAAATCAAACCTAGGTTCAGCACTTTTGGATCATACGATTTTGCATCGATGTTTTATGTAGTGCCAATCATATACAGCATGAGATTGAAAAGAGAACACTTGTGAGTTTGTATGGTGTAGGATATAATATTTGTCGCCACTGATAGAATAAATGAATAAAAACATACCTGCATCTGATGCAGCTGCTTTTCTCTGTCTACAGCTGATCAATGTCCCATCTATTTGAATTATCTAAATTTTTACTTAACCTTATGGTAAATGCTGATGACATGTTTGATGGCAAATGTTGAAAAGTATAAACTTATAAATAAATAAAGCTCAGGCTGATGATCAGTTTTTTTTAGCTAATTTATAACTTTTTACACAAGCAGACAGTGAGATGTTAACTCCCTTTAAGTCAATTTGAATGAATTTTGTCTCTTTTTTTGTCTGTGAGTTGCTGCTGTTGTTAGTTTCACAGCACACACGTGAGTTGTTATGGTCTGTGGAAGTGAGTTTCTATATGGAAAAAATTTGCCTCTCTAGGCCACTCTAGTAGCCCTGAACGCAGCGCCCTAATTGAATATGAGAGTGTGCATCTGCAGGCTCTGATCCCCTCAGTGGCAATATAGCAGCTTGAGCCAGTCAAGTAAAAAAAGCCAAATGTTAGCAGGTGTTAGCAGTTTTTTGACCAGTTTAAAAAGGGCTAATTGCGCAGAAGATGATGGATAATCAGTCTATGTAGAGGTAAGCTCAATAAAAGCTGAGCCTGTCTCTGAAAGTGTAGTCTTTGGAGCAGTTGGTTTATGAGTGGATCATTGTGTAATGTCATGCAAAAATAGACACAGACAATAGGTAGGTGGCATGACAGATGAATCTGCCAAAGATTTGGATAGTTCCTCTGATCTACAGATCAGGTTCAATGTACATGGAAACACAGTGCTGAGTCAATATAAGGCGGAGAAGAACATTAAAAAGATAATAATAAAAATGGAAAATATAAGAAACTAAGAAAGACAATGGTTCTCTCCAGGTACTCCAGCTTCCACCCACTGGCCAAAAAAAGCATGCATGTTAGGTAAATTGGTGACTCTAATTGTATCTTGGAGTGAGTGTGAGCATGCATGGTTGTTTATCTCGTTTATCTCTGTGTGGCCCTGTGATGGACTGGTCATCTGTCCAGGGTGCACCCCGCTTCTCGCCCAATGACAGCTAGGAAAGGCTCCAGACCCCCCTCCAAAACCCTGAATTGGATTAAGTGGGTATAGAAAATGGATGGATGGAAAAAGGCAACCAATGTAGTTTTTATGCTGCACTCTATAGCGAATTTTTTGTCCCACTGGTGTTAAGGAATTAACGACAATTCTTCACCAATTCGCCGGTCTGTCAACAGCAGTCTTTTGTATGTAACAGTGGTATGATTAGCAAATTAACTATTTACATCCATCCAATAAAACTATAACAACTAGGACTATTTAAATAGAGGCTTTAATGACATAGGCCATATGTTGTGAATGTAGGTCACTGTAGACTCGATTTACAGCCTTCTACTAAAGGGCTATACAAATACATTTTCCCAACCTTGCATACAAAGTGTGCAAGAACAGGAAATGTCAGGCCGTGTATTTAGCTTAATTCCTTTTAAATTTCCCTAATTTCTAGTTAACTGATAAGAGTTTGGCAAAGTCCCCACTGATCAAGTGCCACTGAAATCAAGAGGAACACTGAAAACACCATGAAAAACTGTTTTTTGTCCCGCCAAACCCTCCAGCGCCCTTTCACGATGTAACCCTTTCGTGCCAGATTCATTAACAGCCCCATTTAACTCCACAAAGCCCCATGTTTGAGTTTTTTTATGAAGTAAGCATGCTCTGTGTTTTTGAACCCCACACATGTTATTATCATTGCACCCTGCTGCTTGGAACCCCTCAAACTCTTTTTATGATGAGACTAGAATCTAAAGTGCTATACCTAGATGAGCCATGATATTTTATTAGCACAGTATTCTTGAGTCTGTTTTTAAAAAGCGTGTCGAGAAGGGGTTTGCATGGCAAATGCACAAACATAAACACAGTAAATGTGACAAAGAGGTAATGGTAATGAAAGGAGGAAAACAGAACTCAGGGAGTAAAGGAGTAACTGGGGCACTCATCTGGAAGCGTTTTGAGTCAAAGAGGAAAGCGACTATATTTCTGAAATTGGTCGTGACAGGAATCTCCTTGAGCACAAACTGTTATCTGACATACTCATTTCAGATAATTGTTGAAATGCAGCTCTGTTTAGCTAACACATGGCTGCTGGTCATGATCACAACTTATTTACATACTCTAATACTGATGCTTAACTCACCATAAAGACACAATATCTTTTTAAAACTCCAAAAGCATCGTGGAAATAGGTGAGGTATTCAAAGAGGGGGTGAGATGTAGGAAATGTATGTATTAAATAATAAAAACTGTACCTGTCCTGGAAACTACCATAGAATGAAAAAGAAGAAGTAACTGACTGGATGTTAGATAATCCTGGTGAGGTTGTTAAACAATTTTGGTCATTTTTACTTTTTGGGCAATTCAAATACAATTAGCATAACTATAAATGACATGTCATTTTGCTGCCTAATTCAGTCAAAAGGAAAATCTGAGTGGACCACGTATGGTCATATAAGACATGACTGAAGCATACACAACAATGGTTGCATAAAGCAGTTCCCCAAGCAACCTTTGATTTAAAGATGAACTATTTAAGTAATCCCGGTTTTCTTGGTTGAAATGTCTCCGTTTTAAGGATTCAGTTGAAAAACATGGAGTAGTCTGCCAAGAACTTTGGTTTAATTTGAGTTGGGAATAATGTTGACAGTTTCAATGATCTATTACTTTGTTGGACACCCTTGCTTTTAACTCATTAATATTGTTTTCAGATGTGCGTTGTATATGAACACTCATCAAGGAGCTTCATCTTCTGTTCTCAATGTGTTCTAGACATATTTATACAATGAATTCCACACCATACTGTTTGCATCATGCCCTAAGTCCTGGGCTCTCTGGATAGGCGCTGCTTGTCATCCTCTCCCCCATGTCTCATGCTGTGATGGCTCAGCTCCAACAGAAAATCTACCATCTTTAAGTACATAAGTGAAAAGCAACAATGGAAAGAGTCTATTTTTGCACATTCTCTTAAAAAATCACAGGTTTTCATGTTTTCTATACACGGACTGAAGATAGGTTGGACGTTAAACGTCCCTACTAACTCATACGGTAAAGTCCATGTTACCCTAATCCTCATACCTATAAAAGCAATGTAGATAAATTTGAAAAGACAGAAAGTGGAAAGTGGAAATTATATGAGACAGAAAACAGACATTTTCAGGAACCATCTGGGTTTTGTAATACTCAAATGTGTACAATGACATTTTAGGTATTCAAAACACAAAATAACAAGAATCTTACTCCTAAACTCTTTTACAGGTCAGCCGCTGAAGTGTTAACAAGCCTCTACATCTAATCTTGCACCAGCCACTTGGAGATACTGTGTATGTAAATGTCATACAACCCACACACACAGGGATAATCGTCTACTGACATGAGAATATTCTGAAGATATTTATTCATGCAAAAGCTATCCATATGGCTTTAAAATGTTATATTAAGCCCCACAACTATAGCCTGCGTCGACCTCAAGCATATTTTTAAATGTTAAAATAACATTTTTAGTCCACATTAAATGTACAGGATATATATATTTATATACTGTATTGACATCAAATGAATCTGCTATCAAAACCTAATATGAGGGAAAATGGCAGAAGCAGAAAAAATTACAGGGTGTAAAAATTACATATTTATACCACAGAAAAAAGCTGGTATATTTTCTTCATCTACACAATTATAAACATGACCTGAATTAGAGGTTATGTAAACTGTCAACTGTTTCGATTTAGAAACTTTAAAAGTGCTTATTTTAGAACCCGTTTCTCCTTTAGAGCCACTGAAGAAGAGAATGTTTTCATAAGCAGAGCTCTGCTTATTCTGATACATAAGCAGATATGGTGAGTGGTTAAGACTGTGATCCCTAACAGCTGTTCCTGCATTAGATGGGATCAGTATATTCCCCTGACACTGAAGCACAACACCAGTTCACATTCTCAAACAAGGCTGATTATGTCGGCTCTAATGCACCAAAACAGCCCAGAACTTGAAGTGTGCCTAGCAACAACTAAATACATAATTCACAGAAAATCTCTGCAGTAACTGATACTCCTCATTTGATCACATCAGCATGCAGCCATGATGTGTTGTCATTACATTCTAAGAAAATTCATACTATTTTCATCAAATGTGATAGCTGTAACCTGTATACAGTCATGTCAAACAGAAAGTACGCCCTCTTTCAATTCTACAGTTCTACATATCACGTTATAACAGAAAAATCTGGTCCTTACCTGGTCTTAAAATTAGGCAAGTACAACCTCAGATGAACAACAATGACATATTACTCTGCGTGTGCAAAACTATGTACACCCTTACTGTTTCCATTGAATTTTAAAGGATAGGTTACAAGCAGCCAAGTGCTGCTGACCAAATACACTCTGATCAATTGATCACCAGCAGGTGTGAGCACCTTTATAAAAGCAGAAGTTTTGGCAGTTTGCTGGTCTGAAGCTTTCAGGTGTGTGTTAGCACAATGCCAAAGAGGAAAGACATCAGCAATGATCTCAGAGAAGCGATTGTTACAGCCAATCACTCTGGGAAGGGTTACAAGTACATCGTACCACAGTGAGAAAGATTATCAACAAGAGGAAAAAATTCAAGACAGTTGCCAATCTTCCCAGGAGTGGATGTCCCAACAAGTTCACCACAAGCTCAGACTGAACAAAGCTTATTTGCAAATAACATAAAAACTACATCTCAGATGCTACAGGCCTCAGTTAGCATGTTAGTGTTAAAGTTCATGAAAGCATGATTAGAAAATGACTGTTTGGATCGTTTGAAAGTGTTTCCAGGGGACAGTGTCTTCTGTCTAAATATAACATGGCAGCACAGTTTAGGTTTGTAACGTTTCACCTAAACAAACCACAAAACTTCTGCAACAATGTCCTTTGGACCAATGACACCAAAGTGGAGATGTCTGGTCATAATGCAAAGTGCCCTGTTTGGCAAAAACCAAACACAGCATATCAACACAAACACCTCATATCAACTGTCAAGCACGGTGGTGGAGGGCTGGTGATTTGAGCTTGATTTGCAGCCACATGACCTGGAAACCTTGCAGTCATTGAGCAACCATGAACTCCTCTGTATACCAAAGTATTCTAGTGTCAAATCTGTCTGACAGCCAAAAATTGGGATGAAATTCAGTCATGCAAGAGGACAATGATCCCAAACACAGCAGCAAATCTACAGCACACCAGTCCAGGCCTCAACCTAATTGAAATGCTGTGGTGGGACCTTAAGAGAATTGTGCATGAACAAATAGCTGCAAACATCAATTAACTGAACCAACACTTCACAGAAGAGTGGGTTAAAATTCCTCCACAACAATGTGCGAGATTGATAACATCATACATAATTATGTCACGTTATTGCTGCTAAAGGTGGTTCTACAAGCTGTTGAATGGTTTCTACGTCATTTTTCACACATTGCTTCTACTTTTTGGCTTAGTTAGTTAGTGCTAAATATCAATGAAAATATGTAATACATAAAGTGTTGTTGTTCATCTGAGGTTGTATTTACTTCATTTTAATATCTGGCAATGACTGGATGATTTGTTTTATTACTATCGTGCTATGTTTTGTAAAACTTTTTTAATTAAAAGAGGGTGTACTTTCTTTTTCACATGGCTGTACAAGCGCCAAAATTATTATTTTTTTTTTTACAATGTGACACAATGTAAAACGAATGGGGACACAATAGTTACTGCAATAATCTTTGTTTGTGTATACTTGGTATTAATACTTTTGGCAGCACACACCCTTGCCCAAATGTTGATTTGTCACTTGTATAATCCAGCAACATGACCTCCATGGCATTCAATTAAGTTCTACTGAATACATCTTACAGATACAGATTGCTTCCAGATGAAACCCCCGTCGACTATTACATTTACTGAGAGACACCAAGCAACACTTGAAACATTAATCTCTCACCTCAGACAAGACAGAGGAAGCAGGGACTTACTGAGCTGTGGCCATGTGTTGTATTTTACAGCACTAACACTCAGCGTGACAGCAGTACCCAGGAAGAGATGCTTCAAAGAGCCCAGCAAAGTGGCAGTGTGTGACACTGTATACACATCTGTGTTAACTGCCACAGTCAAAGCTTCACTATTACTCCTTGTACAATGTCGTTGAGGGTGAGTAGAGTCTCAAGATGGGAAACATGTTGCTTTAGTGAACACAAATGCAATTCTGCCCAGATCTGTAAAGAATCTGAATATTTATACATACGGATTATCTGCAAGGGTTGTTTAGGGAAACTTTTAAAGCAGTCATTGAGTCTGTGTATGAGTAGTTTGCATGCATGAGAGTGTGTGTTTGTAAGCTACACGTATATCTATAGTTGGAGCTAATGTTGTGAGGCTCCATCCCAAGAGATCCCCAATTATCATGGAATTTAGAAAGCAAAAGCTAAACCCAAACAGTCTAAAATGGTACTAAAAATAGAGAGACCTTAGAGAGGATGCATTCTCCCAGATTAAAAATGCAGTCATATCACTGGAAGACAGGGTAAAAGCACAAACACACACACAGACACAGACACGGAGGCTCTTCTCTCTCCAGGAATGCTTTTAGAGTGTCGAGAACAGATATTGTGTATAGGCAGATGTCTCTGCAGTAATAGCGGAAAGTATAATAAATTCTGGATGTAGCTTCATGTGCTAACAATCTAAGAAGTTCTTGAGATATAACAGAGGTATAAATCAAATAGCAATATTCCTGTCAGCCTAGGAAGACTAATAAACAGCTATCTGAACAACTGCATGTCTGGTTAGCTGCCAGATCAACCCCACAACACTGTATTTGTTTTAGAACGGTAATACAAAAGACCATAAATTGTGTGAGCGTGTGATGTCTGTCAGCAATATACTAAAAAACTTACTTTTAAAAAATATCGAAACTTTACAAAACTTCATAAGCATCTACATTTTATTCAGTTATCTTTATAGCTATTTGATGGCAAAAATATGTCTAAAAAAGACTTCACAACAATGAAACTAACTAATGGTGATTTTACCAAAGGTTTATGCTGGATGAAAAGGCTCAGAAACTGGAGCTGGTGGTAAGTCTGCTTTTTTGTAGTTGGAATTGGATTTAAGTTTATGGAAGCTTACATGTTTGCGTGTTACCCTGCAATTATTTAAACCCTTACAGACTCTCTGCTGGCTTTAACATTTGACAAAATAATCAACAGTGGGAATAAATTAGGAGAAGCTGTTAAATTTTAAATGCCGTCACAATAGCAAACAAATAACAGAGAAAAAGAGAAATACAGTAAATAAAGAAGGACAGATGGGGAATGAAGGAATTCAGTCATTGAGATTTAAAGAGCCTCACTCACGCAGGTCTAGTGTGCCTGCCTCACGGCCAATGCACTTCCTATGCTACTGTAAACTCCAGACAGTGCTGGGACTTTGATCCTGGAGGAGCAGCGGGCAGCCATTTAGCCTATAAAACCAAACTACCTGCACACACATGTACATGCAAGAGTAGAAATGCGTGTGCACACCTAAACACAAGATTTAAGTAAAAGTCATTTCTGATGACAGTATTTGCATGACGTATTAACCAACACACATCTTTCAAGTCTCAGTTCCAGGAATGCTAATTGCACACTCAAGTAGCTTTTTATCGCTGCATCGTTTTATTGGACTTTTTCACTTCCATTACAATAATACTACTACCACTAATTATATGGTTGGCAAGCACTAATATTCTTAAGAATATTTCAAATTCACAATTACATTAAAAAATACAACCCTCACACGTGAAACTACACATAGCAGTGGTGTTATTACTTACTGTTAATTAAAGGAAAGAAGAAAAAGAGCACAAAACAGTGAGAAACAGGTGTGACAGGAAATAAGGCTTGATTTGGATCATTTTACAGTCTCAAAGGGTTGGTGGTAAAACCCCATAGGTGAGGACATGATGCAACATTAAGAGAAATTTGACACACAAAACCGGTGTCAAACTTTTATTTCTTAGGAAAGTTAAATTATACGTCCAGAGAATAAATCTTATGTATGTTTTATGTTAAGGTAAAGGTCACCTGGGTATACCCATATATCTTGGAAGAACAAAGAAGGGGCAGAAAGTGCAAGGGGTGCTAAAATATGTTTTTAAAAAGTCTAATCTGCCTTGTCTACAACCTCCGTGTCTCCCCTTTTCACATCTTGTAAGGTCTGTGATGCAGCTGTTGACCTTAGAACTCTAAAATGAGGATATTAGAGTACTGAAATCAGCTATTCAGAAGGAGCTCTGGCTGCATTTAAAGCTGCTGTTTAACTCTTCAGCTACCCAGTTTTGAGCCTCTAAAGCAGCCGCCAAAAACATCATCCTCTGGTTTTCAAAAATCAAACATTGGTGGGAAACAAAAGTTCTTGGTTGAACAATTCTTAACTTCACACCAAATACCATGAAATGATCAGTGTGTGTTTAAAGGCTCATCTCCATATAGGATTTATTTTCTGCTGTGTGCCAGAGTTTTTTTGTTTGTTTGTTTGTTTCTGTCAATTGTTCCCGGTCAGGAGATTGCCCTCTGGCCAGCCAGGGGGAAAGTGATGCACCCAGTATCTTTTTTTTCACTGTCTTATTTTGTGCTGCTGCTCTGAACTAGAGGCATTTGGATAATTCTAATAGCGCAGCATTCAAATAGATGCTGGCTATGTCATCTTTTTCAGAGAACTGATGACAATTGAAAAAGATCATCACCATGGTAACCGGAGGCAAGATTGAGAAACTGATTGTCGTTGTGTCTATCTTACAGAGACAGAAAAGCCCAGATCAGGAAGACACTGAATGATGCTGGAGATAATATTAATAACATGATGAGGACAAAGCTGAAAATTCCTGTTAAAATGAAAACGAACAGCCATCTGTCCACCAGGTGACAGTAATGAACACACAGGCACGCTGCAGGGCTAACCTTCTCCCTGAACTATATGCTATGGAAATTAAACCACTTGCCAACAGAAAGCCCTCCTAAAAAACTGCCCCTCATTTAACCTAAAACAAGTCTGGAACCGGGCTAGGGTTCTTGTACAAAATCCCGATTCACCATATTGCTGTCCCAAATCGTGTCATGCACCTAAAATCTCCTTGCATTAAAGCGGTCATATCAAGTTGCATCAAAGCTAATCCATTGGCAATATGAGGGCAAGTGTCTTTTGGTGCTCATGGAAACAAATGATAGACTTCCAAATGGATCATACGTAGCAAAGAGGTAGCTAATGCTGTTTTATCATAAAACAATTGTTTTGGATTTGGGAATTTGTATTGACACAATGTTTGTAATATAGATAGAAATTAGATAAACAGACAAATAACCTCAGTGTCTTTTTTGATGAAAAGCTGTCAGGAAGCACAGACCAGTGCTGTGCCAGTGCTTTTGTATCAGAAACAATCTATAGCCTCTTTCACACTTGAACAGAAGTCTTTCAGTGTTCCAGAGGTGTTCCAGAGCAATGGCACACACAAATTTCCACCCAGCCCCTTAGGACTTAGGAGTTCGTCCGTTCTACTGACCTGTAGGCCCTATGCTACTTTCCACCTGCAACCTACTTTTGCGTACAGATATAGCCTACATCCATCCTCAACTTGTTGCAAGAGAACACAGTGATTTCCACACTGTCGCTTCTGCATCACTTGCTGCGTCTTGTGTGCTCTAGACACCCGTTCCCCCACACTGGCTCCAGCTTGTTTCCAGCTATGATGTACCGTGTGAACAGCAACTGTGGTAAAAGACTGTACCAATTTGTTTGCACTTTCACCTAGAAATCTTTAGTGTTCATGTGTGGAAATGTTCTGTATGTGGATACGCACTCAAAGAGATAAGCGGAAGAGATCTCTCAGAGTAATTGAAAAAGTGATCATTCCCTGTATTTTCCAATGCATGCAGGTCAAAGTCATGTTGGTAATAGGTTGTGAAAATAACCTAGAGTGTTGGAAGATTTTGACATTGATCAAGAAGATTAAGACAGTCTAGGACTTAGACTTTCTTTATTGGTCTTAGTGTTCACTGATGCTCGTGATATGCCAGACCGCAGACTGTTGGCTTGGTGTATAAAGACTGACTTGGAAAAAGACCTGAAGAGATTTTAACTAATTTGGGATAGAATTAATTCAAAAAGAAAAGTTCATGACCTTCAAGTACCACTGAATAATGACAGCATGGAGCTTAAATCATTGACCTCTAGAAGAAGATAGACATGGTTATTACAAGGTTATGTCTTCCTAACACTGTCTCCGGTCACCAACCACAAGGGCCGGATACTCCTAAAAACAGATGAAAGGCAGAGCCTTCAACACTCAAACATAAAGATGTACAATAGTGACCTTCTTGCTCTCTTGTAGAATAACAAACACAGCAGCCCTCTGGGTTGTTCAATGAAACCTTACATCCCTCTTATTTCCTCACTGCCTGTCATCTGAGGTATATGTGAAGGGGACTGAAATCAGTCTCCATCGAAAAGATGATTTCGATCAACCTTCTGCACTAGCACAACTGTCTACAGGTCCTTTCTCTGCAAGAAGGTGATATTTCAAAGCCAAGGGACTGGCCTCATTATGGAGGTATAACCATACACAAATATTCACATGAAATCAGCCAACATGGACATTATGCATTGTCTTAAGCTTCGACTAAGGTCTCACCTGCAAAGTCTGTTCACAGGCCTGTCTACAGGTGGGGAGTCCAAATTTCAAATTCCAGGCAAGGTCATTCATGTCTTTTGAGACCATTTCACATTGGCTTCGGAATCACTTTGCCTGGTCCCTCTCATTGAAACTATACGCCCCAGGGGACTTACCAGGTGCTACATGCCCATGACAACACACCTCCTCAGGGAAAGCAATTCCCTTCGACACACGAAAGTTAAATATATTCGTAAAATATTTTCTCCCAATCACTTGTACAATATGAAATAATATTCTTGTTCAGGAGTAAAATGGATTTATCAAAATCTAGGCTATAAACAGTCAATTTTATGTGAATCTGTCTAGTATTTCTAAAATGGTGTTTTCCTGATGTGGTGCTCCCATGGCCTATGCATTCAAAAGAACAGAGCATGAACTATCTGAGGTGATAAAAGGGACAGCTGAACAGGCCAAAGTGACAACTAATAGATCAGGTCTTTATGACCATCAGTTTAGAGATGAGAAGGAGACCTGCTGCGGCCAGAAGTCCCCCTCTCTCAGGCCTGCAGTCCTGACCTTCCCAGGGGAGCGGATCATTAGGGCCCATATAAACTTTTGAAGTAGTGAGTCCAAGGAAAGGCCAGGTATGTAGAGCAATAAATTGTGACTTTAAATACAAACAAGAAAAGTGAAAGAGTGCATGACCCCTGACATGGAGATGACTACCTCTCAGCAGTGATGTCTTCTGTTTTTCTCCCCTTGGATGGATACCTGCCAGCCATAACTTATTGCTTCCCACTATTACACTCTATAAGAATGAGAACTAAAGGACTTCTTTGAAGTCTTTTACTCAAGTCAATAAATCCTTACCAATGATATAGAGCGGCTGAGTAAAACCCCTAATTAATTGTGACATTTAAAATGATAGGAAGTAAATTCTTTGTCATAAGAGCATATATGAAAAAACATCCAAAAGAATGTGAGTCCCTATGAGATCTCTAATATGCAAAGCATTACCTATCTAAGGTTTTACAAGGATAGCTCAGAGGGGTCATAGCAAATTCTGTAAGAATGAGTGTGTATGCAAATGTTCTTAAAGTACTTATGAGTGCATACCGAGGAGAGTCTGGTATTCCAAGAGTTTATAGCTCCCTCTCATGTCTGGTGAGTGAGTGACAGTGAGAGGCAGGCAGAGGGTGTTTCTCCACTGCATCTCAGCCAGGGACAGCTGACTGGTTGGGATCTAATTGCTCTCAAGTGAGGTCAGCAGGAGGCATTTATCTAAGCAGAGTACACAGCAACAGTAGATGATGCACAGAGTCAGCCTGCCAGAATCAGAGAAACATACATGGGACCTGACAGAAGCTCCCAGCTCTTGCTCTACTTTACTGCATCACTGGACTTGGTTTACCACTGAGACCACGGCTTTAGACCCAAAGAGTCTTCGCATTAGAATTCTGGCTGGAAAGGAACACACATCTGACAACTCCTATCATCACTAAGAGCACGTGTAAGTCATCAAACTACAGATTTTTATTTATTTTAAGAATAGGAGTGTATTTTGTTTATTCACATATGTACATATGTTCACACAGAGGAGAGCATGGTTTGGGGAGCAATTCAATAGCCTGAATGAAATATTTCCCTGTTTTGGGTCTTTGACAGGGAGCCACATGTCTGTCAGTGTGCACCACAACATTTTTTCGTCACTATTAGGAAATATACAATGAAAAATTGTACAGACACGTGAAACCAGAAATTATTCAAAATGTGTTTTGCAACAGCTCCACTACAGAGCTGGGCTTTTTCCAGCTCTCATTTAATTATTTTTTTAAAATTTGTCCTTTAATTTGTAAATATACCATTTCTCAAAAATGAAACAGTTCTTTGTTTCTTTTCTATTCTAAAGTGACATCCTCTACAACAATTCTTAACCTGGATTATGACGCTGTTTGCCGGACTATGGTCTCAAGAGGATGGAGCAGTCAATATGCACTGTTACTGAGGACTAACCGCAAACATCATCTCCTGACACTGTCAGCTGTCTTCTTCGTGAGACTCCTCACCAGCCACCCAAAGCCAGCCTCACAAAGTCTTCTCATTAAACGCTCTGTCACAACATCCCACCAGGAATCCCTTCTACAGAAACAAGGATCTGAAGCTAACAAGACAGGGATCAGGGGGGTTGCTGGGCTGAGGGATAGCACATCGCTCTCAATCTCGCATTTCAGTATGTTGTTCATTGATCCCCACTGTATTGTATTATAATGCGCAAATGGATGCTGACATGGAACCTTCAGAATCTGTTCTCGGGACTCTACCTGCACGCAATCTTCCTGTTTGGCAGTGTGTGTGTGGTCTATAGTGACTGCACTCCAGAACAACTTGCCGCCATCATGAACTGCTCCAAACATGAGCGCCACACAAGGAACTATGATTACATGGAGGGAGGAGATGTGCGTATTCGACAGTTGTTCAGCCGCACGCAGTGGTTCCTAACAATTGATGACTCTGGCAATATCAACGGGACTCAAGATCCCACCAACTGCCACAGTGAGTATCACTCTTTCTTTAGATTTACAAATCTTGTTTCTTTCGTTGTGTCCAATAATAACAGCTGAGGTTCATTAGGATATTCTCTGTTAGTGTTACTTAATACAGCCATGACAAATGTGCCAGAAAAAAATGTTCTAAATGTGGATTCACTTAAACTTTAGAGTATGAAACTTTGAATGTTTAGGTTTGAGATCTTTCCACTCAGTCAGTAAAGAATCTTCTGCTTGTCAAGGTGACAGAAGCACGTGGGAGATGTTATTGTATCGCACTCGCCTCAGTGTAATAACAGTGTTAATGAGTCATTTGTCTTTGGTAGAGCAGCCAAAGTGACAGAGGTAAAATAAAGCAGGTGGGGGTTTTGGCTTGTTAACACCAAACACAGGCTGCAATGAGGTAAACTGAAGGCTCTTGAAGACTTAAGGGTGCCAGGTATCAGCGGTCCCAGACCCACATGGCAATGACTCACATTTGTCCAGCTTAATTACGGCTGCATAAACTTGGTGTCAGATTGAGATTTGGGAACAAAGAATTAGTCATTTTCTTTAAATGAAAAAAAAAACTATGAAGTTCAAATGTCTTACTAACCTAAGATTAGCATCTGACATCTCTCACAGAGACAGACAACATGCCTTGTCTGACCCAAAAATACCGTTTGCTACAACTAAAGGCAAAATTTATGACTAATACAATCAATGAATGACATTTTTATTTTACAGTTAGCTACAATAACTGTAATTTAACAGCAAGTTGTTAGTGTCCAACATTTTCGAAAATTTAAAGTTTACAAAAACATGTCTCAATCAAAGCAAGGATGTTTAACATAGTTATCATTTCCTCCTATCTGACAATGTGGCGAAGACTGGAATGTTGGCTTTAAAGAGAGACGGCTCATTGGAAAGATGCTTGTGCAACAACTGGCAATGAAAGACAGAAGAATTAAGACCCATATGTGGCTCAATAAATTTAGTCAACGCTTATTTGATGTTGCCAGCCTTGTTTGGACATAGATCTGGACTCATATTTCTGACTGCACTAAAAACAGAAGTGTAAAAGTCGTTTGTATAAAGGTTTTTCTGACAAAAAAGAGGAAGAAAAAAAAGAAAAAAACTAAATCTGAATCTTCTTTTTGGTTTCTGCTTTTCATTTTTCCTCTGTAACTAAAGGCTTATGTGTTTTCACCAAACAACACATTTGTTCTTTCTTTATTATCTTTCAAATCGTTGCTTGGATCATAAATCTAATTGCCTGTGAATTTGTTGTGTTTTCCTGAAACTTTCTGTTGAGAGAGCTAAAATCTAATGCTTGTACTTGACATCATCAAATAAATTAGATTATGTACAGATGTTTCTTTAAAACTGTATATTGTTAGGAATATTTTGCTATCTGCCTGTACAATTTTGCTCTAAATGTATAAACACATCAAAAGCAAACAAAAATAGACAAACAACAAAGATGCAGTCAAAAATCTCTAAACCCTACAAATGGCAAAGTTTAAAAGGATTAAACTAAAAACTTAACCACATGGCAAAAAATAAGTATATTTGAGCCTAAGGATCTCTAATAGATCTCTAATAAGACTTTTCAGTGCAAGGAAAAGCGAAAGTCGAAGTGTGCGATCTTTCATTGTGTTCATTAACATGATTGTGCAAAAACTGCTGAGCTGAATTTCGTTAAACTTGGTGAAGATTCAGAGCACAGGCAAATGAGGCACTCGTTAAATTTGGGTGCAGATCAGGATAGCTTTAGTTAAAAGGTTTAAACACAGCTTTGGCTTTGGTGGAGGTTGTGCTCTGACTGCTCTCGTCACTGTTGACGTTCTACCTAATGAATGTAACGGGTATTTGTAATTTAAGTGGGACTATGGATTAAACTTGCTTTGCAAATTTTAACCTGACAACAGGTAATCAGCTGTGTTCTATGTGTCAGATCAGAAATCCTCTCAGTATAATTCTATAGAACTTCATACAAAGCATTCAAAATGAATACCAACTAGCACAATCATGCATTGCTGTCTTCAGCATTCTTACCAGTAAATGTAAAAGCCTGAAAGCTGAACTCTGTTCAGAAAAGGCACAATTAGGCGTTACCCACTTATTTGTTTATCTACGAATGTTCAGTGTGTGATACAAAATCTGTTGAAGCTGAGGACTGCTAAAGCGCCAACATTTTTACAGAATGTGCATGGACGTGAGTGAAAATGAGTTTCATATTTTCACTGCGCACCAAAAGCCTGTATCTGTTACACATTTATGGTAAACACTGACACAGTATGAGATGCAGTTACATCTTCAGCTTGTAAGCGTTATTAGGAAACAAATGGTCCGCTGGCGTTAATTGAATCAGGGATTTGAGATCAAGTTCACCTAAAGTCATGGTGAAAAAATTCAATCAAGTTAAGCGAATATGAGCAAACAGTGAAAGGGCAGACTTATTAAGTCCAATATAAAGTGCAAGCAGAGCTAAAACAACATTCCACGATTGGGAGACTGCCATCTGTTTGTGATCTAGCAAACACTAAAATGCATGCATGCTCAATGTCTTTCTGAAGAGCTTTGATAGACTTTTCCCCTTTTTCTCCCTCTGCCTGTCAAATGAGAAAATTTCAGCAGTGAAACAATGGAAATTACAAGGTTTTTGTGTACCAGAAAATCTGTCATCTGTAGCTTGTTGTTTTTCCAAAATACATATTTGCGTAACACAAAGCCTTTCAGTTTTACAGCTACATATCTGTCATTTGTAAACATCATACCCTTAATCAAAAGGCAAACAGTGTATGATGTGTGTAAGGGCGTCCACAATTACACTCTATTGTCATCTAACTTTATGGACATATGACTTCTGGATAAATAATTTTTGGCCAGTGTATTTGTTAGATTACATGATACATAAAATGTATTCACATTCCACGGGGCACACTGTGGCTTTACTAAAGTGGTTTGCGTTTTTACAAATCTAACAAAGCACTATCATTTATTCATAAGTTGCAAAATCTTTAAAAATCACAAAGCAAAATAGCCTTTCATGTGTGTTTTTACCCTTCCACAAATTTGAAGAGCAGACCTCAACTGTAGCGTGCAAAGCACATGCCAGGAGGTAGTTTTCTCAATCCCAGGGGAGAGAGGCCTAATCTGTCTCCCATATGTGCAATGGCATAGGTTGTGGTTTGTGTAATGGCCACCCAGGCAAGTTAACAGGACTTGAACAAAGCCAGAGAGACCACAGACTGATTAATCACAGGAACTTCCATCTCCTTTTTTAATGAAGATGAATGTAGAGTGCAGCGCAGAGCTGGGGTGAAGGATGGATGTTGACAGTTTCTTATCTGTCCTGCAATGTGTCTCTTTTTCCTGACCGTCTGACTATCTGGCAGGTATCCTGGAGATCAGAACTGTTTCTGAGGGCGGCATTCTGGCTATCAAAGGTGTGAAAAGCCAGTATTATATCTGTATGAACAAGGCTGGACAGCTGCAAGGCAAGGTAATATTTATCCTCAATGAGAAAATCATGTGCTTTTTTTCAGCCACTCCGTGATCCCGCAGTAACAGAAAACAAGAGTTCATTATATCCATTGTAATCATCATGACCAAGAGCTGACAACAAAGACAAATGCTGGAAACTGCGCACCACATAGCAATAATGGTTTGTTATATTTCCATTACAGAGGATCTACAATGAAAACTGCAACTTCAAGGAGGTTTTCCTAGAAAACTACTTCAACGCTTACTCCTCTGCAAAGTGGACTAAAAATGGCAAAGCAATGTTCATAGCCCTGTCTCAGAAAGGAAGGCCAATGCGAGGGAAGAAGACCAGGAGGGAGCATGTGTCATCTCACTTCATCCCAATGCAATGCAAGGAAGAGGAGAGGAGAGTGGAGTGAAAAAGCAAAGGACTGAGCTGCAAATTGTTTATGATTTCAGTCACATATACATGTTAGCAGACACACATAGCCTCATTACCAACATCACACTCCACTCTCTTTGAATTATAGATTAGAAAATCGTTTATATCATTTTAATAACAGAAAACAACAAGACTCAGATGTTCGGATTAAATTGCCCCAGTCAACTTCAAGTACGACAACACCATCCCAAAATATCAGTGTTATTGGCATTTTTAATTCAGTAAAATATGTAAAGTGTTTTCCAAACAGAAAAATGTACTACACACAATCAGTACAGAACCCTTTTCCAAAGAAAATCCACACCCTGCGAGATGAGGAGACCTGTATAATCAATAGAAAGGTCCAGAATGAATCTTTGGCTTGACCAAGTAGTGCTGAAGCAAGCTGGACTTGTCTTTTTAATTACAAATGCTTAAAGTACACCCAACTGCGCAATAAACGAAAATAGCATATCCACTAATAGAATGAATAAATAGCACACATAAAGCAAGCCATTTGTGAATGATGTGTTTTGGTCTGTCTGTCCTTTCTGCAGAAGACCAGACTCTGGTCAAACACACTGAAGCTGCTCATTGACTCCCTTTTCATTATAAAGGTGTGATTTTGAAATGCTAAAACATTCTGCTGCTGCTTAAGAGATCTCTAGATTTAAACACAAATTGAACAACATAGTTAATGTGTAGACTATATAATCTCTTACAAAGTTAATAATCTTGTACACTAAAAGATCACATATTTATTTGTATAGAGATTTTCTTTCGTTTCTGTTCAGACATTCCAATCAATAATATACCAGGAGATCCATTTAATTCACCACAAATGATCAAATACTCATTTCACCAACATTATCCCAGCAATTGCTTTTTCATTTATGATCATAAGTTATTTTTTTCTTTACATAAAGCAGATTTGTTATATGTTAAAGTGTCACTTTTTCTTACAATGTGCATTGATCATTGTTGATCGTTTACTGTGAAACAGTTGAAGCCGTTTTACAGTCTGTATTCATGGGTTTTTCTCCACTAGAACAGACCTTAAAATAAACTCATATACACTAGCTTATAGAGTTCCTTTTTTGGACAAGTCAACAAGTGTCTGCCCAACAATAAATCCAGTGGAAAGAAAGATGTCGTTTTTGCAACATATTCAAGTATTTTTACCTGCTCTATTCTGAGACTTTGTGCTTTTGCACTTTCATGAAGAAAAGCTGCACGCGAATCATATGAACAAAGCCTTCATCCTGCCGTTAATGAAACTATGCTATTGAGCACAAAACATTTTAGAGAGCAAAATGAAAAGAAAGAATTGTATTTTGCTTACATACTGTGATGAAAAAATAAAAAAATCAGCACATCTCTGCAACAGCACTATGCATTTTGAATGAACTATTTATTCTGTCTATCGCTAATAACGATGACAACATTGTCATTCAACCAGAACCTTTTGAATTTCTTTAATCATAACTTGGCCTAATTTTTAAACAAAATGTCTGATCTGTTATTTGCTGTAATTTTGATCTTGTTAGATGACTAAATGACTGTTTGGGAGCTTACTGTACACTTTAACTCTAGAATTCACATAATCCTTTGGTGAAAATGTATCATTGATGAAGCAACTGCAGTGTTTCAATTTGAGATGCTGAAGTTGGCTTTAAGATGATTAATTATCCAGCACAAATAAACTCTTGGAAAATCTTTTGTGTCCTTGGAAAATCCTAAAAACAAAATATGAGATATTTTGATCTGTCAAAGGAGGTTGAGATGAGATATTGCTCAGAGATACAATATATCTATAAATTTATGATGGAATGTAAAAAGTATATCGAGCTGGTCAAAGTTTATACAATATAAAGTAAAAGTGTCAGTGAAGGAAAATATTGCAGACGTATTGGCAGGGTGCCATCGCATGCATATACTCATGTAAACACAAGTGTTCGGGCTCAAAAAAAGCTCACCGACATCAAGAAGTTTTACCTTTTGCCTGGGTTCACATCTGGCTTGGAGAACCACTGTCAGATAAAGACAGTCAAACTGAGAGAGCAAACCTCTGAAATACGTTTGACCCAAACAACATCTGAGCAAGGTGAAGGCTTCTGCCAAGTCACGCAAAGTTAGTCTTAGCACATAATTTGTAACATGCTCAAAATGTAAACAAATTTCCGACTCAAGGCTGTGCATTCCCAGCCGGGCGAGGAGAAGCTGCAGCCAACCACTTTGTGAGAGAATCGTCACACTGGGCACATAAATTGTTACTTACATGGTGTTCAAAGGTATTAACATTGTTTATCAAAATGCTCCTGAAAACACAAACCATTTTATTATTTGGAGAAAAAAAAAAAAGGGACAGAGCTGTTACCAGTAACAACAGTTAAATTACAGTAAAACATATTGCCTCATAATACCGTCAATGACCAAAGGCAAGTAAACTGTTTAAACTGCTTGTCTAAATAGTTTTTATTTTGTTTTATTAATAGCTGCATGCCGTTTATTTCTTACCAGATGTAGCAATAATTTCAGGTCAAATGATGAGGCTTATGA
The DNA here is from genome assembly GCF_027942865.1 of Odontesthes bonariensis. NCBI lineage: Eukaryota > Metazoa > Chordata > Actinopteri > Atheriniformes > Atherinopsidae > Odontesthes > Odontesthes bonariensis. The sequence goes on along the minus strand of NC_134506.1, from coordinate 14,285,297 downwards.
TAATAAACTCAAAATTCTATAATGAATGACTCTGTTAGGCTTCAAAGTACAGCACAAAGCAAAACTTATCAATTTAGAGTAATGTTCTATTACCTACTTATCTATACTTCTTAATTTCATGACATGAATAATTCAATTACAGAGCTACTGTGCAATTTGATGGACCTCCTGGGAATAAGAATAATTCCATAACAATAATTCCCTCTTCATTGCAATGCTTCACAAGAGCAGAACAGCATTTTTGTGGAAGCATAAACAGAGAACCACATGTGTCCCATATTAGAAGCTGCATGTGCAGACAAAGGCAATGTCTACATGAAGAGTGAAGTCTGAGTCTAGCTGTGAACAACAGAGCTGAAAATCAAAAAAGGGGGGGAATGAGAAGTAAGGCAGGCGAAGACAAACAGAAAGGGAGTCTCGTGCGACGTGGAGAGTTGGTTTTGGGGCAGAGGGAGAAAGGGGAGGCCCTGAGGGGGAGAGGGAACACGCAACTGAACTTGATACATCTCAGAGCCGTAAACCTTCATTTCCCAAGAGGAAATCTGTTGTTATGCAACCAGGGGAATTCTTTGTTTGCAGCCTTTATCACGGAACCCCCAGAAAAGCAGAGCAGAGGGAAAAGAAGGTCAGGACCCCCAGCAAGTCATTGCAATAACATGGTTTTACTGAAAGTGAATTGAATTACCACAGAGAGAAAAGACGTTATGATTAAAAGAAGATGTTTCTCCTCACTTGAAACCTTTAAAGACAAGAATCAACCCAACATATTCAGTAACCATGAGGTCAGGCTAACAACGACTATGCTAACAGTTACTCAGAGCCGGAATAAACCTAAACCTAAAATACTTCACAGCAATTTGAGCAAAAGTTATTCAGCTGAGTCTATCCAGAGTAGTGTCAGACGTGTTGGATAGCTTGCAAGAACTTAAAATATGGGAAGTGTCTCTTCAAGGCTTTTTAAACTAATTTTTATTATACATACATACACATACAGTGAGGCATAGCACCTTTCTTCTTTTGAGAAAATAGTGACAAAGTAAACAACTGTCAGAATTGATAAGGTTTAAAAATCGCTATCTATGGCGTACTCACAGACCACTACAACATTTAGGTTTGAGTTGGTTTTACATGATGAAAATTTGCTCTTCTATTGCCCCATTCTGAATAACTATTAGCTTAGCGCCCACATCAGAATTTCTGATGAACATGCAAACTCCACACAGAATTTTTCTCCGATCCTCCTAACTGAGAGCGCTCTGACCGCTGTGTACTGCAAGTACAGACATGAACACAAACATAAATTTGAATATCCCTTTAAATATTACAATGTCACTCTCAGTGTCAACTTTGATTTTATATAAAACAGTCAACAATAAAGGTTGTCAAGCACCATATCCTTCATCCGGTGCCTCAAAAGAGATGAATGATTAACTGTCAACAACCAAACAAAAATCTAAAAAGGTAACATCTGCAAGTGAATAAGTATTTAAGCATTATTTTATCAAATTATCTAGCTCATACATGTAGTCAGTTAATGGAAGTTTTAGCTTCAATTGTGCAAAAGATGCTGCAAACCAATTTACTGTATGTTTCCACGTACAGCATGATCTTTCCCTCAAAACCCTTCTCAAATGTTGCGCAAGTGGTCCATTACATTCACTCAAGTGTAACGTTATCTGAAGGGCCACATCTTTAAAATCTGAAAAGGTCCCAAGCAAATGAGTCACACATGTCTTTACACTTGGTAAAGTAACACAACTCTGACCCGTCATGAATCTCTCTGCTTTTAAATTACCCCTCTATGTTTATAGCTTTTTACAGGGATCCCTAAGTGTATTTGTTCCAGTAAGAAAAGCAAAGGAAAGGTTTTGTGGATTAGAGGTACTGAGTCACTGACTCTTAACACAGTGTGCAACAGTCTGTTAAAGTTGTTGCTTCACAAACATCTTGTGACAGTTAGTGAAGCGAGAGAAGTCAGTGAATTAACCACCAAACCTCTCTCTCAAAATCTGCTGCAGACCGGCCTACAAACTGTAATTTTCAGTTAGTACACCTATGGTTTGTTTTACTGTAACTGTATTACAGTAAGGATGACATGAACGCCACAATACTCCTGGAGATGTCATACCACAAATTGTACGGGAGAAAAGATGAAGAGGCGGCACTTTAATAGAAAGGTGTGAGTAAAATTGGACGACTGGTAATGCTGATATATTCTTGGTGTCAAGGAAAGCATCAGTTAGTTAGTTTTTGTAGCTAATGTAGCCTATCCATCCAAGAAATATATTACCAGCTCCAAAACAGTAAAAAGCTTGTAGATCCCTGTGTCTCTTAGTCACGGAGGGAGTCGACCATGTGCCGCGTGCACAGCATCCTACAGCAATAACAGCAGGCTTAGGAGTGTGCAAAATTATATCTATATTGAGATGGTAAAATATTGCTTTGAGAACTAAACGTTGTATAACATCCAGATTTTTGTGGAGCTTTAGAAAATCACAAATTAGACTATCTGGATATTTCACAGAAATGCCAAACAGTTTTTATTATGTATAGAGTGAAAAACTTTTCTGTTTTTTGGTCAATGCTTTAACGTAAGGTTGTTATGGCAGAGAGGCCTGACTACAGACTCTGAGTGGGGGAAATTGCTGAATATTCTGGCAAATTGCATGAAACACAATGAAAGTTGTCTTGACACGGAAGCCTGAGGAACTTGACTACGGACAGACATTACAAAATTCCCATAAGAGCCTATCCCAGCTGTCATTGGGCGAGAGGCGGGGTACACCCTGGACAGGTCGCCAGTCCATCACAGGGTTGCACAGAGACAAATGAGACACACAACCATCCATGCTCCTAGGGACAATTTAGAGTCACCAATTAACCTTACATGCATATTTTTGGGTGGTGGGAGGAAGCCAGAGTACCCAGAGAGAAGCCACACATACACGGGGAGAACATGCAAACTCTACACAGAAAGGCCCCAGCTGGGAATTGAACCTTGAACCATCTTGCTATGAGGCAACAGTGTTAACCACCACACCACCGTGCAGCCCGTAATATACACATATTGTATATAAACATAGATTTTAAAATAACCTGTAATGGGATACCATAAAAAAACATACTCTGAATTAATCTCTTACCACGAATGAGCGCTTTCCTATCTGCAAACATGTTCTGTGCTGTAAATCAACTTCTGTTGCTCACCCGTCATGACGAGCTTGGATTTTGTACCTGAGGAATACACCATGGAAATGATCAAAAACTAACAATATGGTAGTATGTTAATACTGAGAAAACCGGCATATATCATCAATGTATTGTTACCAGAGTTCCAGAAGGTTCCCAGATCCACAAGGTATCAAGAAGCTGCGAGTCGACTGTCCATTTGATAAGGGGAAAGCAGTCTGAATGCACCTGAAAAAGCACAAAATCACATCTGATTTCCATATTTTCACTTGTCAGACAGCATTTTAGAACTAAGACAATGAATACAGAGGGAAACAATGTTATAGCATTATTTTAGTTTCATCAGTACTCCACTTGAAAATGCAGTCAGACAGTTTGTTTTTTCTTAAACTAAACAGAAAAATTGGGGAAATGATTGATAACACATGTCTGCAACAGAAATAGCTTTTTTTATGTATGCTGATTGATCTCAAGCATGAAATTGTTGTGTCTAGTTATGTCACAATGTAATAATAATAATAATAATAATAATAATGATAATAAACATACAAAGCAATCGACATAAGGGTTTTACGTTCAGATAGAGGTAAAGTAAGACTGGTTTGAGAAATATGACTTATACCCATAAACTGTGTTTCCACGACCTTCAATTCAACCTGGCACACTGTGCATATTTGGCAGATGTCTGATTGTTTAGAATCCCATATCACGAATTTTGGAAGGTCTCACTTGAAACACATCTGTTTGCCATGGAAGTCTGCATGCAATTGTCTGTTTCATAGAAAGTATGACAGCTCAGGTATCTTTGAAATCTGACATAAAACAATCTGTTTCACATCACACCAAGCACATCTGTTTTTGAACACGACAAATCCATACTAATATTTGAGACAACTAGTCTTCAAAGTCTTTCACCCATACTGATGTTAAACTTGAATTATACAAATGCAAACTGACGTTGAAGAGCACAAAGGTCTTCTGATCTGATTCAGAAACATCCCAGAAAATTGTGTTGTTGTACACGGAAAACAAATACATGTAATTATAGTTCATCATCATTTTAACTTGAAATTTATGTCTTCTACTTTATTGGACTG